>NC_136061.1:1297039518-1297639518 GCF_964261635.1 Lissotriton helveticus
AGGTACAGGAAGAGGCCTGGTTCAAACTAACTCAGGCCACTGAGATGAAAGATACCAAGCTGTTCTTGGATACAGCTAACGCTCTTTTTTTAAAAAAATACAATGCTATTCCAGAGCTTAATTTAATCGCCTCATGCGAATCATGGGTAGCACATTTCTCTGTCCTTTTTTACACCAATCGGTAGGTTAGTTGGCCAATTATGAGAGAGGGGGACTTATAGAGGAACTTCCATTAGAGATTACTTTTGATGAGGTTCTTCTTGCCTTAAAACATAGTGCAGCTTGGAAGACAGCTGGGGACTTATGGGGCCCCATCTTGACAAGGGTATTTAACATGACTGTGGAGTGTATGATGTCTCTCTCGTGGGCTGTTTTGGTTATGATGCCCATTTTTAAAAAGGGCGATAAATCAGACCCCAAATGTGATCATTCCATTTCTCTGTTAGATTCACCAGTTAAACTGAGGAGAAAGATATTAATCATGAGACTTACGGGATGGGCCCAAGATAACTCCATCCTATCCGAGGTACAGTTTGGATTTAGGAAGGGCTTGAGGACAGTCAAGCAATGTGTGAATTTAGAGCTGCTGATTGTGAAGTAAACCAGGGACGGTCAAGTCAGGATCTCTTTACTTGTGTTTTGCTGATTTAAACAGTGCCTTTGATTTGGTTGACCATTCCATCCTCTGTTCAACCCTGATTACCCTTGGTGCCCTGGAGGCGATTATTTGCTTCCTTGAATGTTTGTATGGTAATTTGTCAGCTAGGTTTGGTATGGCCCCAATGATGAATACTCCCCCTTTTGGGGTAAGGAGGGGAATCAGACAAGGCTGTGCATTAGGTCCCCTTTTGTGCTTTCTCTTTAAAATGACATTGATGGTGACTTCAGGCTCTGCAGGCCAATGAGCCTAGCATCTCCGGATGTCCTGTTCCCTTGTTGTTATACGCCAACGATGCTGTTTTATTATCTAGGACACCCACTGGCCTGCAGAGGTTGATGAATGGTTCTGGGGACTTCATTGAATCCAAGAAAATGGTGATCAATAAAGCTGAAAGTTATTCGATGGCCTGTGGAAAAAAGGCTCTAAAGTGTAGATCCTCTTTTATTGGGAACTCACCAAGAACAAGAGTAAACTCCTTCTGTTACCTAAGGATTTTATTTTTGAGCAATGGTACCTGGTCCCAACATGTTTTAAATTCTAGATCTAAGATGGGCAGAAATTGCTTTGAGATTTTAAGATTCTCTCATAAGTTGGGTAGCCAACCTGTTAAGGACATGGGGGCTCTATATATATATATATATATATATATATATATATATATGACTAGAATTGGGTCTACTGCTTCATTTGGTGCAGGACTGTGGTGATTTACCTCAAGTAACCCCCGTAAGGTAGAAGAAAATACTTTTTAAAACACTTGTTAAGCCAACTAGTTTCAAGCTCATCCTTGATTGTCCATAAAGAGGTTGGTTTGCAATATTTGGAACACCTGCTTTTACTGAAACCCTTGTTACTCTGGCATTCTATTTGTTCTAAAGAGGAAACAAGTTTTACAAAATTGATTATTTTAGATTGTCTTGCCTTGGACCACCTTTCTGATAACCCATGGCTCTCATGTATGAAGTATCGTTTGGAACTTTATTTTATCAATCAATCAATCAAGAGTATTTGTAAAGCGCGCTACTCACCCGCTAGGGTCTCAAGGCGCGGGGGATCTGCTACTGCTGGAAAAGCCAGGTCTTGAGTTGCTTCCTGAAGGAGAGATGGTCCTGGGTGAGTCGTAGGTGGGTGGGGAGGGTGTTCCAGGTTTTGGCCGCCAGGTAGGTGAAGGATCTTCCTCCGGTGGTGGTTCTGAAGATCCGTGGGACGGTGGCGAGGGCGAGGCTGGCGGAGCGGAGGTGGCGGGTTGGCATGTAGAACGTGAGGCGGTTGTTGAGGTATTCGGGGCCCAAGTCGTGGAGAGCCTTGTGTGCGTGGGTGAGGAGTCTGAACGTGATCCTCTTGCTGATGGGGAGCCAGTGCAGGTCCCTCAGGTGGGCGGAGATGTGGCTGTGTCGGGGGATGTCCAAGACGAGTCGTGCTGAGGCGTTCTGGATGTGCTGGAGTCTTTTCTGTAGTTTGGCGGTGGTCCCAGCGTAGAGGGAGTTCCCGTAGTCCAGACGGCTGGTGACGAGGGCCTGGGTGACCATTTTCCTGGTTCCAGTGGGGATCCAGCAGAAGATCTTACGGAGCAATTCGGAGTGTGTTGAAGCAGGAGGAGGTAACGGCATTAACTTGCCTGGCCATCGTGAGGGAGGAGTCAAGGATGAAGCCCAGGTTGCGTGCGTGGTCCGTGGGCTTGGGTGGGGGGCCCAGAGCAGGGGGCCACCAGGAGTCGTCCCAGGCGGAGATGGATGGGCCGAGGATGTGGACTTCCGTCTTGTCTGAGTTCAGTTTCAGGTGGCTGAGCTTCATCCAGTCTGCGATGTCTTTCATTCCGTCCTGGAAGCTGGCTCTGGCGGAGGTGGGGTCGTTGGTGAGGGAGAGGATCAGTTGGGTATCGTCGGCGTAGGAGATGATGTTGAGGTTGTGCTTGCGTACGATGGCTGCGAGGGGGCTCATGTAGACATTGAAGAGAGTGGGGCTGAGCGAGGAGCCTTGAGGTATGTCGCAGATGATCTTGGTGGCTTCTGCGAGGAAGGGCGGAAGACGGACTCTTTGGGTTCTGTCGGAGAGGAAGGAGGTGATCCATTCCAGGGCCTTTCCTTGGATCCCGGCGTGGCGGAGGCGGGTTGTCAGGGTGCGGTGGCAGACCGTGTCGAACGCAGCCGAAAGGTCGAGCAGGATGAGGGCGGCAGTTTCTTCATTGTCCAGCAGGGTCCGGATGCCGTCGTTGGCCGCGATGAGGGCGGTCTCGGTGCTGTGGTTCGCTCGGAATTCGGACTGCGATGGGTCGAGGGAGCCGTTCGTTTCCATGAAGGCTGTCAGCTGTTTGTTGACGGTTTTCTCGATGACTTTTGCAGGGAAGGGGAGGAGCGAGATGGGGCGGAAGTTCTTGAGGTCTGAGGGGTCTGCGGTGGGTTTCTTCAAGAGGGCGCTGATCTCTGCGTGCTTCCAGCTCTCTGGGAAGGTGGCGGATATGAAGGAGTTGTTGATGATGTCCCGAGGTTTGGGTGCGATGATGGTGTCGGCTTTGTTGAAGATGTGGTGTGGGCAGAGATCGGCTGGGGAGCCCGAGTGGATGGTGTTCATCGTGTGGGTGGTATCTTCCCTGCTGACCTGAGTCCAGGTGCACAGGGTGGTGGTGGGGGGTGTAGGTTCAGTGGTGGGGTACGAGTTCTGAGCGCCGAAGCTGTCGTGTATGTCGACGATCTTACGGTGAAAAAAGGTGGCCAGAGAGTTGCAGAGGTCTTGAGAAGGCGTGCTGTCGTTGTTGCTGGCGTTGGGGTTGGAGAGCTCTTTCACGACATTGAAGAGTTCCTTGCTGTTGTGGGTGTTGTTGTCCAGTCGTTCTCTGAAGGATGACCTTTTGGTGGTGCGGATCAGCTGGTGGTGTTTGCGGGTGGCGTTCTTGAGGGCTGTCATGTTATCCTTTGACTGGTTGTGGCGCCAGGCTTTCTCGAGGTCACGGCAGGATTTCGTGGAGTCTTTGAGATCGTTGGTGAACCACGCGGCTTTCTTGCTGTTGAGGTTGCTGGGAGGGTTTTTCAGTGGAGCAAGGGTGTCGGCGCAGTCGGTGATCCACTGTGTGAGGTTGCGGGCTCCTTCGTTGGTGTCTGTGGTGTTGGTGGGAGGGTTTAGGCTCAAGGAGGTGGTGAGTCGGTCGGTGGTGATCTTGCTCCAGCATCTTCGGGGGGTTTGTTGAGGGCGGTGGAGGGTCGTTGTTTTCCTGAAGTTGAAGTGTACTCAGCTGTGGTCGGTCCAGTGGAGCTCGGTGGTGTGGCTGAAGGAGATGTGGTTGCTGGAGGAGAAGATGCGGTCGAGCGTGTGGCCGGTGTAATGGGTGGGGGTGTTGACCAGTTGCTTGAATCCGAGGTTGGCGAGGTTGTCTAGTAGGGCGGTGGTGTTGTTGTCCTGGTCGTTCTCCAGGTGGAAGTTGAGGTCTCCTAGGAGGATGTAGTCGGGGGAGGCGATGGCGAGCGGGCTGATGAAGTCTGCGATGGCCTCGCTGAAGTGTGAGCGTGGTCCCGGGGTCTGTAGATGAGGGTTCCTCTGAGGGTGGTCTTGGGGTCGGTATGAATCTGGAAGTGCAGGTGCTCTGCAGTGGCGAGGGTGTCGTCGGTGTTGGTCGTGATGCGGATAGTGTTTCTGTGGGCGATGGCGATGCCTCCTCCGGTCTGGTTGACGGGGTCCCTCCGGATGATCTTGTAGCTGTCCGGGATGGCAATGGCGATGTCGGGGGCTGAAGAGGCGTTCATCCAGGTTTCCGTGAAGAAGGCGACGTCTGGTGCCGTTTTGTCCAGGAGGTCCCATAGTTCGATGGCGTGCCTGTGGATGGAGCGGGTGTTGAGCAGGATGCACTTGAGGTGGTTGTTGTTGGTGGCTGTTTTGGCTGGCATGGTGCAGGAACGAGTGCGGGTGAAGTAGCAGGCGTGGCAGGTGAAGGCTCCGTGGGTGCGTTTCCGGGTGGCTTGGTAGCAGGCTGGTTGCGGCCGGTGTTGAGTGCGTGAAGGGTGGCGGTGTCGTAGCTCAGTCGGGTTGGCTGGCTCTGGCGGGGTCCAGGGGTTCTGGCACTGGACGCGGTCCAGGCGTGGACGGGCGTAGACCGGCTTGCCTTTGGCACGCAATTGGCACGCCCGCTGCGCGTGGCCACTGCGCGTACGCGCGGTCCCCGCCATTTATGACGAAGTGGGAGGGAGGAGCAGCTGGGAGGCGGGAGCGAGGCGGCGAAAGGGGAGCGGGAGACAGGAGAAGGGAGCGGGGCTGCAGGAGAGCAGCGGCGGGGAGCAGAGGGGGGGTCAGAAAGAGCGGGAAAGCGGAGCGGGGGAGAGCGAGGGCAGGCCTGGAGAGCGAGGGCAAGCCTGGGCAAGCCTGGAGAGCAGGGGCCCTAAGGAGAGGCGGCAGCAAGAGGGCCAAGCAGGCAGCGGCAGCAGAATCTGGGCACACGGGGGCCGTGCGGTAGTGGAGTGACCGTGTCAAGGGTCACTCCACTACCGGTCAGGGTATTTTACATGTCTGTAATGCATGATCCATTGAGGTATTCTTTTTTAGAGATAGATATGAGCACAGGATTTGTAAGGAGCAGAGAAAACCAACTGTTGTCTTTTAAATGTCAATTAAACTACAGGAGGGATGTCCATACTACTTGTCTTGTGTGAATATCATTCAGCACCATTTTGTCTTGACTAGATTACGTGTGGGCACAGTGCATCAACTAGTTGCCTTCTTTAAGATGAATGTACACTCTCCGGATATGACACACTGTCCTTGAGATGGCCGGTCTAAACAAAGCACCAAGCACTTTCTGTTGTTTTGTGAATTCTATAAGAATCTTAGGAGTTATTACCTAAAACCATTTTCCTTGCACAGCGCATTAGAGACCATAAAACTACACTGAGCTACTGGTTTGCACTTGGTTTGCACTTGGAGACCCCTTTGTATGTTTTAATGTTGCACTTTATATAAGGGAGGTATTACACCTTAGAAAAAATAGTGTGTGTTAGGTGTGTATTAGGGAAGGTGCTGTGGTTGTTTTTAATAATTGTTTTTAGATTACTTATTTTATGAAGTATACATATTAATGATATTGTATTCACTTTTAGGGCTGTTTTTAACCTGCGGAATAAAGTTTTGAAGCGAAAATCGAGAAGGTGAGAAAGCATGTTAGTATATGTGTGACACATTGTGTGAGTAACACACTGGAGTGAGAACGTGTCGACATGTCAGTGAGACAGTGAATACAACAGTGAGTATGATGTAAGTGACAATATGTGAGTAAGAAAATGTGCTAACATGACTGTTTTTGAATGATAAAGTGTGCTGTGTGTGACTGTGGGTGTGTGTTAGTGAGACAGTGTGTGAGAATGAATGATACAGCAAGTGAGAGATGAAGTGTGCATGTGACTAAGTCAGCATGTGAGTGAGTGAATGTATAAAACAGAAACATAATTCTCTTTGGAGGAGGTTAATCCCTGAGTGATGTTTATATATAGTCCATGTAAATGCGCCCATACTTGTATTGTGATTAAAATAGTAATTTTATGTTTATCATGTTAATTTTATTAGATTAAAGTTCTGAAAAAGCGGCTAGTCCATGAAACAGGTGTTGACATCAACCTTTTCATATGTAAAATTCCCTTCAAGACTCAGTATATGATATTTAGAATCCCTCTATTAATGAATGAATATCAAAAATGAATACTCTTAGATTTTGTTAATAATAAATGTACTTTTTTAATCTGACTATCAATCATTCAGAGGTTTATAAAGCGCACTACTCACCCGTGACGGGTCTCAAGGCGCTAGGGGGTGGCAGCTCCGGATCAGTTGAAGAGCCAGGTCTTGAGGTCCTTCCTGAACATGTGCAAGGTTGGGGAGTGTCTGATGTTCACAGGGAGCTCGTTCCAGGTCTTGGCTGCAATGTAGGAGAAGGTTCTCCCGCCTGTTCTGTTTCTGTAGATGCAAGGGACCTCTGCCAGGGCGAGTTCGGCGGGGCAGAGGTTCCTCCTGGGTACATGGAAGGATACTCTCTTGTTGAGTTATTTGGGTCCGGTGTTGTTGAGGGATTTGTAGACTTGGGTGAGGAGTTTGAAGGTGACCCTCTTCTTGACTGGGAGCCAGTGGACTAGGTGTTGGGTCATTGTTCGTGATGCGGTGTTCCCAGAACGAGTCTGGGAGCAGCGTTCTGGATCATCTGGAGTTTGTGTAGTAGGGCTCTGTTGATTCCGGCATATAGGCGTTGCCGTAGTGCAACTTGCTGGTTATGAGTGCGGTCTTTCTGCAGTCAGGAGGGATCCATTTGAAGGTCTTGCAGAGGATGCGCATGCAGTTGAAGTTAGTGGAAGCGACTGGGTTGATCTGGTGGTTCATGGAGAGAAAGGAGTCGAAGATGATGCAGAGGTTTTGTGCGTGGTCTGTGGGAGTGGGTGGATTCCCGAGGGTGGGTGGCCACCAGGAGTTGTCCCAGGCGGAGGTGCAGGGTCTGAGGATGTGGACCTCAGTCTTCCCTGAGTTGAGCTTCAAACACGCTGCCACGTTCTTCATTCCTTCCTGGCAGCAGAGTCCGGTTTCTTCGGGATTCTTCGTGAGTGAGAGGATGAGCTGGTTGTTGTCAGCATAGGATACAATGCTGAGCCCATGCTGTCTCACGATGGCTGCGAGGGTGGCCATGTAGATGTTGAAGAGCGTGGGGCTGAGCAATGATCCTTGGGGTGCTCCGCAGTTGATATCAGTGGGTTCGGAGAGGAAGGGAGGGAGTCTGATCCTATGGGTTCTTCTGGAGAGAAAGGAACGGATCCTGTAGAGGGCAGCTCCTTGTATCCTTGCGATGTGAAGTCTAGCTGCGAGCGTGCAATGAGAAACAGTGTGGAAGGCTGCAGAAAGGTCTAGAAGGATGAGGGTTGCGGTGTGTCCCTGGTCAAGTAGACTGCGGATGTCATGTGGATGTCATCAGTGGCGGCGAGGAGGGCGGTCTTGTTGCTGTAGTTGCTGCGGAATCCAGACTGGGAGGCGTCTAGGATGAAGTTCTCTTCGATGCAGATGGTCAGCTGGGCGTTCACGAGTCTCTCAGTGACTTTGGCCGTGAAAGGGAGGAAAGATATGAACCGGTAGTTTTTCAGGTGAGTTGGGTCGGCTGTGGGTTTTTTGAGGAGGGGTTTAACCCGCTTCCAGTTGTCTGGGAAGATACCAGACATGAAGGAGGCATTGATAGGGAGGCGTTCATGGTCAGTCCTAGTTCAGGTGCGATGGCGGGGGCGGCTCTGTGGAATATGTGTGGTGGGCAGGGGTCCGTTGGGGCTCCTGAGTGAATTATCTTCATGGTAGCGGTGATGTGTTAGACGGTGGCGGGATTCCAGGTCAAGATGGTTGGTTTATCGGCAGCGTTGAGGGGGGTGATGTCCGGCGTCTGATTGCTAAAGTTGTCATAGAGGGTCTTGATCTTATGATAGCAGTAAGAGCTGAGCTTGTCGCAGAGTTCCTTTGAAGGTCTGATGTCCGTGGCTTCGCTGGGGGGTTTTGTGAACTGCTGGATGATGTTGAACAGTTCCTTGGCATTGGTCAAGTTGGTCTGGACTTTGTCTCTTATGAAGATCCGTTTGGTGTCTCTTATACGTTGGTGGTATTCCTTCAGGGCGTTCTGTGATTGTTCCGTGCCTCCATGGTTTTCTGGTTTTGCCAGGTTTTCACTAGGCGTCTGCAAGAGCGTCGGGCTTCATGTAGTTCCATGGTGAACCAGGCGGCCTTCAGAGGGCGTTGTTTGGCGGCGCAACGGGAGATCCATCGGTGAAGTTCTGTGGCTGAGGAGTTGGTGTCGGTTGTGGCGCTGGGGGGGTCTTGGAGGAGGGGGGTGATGAAGAGTTCCTCTGTGACCTTGTGCCAGCTCCTTCATGGCAGACGCTGGGCGAGCTTGAGTGCGGTGGTGGTGTTGAAGGTGAAGTGGACACAG
This sequence comes from Lissotriton helveticus, assembly GCF_964261635.1. Classification (NCBI taxonomy): domain Eukaryota; kingdom Metazoa; phylum Chordata; class Amphibia; order Caudata; family Salamandridae; genus Lissotriton; species Lissotriton helveticus. The sequence goes on from NC_136061.1 coordinate 1,297,048,104, forward strand.
TGGTGGTCCGTCCAGGGGGCTGGGTGGTGTGGCTGAAAGTGATGTTTGTTTATCCCGCCTCGAAGACTGGGTCGACGGTGTGTTTAGCACTGAGTGTGGGTGTTTTGACCAGCTGCTTCAGTTCAAGGTTGTCAAGGTTGTCGAGGAGAGTGATGGAGTTGGGGTCGCTGTGGTTGGCAAGGTGGCAGTTCAGGTCCCCGAGTAGATTGTAGTTCATGGAGGTGATTGCGTGGGGTGCGGTGTGCTCGGTGATGGTGGTTGCTGACAGGGTGTGAGGTCCCGGCGGTCTGTAGATGAGGAAGCCGCGTAGCATGGTCCTGGGGCTGGTCTGGATCTGGAAGTTGAGGTGTTCTGTGTTGGAGTGGGGGGGTCACTCGTGCTGGATGTAGAGAGTTGGTGGGGGTCTTGTGTGTGATGGTGAGTCCTCCTGCTGGGCGGTGGGGCAGTTCTTTCTCTGGATCTTGTATCCGTCAGGGATGGCAGTGGCGATGTCGGTGCCGGAAGTGGCGTTGGTCCAGGTTTCCATGAAGAATGTGACGTCGGGCGAGAGAGTGTCTATCAGGTCCCAGATCTCTACGTCGTGCCAGTGTAGGGAGCGCATGTTGAGGAGGATGCACTTCAGGGTAGGGGTAGTGCGTGCATAAGGCGGACCTTCAGCAATAGTGGGGGTATTGTCTGTGGTGAAGGATCTGCGGCAGGGTCTGCACGAGAACTGTCCCTGGGTGGTGTTCAGCAAGGATCTTACGCAGTTGGTGTGTCTCCCAGGATTGAGTGCATGGAGGGTGCTAGAGTCGTAGAAGTGGGGCCTCGGAGAGCAAGGGTTCCTGGCGCTGGTCGCGGTCTGGTCGCATACAGGTGCAGATATGCTTGCCTTAGGCACACCAGCGGTGCGCCGCTGTGCACGTCCGCTGTGTGACAGCGCAGCGGCTGCCATTAAGTAGGGGAGGGGACAGGACTGTATGTCGGCAGGCAGGAGGGGGGTGAGTAGGTGGGAGGGGCCGCAGTGGCAGCAGAGGCGGAAACAACGGCAGAACTGAGGCTAAGGAGAAATTAATAAGAATAACACAAAACAAAATACAGAATAAAGAAGCAGTTAAACAAGTGACTCCAACGCTAAGGAGGTCACTTGGGCACACTAAAAATAATACCAGCTCACCGAGTGAGCAGGGCTGATGGCGCAAACCCAGGCGGCTCGATGGGTGCATTTACATACATAAACTTTGCAAAAAATCCTCCTATGATTAACCTCCTCAAAGGGAATTATGTTTTTGTTTGACACAAAATACCACAGACTGGGTAACTAATGGGTGGAGGTTTGAGGGCTGGACTTATTCTGATACCCACCTGAATTGGTGTGCATCTATGTATCTTTGTGTATGTATGAGTGAAAGTTAGTGGGTGATAGTGAGTGACAGGAGAAATAGGGAATAAAATGAGTCATTATGAATGGGAATACGTGGGGGTGAGTGGGAGGTAGACCGTGAGGGTGAGTGAGACTAAATTTGAGTGAATGTAAGTGAGAATTAGTGATAGTGTTCATATGTGTGATTTGTGTTAATATTCCAAATCTGTTGTCAGCCAAGGTACACAGGAGGTAAATCTTGGTATGTGGGTTATCTTGGCAAAATGCTGGTGCAGGCATATTAAATGCAATTCTTAGCTTCTGATAAAATTCTGGCATTGGCACATTAAAGGTAATTTGCGGCATAATGGACATCTATTGCAAACTGCTGGTGCTGACATGCTGGATTTAATTCTTGGCATAATGCCACCCACAGCAAAAAGATGGTGCTGACTGGAGGTAATTCTTGACAAAGGGGCAGGCATGGCACAAAGTTGGTGTTTGCATACTTAAGGTAATTAATCACATGTAAGAAAGTAGTGGCAAAATGCTGATTCTCACACAATGGGTGTAATCAGTTTATGTACAGGGCACAAAATGGCAAAATGTTGTTTCTGGCATACCTAAAGACGCACTTGGCTTATGAACAACTCAAAATACAAGGCTGGCATTATTGGGTGATTGTTTGGATATGATGTACCCCTATCAAACTGCTGGCACTGGCATGCTAGAAATGATTCTTGCTGTATGGGAGATATAAGACAGCTTACTGTGTTAGAGCTGCAAGCCTTAGGGAGGTATTCCCCAAACATTTGCCTTCACTTCCCTTATTTTTGCTAGCCTAGTTTTTGCTGGCCACAGGACTCTGGGCACTATACCATTGCTGGTTCTAAGGTGCTTGTACTTTCTCTCCTAAACGCATTAGAATTGGCTTACACTCAATTGACATATTTAATTTATGTTTAAGTCCACAGTAAAGTAGTACCACATGTACCCAGGGCCTGTAAATTAAATGCTACTAGTGAGCCTGCAGCACTTATTACGTCACACAGTTAAGTAGCCCTACAAACATGTCTCAAGCCTGCGATTGCAGCCTTTGTGTGTAGTTTTAAACTGCAGTTTTGACTTGTCAAAATAAACCTTTTGCCAAGCCCAAACGTTCCTTTATTTAATACATATTGATTGCCATTAGTGTAGGCCAAGAACAGCCTAGAGTGCAGGGTACAATGTATTTAAAAAGTTGGACACGCACTTTTAATTTTTACATGTCCTGGCAGTGAAACACTCCTACATTTGATTTTCACTACTAAAAGGGCCTATTTCTCTCATAGGATACCATTGGTTTACCGTATTACATTTAATAAGTGACACCTTTCAATTTTGAGCAGGTGGAGAGATTGAGTTTGGTGTCTAAAGAATTGTAATTAAGAGCCCTTTTTAATGGTAAAGTCTGGTTTCTAGTCACAATTCTGAAAATACCACTTTTAGACAGTTATTATTTTTTTGTTCAACCATTTAGTGTCTGCTGTGTGTATCAAAGGTCACATGGCTAGATGTATTTGGCAATTTGTCTTTGTGTATTGCTCTGAGACAGTAAGGCAAAGAGTAGCTAGGTGTTGGCAGGATTAGCCACTCTGAGTTAACGGGGGGCTGGAGCTGTCATCTACCACGTTTGCTCATCAAAAAGGCCCTGCCTGGGGACTCTTATAAAGGGTTTGACCCTAGCATATTATAACCACAGACAATCTGGGGCTAGGGCAGGGAAGCAGCAAAAATACGTGCACCTCTTAGGTGTGGGAACCACACCTCTAAAAGCTTCTCCTACTTCAAAGGGGGCACCAGATATAAATACTAGTCCTTGGTCAAACTTTTCCGTGGACATCTGGACCTCTGAAAGACTCAGAAGAAGATCATTTGTGCTGTGCTGATGCAAGAAGGACTGCCACTCTGCTGCCCTGCTGTGCTGCCTTACTGCCCTCCTGCCTCAGTGAAGGACTTGCAACTTGAACCCAGGACCACCAGAGTGACTCCACGGCTTGTAGGCTGACCTCCTGATAGGAAGCCTGAGGGACAGGTTTCCTCCATCTTCTACCCAGCACCTTGGCTCTGTCGGCTCTGAGTCCTACCCTGTCAAGTGGTGCCACCCCAGTCCTGGACCCTTAGAAGTGGACCCAAAGTTGCTCTACTAGCACCAACTGTTGTCCCAGCAGAACCAACACATTGGAGCTTCAGCGTGATGCATCACCATCCAGAAAATCAGGATCAGAGCCGCTGCTCGATGCTCCACATCGAGCCCGCTGTGTGGTATGTTTCTGGTGCAGGACTTTGCATTACCACCTGCAGCCTTCCAGAAACTGCTGCTGCACAATGCATCCTCGACACAGGCCTTCGCATCGAAGGTCCCTCATCAATAGTATCCTTAACAACAACACAGGACTCCGCATTGCAAACCTTGCAGCTTCTTCAGACAACATGTTCCACGACGGCACAGAACCTTGCATTGCTGCTTTGCAGCTCTTAGGATTTGCTGCTGCATGATGCATCCTTGACATGGGGTGCTGCATTGCTCCGCGACCAGGATTTAAGGTACCCTTGTTCTGCACGCCAAACTGGGCCTGTAGCCAGGCTACGGTTCATTGCAGTCAACCTGAACTTGTGACTTTGTCCAGGCCCAGTGAGACCACATAGCCGCAGTGGCATTTCATGTTTTTGGGCCCTATTTTCACTTACATCTTTAATATTACAAAATCTGGTTCTAGTTATTGGATTTTTTTGTTGTGGTCTTGTTAGAAAGTGGTGTGGGATTTTTCATGTGTTGTGCTGTCACTTTATAACTATTTGAAGTGCTGCATAAAAACTTTACACGTTGCATTTAAGTTAAGCCTGACTGCTTTTGTGCCACACGCAAAAAGAACAATTGCTGGACAGAATGCAGAACAATGCCATACATTCACCCCAGTACATAGATCTGGGCCTAAATCTATTGTTTTTTTGCTCACCATGCCATTCCAGTTTGGACCCAGCCATATGCAAATCAGTCTTGACCCTGCACCCAATGGGAACAGTCCAGCCCGAACTGCTAGGCCAGGCACTCCCTGGACTGGAAACAAGCATCCTAGGACCGGTTTCGGGCTTTCAACCCTCATCAGCCAGGATAGCTTGACTCCAGTGGCATGGAGAGCAAGTGACCCAAGTCTGGGCATACCCGTCCCACTCTGGGTGACAAATGCAAAAAGAACAATTGATGCACAGAATGCAGAACAATGTCATACATTCACCCCAGTAAAGAGCTCTGGGCCTAAATCCATTGTTTTTGCGCCGGGTATGACCAGAGGTGAGTCCTGGGCTCACTGTGCCACTGGGTTCAAGCTATCTTGGCTGAAGAGGGGTGACACCCCGAAATCAGTCCTAGGATGCTGGATTCCAGTCCAGGCAGAGCCTGGCTTAGCAGCTCAGACTTGACTGTTCCCATGAGGTACAGGGCCAAGAATGATTTGCATATGGCCAGGTCTAAACTTGGGTGGCATGGTGAGCAAAAGAATGATGGATTTAACACAGATCTCTTGACTGGGGGTGAATGTTTTGATTGGTTCTGCATTCCGTCCATAAATTTTGTGTCTTTGCTTTCTTGCCCTATGTGTGCCAGGTATGCCCAGACATGGTTCCCGGGCTCACTGTGCCACCGGATCCAAGCTATCCTGGCTGAAGAGGGGTGAAACCCTGAAGCCGGGCCTAGGATGCTTAATTCCGGTCCAGGGAGGACCTGGCTTGCCAGTTCGGGCTGGACTGTTCCCATGAGGCACGAGGCCAAGACTTATTTGCATATGCCAGTTCTAAACTGGGGTGGCATTGGTGAGCAAAAGAATGATGGACCTAACCCAAATCTCTTGACTGGGGGTGAATGTTTTGATTGGTTCTGAATTCCGTCCATCAATTGTGTGTCTTAGCTTTTGTGCAAGCGACTCGAGGGTTAAGCACAGGTTATGTTGTGGTTTGCTTGTGGCTTCACACTGACAAGGATTGTGGCTGTTGCTTGAGTAGGGTTTCACCCCCCTAAACCAGTAACCCAATTCCTTACATGCTGGCACTGGCATAGGGTTTGTAATACTTAGCATTAGGTAGGACAACCATGGCATATGGAGTGAGGAGGGGCAAATAACCATGATAAAATGCTGGCCCTCACATACTAGAGGTCATTTTGGCATATGGGACACCCAGCGTATAAGGATGGCATCAATGGAAATATTCTGGCACATTATATATAATTCTTGACAGGCCCTGGCACGATTGAGGTAATTATTGATGTATGCGAAGAACTCCCAATTTTGTTGAATACTTTCTTTGGCGGGTACCACTCCGAGCACTACCAAAACAAGTAAGGGGCAATGATGCTTTAGCCTTCACAGCGCTCTGCTGCTTAAAAACGCTCAGCGCTCAGCACGCTGTTTTTAAACTCTCCTTTTTTCCATTTTAGTTATTTTTGGCTTTATATTTCCCCCTGATTTTAACTGTGTTGTTTAGGGCCCCTTACCTGCACCTTAAAGGAATTATCACCGCGTTTTCGCGGGTCCGGTTCCCGGGCGGTGGTCAGAGGACGGGCACCATCTTGGAGTGGGCTGGACACCGAGTCACTCCAGGAGGGAGCGGTCTAGCGCTCCTCACGCACTTTGGAGTCCTACTTAAGGCGAGCACTTGCCGGTGAGTCCTTGGCAATGATGCTTTAGCCTTCACAGCGCTCTGCTGCTTAAAAACGCTCAGCGCTCAGCACGCTGTTTTTAAACTCTCCTTTTTTCCATTTTAGTTATTTTTGGCTTTATATTTCCCCCTGATTTTAACTGTGTTGTTTAGGGCCCCTTACCTGCACCTTAAAGGAATTATCACCGCGTTTTCGCGGGTCCGGTTCCCGGGCGGTGGTCAGAGGACGGGCGCCATCTTGGAGTGGGCTGGACACCGAGTCACTCCAGGAGGGAGCGGTCTAGCGCTCCTCACGCACTTGGGGAGTCCTACTTAAAGCTCTCACCCTACGCGCAGCGGTCGCGCGCAGCGGTCGCGCCCTCCCTGCGCCTGAGTCGTGCCAGAGTCCTGCCCGTCTGCGCTCGTCAGCGTCTCGGAGGCGTACGTGGCGGGACTCTGGGCGACGACACAAGCATAGCAGGGGCACTTGTTTGTTGGGGGATGTGTCGCGCACGACGGTCCGGGGTGCTGTCTTACAGCGCGGATGTATTGACATCTTTGCGCGCTCTTCCGTTGGGGTGTAAATGTTTATTCCCTGGAGGGCGTCTTCTGGGAAAAGGCTGTCCCACTTGTGGATGGCGCCCTATGGACTTGCCCACCCCTGCTCGTCCTCCCCTCACCCAGAACCATCATTGTGCTCTTTTGAACACAAGGTCCCTGGCGTGTCATGCGTCGGATATCTGGAGTTTGCTTGCTAATTCCGATATATCATGTCTATTTTTAACTGAGACATGGCTAGGGGTAGGCTCCGAACCAGATGTTGCTTGTGCTCTGCCGTCTAACTACACCATCTTGAGGAAAGACAGGATCAGGGGCAGAGGAGGAGGAGTGGCCTTGATAGTGGATAAGGCCTTGGGTTGTTCCTCTTTTCCTGTGGAGAACATCGCAGGTTGTGAAGCTTTAGGCTTCACACTCAACCTCTCGTCCTCCCAGACGTGCACAGGGATTCTTGTATATAGACCTCCTGGCCCGATTGGTACTTTTATTGAGGACCTGCAGGCAGCTCTTTCCATACCCTGTCTGCGCTCTGCGCATTGTATGCTGTTGGGTGACTTAAATCTACATATGGACTCATCATCCGACGCTAATGCGTCAAAACTACGGGAAATAACTACAACCCTGGGGCTTAAAGCTTTTACTGATAGCCCCACTCATGTCAAAGGACATATGTTAGATGTACTTTTTTCTACGGCGCCGATAGTTGTATCCCCGCCGCTTCCAGTCCTTTGGTCTGACCATTTTTTAATAAAATTTGTTATGTCTTATGAGATTAGGCCCAGGCAAAGAACACAAAAGGAGGTGTCTCGTCAATCCAGAGCTTTTCATCTAGTGACAGCGGATATGCTATCCGCTGCTCTATGCCAACATCCCTGTAATTTGACAGGGATCTTAGATACTGATCTGATTTTGGTTCAGGAATGGCTGCGAACGAGATTCGTGGAGCTGGCTCCTGTGAAGCTAGCGAGAACTATTCCTTGCCACGACTCTGCTCCTTGGTTTACGGCCACATTACTTAGCTTGCAGACTTTTTTGTCACAAAGATCAAAACCATTCAGGATTCGTTTCCCCCTGTGGACTTATCCGGGGCAGCTGATGCTTTCGCCCAGAACGGACAGGTACCATCTTCAGAAGCCGAAAGTGAGCCCATACTATCGGTCTTTCCGCAACTGACTTGCGCAACTTCCTTGGAGCTACTGACCCGGCTTCAATCTGGCTCGCCTCTGGACGTATGTCCAGCAAGGTGTTTGGGCAGGGTGGCTCCGGTACTTAATAACTTGCTGAACCCCCTGCTCAATTTATCCTTGAGTTCCGGAGTGGTGCCGCGGGAGTGGAAACATGCACTTATTCTGCCGCTTATCAAAAAGCCTCAGTTAGATCCGTTGCAGCTGGCTAACTATAGACCGATCTCCCTCCTCCCTGCTCTGGCGAAGGTAGTTGAGAAGCATGTTCAACTCACACTTACCACCTTTATTGAGAAGAATAACATTCTGCATGATTCTCAATCTGGTTTCCGTGCGAATTACAGCACGGAGACGGCCCTCTTGGAGGTGACCGACGCCATCAGGGAGACGCTCGATCTTGGGGGTAAGGCTATGTTAGTCCTTTTGGACTTGTCGGCGGCCTTTGACACCGTCCCTCATGCTGGCCTCCTTTTAAGACTCCGGGAGATCGGCTTGCGGGGGACGGTGTTGGACTGGTTCCATTCTTTCCTATCAGACCGCCGGCAGGTGATCTGGGCTCCCCCGTTCTCCGCCGAAATGCAAGCGCTAGAGGTTGGGGTTCCTCAAGGGTCCATTCTGAGCCCCACCATATTTAATATCTATATGGCCCCTCTGGCGCTTGTAGCGGAGGCTTATGGGGCCCGGGTCATCTCATACGCTGATGACACCCAGCTTTTGTTCACCTGCAGCAAAGGCGAGGCTTTTGACGGCGACAGGATTAAGAGCTGTTTGAGCGCAGTTTTTGCGTGGTTTCAGCGACACAGCCTGAAGTGCAACTCGGATAAGTCTGAGTTGCTTTTCTTTGGCTGTGCCCCTGACCCGGGCTGGAAGTCCTGGTGGCCCCAGGATATGTTACCCCCTGAGAAATCATCTTCCCAAGTGAAAAATCTGGGAGTGGTGCTTGATGATGATCTCTCCTTTCGCCCCCATATCATGGGGATATCCGGGAAATGTTTTGGCATCCTCAAGATGCTGAGGAAGTTTCTTCCTCTGCTGTCCCTACAATACCGGAAGACAGTAGTCCAGGCGTTAGTGGGATCTAGGTTAGATTACGCTAACGCGCTCTTTGCAGGTCTGCCCAAGTATCTTCTGGCCAGACTGCAAATTGTCCAAAATTCGGCGGCCAGAGCCATCTTCGGCCTGCCAAGAAGAGCCAGCGCTCAACTGCTTTTGAATAGGCTGCATTGGCTGCCTATTTCTAAAAGAATCAGATTTAAAATTCTTACGCTGGCCTTCAAAGCCCTTCATTGCATCGGTCCTAATTATATTAGGAAGTGGATTGCCTTCTATGTGCCGCGGAGGGTGTTACGATCCGCCGATTTGGCTAAACTGGAGGTGCCCCCGGCTAAGCGTGTTCGGATGGGAGAACGATCCTTTCAATTTGTGGCAGCTCGATGTTGGAATGAGCTCCCTCTCCCCCTACGTAAAGCTACGAACCTCCTGGCTTTCAGGAAAGAGCTGAAGACTCTGCTCTTTTCTGTGTAATCATTGTGACAGTAGTGCTGTTTCCCTTTGCGTTTTTAGGTTTCAGGTCTCTTTGCCAAAGCGCCGGGACGCCCTTTTGGGCAGCCGTGCGCTCTAAAAGTACGGCCTTAACATAACATAACATAACATAACATAACTTTGCTTTCTGAAATTCAGGTTAAGTATTATGCCCAACCTCTTTCGAAGATTACCAGGTGCCACTGCCAAATTATGTGGATACACTAGACAATTTTGAGGAGGATTATTTCTGGGTATTGGGTGTGTAGTGTACACTGAGCTTACTGTCATTACTTTATCTGTGGTACTTATTTTCACGAATGTGTAACATCCTTGAGGATCTGACCATTTTATGAGGACTCAGTGATTGAGTAGGCCCTGTTTCAGTCTTTTGGGGTAATGTGTAGAACAGATTTCCTCTCCAAACACATGAAAGGTGAGGAGTGAGAAAAGCACTCTATTTGGCAGGGCCTGCTTTATTTTCGTTATGCATGCATGACTTGTGTTTATTTCCTTACTTGTAATTTCACACGCAGTGCGGGGCCGTATTAATCTTTGCCAGTAGGTGGCGCCCTTCCCCAATCTGCAAACATCTCTGACGGACAATCTCAAGTGGCTTCAGCACTGCAAATAATCAAACCTTTTGTCTTGTGGGTGGTGTGCAGTCTGCCTTGTCCAACAGATGGTGGGAGGTCGCAAATTCTTAAGTGGGAACTAGGGGAAGGTTGGCAATCTGCCATGTTCACCGTGGGTCTTACTGCTTTTTGAGTGTATATAACCTGTTAGTGTTGTGGGGTAGGTGTTGCGTGGGTGTTGAGGCCGCCCTCGCTGCCAGGTTGTTGCAGGGTTTCTCCCATGCCACTACTATGGTGAAGCGTGCACACAGATGTTCTTGCTTGCACTAGGCACACATTCTAACTTTCTCACTAACAACTGGCATGCCCAGTCTCTTCATTTTACACATTAGTGACGCTCCCTAACCCAGACCACTCGTACCAGGCCTGCAGGCATCACAATGCGGTACGGCACACCCTGATGTTGGCAACTACAAAACAAGGGGCTTATTTATAAGCCTCTAGAGCCGCCAGTGTGTCACTCTTTGCGACGCTCCATTGGCCCAAGAGCGTGCCTCATATCCACCAGGAGCGTGCCTCATATCCACCAGGCACTTTTTTTTGTTTAAAGCTGCCTCGTAAATATTGCTGCCTTTAATGCAGTTTTCTGCATTAAAAAGATGTTCAATAGGTGTTGCTGGGGGTGTTCCGCACCACTCTGCAGCACACATAAAAAGAGGGAAAAGCCTCTTGTGACTGTTTTTGTGCAGGAAGGTTTCCCTTCCTCAACAAAAATTATCATCCCTGGAATGCAGGTTCCCTTACTCCATGGTGCAAAGGTGCCTGCATTGGCTCGCGGCATCCCACTGTGCACCAGCTCTGGGGAAAAGGCCAGGAATTTGCTCTATCTGATGGATACAGCGCATTCCTGCACTTTTCTTTTGCCGTAGGGTAGCAACCCAGGAAGGCCTGCAGTGATGTCCTATGGAAAAAAGTCCTAAACGAGACCCCAAGAGCCTAATGGTGTAAATATGAGTGAATGCAGAACAATCCAATTATTCATTAGTGCTGATGAGCAGCACTACTCCCGCATTAGCTCTGCTGCCAACAGCTTTTGCACTGCTTCCACTTTTGTTACAGGGGGCTGATATTGCAACACTGCTGTAAAACAGGCCCCCAGTAGAAAACCTCTCCACCCCTCGAAAACTGACCCCCACCCTTCCAGCCCACCAGGAAAATGCCTGGAGCCTTATGGCCATTCCTGCAGTTGACCCAAGGTGAAGCCTTGGATTCAAAAGAAGCACACTAATTGCAACTCAGACAGTGGTGTTTATATAATTCACTGTCCTTGTAACCATTTATATGTAAGGATGACAACCCGTAATATCAAAGTCAGAATCATGGAACATAAAAGTAACATCAAATGTAAATTCCGGCCCGGAGGCGGAGCTTCTGGCTTGGGGGCGGAGCTTGCAGCTTGGAGGCAGTGCTTCTGGCTCGAAGGAGGGATTTAGCCGTGGCTAAAATCTCCACCTCTGGACCGGAGGCTGCGCCTCCGGGCCGCAAGCTCCGCCTCCAAACCGGAAGCTCCGCCTCCGGGCCGGAATTTACGGCCCGAGTGCGGACTTAAAGTTAGTAGTCTTAAATCTTTTCTGTGAATACCGAAAGTAGTAAGTTCATTCTGTGAATGCTGAAAGTAGTAAGTTCACTCTGTGAATCCCAAAAGTAGTAAGTTCATTCTGTGAATACCAAATAGTAGTAAGTTTAGGATTTAGTCTTAAGTTCATTCTGTGAATCGGGCCCTGTATTCCTATGTCTAACCTGATATCTAGACACATATACACCTATAAGTTACTCCTATGGCAGGCCTTAACAACCCTGGAGGCAGAGTGCTTGGTTTTATGTGAGATGAGGCTCCAGCATGAGCTGAGCCTGTCTGCAGCTTTCGGAACCATGTCCTTATAGCTGTTCTAGGATATAGCCATACCATATACTCTTAAGTGCATTATGAACCTCTCGGTTAAATGCTAACTCTGGTTTGGCTTTATCAAAACATGTCATGTAAGGAATCATACGCTTTGGAATACTACCCCCACGCCAGTTCTGGCGACGGGGGTAGCATTCCACCCTTCTAGAGGGAGAAGATATGTTGTTCCCACTAATCCAGGTTAAAGTTAACCAGAGCCTCAGCATCACAAAATGGATGCTGCTGCCACAGACACAAGTCTGACCTCCTGCTGCTGGGAGTCCTTCCAGCGAGGGAGGCTTGGACAATAGGTTTCCTGTCTTGGGAGGTGCTAGCACCACCCCAGACAGGCCATAGTGTATTGGGGCAGGGAGGGGTGAATGAAAGAAGACACTGCCTGGGGCACACAAGGTGTCCCATGCATAGTCCGGTTCAAACCGGTGCTGGGCCACTCCAGCCCCAGCTCTGGCATGAAACTGGACAAAGGGAAAGGGTAAAAAACCTTTACAACAAAACTTTTACAACGCACTACCATTACAACGCGGTCATTACAACGCAAACTATTATAACGCATTGCTCTAGGGGACGCTCTAGGATAGGGAATAGGTTAATTTACTATCCAATAACCTTCCCTAGTGTCCACGGGGACTGGAGTTGGAATAGTAAATTAAACTATTCACTATCCAGCACCCCAAAGCGCTATGCGTTGTAATGGTATGCGTTGTAAAAACTGCGATGTAAAGGTAGGCGTTGTAAAAGTATGCGTTGTAACGTCATACATCCAAGGGAAAGGGGTGTAACCACCCCCTTCCTGGGTCCCACCCATAGGGGGGACCTAGCAGGTAATCCAGCCCCTAAATTTGGTATATAGGTAGGAGCTGAGTCCAAAGACTTTAGATTTTATCCTGACTGAAACTTGAAGCGAAACTCTGGACCTTCGACATTCTACTCGACATAGAAGAATCTCCCTTGTGGTCAAAGAGTGACCACCCTGTGTAAGCAGGCACCATCAAGCGATCAACGGTTTGCTTTGTCAACGATCCTGCCGGAGCCTGAGCACAGAGCCTGACAAGACCCGAACTTCCAGACTTCCAACAGTCACAGCAGAGCTGAGACCCGTGGAGGCGATGAGAGACGTGGGACCGGCCATCTTAGAAAGCCAGCAAATTGCTTTCCTTGCAACTTCTGAGGCATCCTCGAAGTTGTGCATTGGGGATTGAGGCCCGAGCACCAACTGCACCGAAAATCAGCCCTCCACACTCTACGAGTTCTGCGTGGGGCCCTTCCGCATCTTCCTGCTCGACGCGTCTGTCCGGTCACTTGCCCGTTGGCTAGTGGACTCTGTGACGATGAACCTTTCAATTTACACCACTGGTCTGGTTGCTCCAGACTGGCCCCTGCTTCCCTGAAAAGGAGAAGCCCATCAGACCGTGTTGGTCTGATCCGTAAGCCATCTTCGATTCCTGCATGGGTTGCCTTTGCCAAGGCTTGTTGACTCCAATCCGGAATTCGACACCGCCGACAGCGAGAGCCTTCGTGGGACAGTCCGTATCAAGCTCCTGGTCATCGTCGACACCTCCTGGTCCACGTGGCTGCAGAGACAAGCTTCATGACATCACCTGATTGCTTTGCGACATCACCTGGTTCCTTCCTGGTTCCTTCTTGGTCACTGGCTAGTGACCCAGACTCTGTCCCCTCTGCTTTCAGGTACTCTTCATCCTCGATCCGCCCTTGGATCCAACCGGTCACTTCCCTCCTGGTCACCTGCAGCATCTTTCTTCAAGGCTCCATAGGTTTCAGCGACGAAACCCGACATACTTTGACACCTATGCACCCGCTTCCTGTGGGTGAGGTAATGCGAGTATTTCGGTACTCCTGTGGGTATTGACTATCCTAGTGTCCTAGTTTCAAGTACCTTTCTCCTAGTCCATCCGTAAGTGACCTAAAATAACTAGTTTCCAATTCTTTCGTTCCCATTCTAACTCTATGGTAACTCGTGTGTGTGTAAAGACACTGCACACGCATCCCGTGGGTCTCCTGCTCCCTATCCTTTGGTAGTACAGCATAGTCCCAGCGATTCTCCAGGCCCTAGGCCTATCCTTTGTTCATGACGTGGTCCTTATACCACTATTTTAGTATATGGTTCGAAGTGCCCCTAGGGCATTAATGTATTTTGTGCAACTTATTGTATGTTGATTAAGTCTCTTGTTATGTGCTTGTGACTCTGACCTCATAAAGAGTTCAGAGGAGTAATTTAGTAATAAATACATATATATTTTACATATATAACCTGTGTGGTGTCCTTTCATTTGGTATTAAAGGGATTGCATATGGTAAAACAGCTGGCTTCACATGCCCCCTTGAGTTTAGCCTAAGACTGCTTTGTCCATGCTACCACTAGGAAAGCTGGTCTATAAGGTTGACTTTACAACCATCACCATAAGGGTTGTTTGGACTGGTGCAAGGTGTTCACTAGAATAGTGAACATCATATACCAGGCCAACTTCTCACACTGATGTTGACGTGAGAGGTGAGGTTGCTTTAGCATTTAGGCAAATTGTAAGTTACTTGCTGTTATTCTTTTTTGGAGGAGTTGAGCCGGTTTTTTATTGTTTTTACCATTTTACAGAACATTAACCACATACTCAAGGTTCAACCAGTTTACCAGGCTCTATCAGGAGTCATCGAGGTGGGTGTATTTTGAGTTCCTGACGGTAATTAAATAGAGGGGTTAGAGAGGGTACACTCAGGCATTACAGTGATTTTGCTTTTGTTCACACAGCCGTCCTTCGGTTTATGAGGAGTTTCCAATCTTGAGTATTTAACGGGATGGGTTTTGACGAGGTTTCTTTTGAGCATTTGCACTGGTTGTGATAGCGGATATCGACTGTTGAGTCACATTGGGTTTAAAGGCACTAAATAATCACACTGTCTTATAAGTTTGGTTTTATCTTAAAAAAAAATTCATCACTCATTATTTTTTCGTTAAGTCTGGAATCAAGGAAATGAAACTATTGAAATCATTATTGAGCATGAAAATGTCATGATTTGTGTATCTTGCACATATGGATTGTTTCACGTATGGCATAGAATCTGTCCTATAGGTTTTGTTTTGTTTACATGTTTTGTAGATTCAAAAGCCACCGACGAATGGCTGTGGGCCCGAAATGCATTGGGCAACAATTAAAGATTGGAAGCCAAGACGTCTTATTTTACAAATGTTTTGAAATGTACTTGTTTAATGAGTTAAACAACTTATTTATTTACTTAATTTATTTATTTATTTTATCTACTTATTCGTCACTAATTTACAACATAGGTATATATTGGTGCGATTTCGGTTAAACTACATCCCTTTGATGTTGGGCCTCGCATGAAATACCTTTGTAGCCTCTGATTTCCCATTCTGTACATGTGATGATCGATCTATACAGAATGATTTGCACTTTCTGTTTTTCTGCAAATACTACTGTGATGAAAGAAAAAGGTTTATTGTCCCTTTGTTACGTAAAATGAATTTTAAACAGTGTTGTGTGGCCCTTTACTTTTTACAGTCATTATCTGACCCTTTTATATGTTTTTCACTAGCGTCCTTCTTTTCATCAGCTTTAAAAAAGAGACGTTTAATCTGATGAACTTTATACTTAATATAGGAACTGATCTATTGAATTGTCACAACAACTGTATGTGTTTATAAATTATAATTTTTGTACCTTTTTAATGAGACCATTGTATTTAACGTCATTGCTGCTGGAAATTTGTAAATTTTGTATTTTAAGGTTATTGCGATATTGAAATGCTTTATGTGTAGTATACTTTTTATGCCTTCATTGTAATGGCGAAATAAAGTTATTCTGACTGACGAGTTAAACAACTAAAAACTTATGTCAAACACATTGTGTGTGGAATTATTTTTTCTGTATATATTGTATATCAATTTCGTGTACACTTGAGAGTTGATGTTAAACTTAAAAATAGGTTTGAACAAACTAATAACTTAGTAATTCACATTCAGCAAATGTGCATAGTGGACAAGTCTATGTGACTTGGAGTAGGTTGGTCCTCTTTGCGCTGGACACGCGTTCTCCCACCCTACCGCTTACCCGGCGTGAGGCTGATAGGCAAAGTACGTAGAACGTTGTAAAGTTTTCTTTTGTCGTTGCAGGCCGAGTTACAGGGCGATCTGGAAGCATATGGGTACAGAAGGGTACCTGTGCAAGAGCACAAAAAGGGTGCCAGAACCAAATCCGAGGAGCCTCTTGGGAGGTTCCTGGAAGAATTCCGTTGGCGCCCCGTTAGTCCTTCGGGCGGTTGTGGGCCTGAACAACCGGGGGCTTGCCTTGCTATGAAAGGGGCGTGAGTAATAAGGGACCAATGTGTCACATGATACGGGTAGAGGATCACCCCATAAGCTGTAGCACTGATTGGGTTCTCCACAGTGCTTGGCTCATCAGGTGGGCAGGGCAGCATAGGTTGTTTGCAGCTGCCTGCCCTTGGATTGCCCGTAAAACAACCCACCATATTGCATACTTTTGTATGGAATAATCCTGCAGCAATATTCCCCCCCCCCCTAAAAAAAAAGTTGTGTTGTGTATTTATTTATGTCATCATGCATGCGCTGACAGTGGGTGGAGAGTGTTGCCTATAATGGCACTAGGTCATAGGGTCTCATTGCACTGACTCGATACAGAGGGGAGGCTAACTCCGCAGCATATGTGGAACCCCAAACTTGCTTCCAGGTCCACCATAAATGTTTAGGTATTATCGTTCAAGCACATGCCAGAAAAAGATTTTTTTAAAGTACAAATAGGGAAGGGGCATGACCAGTGTAATGGTATGAGATGAATAAACTGATGAGATGAGCCCGTGTTTCACATGTATTCAGTCTACATAACTGTAAGAGTGGCCATACAGTGTCTCCTTAGCAGTCTTGCAGCGGCCCACAGATGGGCCACGTGCAGCCCGAGCGCAGACCAGTCCCCCTGGGGACAAGCCGAAGAGACCTTCCCAAGTGAGAAATGTATTCGATGTTGCTCCACCGACGAAAACCAAGCGGTGGAAGGGCCATCAAGGAAGCACACCAGACAAAGATCTCGGAAAGTCAATGGGAAATTTCCAGGTCCCTACAAGACTGCCTTCTGAGAGTAAAAGCAACGCTACAAAAGAAAGCTTTGCAATGGACTCCAGCAACGCTCTTGACACTAACCACAAATTATCCTGGCCATCAGCAGGGCGGACCAACTCCATAACCTATGGACATGACTCGAGCAGATTTGTTGCCAGAATATCTCACTCTTCTTTGCACCAGTGTTCGTGTCTTGTCTCACAACAAATTATGAATGCAAACAGAGCTATCCTGTTGCAGCCAGACTGAAACGTCTGTGTGTCCTCTGATTGACTGTAGAGATCGATAGGCGAAGCGGTGCCATCCCTGTGTGTTTTGTTTTGTTTCCAGCTCGGGTCTTGCCCTTTCTTTTGGGTTTTGTGAGACATGTATTGTCCTGATGGACATGTCACAAGTCAGGCCCTCCCTGGGGACTGTTCATACTCCACGTCGCACTCTGCCACCACAGGTGTCTCCAGTCAGGTGACCCTGTTAATAAAACGGGACGGGTGCCTAGGATTGCATCTGGTGTCCGTATTGTTTATTTACCAAGCGTATGGGCATAGGACCCACAACATAATATCCTCGAGGTAAGAAAGGTAGGGCTAGCACAATGTCAATGCCTTAAGGATCACCCGGCAATTAATTTAGGGGTCCGAAACCTGGCTTGTTCTAGTCAATCTATATTCATCATGAGCAGAAACAGTACTATCACTTGGGTTGTCTATTGTCTATCCATTATGTGATCAATGCAAAATTATTGTTGAAAAAAATCGAAGTGATTACGCACATATAACACTCGTTTTGAGGGTGTCAATGAGGTAAGAAGTGCGTAGTGCTGCATTGACACTTGTCTTTAGCTTCATTACTTGAGGCGAGAGGGAAAGATATTCCACATTCGTTCTATTATTGGCAGAAGAGCAGTATGCACCTTCATGCGAGAGGAGGTCTGACTCACCGTGAACTCACTGTTTTACCTATGCGTGCGACACTATTACAGCCTTACATCACTCCCTTTGGAATACATTATGACACCGTAAAAAGCGCTAGAATGCTCTCGCGCGATATACGGGAGAACAGGAAATCAATGTATACTTTATTTTAGCTCTGTTGCACTCTCGCAGACTATGCTGTTCTCTGGGTTCCTTGTGCCCTCTGTTGGTCATTTCTAAACAGTGCAGGCAAAGTGAATGAAATGATTATAATTTCGTTTCCTTAAACTGAGGATGCCACCGCTCTACTATTGTTCAGTTCAGTCAGTTTTCCTTAATACCTTCACTGCCAGGCCTCCCCCTCCCTCACCATGCCAAGCCTTTTTTTGGCTATTTGAGGTAGTTTGCGCGTGGGCCCCTATAACTTTTTGACCACATAAGGTGTGCGTTCTTTTCTTCCAACATCATGGGGATTCCAAAGGTACCCAGGGTTTGTGGATTTCCCTGGAGGGGACCCAGAAATGTGCCAAAATACAGCAAATTTGTTCGGGGGATGGGAAAAAAATGTTGCAAATTAAAGTGTCTGTTTTTTCCCTGCAAATGTTACCATGAAAGGGTTTGTGGTGCCGAAATCACCATCCTTCAGCTTTCAGGGTCTGACAGACTTTTGTAAGAAAACCAACACCTTTTACACAGTTTTGACATTTTACTGGGACATCGCATATTTTTTGTGCTTTCAATCTTCTTCCAGGTAATGTTAATAATGAGTATAAAAGCTACAATGGATCCTGGAAAGCTATACATTTTATAACAGTAGGCAAAATTCTAAGTTCAGCAAGGAGTCATTTGTGTAGATCCTTCAAGGTTTCTTTATAGAAACTTACAGTTGCAAATAGGAAATATTGAAAGTGAGTTGAAAAAGCAGCCATATGTGCCAACGTTTTCACCTTTACTTCTTCTAAGTATGACAGATTTTTTTAAGCAATATAATGTTACAGCCGCTGGACCTTTCTGGTTGTGGGGATATATAGGACTTGTAGATTCACCAAGAACCCGGCGAAGACAGAGCCAATAACTGAGCAGGGTCTTGCAATAGTTTTTTATTGTGAACCAGGTATATTTCAGTTCATTTGGGAAAATATATACAGTGGAAAATCAGGATGAAGGACACCTATGTATTTCTGAAAGTGAAACAATATATAAAGTTTAGAAACAGTAGCTATTTGCACATTTCCAAAATTGTGAGTACCCATGCTAGCATGAGAATTATAGGACATATTTCAAAGGAACATCTTTATTACATATTGTGTTTCAATTGGGAGGCAGAAATGCATCAAAAGTCAATAGGTAATAACAGTTGCTCTACAATTATGTGTTACTCCTGGCCCCCCAATCAAAATGGTACATGACTTGAGTGGGTAGGCCTTGTGCCTGCAACAGGAAATGGCTTAAAACGCAAAATGGACCCACCACATTTTTAAAGTGTAAACTGACCTTTTTTCAAAGTGCCTAGCTGTGGATTTTGAACCCTAGGTCTGCCGTCACCTAAGAAACCCTAGCAAACCTATACATTTTTGAAGACTACACACCCAGGAAAAACCAGGATGGGGTGACTCTGGTTTTCACTAGGTTCTGTTACCCAGAATCTCTTGCGAACCACAAACTTTGTCGAAAAAAATATTTTCATCACATTTTTGGAATGGAAAGTTTTCAAAACTGCATGGATCCACAAACTTCCATGCACCCCGCATTCCCCAAAGTCATCCAATTAAAATGGTACCTCACTTTTGTGGGTAGGCCTAGTGCCAGCAAAACGAAACGGCCCAAAACGCAATATGGACACACAACATTTTTATAGTGAAAACTGACCCTTTTTTTGCAGAGTGGCTAGCTGTGGATTTTGAACCCTAGCTCTGCCGGCACCTAGGAAAACCGAGCAAAAATATACATTTTTTAAAACTTGACACCCAGGGAAATCTAGTATGGGGAGACTTGTCTGGCTTTCACAAGGTTCTGTTACCAGAATCCCTTGCAAACCTCAAACTTTGTAAAGAAAAACACATTTTGTTCACATTTCTGTGATGAAAAGTTCTGGAGTCAGTGTGTATCCAAGAATTCCACCCACCCTGCATTCCCCAAAGTCTTCTGATAAAAATGGTACTTGACTTGTGTAGGTAGACCTATTGCCAGTGACAGGAAATGGCTCAAAACGCAACGTAGGCACACCACATTTTTACAGTGAAAACTGACCCTTTTTTTGCAAAATGCCTAGCTATGGATTTTGAAATCTAGCTCTACCGGCCCCTATAGAAACTAAGAAAACCTATACATTTTGGAAACTAGACACCCAGGGTAATCCAGGATGGTGTGATTTGTCCGGCTCTCACCAGGTTCTATTACCCAGAAATTCTTGCAAACCTCAAACTTTGTAAACAAAAACACATTTTCCTCACATTTCTGTGATGGATAGTTTTGGAATCTGCGTGGATCCACAAAATTCCACCCTCCCTGCATTCCCCAAAGTCTTCTGATAAAAATGGCACCTGACTTGTGTGGGTAGACCTAGTGCCAGTGACAGGAAACAACTCAAAACACAACGTAGACACACAAAAATTTTACACTGAAAACTGACCCCTTTTTATGCAAAGTGTCTAGCTATGGATTTGGAACCCTAGCAGTCGCAGCTGGTGACATTTGAAAGTGGCTGGGCGTGGTGACAGTATCTATTCCCACTGCATGGCTCAGGGACGTTGCAGACCAGCCCGATGCAATACTGGTTCAGTGCTGGCCCCCGCGCCACAACCCAAGTCACTACGCTCAGCTCCCGGCCTCCCAACAGAAGCGTCCACCGGAGCTCAGTTTCAGTCGCGTGACCTCTGAGTCCAGGGTGGGAAAAGCATATTGGCATCGATCTGACAGGCAACCACTGCCCGGTAACAGTGACACATTCCAGCAGGGCCTATTTAGTTATTTATATTACGTGTACCGGGCATAGTGCCGCAAACACAGGAACTGGCTGCAGAGTGCAGCACAAACACAAAGTCATTCAAGAGGCACAGAGAATGTCGGTTTGACTCGAAGGGACACGGAGGGAAAGTGAGCATCAAAGGGCAGGAAACGGAGAGGGGCCTCCCGCTTCATGTGGAAAGGAAGACATTTCAGAGCCCAATCCATAATAAAACAACAGTCATAAGTCAATAAACTTAACTACTTACCTTAACCTTCCGGCTTGCCGCCTTCAAGTCAGCTCCGACTCCCGCCGCCGTTCTGTTCTTGAATTCGTCATCAGACTCGTCACGCAGGTAGCCAGGCAGCCTCCCTCCCCTCCGGCTCCACCACAGCACAGCGCTGTGATTGGTTCGGCCGGCTGCCCCAACACCACGTCATTTCTCTGTATGCTGCAGCATACAGAGAACAGGGAGAGTGGGAGGGGTTACCCGAGGGCAGGGGGGAGCGGCTTTCCCCGCTGTTATTAATACTGTCTGTTTGGACAGCCTCTCAGGCTGCCAAACAGACAGTATTAACAACAGTGGGGAAAACCACTCCCCCCTGCCCTCGAGTAACCCCTCCCACTGTCTCGAGCAGGAACTTCTACTTTCTCGCCGTGCGAGAAGGCAGAAACAAATGGTAGTTCTCTACTATTTGTTTCTGCCTTCTCGCACGGCGAGAAAGCAGTGGGGCGGCGCCCAAACGCCCCCATGGAGGATCCGCCGGCACCTATGGAAACCTAGCAAACCTATATATTTTGGAAAAACTAGACACCCAGGGAATCCAGGATGGGGTGACTTGTCTGGCTCTCACCAGGTTCTGTTACCCAGAATCCCTTGCAAACCTCAAACTTTGTAAACAAAAACACATTTTCCTCACATTTCTGTGATGGATAGTTCTGGAATCTCCGTTGATCCACAAAATTCCACCCTCCCTGCATTCCCCAAAGTCTTCTGATAAAAATGGTACCTGACTTGTGTGGGTAGACCTAGTGCCAGTGACAGGAAATGGTTCAAAAAGCAACATAGACACACCACATTTTTACAATGAAAACTGACCCTTTTTTTTGCAAAGTGTGTTTTGGACTTGGCCCATTTTCCCAAAATGTTTCGCTTTTCACCCCCCTGTTTTAGGATGTCTCCCCCATGGTAAAGAAATGTATAGGCATGTGTGGTGTGAGATGCCATGTTAAATGTAATGCAATGGTGTGCGCACTTGTTAACCTCCCATTGTAAAAATGCACCATGGTAACATGTCACTTTTAAAATGGATGCCATGGCTGTGTGTGGTGCCATCCGACAGTGGTGATTACCGGTCTAGATGTTTGGTTCCCAGCCATCCCAGCTTTTGGAGGGAAAGCCTGGCACCCAGGATGCTCTACTGCTCCCCCTGAGCCAGTTAGGACCAGTTCCCCAGAGGCTTCAAGAAGCTTCTGGCACTGTCTGGGAGGTGGGGTGAGGGGCGCATAAATAAGGGGGCTGTGCCACCATGTGCTCAGTCAGAGCAGGGACAGGAACTGGAGGGGACCTGCTGCCAGGGGGAACTGCCTCTTGGGCCTGTGTGCTAGACCCTGCACCCAACTACAACCCCTCTGCTGTCCACAGGGCTAGCGGAAGACCCACTGCAGGAGTACAGGCTGCTGTTCAGGAGGAGTGCCACACTACAGTGGAGGATGGTGAAAGCCTACTGCCCTGTCCTGATGAGTACCCACTGACTGCTGGCCTTGCCCAGTAGTGCCTTCTGCTCTGCTACCTGGCCCCTGAAGAAGTAGCGCCATCCTAGGTCCCTGAGTCTGGTGGGACCTTGCGCTATGCGAGCGCTACCCCTAAAAGCGCCTGGAGAGAAGTGCGCTGTACCTGACTGCCAAGGAGCACCTGTAACTGTGCTGAGAAGGAGGTGAGGAGCGCTATAAGCTGAGGGCTAGCGAAGAAGAGCGCTACCTCCTGTCCCAAGCTTACCAGCTGCCTAGCGCTGGGCGAGTACAGCGCTATATTTCAAGCACCAGAGAAGAGGAGCTGAAGCCAAAAGGGCTGTAATCCTCTAAGCGCTGTGGGGCCAGGAAGAACTGTTGGCTTAAAAGTGCAGTGGGTGCCTACCCCGTGTTTTGGCGCTCGTGGACTAACTCATACTAGCGGGGGATGTATGACGGTACGACGTGGGCTATTACCACGCGTACCGTTACAACGCGTGTTTTAAAACGCAAGTTGTTACCACGACTTGCCCTGCAGGTTGCGGACATAGGAATAGTTTAATTTACTATTCCAACACCAGTCCCCGTGGATAGTAGGGAAGGTGTTGGAATAGTAAATTAACTATTCCTTGTCCTTGAGCGCCCTCCAGCGCAAGTCGCGGTTACGACTTGCGTTGTAAGAGACGCGTCGTAATGGTAGCGCGGGGTAACATCCGCATCGTAAAGGATGTTCCCCCTAGCGGGTGCCCACCCTGCAGGATTGCCGCCTGAAAGCACCACCTCAGCCCGGGAGAACTGTCGACTTCCGAATCGCGGCGGGAGCCACCCCTCACTTCGGGTCTGCCCAGGATCACCTCCGCCGGCCCAGGAGAAGTGAGGAAAGCCGCGCCGGGATTGCTGCCCCCGAGGAAGAAGTCCTGCTTGGTCCCAAACTTACCACTGCCATGCTGAGGAGGAAGACGGCTGCGGCCTCCGGAGTGAAGAGAGGGCCGCCGCGGTGCCTGTAAGGGACACGCCAGGCCCTGGTAGCGGGAGAGAGGTGTTGCCCGGCAACAGGGGGGCCGGCCGCGTCATCGGCCGCACCCCACGAAAGCCGCGCACCGATTTGCTGCCAGGCCGGAATGAAGCCGGAAGGAGGCGGAGGTGTTGCGGGGCTCCCGTGGTGACCAGGGAGCCCCGTTTGTGGTAAAAGACCGGAGCGGGAGCCTGTCCCGCCGTTCAGTATGCCCGCGAGAGGCAGAGCCACCCGGAAGTCGACGGAGACTTCGTTCCGTGGTGAGAGCTCTCCGAGAGCGGAGGAAAGCCCCAAGTGCAGCTTGAGCTCATCGGCTTCGCCTTCAAGTCCCACCTGCCGAGAGGGAACCGGGCGAAGTCGCGTAAGGTGAGTAGAGCACGGAGGGCGGGAGCCTACCCCACCTCCGTCCGTGAAGAGGGCTGCATGCAAAGTGCGGAGGGGGGCCTCGAGGCATATTGTCGGTGCCTGCCCCCTCCCGTTGCAGTGTGTGAGACCCCGCAGGAGAAGTCCAGAAGGGCAGGGCAGCCCGCAGACAGGAGAAGCCGATGAGTGGGGCTGCGTGAGTGGGACTGTGGGGGGCCGGCCGAGGCACACTGTCGGTGCTTGAGGCCCCCGACATACTGAGAGGACCTGCAATCATCCCTGGTGCCAGCGGCGCTGCAGTGCGGGCCGCTGTGACAGTTGATGGCCACATCTGGGGCAGTGTTACAGCTAGAGATCTTTGAGGGACTCCACCAGACCGGGGCTAATTTTACTGGTCACCACTGCCCCGTTGGACAGTGGGCAGGGGCAACGATTGTGGCACCCAGTGTATGGGGGGTCACAGATGACCAGCAGCACGAGGTGGTTGACTGCTGAGGTGAGTGCCGAGTGACCCTGCACGGGGAAGGTTGTGCCTGACGCCTTTATGTTACACAGGTCAAGGAACTGGTCTGATGGCCCCATCCTGCCCCTAGGTAATGAAAGCCTATTGTTACGTGCCTTCTGCTAATGTTATGCATAAGTGGGGTTAATTCTCTGATCCCCTAACTATGGATTTTGAACCCTAGCTCTACTGGCCCCTATGGAAACCTAGCATACCTATACATTTTGGGAAACTAGACACCAAGGGCAATCCAGGATGGGGTGACTTGTCCGCCTATCACCAGGTTCTGTTACCCAGAATCCTTGCAAACCTCAAACTTTGTAAAAAAAAACACATTTCCTCACATTTCTGTGATGGAGAGTTCTGGAATCTGCGTGGATCCACAAAATTCCACCTACCCCGCATTCCCCAATGTCTTCCGATGGTACCCATGCCAGCATGAGAACTTAGGACATATTTCAAAGTGACTTCTTTATTACACATTGTGTTTCATTTGGAAAGCAGAAATGCATCAAAAGTCAATAGGTAATAATAGTTGCTCTAACATTCTGTGTTACTCTTAGCCTCCCAATCAAAATGGTACCTGACTTGTGTGGGTAGGTCTAGTGCCTGCTACAGGAAATGGCTCAAAACGCAACGTGGACACACCACATTTGTACAGTGTAAACTGACCCTTTTTTCAAAGTGCCTAGCTCTGGATTTTGAACCCTAGCTCTGCCAGCACCTAAGAAATCCTAGACATATTGCAAAAAAAGGGTCAGTTTTCACTGTAAAAATGTGGTGAGTCTACGTTGCGTTTTGAGTCGTTTCCTGTCACTGGCACTACTTCTACCTACACAAGTCAGGTACCATTTTTATCAGAAGACTTTGGGGAAAGCAGTTAGAGTGGAATTTTGTGGATCCACGCCGATTCCAGAACTATCCATCACAGAAATGTGAGGAAAATGTGTTTTTGTTTACAAAGTTTGAGGTTTGCAAGGGATTATGGGTAATAGAAACTGGTGAGAGCCAGACAAGTCACCCCATCCTGGATTCCCCTGGGTGTCTAGTTTTTCCAAAATGTATAGGTTTGCTAGGTTTCCATAGGTGCCGGTAGAACTAGGGTTCCAAATCCATAGCTAGGCTTCTTGCAAAAAAGGGGTCAGTTTTCAGTGTAAAAATGTGGTGTGTCTACGTTGCGTTTTGAGTCATTTCCTGTCACTGGCACTGGAATCTGTGTGGATACACACAATTCCACCTACCCCACATTCCCCAATGTCTCCCGATGGTACCCATGCCAGCATGAGAACTATAGGACATATTTCAAAGTGACATCTTTATTACACATTGTGTTTCATTAGGAAGGCAGAAATGTATCAAAAGTCAATAGTTAATAACATTTGCTCTACAATTCTGTGTTACTCATAGCCTCCCAATCAAAATGGTACCTGACTTGTGTGGGTAGGTCTAGTGCCTGCGACAGGAAACAGCTCAAAACGCAACGTGGACACACCACATTTGTACAGTGTAAACTGACCCTTTTGCCTAGCTGTGGATTTTGAACCCTAGCTCTGCCAGCACCTAAGAAACCCTAGCAAACCTATACATTTTTTAAGACTAGACACCCAGGAAAATCCAGGATGGGGTGACTCATCTGGCTTTCACTAGGTTCTGTTACCCAGAATCTCTTGCAAACCTCAAACTTTGTCGAAAAACAAATTTTCCTCATATTTTTGGAATGGAAAGTTCTAGAATCTGCATGGATCCACAAACTTCCATGCACCCTGCATTCCCCAAAGTCGTCCGATAAGAATGGTACCTCACTTTTGTGGGTAGGCCTAGTGCCAGCAACAGGAAACGGCCAAAAACGCAATGTAGACACACCACATTTTTATAGTGAAAACGGACCCTTTTTTTGCACAGTGGCTAGCTGTGGATTTCGAACCCTAGCTCTGCCAGCACCTAGGAATACCTAGTAAAAATATATATTTTTTAAAACTAGACACCCAGTGAAATCTAATATGGAGTGACTTGTCTGGCTTTTACTAGGTTCTGTTACCCAGAACCCCTTGCAAACCTCAAACTTTGTAAAGAAAAACACGTTTTGCTCACATTTCTGTGATGAAAAGTTCTGGAATCTGTGTGGATCCAAGAATTCCACCCACCCTGCATTCCCTGAAGTCTTCTGATAAAAAATAGTACCTGACTTGTGTAGGTAGACCTATTGCCAGTAAAAGGAAACGGCTCAAAACGCAACGTAGGCAGACCACACTTTTACAGTGAAAACGGACCCTTTTTTTGTAGAGTGCCTAGCTATGGATTTGGAACCCTAGCTCTACCGGCACCTATGGAAACCTAGCAAACATGTACATTTTGGATAAACTAGACACGCTGGGGAATTCAGGATGGGGTGACTTGTATGGCTCTCACCAGGTTCTATTACCCAGAATCCTTGCAAACCTCAAACTTTGTAAACAAAAACACATATTCCTCACATTTCTTTGATGGATAGTTCTGGAATCTGCGTGGATCCACAAAATTCCACCCTATCTGCATTTCCCAAATTCTTCTGATAGAAATGGTACCTGACTTGTGTTGGTAGACCTAGTGCCAGTGACAGTAAACGACTCAAAATGCAACGTAGACACACCACATTTTTACAGTGAAAACTGACCCTTTTTTTGTTTTTTTGCATAGTGCCTAGCTATGGATTTTGAACCCTAACTCTGCCGGCACCTATGGAAACCTAGCAAACCTATACATTTTGGAAAACTAGACACACAGCGGAATCCAGGATGGGGTGATTTGTCCGGCTCTCACCAGGTTCTGTTACCCAGAATCCCTTGCAAACCTCAACATTTTTGTAAACAAAAACACATTTTCCTCACATTTCAGTGATGGAAAGTTCTGGAATCTGTGTGGATCCACAAAATTCCACCCACCCCGCATTCCCCAACAACTCCCAATGGTACCCATGCCAGCATGAGATTTATAGGACATATTTCAAAGGGACTTCTTTATTACACATTGTGTTTCATTTGGAAGGCAGAAATGCATCAAAAGTCAATAGGTAATAAGAGTTGCTCTACAATTTTGTGTTACTCTTAGCCTCCCAATCAAAATTGTACCTAACTTGTGTGGGTGGGTCTAGTGCCTGCGACAGGAAATGGCTCAAAATGCAACGTGGACACACCACATTTTTACAGTGTAAACTGACCCTTTTTTTCAAAGTGCCTACCTGTGGATTTTGAACCCTAGCTCTGCGAGCACATAAGATACCTTAGCAAACCCATACATTTTTGAAGACTAGCAGCCTGATTCATCAAGCCGAAATCGGCTCGCAAAGGGCCAGATTCTGAGAATCTGGCCCTTTGCGAGCGCTATTTTTGCATTTGGGATTCATCATCCCAAATGCAAAAATCGGTAATAGCGATTTCGCTATTTTGCGAGGAATTACATTTAAGGAATCTCTATTTGAGATTCCTTAAATGCAATTCATCATCCATTTAAAAATTGCGATTTCGCAATTTCGGCCCGCTATTTACCGCGAGGTCAAACCTCGTGGTAAATAGCGAAAACTTAGAAAAATGCTTTTAAAAGCATTTTTCTAAGTTGCATGTTGCACACACACATGTCCTTTGGACATGTGTTTGCGCAACACCTGTTTCAATTTGCATTTAAGGGGTGCTACATGGTGTCCTTTGGACACCCCTGGCACCCTTTAAATCGCTATCTTATTTGCGATTAGCTAATTGCTAATCGCAAATAAGGAATACTCCCCATTCATTCCTATGGGCCTTTTGGCCCATAGGAATGAATGGGGAGTTATTCCTTATTTGCGATTAGCAATTTGCTACTCGCAAATAAGGAACATGTAGGAATCGCAATATTTATTGCAATTCCTACATGAATCCCGTTTTGCAAGTCCTTAATAGCGATTCGTTATGAATCGCTATTAGGGGCTCGCAAAACGGGAGAATTATGAATCAGGCTGCTGATACCCAGGATAATCCAGGATGGGGTGACTCATCTGGCTTTCACTAGGTTCTGTTACCCAGAATCTCTTGCAAACCTCAAACTTTGTCGAAAAACACATTTTCCTCACATTTTTGGAATGGAAAGTTCTAGAATCTGCATGGATCCATAAACTTCCATGCACACCGCATTCTCCAACGTCGTCCTATAAGAACGGTACCTCACTTTTGTGGGTAGGTCTAGTGCCTGTGACAGGAAACGCCCAAAACGCAATGTGGACACACCACATGTTTATAGTGAAAACTGACCCTTTTTCTGCAAAGTGGCTAGTGGTGGATTTTGAACTCTAGCTCTGCTGGCACCTAGAGAAACCTAGGAAATCTATACATTTTTGGAAACTAGACAACAAGGGAAATCTAGTATGGGGTGACTTGTCTGGCTTTCACTAGGTTCTGTTACCCAGAATATGTCAATGTAAATGTTTTTGAGCTTGTAAAGCGCACTGCTACCCGTCCATAGGTCTCCTGGCGCTGTATAACTCTGGGGAACCCGTCCTGGCTTTCCCTGTGGGTTGGTCCCTTGCTGGGAGTCCCCAAGGTGGAGCCAGGCATCCCCGGAATTGGTGAGGCCGTTGTGGAGATTAGGCAAGCTAATGCCCAGAGTTGCCGAGTGGAACCCCTG
Organism: Lissotriton helveticus; assembly: GCF_964261635.1. NCBI lineage: Eukaryota > Metazoa > Chordata > Amphibia > Caudata > Salamandridae > Lissotriton > Lissotriton helveticus. The sequence continues at coordinate 1,297,077,132 of NC_136061.1, forward strand.
ATTAGAGTAAGCACCGAAGCGAGAATTATAGAGTCCGCTGACCAAGGTCCATGACCCTGCCGCGTCGGGAATTGAACCCTGGTCCCGGGCCGACATCTGCTCTCGGGCCTGCCGCCTCTAACCAGTGAGCCACACTACTCCACTAGTAGTCCCTTGCAAACCTCAAACTTTGTAAAAAAAAACACACTTTCCTCACATTTCTGTGATGGAAAGTTCTGGAATCTGCGTGAATCCACAAAATTCCACCCACCCTGCATTCCCCGAAGACTTCTAATAAAAATGGTACCTCAGTTGTGTGGCTACACCCCACATTTTTACACAGCTGGATTGCCGAGAGGTGGTCAGAGGCCACACCCCTTTTGCTCCACCACTCTGCAAATGCATCTCCTGGTGCACTGCTGCTTGGGAAATGAAGTTTACTTTACTCCTGAGACCCTCAGGAGATAAGGGAAGCTCATCACCCCACCAGCAGTGTGCATAGTGGTGCGTTTGCAGAGTGGTGTAAAAAGGGCTGTGGCCTCCAATCAACTCTCAGCAATCCCACTGTGTAGGTAATGGAATTGGTGGAGGTATTGGTGGTAGTGATGGTATTGGTGGTGGTGGTGGTAGTGGTAGTGGTGGTTCTGTTGGTGGTGGTATTGGTGGTATTGGTGGTTGTGGTGGTGATATTGGTGGTGGTGGTATTGGTGGTGGTGGTGGTGGTGGTGGTATTAGTGGTGGTATTGGTGGTGGTATTGGTGGTCATATTGTTGGTGGTGGTATTGGTGGTTTGTGAGACACTTTAAGGAGTACTTTTTGGTAATTTATAAACCACACTAATTCTGAGACTAATTAAAGAGCAAATATATCAAACACAAACAGAAATTTACCAAAAAACACCATTACTCATAACCGGTGTGTTGTGAGCCCGTCATACTCCTGGACTCCAATGAAACTGACCCTACTACACACGATACCCTTTCCCCACAATGCCTGACCATAATTCCTATCTTGAATCAGATTCTCTGTCCCTTTCAGAAACAAATGTGCTCTTATGTGTTTCCCCCTCTTTCTAGCAAGGCTGGCTTCAACACTAACATGAAAAATGACCAACCATGCCCCTTTTGTAAATTAAAACTGTCATAATCGTGATGTTGCGGGCTTGTCACTCTTCTGGGCCCCAGTAACACTGCACTGCTTCACTGATAGCCGTGATGGCCTTAAAAAAGCCCCAATATATTGGCACCTTCCTCAGGGCCTGTTTCTGAGGAGGCTGTCCCTGTCTATTTGTAAATGAAACAATTGAAAAAAATAGCCTTTAGATAGTGTCCCCTCCTCTGTGCCATCTCTTTGACACTATCCATGGATCTTGCTCCTTTCCTCTTTCTCCTAGATAATTGCTCTGAAGCTTCAAGAGTCTAGAGGATCTGAGATCTGAGCTCTGCATCTGAAAGTGTCCCTGCTTGCCTCCTACCTGCCATCTCCTGGATTCACCTCAAAGGATAACTGAACGGAGGTCACATCGAGTAGGATCAATGGGGTCTTACATATCCATGTTTTTTCATTTCCATATACTTTTGGTTAAAAAAACAACCATCACTAAATAGGAATTTTGAGTTGCCTTTGGGGGAAAGTTGAGGGAGAGTTGGGAGGTACAGGGGTGGGGGTCTCGAGGGGGTTGAGGGGCCTCTTGTGCGGTGAAGCCAAAGGAGGGACAGAGAACAAACTAAGAAAAAAGAAGCCTTTATCGCCGGGGTGCCTACCAGGTAAAATTAAATGTAAATTTGTGCAATTGGTTAATTTCTAAATGCAGAAACTGCTTCAGAGCCAGTATACGTTTTAATAGATTGAGTCACTTGAAGGCTCATGGTGAAAAAGATTTATTCTTTGTAGTGTAAGGGTGTTATCGACTGAGTTCTGAAAACATATTTTTTGATGCACACTAATAAAACTGTCCGCACAAGATACAGTATCATTCCCCATGAGCCACTCAGGATTCAATCCTCTAACTCTGTTTACACACACAGATGTCTGTGGTGACCACATTAGCCAATTGTGGTTTCCTAATACTACATTTCCCACTGATTAGTCTAACTTTCATTTTTTATTATTTAAGGTATGTGCAATATTTCTTGTGCTTTTACCTGAAGGTGAAAAAAACAAAATGACACTTCTATAATATTTTGATAATTGGGTAGTGTTAGAAATGGGATTTTTGGTAGGCTAGGGCGTGGGCCAAAGCCAGGCAAAAACCACCATGCTAGTCAGGATAAGGGAGTTACACTTCTAAAATAACCCCTGCTTACCCCCTTGGTAGCTTGGCGAGAGCAGCCAGGCTTATCTTAGAGGCAGTGTGTAAAGCATTTGCACATAACCAACAGTAACACAGTGCACGCACTACAAAAAGACACCACACCAGTTTAGAAAAATATCTAATATTTTTATATTATTAAGACAAGACCAAAAACAATAAAAATCCACAATACTATAATTAAAAGTACGCTCATTAAAAAGAGTTCCTTGAGTGGATAGCTCCGTCTGGGCTACCACGTCGTCGTGAACAACAAAATCCAACAGTTCTGGCTGGTCGCGGGGTCGCAGGCCAGCTACGGTTTTGGGAAGACCCGCAAAACAGTACCTGTGAGAAATGCAGGGAGATGGGGCCCTTGAAGACACTTGCTTTGCAGGCAGAGCTCCTATCTGATGGAATCGGGAGCGCTGGCGATGGCAGGTGTCGGATGCTGTGGTGTGAAGGGCAGCGGTGCAGCGCGGGGGGGCCCAGGTTGCGGTGCGAGCAGCGGCTCGTGGCGGTGTCAAATGGCATAGTCGGTTAGACCACATTCGGGGTGCGAGATGAAGGCGGTACTTGCCACGGTGCTAGCAGGCCACGGTGCAAGCAGCGTTGTTGTCATTGCTGAAGCGCTGTCGTCAGCTGACAAACTGGAGTCGATGGCGCCTGCAGGCCAAGGCTGCGGTGCAGGATGAGGGCATTGTGTGACTTGCGAGCGGTGCCCTCGAACCACAGTGCAAGCAGCGGCATCGATTTCAGAAGGAGTGGAGGCATCAGGCAGGCCAAGGCGTCCTCATGAAGCCAGGCAGTGCGGAATGTGGTGCGCACAGGTCGCGGTGTGAGCAGCATGTCGGTGGCGGCATCAATAGGTCTCGCCGATGAGGCCAGGGTCGCAATGCGGCGGTGCTCCCTGCGGTGGCAAAACTTCTGCGCAAGGCGGTGCAGAGCGTGGTGCCCAACGGTTGCGGTGCAAGCAGCGGCTCGGTGGCGGCGTCAGCAGGCGTTGTCTATGAGACCAGGGTGGTGCCCTCTGCGGTGCCAAAGCTTTGGCATGAAGCAAGGCGGTGCGGAGTGTGGTGCCCACAGGTCGCGGTGCAAGCAGTGGCTCAGTGGCCACTGACAACTGTCAGTGATGACAGCAAGACCTTATGCCTTTCAGTCCACTCCAACCATTGTGTCATCAGAGAGTGGGGGGCGGTGGTGCCTGGCACCCTTTCTCTACTCTCCCCCCTGCCAGTTCAGGTATGGAATCCTGGCACTGGACCACCGGCCCAGGGTCTGTACCCTGCGGCTGGACATGAGGCGGGGGAGGGCTCCCCCACACCCTCTCCTTCTCACTGGGGCTCTGTACTGTCCCACCTGGAGTGGCACCCCCTTCCAGAATCATCGGGGCACCTGTGCCAGGTGCCCTGCACAATACACCCACCAGTTCAGGGTTGCTATCCTGCAACTGGTACACCAGCCCAGGGTCTGTACCCTGGGGCTGAACCAGGGACTGGGGTGGGATCTCCCACACCCTGTCCTCCGCCCTGGGATTCTGTACCCTCCCACCCGGAGCGGCAACCCCCAAAGACAAACTGGTAGGGGCACTGTTAGCAGTCCCCCCTTTCACCAGGTCAGGGGGGACACCCTGAACCTGGTCCTCCAACCCAGGGTCTGTACCCTCAGGCTGACCAGAGGGCTCAGGCAAGGCTCTCCTCCCCTGAGCTGTCCGTCTGGGGTCCTGCACTCTCCTCCCAGGGGAAGCACCCCCAGAACCAAAAACTGTCAGGACGCTGGAACCAGACCTCCGAAACAATTCTTCCACCAGTTCAGGGTCTCAACCCTGCAACTGCTGCACCACCCTCAGGTTGAACCGGGGTCAGAGGCGAGGACTCTCTCCCTCTACACCCCCTGCCAGAGTTCTGCACCCTCCCCCGGGAGTGGTACCCCTAAAAGATAAACCGGTCAGGACACTGCTTACATTTGTCATTCCCTCCAGGTGAGGCATGACCTGAACCTGGCCTCCCAACCCAGGGACTAACCCCCACAGTTGTGCACCTGCCCGGCACACCAGGACTTCCTTGGGAGCATGCATGTCCCCCCTGAGGGTAACACACGATTCATGTGTTATGTGACCGTCTTCCTGGCACAGATCTCCCGACCCCCGTCCATCTGACAGTACGCAAAGATCCCCTAGGACAGAAGTGGAATCCCCATGGTCATTGTTAGAAAGACGATCCCGGGGGAGGCAGAAGATGTCTGACTGACCACCCCTAGGTCCACCCCTCCGTCTAGAAGTAGCCGAGCGTTGTCGAGAGGCCTCCTGGGTGAGGGTCCTCTCCTAGGATCGTACAGCCGAGTAACCACACCACTACAAATGGACACCACACAAGAGGGTAAGTTCTTAGGCTTTATCAAGAATAAAGGTTGCTTGTCTTAAGCGAGCTGTACAGGTAGATCGAGGGATCTGAAAAGTCTCGTAAATAAGGGACAGGGTAGCGGGACAGTCCCAGTACTGGTTACGGAAGGGATACCCTGCGCACAGCTCTCAATCCTCGAGCTGGGGGGTTCCGAGAGGTCGAGCCGCGGCAGTGCCAGCAGGACTCGTCAGGTGGTCTTTAACGGAGAGGGGGCCGCGGCAGCGCCAGCAGGCCTCGAGGTGGTTTCGGCGGAGATGGCCCGCGGCTGCGCCAGCAGGCTCCAAAGATGGTTCAGCGAAGGTGGACCGCGGCAGCGCCAGCAGGCTCCAAAGATGGTTCAGCGAAGATGGACCGCTGCAGCGCCAGCAGGCTCCAAGATGGTTCAGCGAAGATGGGCCGTGGCAGCGCCAGCAGGCTCCAAGATGGTTCAGGCTTTAGGGTAATGAGTTCTTCTCGGGGTCAGCCGAGACAGCGTCAGCAGGGCTCTTGACTCCAGGATACAACTGGCGTCCTACTCCGGGGCTGGCCCAGATATAGGACGGGAGTCCTTTGATGTCCAGACCCTCGCGCCTGGGGGTCAGAGGGGCCGGGATGAGAGTGTCCAGACACCCAGCAGGGGGGTGGAGCCAGCACCCAGGGAGGCCGGAGGGCGATCGATACCAGGCGTCCGGGGATGGCTGGAGGGCCATCGAAACTCCCCTCCTCTTGGATCCGTTGAGTGGCCACTCTACCACCTGGGTGGATCTTGGTGCCTCGATGTTGGGGCTTCGCTGGGGCCTTGGCCGGGGTCGGGCCGAGGCCACGTGCTCAGGACGTGATGGGCCCAAGATGGAGTCGGGCCTGTAGGGGTGGTCCGGAGTGGTAGCCGGACCGGCAGCGTTGGGGCGTGTAGGGTACGCCGTGTTCCAGGGGGGAGAGCCGTGGTTTGCCAGGGGGGATGCTCTCGTTGGTAGTTCCGTAATTGATATGCTCTAGACTGACAACTTGGGCAAACACAGCCCTCCATTCAAGCAGTGGGATAATATCACTATCCCACACATACCAAAACCCCACCCACAACCACCAATTAGACTCATGGGGTCCTTGGTATGACATCCCACTCCACAATGAGTACATGGCAATGGGCAATAATGTGGGCTTGATACTCTTGCTCTGTCTCCTTTGTCAGGTATTGCTCAGCACTGCATGGGCCACCTCTTTTCACATGAGACGGGCCAGCCGTGGTTTGAATACATTTGTGTCTTCCTGATGTTTATCATGTAACTACTTACCCACTTCGAGGCACTGCAGTCTGAGTTATTTCCTCAAATGCAATGTAGACTCAGCTAAGATTTAACTTATGGAACACGCGCACCGCAGTCACGTTCTCCAATCGCTGCACTGTGGGAATAACCTATATTGGGATACGCACATACGACACAGCGCGCCAGAGCGTCATCTATCTCCATGACGACTGGGACCTGCTCCACACTCTCTGAGCATTCGTTAGGGTTAAAGATCTCTCTATAACACATGTGCAGTACTGCTGCCTCCTGACACACAAGCAGATGTAGAAGATGATTATTTGACATACCGGAAGAGGGCCCCTCCCTATAACAAATCAGTCTCACTACTTAAAGCCATCCCCACCGTAGACCACATACTGCAGGCAGGTGTACGGATGGGGTAGGTGCGAATGAGCCAGCACCTGAGCAAAACTGTTAGTAAGACCTCTGTTTTTGGGACAATAGAAGCAAATTAGTAAGTTCTCGGTACCACACTGTAATGTCAGCACAAGGATAGTATCTGATGTCTGTGTGCCACATTATGTCATCATTTGTTTAGCCCGGTAAGGTGCGGGCGTCCGACTCTCCTAGCCTATGAAGCAACTCTCCTTGTATTTATAGGTAAGAGGATTATGTGACATTTATTACTGTACACCACACTGGTGGGGGCTAATCACGGCACATGGAGGGTCCAATACCCTCAGGAGCTTCTCCAAATGGCACGTAAGGTCAATGCTCGCTGTATAATCACAATTGAAGTGTGCTATAGGCACGCACTCGCTTTTTAAACACTAGGCATATTTTATCTTCAGGATGCCACCAAAAGCGTGTGACTCCTAGGGTACTGATGGGTCCAAATACACTACGGCCATTCTTAATGGCACGGCGTGTGCTCAGCCCATCCGTGACTCGCAGTTGAGACACCGTGCACGTGCTGTTCCTCCAATGGCACCCTTTTGATCATTCATGTCTCGTTCATGTCACCATGATGTGCGTAGCCCAAGGATATGCTGTGGGGACACATTGGTATGCCCCACATGTGGCTCTGACACATATCTTTTCTGTTTTCTGTCATCTCTCTCCTAGGTGATGCCCAGGAGTGGCCATTACTAATTCGTTTTTGCAGCCAGACTGTAGGATACACAATTCCCTGGCCCACCATGACTCCTCCAGAGGGTATTATCCCTTTCACTTTTCACGTGCACAACACTTCACCCTGTCTTGATTTGGTCCTGAAGAAGCACCACAGATATATGAGCCCATACAGGTGTGAAACATGTCAACCTCTTTCATTTTGTAGTTACCTAGGCTCATTTAGCCATTTGAGGTAACCCTTAACCTACAGGCTCATACTCTGTCAAGGGTAACCCTTAATTAAAAATGTTTCTGGTAATCCTTAGACAGTTTTAATTCACGTTGCACGCACCACATCACCCTCTAAGACGACCCACTCCACACACCTGCATACACCTGATGGTTTTTTATGTAAAAAGATCTCCACCAAAGTGACCCTTTGGGGGAACCATACATTGCAGCGCTGGTCCGATGAGGAGGAAAACGCCCAATGATGAAGCATGACATCCTTTGGGTGTGTGAGGGCATTAGGAGGCAAGGCTTGTTCTTCCCTCTCACAAGTGGGTCCCAAAACCTAGGAGTACCTACACCTCCCTCTCTGCTTTCCGTTCTCTTCTCTCTCTGCTCCCTCCCTCTCCCTCTATGTATCAAGTTGGTGACAATTTGCACCCCTCGACCTGAACAGTGCCCCCTTAGTGGCCTTATTGTCAATGGCAGACCTACATTTGCCCCTACCAGAAACCACTTTCCGACACACAGACAGTCTCAAAACATGAAACAGTTACCTTCACTGTATGTCTTTAATTTGAAGTTTGGTTTTGTAATCATGTAGGTAATGTAAGCCGCCTCCGACCACTCTTCTCATGGTTGGTTGAACGAACTCCAAAACACACTGGACATTACAGGACACAACATAGTCCCGGGGCTTGCATGCTGCTTGTGAAACCAAAATAGCGACACGCAGTGGGGACGCTCCCCGGATGGCTCAAGGCATGCCTATGCTGAAAAAGCGCCTGACATCAGCTTAGGAGCAGCAAAGAAAAAACGACGTCACCGAAGGTCCGTCCGCAGCTCCGCAGGAGTAAAGAATAAGGTAGGGTGCTCGCGCTCTGTTAATGGTTTAAACCATAATGAAATGGTTTAAAGGACCTCAGCATAAACAAGTTGTTGTGGTTGATAATAAAAACAAAATATTTAGATAAACGCACCACAAAAACCGTTAGTAACAGAACAGATAGCTTCCTCAGTGTGCCGTCATCACCGTTATGCAGTATCTCAAGAGTAAAATGTAGACGTAACGTAGACGGCACCAGAAAGCATGCCAATGTGACTCCGCAAACCTAGACCATACGTAATCAAACGTGCTGGCACAGTGTGCTCGAAAGCAACTGATAGTAATTGTTTTCTTGGCAGCATATGCAGCACTTTAAAAGAAAAGTGGTTCTGTTGGGTCGGACTAATTGCTTTAGGAAACATTCATTAAATGAAAACAAAACAAAAATACTCTCTGATACAAGTAAACAATTTGAGAAACGAATACTCAAAAACTTAAAGTCATGTGATCAATCAATTGTACCTCAAATATTTATGGTGACTGTCAAGTGCAAGTATACCGACGTTTCAACCCTAGTGCGCCCCGGTTGGTGGTCACAGCTTCGTTCCTCTCGTGTTTGGCGCTGAGTCTCAGCACCAAACACGAGAGGAACGAAGCACCTCCGTTTGCCCTGGGAAAATTCTCTACAAGAGTGAATTGGCATTATTGCCACATCGGTCTCAGGCTGTAGTTGCCCGGCCTGGCCCCCAAACTGTCCCCCTCCCGTCTTGATAAAGACCCGCCGTGACCACCAACCGGGGCGCACTAGGGTCGAAACGTCGACGAACTCCATAGGCCCAGAAAGACCAGGATCCAGATAGGATCTCTAGGATTCCCTGGTTTAAACAACATTGTCTGGCCAATGAAGACATTTGTATATACTTGTACATAAATTGCATTGTATATTTTGCCATTCACAGAGCACTCTTCACTGAAAGTCACCTTGCACTTGACAGTCACCATAAACATTGAATGTTATCTAGGAATGATTACAATTCAGATACCAAATGTTTCAGAAAATATTTTATTACAATTGATTGATCACATGACTTTAAGTTTTTGAGTATTCGTTTCTCAAATTGTTGGACTTGTATCAGAGAGTCTTTTTGTTTTGTTTTCATTTAATTAATGGTTCCTAAAGCAATTAGTCTGACCCAACAGAACCACTTTTCTTTTAAACTACTAATACCCAGGTTCTGAGGGACACAGGGTTACCCCTTTTTCTTAACTAGCATATGCAGCACAGCAAAAAAACACAACATACTTTGTCACAGACAAAAGATTTGAACTTGTTACTGGACACAATAGCATGAACACGATGTAAGCAGACACATGCCCTGGCTGGGGCTGACCGATGTAGAGATCACTGGTGGGGCTGAAATACTGTTGGACATTGTGTCACTTCTAATTCTCGGTTACCTTAATTTTCTTTAAAAGTTCTTCCTTTGTAATTTCCTTGGAAGCAGGGGTATCTTCTTGATAAATCATCTCTTCTTGAAAAATCATTGCCAAAAATCTGTAATAATTAACTCCAGGTAGCCATGATGTATTTCAAGTAGATTTATTAGTTGTAGTTACAAGTTATTGAGTTCATGTGATTCAGCCTCACCAGGAGCGGTCTGTCTGCTGCTCAGCCCATACTCCAACTGTCACACTTGAGTATCCGGGCACCCAAACATTTTATTCATGTGCATCACACCAACATTCCATGCATCACATTCACACTGGCTGAGCAGCTAGGCAGAAAGCAACAAGATAAATACAATACAGGTTACTGCAGATCTCCTATTAAGTACGTTACTGCGAGTATAAAGACTAAGGCAGCTCCTACGGCTGAATTGTAAGCTGTGTTACTGGAACGTATGCTGCAATCGTGGCATGGAAATTTGGCCTTCTGTGTGATCTTGAGCAAACAACTTTGTGTCACTGGTAACGCGATTTCCTTAAATGCAAAAATGTAACCTCTTGCGAGTAAGGGGCATATGTAGGTAATTTTTGTTTTGCGATTCTCAAATTGCGATTTTTAGGGAATCGCAATTAGAGAATCGCGAAACGAAATGTAGGTAGGATTAGCAATTTTTTGGGTGAATCCCACTTATTCTTTATTTGCAAATCGCAAATTGAGATTTGCAAATAAGGAATACCTTCTCGTTCATTCCTATGGGCTAGAAGGCCCATAGGAATGAAAGGGAAGACATTCTCAATTTGCGATTCCCAATTAGAGAATCACAAATTGAGAATGCAATTTCAGGGTTGTAAGGGTGTCAATAGGACACCCTTTTGCACCCCTGAAATTAACATGTGTGCACATGTGGCCCACATACACACCCTAAGGGTATGTATGTGACTCACATGGCACTTTGAAAAATGCCAAAAAGGGAATTTTTCAAAGAAATCGCAAAATACCACCCACCTGAAGTTGGTGCTATTTTGAGATTCCTTAAGCCAATATTCACACAACTTGGGTGCTTCCTACATTGCATTTAAGGAATCACAATTTGCGATTCCTTAAATGAAATAGCAAATTAAGGAATCACAAATTTTGCGATTCCTTATTTTGCATGTGGGTTTTTGTGTGCTACATAGCACACTGCCCTAATTGCGATCGCAAATGCTGAAATTCAGCGAATTTCAGCATTTGCAAGCGCAATTAGGCTTTCTACATATGGCTCTAAATCAGTGCAGTTAGTTATGCACAAAAAGCTTGTTTATAATTTCAAGCGGATTTATCACATTTGTAAATGTCATTTAATATGAGGTATACCTGAAGGATCTTTCCATGACTCAGCCTTGCTGACTTTGACCCAGAGCGGATTTCTGTTGCTTCCAGCTTCCTGCCACCTCTCGCGGAACCCGCTCCGCGGGTCCCGCTTCGTGGGGGGGCAACTCGCTGCCATCTAAAGGATCTTGCCGTTATTCCAGGAGGGGTGTGCTGCATCAGGGCTGCGAGCGAGTGTAGCGCTGCACTGGGACTACATTACCCAGGAGCGCTGCGAGCCCAGAGTTACAGCAGCTGGGCCGCTCTCCCTGACCGCACCTCCTGCATCAGACCAGTTAAAAAGTGAACGCCCTTGGACCCCTGTGGGACGCCTTGCTGACTTTGACCCAGAGCGGATTTCTGTTGCTTCCAGCTTCCTGCCACCTCTCGCGGAACCCGCTCCGCGGGTCCCGCTTCGTGGGGGGGCAACTCGCTGCCATCTAAAGGATCTTGCCGTTATTCCAGGAGGGGTGTGCTGCATCAGGGCTGCGAGCGAGTGTAGCGCTGCACTGGGACTACATTACCCAGGAGCGCTGCGAGCCCAGAGTTACAGCAGCTGGGCCGCTCTCCCTGACCGCACCTCCTGCATCAGACCAGTTAAAAAGTGAACGCCCTTGGACCCCTGTGGGACGCCTTGCTGACTTTGACCCAGAGCGGATTTCTGTTGCTTCCAGCTTCCTGCCACCTCTCGCGGAACCCGCTCCGCGGGTCCCGCTTCGTGGGGGGGCAACTCGCTGCCATCTAAAGGATCTTGCCGTTATTCCAGGAGGGGTGTGCTGCATCAGGGCTGCGAGCGAGTGTAGCGCTGCACTGGGACTACATTACCCAGGAGCGCTGCGAGCCCAGAGTTACAGCAGCTGGGCCGCTCTCCCTGACCACACCTCCTTCTTACCCAGAGTTCCTATATTGGTCATAGCTAATACTGCTGCGCGGGAGCGCGCGGGAGGGCGCCGGGAGAAGCCCGGGACAAGGGCGGGACCGTCTGTGGCCGTCCGGGGCCGTAGGAGGCCGGGCCGGGCCACCCCCCTTGGTTCACGCACTTGACCCAAGGTACCTGTTTGCTACAATCTGCGGCGAAATATATCTTTGCACTTGAATGATGCCTTCCCCGGCCAAGGAGAGCACACCCTTAAAGCCGGGAGGAGTTAAAAGCAGGACCTTAGAGAATTATTTCTCACGGGCCGGGGGGGAGGGGGACAAAGAGTGTAACCTGTCTCGGTTAAGAGCAGAAAGGAGACGCTCAATAGACAATTTGAAAAATACCCCTCTCGGAGAACAATCTACTACGCTCAGGGAGGAGATGTCTTTTATAGATGATGTCCCACTTCTGTTGAGGGATCATATGAATACTACACCAGCAGAAGCTATGATCATAGCCCCAGTTACTAGCCCTAGTCCCACCAGAGTGACCATAGACCTAGTCTCCCAACCACTGCGGGACCCCAAGGCCAACACAAACCCACCCATATCAGTAAGCGTGCAAAGATCTCATGGGCCCCCCCCTAACAAACGTAGAAGGAAGTCGAAGGGCGTACAGGGAAGGAACAAACCTAAAAATTCCCGTCTGGACTTTGGGAAGCCTGCTGTTAAACCGCCTGTAGTAGGGGCAAAGTTACAGGCTGGTTCTCACTCTAAATCTGTTGACCAGGATAACCCAGCCCCCGCCCCGACAATAAAGGTGGGAACTAATATTGCTAACCTCCCCCTATCTGTTGTTCCCCTGGGGAATCTGGAATTCTTGTTAAGGTCTCTATTACTACCAATCAGCGAGAGTTTAAAAAAGATCGAGACTAGACTAACCGCACTGGAGACCGTAGTAGGTAGTCTGAAAACCCCGGCTGAGCACCAGGAAAGGAATTTAGCACCCAGCTCTATTAACGTAGCCACCGAACAGCCTGTACATAGAGCCTTAAATACATTCCCGTTACATGCAGTAAACACGGTGGGTTCACAACAGCCTGCAAAGAATAACTCCGTATCAACCAGGCCTTCTAACTTTAATATCCCTATTCCCCCGTCTGGCCCGGTTAATTTGGTACAGCAGGCAGACAGCACCACACTGATCCCCCTAATGAAGCTTCCCCCAAGACCACGTAGGCCCAATCTACCCCCCGAGACCAATGATTTTACTGTTGTCTTGGCAGGAGTTCCCCCACTTGAAGCAGGGGAAACTGAGGACTTCTGTGCCTTGAAAAGTAGGGTCATTAAGTGGCTAAACATAAATAGACCTCTCCCGTTACACCTCAATAATGAAATCATAATGGTAAGAAGGGTGCCATGGGTGGGGAGAACCCAGAAATCTATTGTTGGGGATTGCATACTGACAAGTTTTAGGGATACAGATACAGTGACCTATATTTGCCAAGGGGAAAACAGATCTAGGGAATCCACTATTCACACCCTTCGGGTGTCTTTCTTTTTTCCTATTAGCCCAGCCCCACTGCAGCCGCAACAAAAGCAAAACAACTGGGAGAGGGTTGGCAGGAGGGGGAGACACCGGGATTCTAATCATAGATCATTACTTGGCCGTCAGGAACCTCCTTTTCACACCTATAATCGGTTTAATGGTCTGAATGATTTGGAGGGGGTTGATTGACAGATGGATAATGCCCCTCAGGGTCATGTGGAAGAGAGTGCCCAGGCAGAGGTGGGGGGTGAACGGAGCCATAACGTTCAATTAATTGTAATGTCTGACGTAGGAAATCCAGGGTATGATGAACCGAATGTTTCATCAATAGAATGTTCAGGAGGGGGGTACGGGCCGGCTACGCAAGGTCCGACACAGGAGACTTTATTACACCAACAGGAGGGTTTAAAAGTGCGAGGGGAAGGTATGAGACTGATTTCCTGGAATGTTGCGGGGATAGCGGGCAAATTCTCCAACAAAGATTGGGTCGATTACATTAGAAACTTTCATGTTATATGTCTCCAGGAGACATGGGCGTTGGCAAGTGATCACCACCTACAGGGTTATAAGTGTTTTTTTGTTTCCGCCCGAAAATCTAGAGCGGGGAGAGCAATGGGTGGGTTGTCCATCTACGTCGATTTAGACCTCCCAGGCACCTGGTCTTCTCCAGATTGGAGGCTACATGGGATCCAGGTAGCTCGGTTTTTTGGGAAGGGGCTAAGATTCTCTGTCTTTAACATCTATAACTCAGAATCAGTAAATAATTGTATCCCCCTACTAGCGGATTTAGACCAGAGGCTAGAATCAGAAACAATATCCCAAAACAAGGGGCAGCCCTGCGGGTTATTATTAATGGGAGATTTTAATTGTCATCTCTGCCCAGCACTGGTCAAGGTAAACTCAGACTGGTCACAATGCCCATTGAAAAAGGGGCCGCACTTCTCTCACACACCCACTGGATCGGCTCTGGACCTCCTACTGCTTAAGTATGACTTAGAACATACTATTAATATGATTGACCCTCAGTCAGATGGCACACTCCCCCCAACTTTTAAGGGTAGGGGCTGCGCGTCCTTTATAGATTATATTCTGGTCTCGAGATCCCTGATAAATAAAATAATCAGGGTAGGGATAGAATGGAGCAGTTTTAGTGATCACAACCCGCTTGAATTGGTGCTCTCGTATAGGGTGGGGGCCGGCACTAACCCCCGTGGTACAATCGAGGAGAAGGCAACGGACCAAGGCAGGTGGCTGAAATGGTCCAAAATAGATGGGGCAAAGTTTTTTAAAACCCTGGGCGACAAGGGTTTACATGCCATTAACGATTGCCTAGATTTAGAAGTTCAGGGAGCAACGTTACTGGATGCATTTGAGCAGATTGCCAATTTGATTGATGGCCTACTTAAGTCCGGTGCACCCTCACGTAACCTGGTCAACCCACGGTGGTTTGACAAAGACTGCTCCAAGGCACTAAGGGAGTTGAAATGCAGCCTGAAGCAAAAACCGAGGGACTCCCAAAAAGTTAGGGCGTGCAGAGTGAATTATAATAATGAAATTAAAAGGAGGAAACTTGCACTGCAGGCTGAAGCGTGGGCAGATTTAAGAGAAGCAGGGGAAAGAAAGGATCTCGCAGGTTTCTGGAGAATTATTAATAACCCGACCTTTCAAGAGAAGGACTCCCCAGATATTGGGGCTAACATCCTTCCTGAACAGTGGACAACACATTTTAGAGGCTTATATAATTATGAGTCAGGTACCTCTGCAGAACCATCGGTAACTATAAGTCAGATTTCCCCGGTGGTATTTTCCCTCAAAGAGATCATAGTAGGGATGGAGGGTTTGACTAAGAATAAAGCTCCGGGTCCGGATGGGATCCCCCCTGACCTATTCCTTAGTAACATAGACTTATGGGCCCCTTTAATGACCAGGGTCATAAATACTGCCATCTCTTGTGACCTTCCGCCATCGTGGTCAAAAGCAATTATTGTGCCAATTTTTAAAAAGGGCAATAGGGACGACCCTAAGTGTTACCGGCCAATCTCCCTTATTGACGTATCGGCCAAACTTCTGGGTAGGGCAATCCTGAATAGATTGTCGGAGTGGACCGACGAGAATAACATCTTCTCGGATACCCAATATGGGTTCAGGACAGGGAGGTCCACTAGCGATCAATGCCTGAACCTTTACATGCTGACTGCCAAATACACTCTGGCCAGTGAAGAACCTATTTATATGGGTTTCATGGACTTGGCAGCAGCATTTGACCATGTCAATAGAGGGAAGTTATGGGACCTGATGTCAAGCATGGGGATTGAGAGTGGTTTAATCGCCATATTAAGGGAATTACATAGTGACACCACTGCCAGGGTCCGATTTAACAGGGAGGGAGGCCTGACTGACTCCTTTCCATGTAAGAGTGGAGTCAGACAAGGCTGCATCCTTGCCCCTTTTTTGTTTTCCCTTTATATCAATAATTTGGAGCAGTTTCTTTTGGGTCTAAAAGCTGATTGCCCTAGGGTTGGGCAGAGACATATCCCTGTCCTGCTTTACGCGGACGACACGGTTTTGATCGCGCGTACTCCGCGAAGTCTACAAATTCTGATAGACGGGTTCGTCAAGTTCATGAGCACCTTGGACTTATTTGTCAACCTGAGTAAATCTTATGTGCTCCTGGCCGGTCAAAAACCGTCCTCTAAGTTCACCTATACAATTGGTACTCATATTATAGAGGAGGTTAAAACGTTCTCCTACCTGGGAGTGACTTTTGATGGTGCTTTGCAGTTTAACTCCCTGGTGACAGAACGCTGTAGTAAAATGATTGCCTCTAACGGGGCAATAGCAGGCTATGGCAGGAGATTAGGTCGTTGGAGCCCGGAACAGGTAGTGAATTTGTATCGCTCCGTAACATGCTCAAAAGTAATTTACGGGGCAGAAGTATGGGGATTTGTGAACACTACCAGAATCCAACAGGAAGAAAATAAATACTTGAAATCTGTTCTGAGGGTACCATCCAGCACCGCTGGATTTATAGTACATAGGGAGCTTGGGAGGCCTTACCTGGATGACGTGTTAAAACTCAGGCCAATTGTGGCCTGGTTAAAAATATGGGCTAACCCAGAAGCGCACTTAAGTAGAGAAATCTTACTGGATTGCTTAGACAGGACCAATTGTATGCGCATCCCCTGGCTCAAATACGTGAAAAAATCCCTAGAAGATTTAGGCTTCGGAAACCTCTTCACGAACCCAACAACAATCTTAGCCCAGCATAAAAAACAAATAGGGGAATTTTTTCTAGAGCGGAAAACCTGAGAAAGAGCTGAGGCAGAAATACTTAAAAAGACTGTGAGGGCACATAACTTGGTGAAGAGTGTGGAGGGTATGGAGCCTTACCTGTACCTAATGCATAACGCACAGGACAGATTCCTTATGTGTCGTTTTAGATTAAATTTATTGTCTTTTGTGTTGGCGTCACCAGCAGGCTTTTCTATGTCAATTGAGCAGAAGGGACCCTGCGGCTGCGACAACAGGTCTCCGCAGGACTCGCTTCATTTTGTTTTGCTCTGCCCATACTCCTCTATGCCCAGGCGCAGTTTCCTTGTAAATATTTTAAAAAATGCCCATCAGGAACATGCTAGGGATGCACTAGTCTTCTTGCAAAAAGCCTCCGATCCACTTACCTTGTGTTGTGTAATGAATTTTATTAAGGTTGCGGTCCGATTAAGGATGACCAGGGGCCAGTTATGAAAGTTTTTTACCATCAAATGTATGTTTATGTATTTGTATACAGATATTTTTATCTATGTTATTTTGTACAAGGATCTTGTTCAATGTTTAATAGTTTTTTATACAATGTATATATGCTTGTGCTTTTATGGTGTTTTTTAACCACCGAATAAAGATTCTTGAAATGAAATGACTCAGCTTGTGCTTTGGCTTTTCGGGTAAAACCAAGATGGATGGGTGCGGCTCGGTATGTGAACTTGGAGCTTGTCTATCTCTAATGAAAGCTTCGTTAATTAACGTAAGGTAATATTGCCCAACGTTAATAAATGTTTTTCGTTACAATGACAATAAGCCAAATGAATGGTGCCGGTTCCATTGACCCTGTCGTGATGAGAAGCTGAGCAAGCCCTTCCAGGAATTCCCACTCCAGACCTACAATTCAAATACAGCTCTCCGCGCGCCGTGTCGATTTACTAATTATTGCCTTCTACATTTTCTGTGTAAACCTGGACACATTGGGTGGGGCAGCAGGACGTGCAGTTCGTTCAGTGAATAGCTCTGCAAAGCCCTCTCCTTAATCCTTCCCCTGTGAGTGAGACAGGCGCTCCGTCCTTTCTTGCTAGAAAGGCTGGTGGTGGTTTCGCCTCGCCCTCCCCTTAGAATGTCAGGTTTCCAGTTATGACGCTGAGGGCCCTCCCACCTGAGACCTCATTACAAGTGAATACATATCCAGGTAACAGAGCATCTCAGTCGTCAGCTGCAGCCTCCTATGCGCGTGCCGGCACTCATCCTCAGAACCAGGTGAGACGTGACTCCCCGTAGGCCAGGCACCCCGTCCGCCCGAGGACAGTCGGAGCCAGAACCTCCTTTTATACCAAGGCCCAGTGTACTCTGCCCACCCGTGGTTATTCAGACCCGGGTAATATCACTGGAAAGACATTGTCTACACCTCGGAATCCGCCCAATGGAAAATCGCGTGCCCCTGGGATGCCCCCTTCGGCAACCAGGGCACCGGGTCCTCATTGCACTCGTGCCCAGTGCCCTGCGGCCACTGACACGGAAACAGACTATTCCAGGTCACCCGTTTATTTCACGGCATGGAGTTTTGGAAATGTAAAAATTCTCAGAATTTCTATTTTGATAGTTGCAACAAAAGCCTTCAACAGATTTCATTTTATAAACATTTTCCAGAAAATGAGTTAACAACTTTGTCACCACAAATATAATGTACTCTTTAAACTAAGGTTATAACATTTCTAGATGTTAACAAACGGTAGAGGCGGAATAGCATGATATATGCATTTATTATTGCATGCATGTTGGTGTATGTTTGTATGTGAATTTGTATAGTACATACCTAGGGCTTACAGGATGGCAAATACATGGGCGGTAGAAGGTTTCCAGCATAAAAAGGTAGGGGTGATGTAATATGTAAACTGGCACATCCTTCAACATCGATCCTAAAGGCTTGTTAGAGTCCATAATTTATTTTTATATGGTCATAAAAATACATGAATGATGGATGGGTGCAGGGTGGGTGCATTAATGATTGTTCGGTGGATGGGTGGGTGGATGGGTGCATGGATGGATGGATGCATGCATGATGGGTGGATGGATGCATGAATAATGGATGAGCAATCTGGCCCCTATTTTGCTCAGCCCCCTCCTAACCATCTGGAATACCTCACTTTGCTCGGGTCAATTTCCCATGGCCTGGAACAGGCGATGTTGATTCCCATCCTAAAAAAAACTGATGCCGACCCTTCACAATTCAGTAATTTTTGCCCGATCTCCCTTTTACCTAAACCTGCTAAAATCCTAGAGAAGGCGGTTCAGACACAGCTGGCAGACTATCTAGAAACCAACCAGTTGCTACACGATTCGCAGTCTGGGTTTCGAACCGGCTACAGCACCGAGACTGCGCTTTTGGAGGTCTCGGAGACTATTCGTGAGTGTGTGGACAAGGGCGAGGAGGCCATGTTGGTCCTCCTCGACCTGTCCGCCGCCTTCGATACTGTGTCTCATGAAATACTGTTGAGCCGGCTTAGACATCTGGGAATCGGAGGCTCTGTGCTTACCTGGATTCGTTCTTTTCTATCAGGAAGTACCCAGAAGGTTTTTCTTCGTCCCTTCGAATCTGAGGGTAAGCCGCTTCCCTGCGGAGTACCGCAGGGTTCGGCGCTTAGCCCTTTATTTTTTAATGTCTACCTTGGCCCGTTAGCTTCTGTGGTTGAATCCTGGGGGGTCAGAGTGATATCTTACGCTGACGACACTCAGCTGATGTTTTCTTTTAAAGATCATTCTGACCCCAACTTCACCAATTTTCGCCTCTGTCTCAGCAACATCAGCGCCTGGATGGCGTCGAATCATCTAGCTCTGAACGCAGATAAAACTGAGGTTTTATTTTTTAATCAAAAAGATCCTTTGCCTCCTATTCAGTGGTGGCCTACGGAACTCAACCCCCCTCCGGCCCCTGTTCAAACAGCCCGCAACTTAGGCTTCCAATTCGACAACGCTTTGTCCTGTCTACCTCAGATCAATAAGGTCACTTCCGCCTGTTTCGGTAAATTGCGCTTGATTAGGAAGATCTTCCCCTATCTCCCGCTGGACTCCCGCAAGACTATTGTGCATACCCTCATAACGTCTCATTTAGACTATGCTAATAGTCTTTATGTTGGCGCTCCTCTCTACCAAATTGAACGCTTGCAAATTGTGCAAAATGCCGCTGCACGGCTAATTGGTAATATTCCCCTCCGTCAATCTGTTGCCTCCTATCGGAAAAAACTTCACTGGCTGCCCATTGCCCACCGCATTCAGTTCAAAGCATTGACCTTAGCCTTTCGCGCCCTTAGTGGGTCAGGTCCTGGATATTTGAGTAAGAGACTTGTACTTTCTCAATCTGTCAGATCTTTACGATCAAACAGCCTACGCCTTCTGGTGATTCCTAGATTTCGCCGTGCCAGGAGTGGAGGCAGAGCTTTCGGAGTAGTCACAGCTAGACTCTGGAACAGCCTTCCACTAGATCTCAGGTTCATGGACTCTGAACCTGTGTTTAGACGCAAACTCAAAACTTGGCTATTCACCATTTCTTAGTTATCTTTTTCACCTGTTTGCAATCTGCAGCGCCGGGACACCCCCGACGGGGGTAGCTGTGCGCTTTATAAGCTTCAAAATAAATAAATGGATGCAGGATGGATGGGTGGGTGGATGGGTGGATGCATGAATGAATGATGTATGGATGCAGGATGGGTGGATGGATGGGTGGATGCATGAATGATGTATGGATGTATGGATGGATGCATGGATGCATGCATGATGGGTGGATGCATGATGGATGGATGGGTGGATGGATGGATGATGTATGGATGGATGCATGCATGATGGGTGGATGCATGATGGGTGGATGCATGAATGAATGATGTATGGATGCAGGGTGGGTGGGTGGATGGATGGGTGGATGCATGAATGATGTATGGATGGATGGATGGATGCATGGATGCATGCATGATGGGTGGATGCATGATGGATGGATGGGTGGATGGATGGATGATGTATGGATGCAGGGTGGGTGGGTGGATGGGTGGGTGGATGCATGAATGATGGATGGATGGATGCGTGGATGCATGCATGATGGGTGGATGCATGATGGATGGATGGGTGGATGGATGGATGCATGAATGATGTATGGATGGATGCATGCATGCATGATGGGTGGATGCATGCATGAATGATGTATGGTTGGATGCATGCATGATGGGTGGATGCATGATGGATGGATGGATGGATGGATGGTTGGGCGCATAAATGAATGATGTATGGATGGATGCATGCATGATGGGTGGATGCATGATGGATGGATGGGTGGATGCATGAATGAATGATGTATGGATGCAGGGTGGGTGGGTGGGTGGATGGGTGGATGCATGAATGATGTATGGATGTATGGATGGATGCATGGATGCATGCATGATGGGTGGATGCATGATGGATGGATGGGTGGATGGATGGATGGATGAATGATGTATGGATGGATGCATGCATGGATGCATGCATGATGGGTGGATGCATGATGGATGGATGGGTGGATGGATGGATGGGTGGGTGCATGAATGAATGATGTATGGATGCAGGATGGGTGGGTGGATGTATGGGTGGATGTATGAATGATGTATGGATGCATGCATGCATGATGGGTGGATGCATGATGGATGGATGGGTGGATGCATGAATGAATGATGTATGGATGCAGGGTGGGTGGGTGGATAGATGGGTGGATGCATGAATGATGTATGGATGGATGCAAGGTGGTTCGGGCTCGCTCGCTGCGCTCAATCGCTGCGGTGCAATATGCAAATTAGTTTACGCGTCACCACTTTCAAATGTCACCAGCCGCCCCTGGACTAGGGGAAGCCATCTCAGCATTTATAACCCCATCCACTCGTGGGTTGGTTATTATGAGATACCATGGAACGTCTCGGACCGAGGCAAGATGGGAAAGGAACTTGCAGTCCCTGCTCCACCCACCTCCAAACGTCTGAAGGGCTACCAGTACAAAGGAAGTCCTTAAATGAACACCAAAACTCCACGCAACTCATCAGTCCCCAGAAACCCCTCTCTTCCCCCCCTCACCCTCGCTACCCCCAATCTCTTATGCCCTCCTCTGAAACAGCCATGGACCGTCAGGCTCAGGGCAAACCCTCTCCCCCTGCCGCGACCCACTCAGGACCATTAGGCCCAAGTTAGCCCCTCTTTACCCTCCCAACTCCTCACCCGCCCATGCAAGGACTATCAGGCCGAAGACAGGCCCTCGTTACAGACAGCCAGGTCCAGGCGCCTCCCCTCAACTGCCTTGCCAGCACCCATGGACCTTCATCCCGCCGAGGTGGATTCACACTTTTTTCAGAAGCGTTGAATGTGTTTAAAATGGGGACGAGTCCGGCATTTGAGCAGCTTGTGAGATAGACGGATGCTGGCAGTGCCGCCAATATATCGCCTGAGTAATTTGTGGATGTCAGCAGCATGCACGTGTGAGAAGTGCATTCTTTTATGTCTTAATTCTCATTTCCTCGGCAATGTCTGTTCATTCCTCGGGGGCAGTAAATGAGGCCTAGTGATTAGGTGTGCAGTTAAAGAGATGGATTTGTGCAGATGGCAAAGCGAATCGGTGGCGCTGAGATGGGACCGCGGGTACGGGAGTAAAGGGGCACCCAAGTTGAGGGCTTTCGATTGCGTCAATACGGAGATACAGTAATGCTTTGAAGAACACGTCCTCTTAAAAATCTGGAATTGCATTTTTATTCTGTATGTGACCTTTACATGTCGATGTTACTGTGATACAGGATGTGTACAGACTTTACGATGTGTGCTGCTCTGTCTTTTTCTCAGAGGTTAATGCGTCAGACCAGCGAGGGGCTTCAAAATACACAGGGCAGAACGAATGCCATTCGCCTCTGGTGGTTTGGGTAAATGCAGGGCGTGGCTACATTGCTCCCAGTTAATGTAGTAACGAGAAAACCAGATACCATAGTGCGCGCTTTATTCTCTCTCGCACAACGAATCTGCCGTTATTTCAGAAACGCATGGGCATCTGACGAGAATCACGGAGGAGGCGTGGTTCGGGGGCGGTGGCTAGAAGTGGTTGAATGGGGAGATTGTATCCCCTCAGATTTTGGAGTGGAAGCAGGCCTTGCTACAGGAATTTTTATTTGGGTGGGCCAAGGGTGTGTTTGGGTGTGCCACTGCGGGCCCGATTTGTTGCTTATATGTCTAGCCAGGCCTGCTTCTGTTTGTCCTTTATCTCTTCTTGGTTTTACAAAGCCCAGTAAAATGCACTCTTTTCCAAATCTCTTTCTAAATGTTTTCTCTCTCAAAGTGTTTTTTTTTCTTCCATGTAATGTCCCTTTGACGGGAAGAGAAAGTTTCAGAGGAGGGAGTAGCAGGCAAATGACACTACTCAGGCTTCCTCAGTATGAGCCTTCAGGGAGAATCTCTCTTCATTATTACCTCCACCTGACCCCTGACTCTGCAGCACACTTCCTTACAGGCTTGATTATCCACTTTTCTACCACCCCTTTCCAGTGCATCTTATCTCACAGCTGACCCTGTTCTACAGCCCCACACCAGCCACCATCTGGTTCCGCTTTCATTATTCCCGGTAAAGAAACATTATGCAAAATCACTTCCAAACTTGAAACATTGAATATAGCAGTAAATATAATTAGCACACACTTTAAAGTATGTTCCACAGTTGCCCTAATGACCTGACTGTTAATTAAATAAACATGCACGTGCAATGCAATAGGTCTTGCATTAGCAAGAGTTTAAGCTATTGGCATTGTAAATGACAATGCCATTTAATTATGACTTAAAAAACATAAATACAAGGCATTGTCATTTACAATGCCAACAGCTCAAACTCTAGCAAATGAAAAACCTATTTCATTGCAAATGCTTGTTTTACATTTCGCGCCTCTTCTGGCCATGACGCTCCCTCGTTCTGCGGGTCTTCAAATTCTTCACTCACAACCTTCGTTCATTGAGAGAGCACTTCTGTAATGAGGACACGTGTGAATGGCAATTTAGTTATATTGCACTTAATATTTCTGATGAGGCATCGTGATTTAGCTGTTTCGGCTCTGAATATACATAATGTACTGTTTCTAGTGTGCCTTTTATTAAAGGGCTCTCACGTCAACTTGGACTGCATGTGCACCATATAAAGGAAAATAAGCATTTCTGCAGTGTGAACCTTCTGGCTGTCCATCAGACAGACCCTGTCCGTCACCCGTTCACAGGAAGCACTTAAAAAGACACGCCCGTGGTGCAGGCTCCCAGCACATAGGCCATGCAATGAATGAACATGACTGCCCCTAACGTATGTCTTCCCCGCATGTCCACATCAGTGTTCCGACTTGCCATTGGTTGTGAAAGGATTGTTCGGTGTAAAGTGATAGGTGCAGCATGCCAATGAAAAGCACCTAGTAGATAGACTTCTGGTCTGAAAGTGCCTGTGTAAAAAACACAAATCGATGTTTTTAATTTGTGTTTTCAATTGCATGACTTTGTAAAAAGTCAAAAGTTGTTAGTTTTTATGTATATTTTTGAATGTTTGTTTGTACCTGTAGGGGACAGTGGTGCAGTAAATCTTGCGTTTATTTTAAATTTAAATGCCCCTTTTTAAGGATGTTGGTTTGCATGGGGAGTGCTGTTTAGAAGGATTTAGGCGAGCGCCACGGTATGGGTTAACATTGTAACTCATTCTCAAGGGATGACCATACAGGACTAGGTTATCTATGGGTACATATCACCCCAAATTCACGGTGCCCATTTCAAACTCAGAGGAATGAAAGGCAAAGATGGTCCAGTAAGAATGTCCGTCTTAGCTGAATGTTGCACACAAGAGCAGCAGGCGCATTGACACGATGGGCTATACTGCCTCGCTTTGTATCCTATCAAGTCCAATGCGTTGTATGGTTTCACACAAGCCTCGATTTTTGATATGCAAATGTCCCCACTTTGTACACCACTTACGACATAAACGGTCACTTCGTGTTGATTGTTCAGGAGGTAGGAAGAAGGGGGAACGTGCAGCGTCTCTGTGACAAAGGCAGTAACCCATTGAGCTATCCACATACAATTCAGTTTATCTGCATTTAAAAAACTACCAACAGACAAAATGATTGCTCCCTAGCAGGATCATAAATCACCAGAGTTATCAGTGCATTTTTTATCATCATTGTGCATCATTGGCAGATTCACTGTGGGCCAAGGCTCGTGCTTGGGTGGGCCAGGCTCATGTTTGGGTGGGCCTGACCCACCCGGCCGACCCTCTAGAACCGGGCCTGAGTGGAAGAAGGGCCCGGTGATACCTCTCTAAAACCACCACCCCCTCTGCTCCCAGTCCCCCAGAACTTACGATATAATGGTGGCAGACAGAGCATAATAATGAGTCGCCCCACTGCTGTGCAGCAGCGAAATAAAGGGAATAAATAATAATAACTCAAGGTGATAATCATATTATTTTGTCCTGCTGCTGCAGTTTTGCAGGGCGGGGCGGGCTGCTCTGACCCAGTAGCAGGGGGAGCAGTGAGCACACTTTGCAAGTGCGCATGAATGTTTGGCTGCCTGTCTGTGGCTGGCCAAACATTCATGCACACTTAGCATGTCCTGAGTGGAGAACATGCCCACGCTCCTTCCTATTCCCTGGCTGAGCGCTGAATCGAGATGCTCAGACTAAACACACCGCTACATTGCAGAATTGTGATTGGCTTAGGGGGGGCTGGGTGCTTACCAATCACAACCCTGCATTGTAGCACTGTAATGGGCTTAGGGAGCCTGGGTGTGCTTCCAAGGCCGGACTGGGAATGTAAACTGGCCCTGGCAAACTGGTCGGCTGGCCCCTTTGGAGGGAGGGGTGGTGCGGCCAAGCTGTTTGCTAGGGCCGCTTTTGGCCGATTTTGTTACAGGGGGCCGATGTTGCTGGCCCCCGGTAACAAAAACAGCCCCCAGGGACTCAAAACCGCCCCCACCCTGGCTGCCCACTGGGGAAATGCCTGGTGCCCGTTACGACCAGTCCAGCCCTGTGTGCTCCATGTTCTGTCCCGGTGGTGCTGAGGGACAAGGAGAAGAGACGGAGGAGAGACACAGTGGTATGGTAAGGCTTTTTTTTGTATTATTTTTTATTATTTTCATTCTCCTTAGCCCTTTCACATGGAGCACATCTGCTCACAAGGTAGTTCCCTTCAGTGTCAGTTTTTTTGTTTTTACTTTATAATTATTTTAGAGTTGCCCTTATTTGTAGCGCTGCCAGATGAGAGCACAGGGCACATTCCAGCTTTATCACTTCCTGTCACCTGCCAATGCTGTTGTAAATGTCTTTTAAAGTGGCCTTTGTTCATTTCTCTGACTGCTACTTTTTCACACCATACCACCAGCTCACATGTACTCTGAATATAAGCTCATGAGGGTGCTCTATCTTGGCACCCTAGCAAACTATCATTCAGGCTTTCCGGCATTCTTTCATTCCTTCTTCCTTTGCTTTTTTCTTTTTTACTTATTTTTCTTCCTCTTTTCTTTTTGCCTTCCTCTTTCTTTCCTTCTTTCCTTCCATATTTTCCTTTTCTTTCATTATTTCCTTTTTTCTTTCCTTCTTTCTTTCCTTCTCTTTTTTTCTTGCCTTCCTCTGCTCTTTCTTTCTTTCTTTCTTTCTTTCTTTCTTTCTTTCTTTCTTTCTTTCTTTCTTTCTTTCCTCCTGCCTTTCTCCTTTTTAGCTCACCTTCATACCCAAAGTCAAGAGACTGGCAGCCAATGCAAGACCAGTTGGATTTTTTAAACCTGTGTTATTGAAGACCTTTTGATTTGACTAAAATTATGCACATAATATAGTTACCTATAGGGGTTTTCAACCAGACTTTGTCTATTAGTCTGTGGTTCTGTCATACACATTTCTCTCCCATCCACTCCAGCATGCATCAAGGGGCAAAATGCTGGCTGACTTCTGCCATTGACTGACTTTACTGTAAGTGACGGCTTTCGGCCCTTTCACAAGAAGCATATGAACACACAAAGTAGTTCCCTTTAGTGCCATAGAGTACTATTGCAATGTGTGTGTTTTCGAGATCACAACAACATTTATGCCTTTAGCCAAAGTTTTTGTTTAGACTGATAAGGGTCCAGCAGCTTTAGAACAATAAAGTTTTGCAAAAACCATGATGAATTGCCAAAAGGCTGTTAGCCAATGCCAGACTTATTGGCTTTGAAAATGTTAATTACAGTTGGTAACTTTGTCTTGTCAAAGATTTAAAATCATCAGTACTAGTTCAATAAACAAATACAGTAATAAGCAAGTGAAAGATGACAAGTCAGTCTTTGCGAAATGCCCTCCACTGTGTGGGGAATCATGTTGCTACATTTTTAGTAGCCTTTGATCCATCTGAGCTACAAAGAAATGCTTTTTTGTTTGTGCTAAAATCTAAAGGTTGTGCAGCAGGTAACAGACTATGTGGCAAATGTGACAAATCCATAATCATGCGGAAAAGGCCACGGTGACAGAATCACATGAATCCAGTAGCCCTTAATAATACTACTTGAATAACAATATTTGAATCACTAAACACAAAGCACTTATCTATGGTGTTACAAGAATGACAGAAGAATTTAAACCTACAGTCTAGGAAGTGCACAATATGCAATTCTGGACTCAAAACCCAGCTTTCCCACTTGACCATATTATGTGATCCATAGCTTGTAGTTTTACTTGACTATGAATATTTATCCTTAGTTCAAAATATCTTATATACATAGAGAACATGACTAACAGACATTTTGTATAACTCGTGGCAAGATTGTCATGACAAGGGGGTATTCCTGAGTGTTCCATTAACAATAAAAAAAATACTACTTTCCATAAATGTCACTCAATGAAGTGACATAATTGTATGTATTTGAGATGTTGAAAAAAGATCTTATTAATTTTAAAGTCTACATCATATTTTTTCATGGTATCTGTTGATGGCTTGGCTCATGCTTTGGCTGTTAGAGCCACTCCAGACCTCTATCTTGACTCTCCCCAATGCTCTCCTTCTTCCACTACGCCCTCGGAGAAATGTGTTCAGAGCCGGTGTTCCATTTTAGGTCACTGTGCTATGAGTGCTGAACAGCGTGCAGGTTTGTGATGTGGGTTTGTTACATTGAATTCCCAGGCCACGCCTGCTGGGAAAGATGCTCCGATCGATCCATACCGACAACACCACAGAGGAAGCGGTCAGCAAGTTTAGAATAGAAAGGCTTAGAAATGCTGGTCTGGCATGAGTAGGCCATTGACGGATCCTACATAATGCCAATCTCTGCAATGAAATAATACTATAAATAGGCAAAAAAGACTTCACGTTGATCTAAAACCAGGCTACTACACAAAAGCAGCAACACGGACCACGTGTGTGACCGCGCCCGCCAGGTCTATGTTTATAGCCAACTGGCCTTTTAATGCTAACACTTGACATCATTTTTCTAAAGCTCAGAATAAAACTCCAGGTTCCAAAATCCAATCTTCTGTTGGCTAGAAACCAAGGAATACAACTCAAAAAGATGATAGACGGAATACTGAATATTGTCAAACATTCACCCCCCCCAAGTCACAGATCTGGGTTTAATCCATCGTTATCTTGCTTGCCACACCATTCCAGTTTGGACCCAGCCATATGCAAATCAGCCTTGACCTTGCTCCCCATGGGAACAGTCCATCCCAGACTGCCAGGCCAGGTCCTCCCTGGACCAGAAAAAAATCATCCTGGGACCGGTTTCAGGGTATCACCCCTCCACCAGGCTAGCTTGAAACGTATTTATGGCTTAGCGAGCAATGGACTCAAGTCTGGGCATACCCTTTCCCACTTAAGGCAAAAATGCAACACAAAAAGATGATGGAATGCTGAAGGCAGTCAAAGATCTGGGTTTAATTGATCGTTATTTTTGCTCAAGACTGATTTGCATATGGCTGAGTCCAAACTGGGGTGGTATAGTGAGTAAAAGAACAATGGATTAAACTCTGATCTCTTGACTGGGGTTGAGTGGTTGAAAAGCTTTCGATCTCCATCAATCATCTTGTTGTGTTTGCTAGGAAGCAAAGAATAACTGAAGGTGTTGCACAGGACTACTGCCATTGACCTGTATGATGCGCCTTCGTCCAGCAGGGAAAGGCATAGTTTATACACTGTCTTTGCCAACATTTTGTTTGATTTGGATGTGTTCACCAATTGTGGGAAAGTAGGATCCGCTTCTTATGGGAACCCCCAATTTTTTGCTTTTTGCACCCACTGTTTTGACTAGTCTGGCTGGGATCCTGCTATTCAGGACCCCAGCCTATCTGCTTTCTCCCTTAAATTGATAGGTATGTACTTTGGTACAACTCCAGATTAAAAACTGGGGTACACTTATCAGTCCCTAGTATATGGTACCCATGTACCCAGGGCATAGGTCCCCCTGCCAACTCACATGGGCTGAAGCATGTATTATGCCACCCCTGAGAGGCCATGCAACATTGAACCCAAGGTCTTCGTATGCAGGCTGTGTAAGCTGGTGCTTGCACCATTTATGAGAGCTATAGGTTCACTATATCTATATATAGCACTACACCTAAAACCTTATTAGTCACTCCTATAGTAGGCCTTAACAATCCTGAAGGCAGAGTGCTGGGTTACGTGAGAGGGTGCTCCTGCATGAGCAGGGCCCCTCTGCAGTCTTCGGAGACCATTCACCCGGGCTGTACGTGACACTGCCAGACATAGCGGTAGAGGTGCTTTATAACCTCGCGGTAAATGCTATCTCAAAAACGACTGCAACAAAGTATGTCGTGTTTGGTGTCAAACACCTTGGAATCATACCTCCACACCTGTAACTGGTGTGGGAGGTATGATTCCTCCCCTCAGAACCGAGATTCTAGGGGTACCTAAGTCTACTGGTACCAACTTTCTCGAGCCTTACAGCACAAAATGGATGCTGCCAGCCACAGACACAAGTCTGCCCTCCTGCTGCTGAGCCAAGCTAATGCAGAGGAAGGTCGGACAATAGGTATCCTGTCACATGAAGGTGTGATGACCTCCCAGACAGGATTTAGTGTATTGGTGCTGGGTGGGTACACTGTCTCAGTGCCAGAAAGTCTGCACGAGGGGCAAATTTGGTGTCTCCCTGCATAGTCCAGCACAAACCAGTTCTGGAAGCCATTTGCTTGTGCTCTGGCATGAAACTGGACAAAGAACATGGGTGTAGCCACCCCTCTGTCCTGTCCCTCCCCTAGGAGGGACCCTAGAATCTGTCCAACCCTTTCCTGTGGGTATAAAATCGGTTACCTGGCTACAGGACATTAGATTTTATGTGGACAAGATTCTGCAAGAAGATACCACTACACTTGGACCGTCTAGACATGCTGGACTTCGCTGGACCTCCCTTGGGCCTGACTTCACCTTCCCTTGCCGTCCCCAGTCTCGCCACTGTCCGTGATCTATACAGGCTCCGTGCTGGACCCTGTGGACCCCCAAGACAACAGAAGAATCTCCCTTGGGGTGAAGGAGTTACTCCCCTGCAAACAAAGGCACCATAATGCATTTGACCAGTTTGCTAATCCTGAGCTCCTGCGGACTCCGAAGGCTCCAGCAACACAGGAGGTGGGTTTCTGAAAGTCTCCGAGGTTGAGCTGCCCTCTCACTGAGTTTGAGACAGATATCCCTGGTGGGGACCGTATACCTATACTCCTGTATAACGTGTTCATTAACAACTGCACATGCTTGTTGTCGTGCAATAATTCCGTGCATTGGGCCACTTGTAGCCCTGACTCCAGCGCATCTATTCTGAGGAGGATTCTGGTATCCACGCACTCTGTGCACTGCCATCTAGTATTTTGTGAAACCATCTGAGGCCCGCTTGTGACTCCTGTGTCTTCGGCCTGTGGGTTCACTTGAGTGTCAACTTTGCTTTAACTGGGCCCCCTGGTTGCTCCATGCCTGCCCTCACTCCCCTTGCTGTGGTGTGTCCTCTTGTCCTTGCCGGGCTAGATCAACACTGAATTTGAACATTTACGTTGTTTGCCACTGCTAAGGCTTGTTGGTGCTCCCGCCGGACACCGACCCCTCAGCACTCGACATTATTTGTGGGACAGCTTGCCTCTGGCTCCTGGTCATCCTAGACATCTCCAGGGTCCTCGCTGCTGGAGAGTCAAGATCACCGTCAACAAACCTGAAGCACCCGACATCGGTGGGCATTCGTCTACCGAGCCTCTGGTCACTCCAAAGTGACCCAGACTCTGTCCCCTTGGCTTTCAGGTTATTCTCATCTAAAATCCACGTTTGGATTCCACCTGACACTTTTCATACTTCCAGTACTTTGTCGACATCCATACAAAACAACAAGGATTTCCGATGCCACTTTGCACCCCGCTCCTCTGGGATAGGTAACTCTGGTACAAAGGTATCCATGGTGGGGGTGGCTCTCCCAAATCTTACGTTCCAAGGGTTGTCTTCATAATCTGCTGGGAAGGGTCCTTAATCTCTGATTTTCCAACTACAACGTTCCCATTGAATTGTATGGAGCACGCAATAGTGTTCTCACTCTGCACCCGTCCTCCGTGGGGTCCCTACTCACTCACCTTGGGTGGTTCCTTGGGCTCCCAGCAATTCTACACCTCCTAGACTATATCTAGTCCCGAGTCGTGGTTCTTATACCACTCATTTAGTATATGGTTTGGTCTCCCCCTGGAGCCCACTGTGTATTATGCTACTTATGCTACTTACATCTGATTCTTTACAACTGTATTATTTGATGTGTGCTCTATCCTCATGTAGAGGATACTAGAGAGTATTATAGATAATAAATACATATTTTTATATCAACTGTGTGGTTTCCCCTTCATTTAACTAATACTATAAGGTTGCATTCTGGTAAAACAAGATGCTTAACATTCCTTCAAAACTTAACTTGAAGGCTGCTCTCCTTAGCTACCACTAGGATAGCTTTCTAGAAGGTTATCTTTGACCTAATCACCATAAGGGTTGTTTGGACTGGTACAAGTTGTCCACTTTAATTAGTGGACCGCATATACTAGGCCAACTTCTCACACCAATCCATTTGGATAGTTCTACAAGTGCATCCATGTGGCCTCCTTGACATGGGTCAGACCATCAACCCACTGAAAGCAGGCACAGGCAATCAAGTATATCTGATGCTCACTGAAGGTGTATGGAAGAATAAATATCCCATCTAAAAACACACAGATTAAAAAAACATAACTCACTAGTGATGAAGTAAAAGCTGTCCTCTATGTAATGTAGCCAGGAGGAATGCCTCACTAAGCAAATGGAAGTTCTCACCTGACTCACTTGGTCTTTACTGGATACACAAACGCCCACAAACCTGCGCCCTAGTTCATTTGAATCCTCCATTAAACTCTTCAATTTACATCTAGAATTGCTCAAATATTCCAGCCAATGGACATCTTTTCATTCTTATATAACTACACATTCTTCTTTGCGTAATACTTTGTGCATTGAAATATGAGTGGAGGTTTCACTGTAGGTTTCCATCTCCCACCCTAGAATCTTTGGGAAGAGAAAGGATTCTACAATGCAAACAGTGATTCTCATGCATATGGATGAGATTGTTGAGGTAATTGTACGCAGGGGTAGGTAAAATCAGTTTAAGCAGCTGCATTCTGTATTTGCAAAACGTCAGGTCCATTATCTGGGGGCTGTATCCTAGTTAGGTACTTTCAATGTGAAGATGATCCACTTTGCTCATGGAGAGCTGCTTTGATGGAACAAAATGTTTACCACTGTGTGGAGAGTATTGCTGGGCAGCACCGCTTTTGATTGACATTCTTGTTAATCCTGCAGCTTTCTGCCTGAGCAGGCTGGAGATTTGCTGTTTGGTTACCCATACCCATGGGAACACCTCTACCTCTGCAGTGGAGCATATTAATTCCTCCTTGGTTTCCTGAAAACCCAGCATGCAGCACAATAACTCCCCGCATTGATCACTGATTTCCTGTAAAAGACAGGTTCTGAAAATCTTTCTGTACTAATTTAGACTGAGCCAGAATGAATTTCTCTTCTATTTTCCTCTGCTTCATGTCCAATTCATCACTACAGTATTTTTCATTACGCAGGAGTTCGTCCAAAGGCTTATTCTTCCTACAGATCAAACCTTTGTGTGATGTGGGCAATGATTTTAGGCTTCAATCCTAATACAAACTGGGAAACAAACATCCCCATATCCTTTTCCGCAGCATACTCACACCCAGTGTGCTGTAAAAACACCTGCAATAATCTCTCATAGTATACATGATCTGTCTCCCTCAGCTCTTATGTGGTTCTTTTAATATTTAAAAAATGTGTATCCTTTGGAGTAATTCTCCCTTTCAAAAAGGTAATTTTATTTATTTATTTATAAAGTTTTATATAGTGCGAACAAGATCCCAAGGGATATCAGAGCGCTTTACAGTATGATGAGAGGTATGACAAAATGCAATATCCATATCAAGTAGGAGGGAGAAGCAAACAGGAATGGTCACATATTACAGTACAATTGCACCCAAGAGGGTAATGTAATAAACAGGTGTAGGCGGACAGCAAGGGGGAGTCACAGTATGCCGTAATACCGCCTCATATTTCTCCATTACTACTGGCGACAGTTTATTTATCCCTTTCTCTCTTGTCAGTTCTCCCTTCTGCCATTATACCACAGTCTTACATCTTGCCCATAAATCAGCTGGCACCACAATGTCAAAGAACGCATTCAAGTCACTCCACAACACTTTCAAAATCCTTATGAACCTTTCTACTTGAGTATATCACTGCACTGGCTAGTCTCTCAACTTAAAAAAGAAATTGTTTGTAAATGCTGTCAGGTCACCTACATTCCATGGCACATGTACATAAGTTCCTCCAGCTATTTCTCTCAGTGGAGATGCTGCTACCTCATCGTCACACGGCTCATACTGTTTCCCTTTAATTGCTGTTTCTCTCTTTTTTTCATGTTTCTTTGCCCACATGAGTTCACATTTCTCCACATCTTTCCATCTGTGAATGTATTTTTTCAATTCTATAAGGTGCAAATGCAGTCCTGTAATCCACATATTTTCTATAGCCTGAGCATCCAGTTCAACTCTATAGCCCTGATGCAAGTTTACATTGTTGGAAAGATCCACATCATACTTCTTTGCTATCCCTGTCAATCTGCCATGCACCATAGCAGCCCTCTGAGGAGTCTCCTTGCACAAGTAGATTAACTCATTTCTCTGGTACTGATCTACATGATCAAACTCCGGGCATTCCTTGATTATTTCTACCTTCAATTTTGGATTGTCCAATGGTGTGTCTTTTCTAGTATTTAATTATTTTGGGAGCTCTGTGACCTCTTGCTTCTTTCCTCTTTCGTCTTCCCCAAGCCATCATTGTTCTTTAGCTCTTTTCTCCACCCCAGTTCAGACCCAGCTATATGCAAATCAGTCTTGACCCTGTGCCTCTTGGGAACAGTCCAGATGAAACTGCCAAGCCCTAAGTTGGCAGTGTATACCCAGACGTGGGTCCCTTGCTCACTTTGCCTCTGGATTCAAGCTAGCCTGGCTGAAGAGGGGTGTCACCCTCAACCAGTCCCAGGATGCTTTTTTCCAGACTAGGGAAGACCTGGCTTGGCAGTTGAGGCTGGACTGTTCACATGAGGCACAAGGTCAAGACTGATTTGCATATAGCTGGGTCTGAACTGGAGTGGCGAAGTGAGCTAAAGAATGATTATGGATTCAACTCAGATCTGTGACTGGGGGTGAGTGTCTGAAAAGTGTCAGAACTCTGTCCATCATTTCCTTGTGGTTACTTAGTCCATTTGGGGTGTAAACCATATCCTCTGCTACCAGAAACTGTTAGGGCCCAAGGAATGGCAAAAATCCGTTTTCAAACCAAACACCCAAACTTACAGCTTGGACTCTCAAAATCCTGTGACTCTTGACAGGTCGGATGGACCTTTGCAACAGTTATGCGAATGGAGCAAGGACAAAAGTAAAGGTCATGTATATCAACTGTCAGGTTCTATATTTTCAATCAATGACAAGAAGTTGAAGAAGTCTCCAAAACCTTTATCTATCTTTAAGGAATTAGTATGGTTTTGCCATATTTATTTCAGTTAGTCCAATTTACAAGAATATCAAGAAAAAATTGTTGAATTGTCACAGCATAAATCAAACAGAGTGTTCCATAAAAGAAATTTGTCACTAAACTATCTAAAAGAGCCTAACCTATCCTATTAGAGAACCCACAAAGAGTCCTTTTTAGAAAAGAGCAAGTTTTTCAGAGCATAGATAACAGCTTGCATTTCCCATAAACGTTCGTTCTGGAAACTCACATGAGTTCCCCGCAGCTGCAGTAGTAACCGTTAACATATATCAGTGATAGAGGAATGGTCATTTCAGAAGCATTGATCAAGACAAGTCAGGATAAAGGAGGGCAAAGTCACTGTCAGTAGTAGCTTTCATAAACAAGGAGCAAGGAGTGGGTCTAAGTAGAGTCAAAAGGGGTCTCATGCGCTTTAACTAGGAACACTGAATTTTAATATAAAATGCACAATAATGTATCACAAATTAGTAGCTGTATAATGCTTTCAACCAATGAAAATCAAACATCCGATAATGTCATTGACATCAGCTGCTTCTCCTCCCATTTCCCACGGTAAACATTCACACTGGTACATCTTAAATTGAATGTTGCAACAATGGTCAAACAGAGGAACGTTCTCATAAGGACCTTCTTACTTAAGCTATTAGCTGTGTTCGGTGTCTCGTTGTGAATACAAAGGGCTAGCCAAATGCAGTGAAACAAATCTATCAACAGTTATCTAGTTTACGCATTCATAAAATATCTATAAATGATTATTTATTCTAACAGTCTATCGTTATGTTATGTTATAGAGTTTTATAGAGCGCTCGTGTACCCTAAGGTGTTTTGACACTGTTAATTATGACTCCACAGCAAAGTTCATTGCTGAAGCAAGATGATATAATATAGTGTGATGGAGCAAACAAACATATTCTTGAAGTCAGCACATTATTTAGTAGGATGCTGGTGCTAGGCAAAATGTTCTAATAAAAATCTATTTAACTGAGAGCAAGCACATTATTTACCCTACTCATTTAAGGCAAGCACATTTCCCTATCATGAGGTTTACTTATGAATTATTTTAGTAGAGTTTAATTGCATTCTAAAGTGATTCTTACACGTTCAAAGAAAGCACATTTTCCCTCATTGTTGTTTTTCTATGCAATATTGTTTCTGAAAAGTTTTATATGCACTCTAAAGTGAAATTCTAATACAGTATGCAAGTCGAAATTTGAATTTAAAATGTGTTTCTCACCGTTGCATTGTGCAAGGCCAGGGGATGGAGAAGAGAGGATTGTGGTCTCTTTTACAAAATATTGTTGCTTCTTGGGTGACTTTTTGCTAAGCTGAAATATTTAGCTGGAGTCCAAAAGATATGTTTTTAAATATATTTTTGGTGCTTTTTGTACCATTTACAGATTCTGCTTAAGGCATTTTGTAACAAACTGTGCTCTCCTGTTCTCAGAGACTCTCCTTCGTCATTTATTTTTAAGAACAACTGGGTATAGTTTCCATTATTATGGCTTAAAAGTTTTAAAAGAGCAAGTGTATCAACATCCCAGTCATGACTTTATTGAATAGATTTGTGATTGATATTAACTCTGTGGGAATGTTCTTTAAGTCGGATGAGATCCTTGATTTTAGGTTTGGCACTACTTGAAACCAAATGCAAAGTTGAGAGTACAAAGTATTCTTAACTTTCCTTGATAGCTTTGTTGAGCAGTCAAGACATTTCAAAGGAAGTTGTGAAGTTAGAGCCTGATATAAACCAACCGTTAGCACGATACACACACAAGCGCGCATACATGCAATATAGATGTGCAGTCAGGGCTACAACTTTACGAAGAATACTGAAATAAAAAGTCCAAAATAATGGTACAGTAATAATTAAATTAATTTCTCAGTGTCTCAAGCCTGTAGCACTGACCGTTCAAGAAATAGTCAACCACATATCTTAAGGATTGAGACATGTTTTGAGGGTGTGGACAAATTCAGATTCTATTCTGTGACTCTCCACTTCTAAATACTTCTCAGCGGATACTACTGGTCAATATTATTTGATAAGAGTTCAACATCAATGATTGCTCGAAAACTTCTGGTGTGTTAACATTTTTGAGAGATGATTCTATATTAATGCCACAGAGTACCATAGTTTAGAAAAATCAGTTTGTACACTAGGGATAACTTCTCTCTCTTCTCCATGGTAAAAGGGAACGTATGATAGTCTTCTTCCAATTTGTAGAAATTACATTTATAACTTTCAAGCTGGAGAACATTGGCCACTGACAGCTATGTGGGCATAGCTAGGCTATAGCTTGTGATTAATCAAGACTTGACTATCACCTCTTCCAATTCTGGGAAACCTTCTGGTAACTTACATGATCCTGTATTTCAAACTGGTAAAAGTAAAACAAGATTGCCATCTACTGTCTAAGTAACAGAAAACACATTACCTTTATTTTCTAACTGCCTTCTATTTCAGAATGTCACCCACAACAAAGTATCTGTGCAACAACTGCTATAGTTACATATTTGAAAGACAAATATTAAACTAGTAAAAGCTGAAGCATCACACCGAGTTCTGCTATTGATGATTTCAAGCGCATGACACAAGCATACATGAAGACAAACGAGAGTTGCATGTCCATTTCTCTCAGCGTTAACCAGGCAATCCCTCCACTACACACCGTTTCCTCTGAGTAAAACAGTTGGATAGCATTCCAAACATGCAATTATTCTGTGGGTATGAATCAAATGCTGCATGCAAATCTTTTATTTATTCCCAAATACCTCCATAATATTCGCAGGCATAAAAGCAGTGACACGATTACTGCGACATGACCATACCGTATATTGGGACCTCATGCATCACCCAATTACCTCATCACAGGACATGCTACAACCAATGCCCTTCCAAGCAAACATGCAGGCCCGCCTATAATTGCGGCAAACCTTTTGACGGCTTCCATGCCACATTAATGGTAGTTGTGAGATATGCATAACGTGGGTTCAAAGGGCCATTTCAGCTTCATTATCGGGGCTGAGCTAAATATTAGTCCTCAGTACATCTGGTTGTGCAGTTGCTGCAGCTGGGCTGATCTGACTGAAGCAATGTGATTGAAGAATTTTGGCCCTCATTTACTACGGCTTTGCAGCAGGTTTGCGTTACTTTTTTGAAGCAATCCTGGTGCAAAGGTTATGCTCGGAATAACTATCCAACACAAATCATGATTTACATTTTATAGTTTCCCAAAATAACACAAAGTGCGCTGTAAGAAAATGGGTTATTGGTTAAAGGGTCAGTAAACCCATGTCAAGCACCAACAACTTGTCAGGTTGGACCACAAAAGTCACCAAACTAAGTTGTGTTTAATTCTTTGGTAGCTTGTCACAAAAGAAGTCTGCCTTAACTTGGAGGCATTCTGTTAAGTATTTACACAGCACACAAACGGTAATAACGTGAAAACACTAGAAAAATCCCTCACCAATTTAGAAAAATAGAGTAAAATGTAATAAATGAAATAAAACCAAAACAAGAGTGCCTAAACAATCAAAGCACCAATAATGGGTATCTGGTCCAGGGGCAAGACATGGGTAAAGGCAACCCCCCAATAGAGCATGGTTCAGTTACACTAGGTGGATTGGGCCCGGTCTCTGCTTACCTTCGTACTTAAGAGAAATTTAAGAAAAGTTACTGAGAAGGATAACTTCAGAGGGGCAATGCAGCCGGCTGTGTCCGAGGAGGCGTCGTTGTCATCGGGGAGCTGCTATGTGGAGTCGAAATGAAGACTTCTGCCCTTGTACATTGTCACTTTTTTGGATATCAAAATCTTCAATTTGATTAAGCTGTAAGCAATCTATGAGGCCAGATACATTTGCTGAGAAGACTACTTGAAAATGATCTGCTGCTGTTGGGAAAACATAGCTGGAACTACTGCAGGGTCAGGCTGACAGACGATGCACCTAGACAGGCAGGTTGCTCCCAGTCTTCTGTTGGTTCTCATCCCATTTTGGGCGAAAATATTACAAGTCTCAACTTTTAGGTTTAGTCATGAGCAGAAACTTCAACACCACAATCAAAATCCAGGACTGGATGCTCACCATTTCGGTAGTCAGGACTCACTACAACAGAAGCCAGGTGCAGGGCTCAAGGTCTCTGGAGCTTGGAAAGTGCCCTTGGAGTCACTCTAGTAGTCCTAGGTTCAAGTGGCAAGACAGGTCTCAAGCAGCAGGGCAGTCTTCTGTTAGCAGCACAACAGTCCTGTGAGGTACAAGGCAGGCCTCAAGCAACACGAAAGTCATCTGTGGGATCCAAGGAGGTCCTTCTGATGTCCTCTGTAGGTTAGGGAGTGTACTGAAGAATGGGTCTGAGGATCCATTATTTATGCCAGGTGCTGGCCTTTGAAGTGGGGGAATCTTCTAGGCTACCCTCACATCTGGTTCTGGAAAGTTTCTTCCTTCCTTCCTCTGTCAAGAATCTCAATAAATTTAGGGTCACAAAAGGCTAGTTTTAGGTGTCTTTGTGTGTGCTGTAGGAATGTTCTTTGAAGTGCAAGTGGGGAAAGGAACAGTTCTGCAGTGACCCATATTGCCAGGATGGCCCATCCTGCCCACACCTAAGCCCTATTGACTCACTGTCATATGTCCAAGTACACTGGCAGCAGGCATCAAATTGTTTGGACAAGAAAATTGCAACTTTCTAAAAGTGCTATTTTCAGAAATGTGCCCTTAAATCTGACTTTACCATTTAAGATGATTTTAAATTACAATTCATTTGGGGCCCAAACATGACATAACAACTTGTTCCCAATCAAAAGCTATCATTTATGAAATGTATTAATGTAACCCAATGTTATCTTATGCAGCGAAGAATACATTTAGGGTTTTTTCACTACCAGGACATGTAAAATTTAAAAACACATCCCACTTTTTATATACAATGTACCATATTCTGTAGACTGTTTCGAGCCTACCTTAAGGGTAACATGTGGATTAAAAAGTAAGGTTTATTTTGCCAGGTCAAATTGGCAGTTTCAGACTGCACTTCAGGCTGCTATGGTAGGCCTGAGATATGTTCTAAAGTTCTACTAAAGTGGATGGCAAAATAAGTGCTGCTGGCCCACTAGTATAATTTAATTTAAAGTCAGTGGGTACATGTAGTACCTCATTACTAGACACTTACAAGTAAATTAAATGTGCCTATTTGGCGTATGCCAATTTTACCATGTTTCAAGCAGAGAGCACAAGCACTTTAGCACTGATTAGCAGTTGTAAAAGAAGTAAAATGCAAAGAGTACTAACAGAAATGAAATTCAGAAAATAGAGGGAGAGAAGGCAAAATGTTTAGGAGATGACCACACCAAATGTGAGGTTATGGATGTGAAGTCTAACGTGCACTATGCATTGCTTTGCATTATTTTGCATCCGGCTGGCATCCCATGAGTGGTACATGGAAATTCCCATGCAACCACCCATTGATTTTGATGCAAATCCCTTTCAGCATATACATGTAGAGAAGGATTTGCATCAAAATCTTGCGCCTCCTTGAGGCACATGTGACAAGGAGAAATGTTTGATTTTCTTCTAATTTGCATACACAGAAAAGGACATACACATACAAAGCAGGAAACACTTAAATGATTTTTTTTTAACCAGGAAGGGGCCCTTCCCAGTACAAAAATGATTCCTTTCAGAACACACATACTATTCTGTAGGAGTGTGTGCACTCATGCAAGACAGCCTAAAGTGCACCAGTGCAGGCAGAGGGAAACAGCTTCATGTCTTAGTAGATAT
Source organism: Lissotriton helveticus (assembly GCF_964261635.1). Taxonomy (NCBI): domain Eukaryota; kingdom Metazoa; phylum Chordata; class Amphibia; order Caudata; family Salamandridae; genus Lissotriton; species Lissotriton helveticus. Next base: position 1,297,117,546 of record NC_136061.1, read on the forward strand.
GGTGCAGTTCTGCTCTCACCCTTTTTTGTAACACAGTAGAGCAACTTTAGTTGCTGTGCTGCCTGACTTGTTTGTAAATCTGGGCCTATATACTTACCTATTCACAAAACCATTTTAAAAAGTGGTTGTAAAGTTACGCTTTGTTCAAATTTCCAGATCTGTTCAGTTTCTTTAGTGTAGTTGTTGGGACAAGTGTATTCAGGCATTTGTACCAGCTGTACTGAAATGATATGTAAAATGCACTTTTTGTATGGACTTTCAGTGAGCCCTCTTCATGCATTGGTCTGCAGTTCGGTCATTTACATTTTACTTCTGCCCACTTCTGCCATTGACTAATTCTACTGTGAATTTTCATCATCATCAATATCTTTATTTGGTTTTTACATGAAAACCATAAACAATAACACATAATGAATACAGCTAATAACATCAAAGTGTAAAAATGAAGGTTTTGACAATAACAGCAACTCCCCTGAGAAGTGCGAAAGACACTTCAATTATTAAATAAAGTATTTCACAAGAGAGCAGCACCTGATTAAAATTGAGTCAAATTAAAACAAGTAAACACATCTGGTAATAACATTAGGTAAAAAAAAAAGCACGATGAACTTGTGCAAAATACTTGTCAGCAAATAATGGGATAATAAAGGACTTGCATAAACTTTTACAAAAAGTGCAAAATATAATAAAGTTCAACCTGACCAAGCTGATAGGTAATCAAAGCTACATGGGATAAAGGATGAGCCGAAAAAACTGCCTGGAGGGAACTGCTAACAAATTATGAATTAAGTTTAATCTAAAATGCAGCAAAATAATCAATAGTAATCAGGCATGTTATAAGTAAGATACTGTTCGATTACAAAAGTAGTCTGAAGCAGTAAGAGGCTCTTACAGATGGTTTATTCTTAGCCAATGAGGCGCTCTCATTTACTTCCAATTCTTGTAAGACTTCTTGGTCCAAGATTAATTATCTGTAACTAAATACTCTGGATGGTACAAAAAACTCCGGTCAGCCCAGCTTGATTAAACTGTCCTTGATACTACTTAACCAGGGGATACTAAATGCTCAATCAATGGCCAGACAGTCTTTTAATACTAAACAGTTAAACTTTTTAGTGGGTTGTAACCACACCAAGTCCAGAGGACTAGAGGCCTTAACAACAATATATCCGCTAGATAGTCAATGCCTACCTCCTCATGAATAATAATGGACGGTCAACACTGGGGGAGTGAAAGGAGTCTTCTTAAAAACTTATTCTTAAGAACTTTAATGGAAGACACATTGGCATACTCCCAAATATCGCTACCTTAAGTGGCAATGGAACCACATTTCGCTGTATAAATCTCTATCTTGGCCTTGAAGAGTTTATCCTCCAACCTAGATGAAAAATCAAACACAGAAGCGATGTTCCTGGGGACACATGTAAATGTTGACATTCTGTTCTTTCACAAGGCGCACACCTGCACACAATGTAGTTCCCTTTATTGCCAGGGGCTGCTACAGCAATACATGCTTTTTGAAACCGAAAACATTTTTGCTTTGAGACAATTTTTCCCTGATTTGCACCTGCGAGGACACAACAGCTCTACCAACATCAAGCATTAAAAAAAGTGACAAAACAAAACAAGGATTTGAAGAACCAAAGTCTGGCAACCGACACCAGGCCTACTGGCTGTACTAATGCTTATTTTGTCCATGCTCACAGCAACGTCCTTTGTATGTCCAAAGCAGTGTCAACCAGTTATTCAAACTGGGGGCCATTCACAACATGCACACTAACTGACTCACATCCATGCATTCACTTGCACATACACACACATGCACATTACCATCCACAGCACACACTCATAAATACATATAGATCCACAAATATACACAAAAACTCACACACCAAACATTTAAAAAATAAAACTTACCAGGCAGCAGTGATCTTGAGGGGCAGGAGGAAAGCCTTGGTGGTTCCTGACGATTGGAATTGCTGCCTTCTCTCATTGGTATGGGTCTAACAATGAGAAACGGCACAGTCCCTTAATCATAACAGAGTGTGATGGGGTCTGTGAGACTGCTAAACCCACCCCACTCTGTGGATAGCGTAACTGTGAGTCTCAGACCTCAACTCTTCAGGGCTTAAAAGTGAAGCACCCAGGTCTGAGGCTATTAGTGATGCCCCCTCGTCATGAGAGCCACTAAGCGCCTATCCGGCCTGATGAGGTCACGCCCACAAGGTTGTGACATCTTCAGCCCTGAAAAGTTCAGCTCCGGCAGCGAATCGCCTGCACATTTAGTGAAAGTACAGCACCTGACTACCTGACCTGAACATGAAAAGTGTCAGTCAGGCTGACCCCTGCTCCCTGAAAGGGGAGGACTGAGCACTGAAAGTCCTCCTGACCTACCTGAACCCATACGTAGTGTCTGTGAGACTGTAGGATAGGAATGTGGAAATAGGCAACCTGCAGATCCAACGGCACAATCAAGTATTCTGGATCCAGGGCAGACAGGACTTGGTCCAAGGTGAGCATTTTCCACTTATCCTTATGAATGAATGACTGCAGTGGATGAAGACTAAGGATAGGGCAGAGGCCTACTTTCTTTTACAGCACTAAAAAGTAACAGAAATAATAATCAGCTATCGTCTCGGATGCAGGCACCTTCTCTATGGCTCCCTTGGCTAAGAGAGCTTCCATAAGGAAGTATTGTGGCGTGGAAGGCTTTTGGGGAAGGGGTGACAGGAAGGGGAGGGAGTACCCATTCTACACAATCAAAAGCACCAATTGGTCAGGTGTGATGCTCCTCCACACGGTGAGATAAAAGTTGATATGGCCTTGTGAGAAATTAGGTTATTTATTGAGGCGAGTGTGAGCTATTCTAAAGCAACAGCCACAATCCTTGTCAGGGTGAACCATAACCTGTCACTAAATTATCATGTGTTTAATCCTCTGACAGCTTGAAATAAAAGCAGTCAGGCTTAACTTAGAAGCAATGTGCAAAGTATTTATGCAGCACACAAACAGTAATAAAGTGAAAGCACAACACAAGAGAAATCACACACTAGTTATACAAATAGAGTAAAATTTGATACATTATTTAACACTAAAATGACAAAATTCCAATCACTAGAACCGTAAATAGGCCATTTCAAAATTTAAGGTAAGTATAGCACCTCGAAGCACAAAGCGCCACTCGTGGTTATCTGGTCGCGCAAGACCAGGTGAAAGTAACAAGTTCAGGCTGACCATGATTGAGGGCAAGACGGAAACTGGGACCAGGTTATTCCCCGTGAAAAATTAACCTTCAAAAGTCCAGCACAAAGAGTTCTGTTCATGGGGGAAGAGTCCACAAGAAACAGAGAGACCGTTATGGATACTCATCCCTGCAGTGAAGGACAGTTGTCCCTATAGCACGAAGATCTTGTCGGGTGTCATGGATGGTTGTTGCTGGAGCTTTGTGTAGGCAGTCACTGTGGGCTGTCGATACTGTTGCGCGAAGTACAGATCTCACCATTGCTAGTGGTGGCTGTAGTGCAGAGAGTAAGATTCACCGGAGCTTCGCATTGGTGGTTGGTGCAGGCAGTAGGATTGGACCTGAGCCCAAAACTCCAGGATTTCAAATTTTTTCTAAGAGTAGCTCAACTGATGCAGCATCAAAGGTACATGACCTGCGAGGTACCTCTTAGAGATCAGGGACTCACTCTGGCAGATGCCAGCAAGGCTCAGTGATGCCCAGTTGCAGGTCCAGTGCAGCAGGTCAGCTGGGCAGTTGAGGGAGACCTCTAGAGCTTGTTGTGTCCCTGTTGTGTCAGAACAGGGGGCTATCTAACTAGCCCTTGGAGCTACTCAAGTAGCCTGGCATGAAGGGTGCAGGTCCAGTCTTCCTTCTCTGACAGAAGAGCAGTTCTTCTTCTGTAGTATCCAAAGGTCCCGGAGTGTACAGACGAGTGGGTCTGGGTCTTAGGGTCCTGCTTTTATACCTAGTACTAGCTTTGAAATGGGGGAAACATCTGAAGTCCTCCACCCCACTAATACCAATCAGGGAGGTGCCTAGTCAGCAGAACAAAGTGTGTGGTTGTGGAGATAATACAAGGATCAGTTTCTGCAACCCCTTGTCAAAGCCATGCCTACATTTTTACAGGACACTGCTGATGTCTTGCGACTTTTGCCAGATGTGCAGTTTAATGTAGAGACCGACCTCCTTGTTAGCTTTGACGTGGAGTCTCTTTTCACGTGTATCCCACAGCTGGAGACCCTTGAGACTATTAGACAGTTGTTGTCTCAGAGCACTTTTGATACCATCACCCCTATCCATTTTATTATGGATTGTGCCAAGTTGGCCATGATTGAGAACTTTTTCAAGTACGAAGACGAGTTCTTTCTTCAAATTTCAGGGACTTCAATGGGGAGCATTTTTGCTCCGAGCCTCGCCAATCTCTATGTCCACCAATTCGAGCAAGATCATGTCCTCAACCATAGCAACCCTTTTTTCCACCACTTGTTGCTATGGAAGAGGTACATAGATGACGTCTTGGTGGTTTGGCGAGGCTCAATAGATGAAGTTCACATGTTCCACCAATGGTTGAACAACGGTAATCCTTACCTGAAATTTACAATGGAGGTTAGCCATGAGAGACTTTCGTTCCTTGACCTCTCCATTTTTCCAGCAGATGGCAAATTAGGTAGTGAGCTCTACACCAAACCCATGGCGAGGAACTCCCTCTTACTTTTTAATAGCCACCATCCACGCTCTTTACGTACAAATTTGCCCGTCGGACAGTTTCTCCGGCTGAGAAGGAACTGTTCCACTCTGGGTCTGTTTAATAAGCATGCTCACCACCTATCACAGCAACTACAAGCCAGGCACTATCCTAAAGACCTAGTAAAAAGAGCCTGGAAACGTGCCTCAAATAATCATCGAGACTCCTTACTTGACAAACGTCACGAAAAGCCCACGTTGGAGTGTCTAACGTTTGTCAGTACCTTTAGTGTGCTTTCAAATAGCATCCAGAAGACAATAAGGAAACATTGGAATATTCTCAATATTCCAAATGAAAAGATTCCTCCACCTCTGTTTTCCTTTAAAAGGGCACCTTCCCTTCGTGACAGCCTAGTCCACACGAGACCACGGTCTCTAGAACCAGCCCGATCCAATACACTTTGGGACCTACCCCCTGTACAGGGCCACTTTCCATGCGGCTCGTGCAGTGCCTGCCCCCAAACATGCAGAACTGAACAAATTGACCTGGGATCTGGAAAAACATGGTTCTTGAAGAAACACACGAATTGCAACACTGACAGGGTCATATACATGATCACTTGTCCCTGTACATTGCGTTACATAGGTTTTACAACCAGGAAAATAAAATTGAGAATTGGGGAACATAAGAGCACCATCCGATGCCATAAACAAGCTACCAGGCTCACTGACCATTTTCTCACCCAGAGACATTCCGCAGAAGACCTCAGGTGGGTTGTCTTAGTACAACCCTTCATTCCACCCCATATTACTGACATAAGCAGATTCCTTTTTGTGAAAGAACAAAAATGGATTTTTTTCACTTAACAGTGACAAAAAGGGTCTGAACGATGACATCGCCTGGACGGCATTGTAAGCCCCCACTACATGCCTTTATTCTCATGCCCATGGATTTAGTTACTACTCCATCCATTGCATTGATATGAGATTTACTTGTCTTCTCAATAATATACTGTACCCATGATATCATTTTCCGTTGCACCTATGACGGGACTCTGATCCACGAGCACATTGTAGCCTTGCACTTGCCTACCAGCTTTAATATTACACCTTTTGCCATCTTTATGCCACTAGCGGTATTAACCGGCAAATTGAGGTATTTGCATAATGCCCCCCCCTGGCTCTGTACTACTGCATTTCTTTTCCATTACTGGCCAGCCCACTGCGGCCGTACTTTCTATCTTCGGTAATGATACCCATTAGCCCCGGCATCGGGTTTGCCTTAATCATACGTTTGAATCCACATTTGCTAAACGCAGTCCCTGTACACTTTTTAAACTTGTAAATTATCAGCTACTAGTTTCATTGTGTTCGGCCTCTGTGACGCCACATGCTGGCGTGCAGCGCACATCGCGCGGGCCCTACAGACGGCTTACACGCTGTTAGGTCACTTAGCCGCTTTGCCGCCGAGGTCCCTGCGCATGCTCCATTTAGTGAACACTCTCCGGTGTTCCTTTGGACTGCGCCTACCCAAGACTCAGACACCGCCGGCGATCCAGCCGCGCAGGTGTAAACAAACTCTGTTTTCGGCGCTGCAAGTACGCGCATGCTCGAAGGGTAGGGTCTTGATCTCGAGCATGCGCATTATCTGAGTATCGGCGCTGGGCCCGTCCTAATGACCTGGTGACGCGCTCGTTAACCTTAATTGGGTTAATCAGGATGGGGATAAAAGATAAGCGCCCCGCCTGTCCTCTACCTCCACTCCCACTCGGATCCAGACTCGAGGTACCGACGGACAGGTAGGTGTGCGCTCCCCTCGTTTCTTTTACTCTCCTTATCAGGCTTGGGCTCCCTTCACTGGCTCATATTGCTATTGTAAATATCACCCCAGTATTAGTCTACCCCGTGTCCTTTTGTTATGGCGGTTCTTCGTCCTGAGACAACTGAGTTTTTTCCTAGTAATTAGTATTTGATAGAGATTGCATTACATTAGCCATCTTCTACATGTACAAACTGCTCACATTGTAGAGGATTGACTTCATGGCTATAATTTCTATCTTGACAGAGCGGGGCCTCATTCTCCCGAGCGGGTGCCGGGTGAGGTGAGGTGTCTTCCCACACAATGCTGGGTAAGTCAAAAAAACTCAATTTAACAAGTCATTAATGTTGGCATTATACAGGAGTACTCATGACTCTCTGTTCTAATAAGGCAAATTGGCCCTATTGTATTGTGTTTTGTGTTGTGGTTGTTAATTCTGGGTCTCTAAGGGTATTTTGTTGTTTTTTACTTCATTTTTCCTTAGGTATGCAGACAATTCACTTTGAGTTTCCTTCAGTTATTATTGGGGCTCCAAAATACTGGTAGGACTACTTTTTTTCCATTGAGTATTGTCGTTCTTTATTGCAGTTGCATCTTTTCTACCTTTGGTCCTGACGAAAGCTGGGTAACAGCTGAAACATGTTGACCACGCTGCTGAGCGTTTTACAGTAGTTATAATTTCAAACTACAACAACGCCTGTTTTTAACCACGACACTTGAGCAGTATCTAATAAACATACTTTCTGCTTTTGTAGTTGTTTTTAACATTTTCATTAATCCACTTTTTTGAGCACTGCACACCCATCAGCACCATTGTTGAAACCCACTGTGGCTTGAAGGTCATTACAGTTGTCCGATCTCTACACCACCTGTTGACAGGGTGAGTGAGATTCGGAATATACTACCTACTTCCCACATGACGATGCCTCCGCCACGTTTGGTGGGCTGATGGGAATACTTCAGCCTAGTGGGATTTCTGATCCTTGTATTATCTCCACAACCACACACTTTGTTCTGCTGACTAGGCACCTCCCTGATTGGTATTAATGGTTTCTAGGGTTGTGAGGTGCTATGGTCATTAAACCAACCCATATTGACCCCCTTTCAAGCAATTATATTTCGGTCCTCCACCCCACCCCACCCCCTCCCCCACAGATGTTTGGAATTTCAGGCCTTCCTGCCCTGGCCCCACTCTGTCTGAATTCACAATAGGCTAGTGTTACGTTTTTTGTATTTGAGCTGAGGCAGTATCTTTGAAGTGCAAATATGACAGGTGACAGCTCTGCCCCCCTGATCAAGTCAGGATTGCTCTTCCTGCTAACACCCAGGCCCTCTATTGGGATGATGTCAGAGAGGAATAGACAAAGGCCAACTACCAACTACAACAAGTCATGTGACCCAGGAAACAGGCAGGAGACATCAAAAGGTTGGGACAAAAAAATGACAGCTTTATAAAAGTGGCATTTTCAGAATGGTGGCTTAAAATTCAATTCCGCAGACACCAAACATGACATCTCTACCTGGTCCCACACTAAAGTTATCACATTAAATATAATAAGGTACCCACTGTTATCCTATCTGGAGAGGTAGGCCTTGAAATAGCGTAAATTGAATTTGAGGATTTTTCCCTACCAGGACATATAACACTTAAAAGTACATGTCCAACTTTTTAAATACCCTGCCTAAGGACCCTGGCACTTTAAGCCTGGAATCTTATTTATATGACCTATACTTGGTGCACCCTTGTGTCTGGACAAAGTTATACCTCTCTGATGAGCTCTAACTAGAGTTATATTTCATGGGTTGCTATTATTCATTACAGGTTAGCTTGGATGGTATTTTAAAAATCCAAAACAGCAATTCTGTGCCTGGAGTGGTAAAAGGCTTTTGTCATGTTTCAGCTCTGTGTGGGTGGCACTTGCTAATCCTAGGCTTAAAGACTTTGTTGTAAAATGGCAGCAGTCTTTGTCACTCTCTGACTTAGCGTGGATGGCACTGCTAATCCTATGCTAAAGAACTCTGCTAGAGAAACAGACATTTGAGTTAAGGAGATTCAGAGCATTGGTGTTGTAGAGTGCTCCACATAAAGGATCTGCTTTCCACCTAAACTTGGGAACTACCCAATGTTAAATGCCAAAATATTGAATTTATTTAACAGTGGCTCCTATGGGTTGTTATTTCCCAGCGTCTGTTATTTTCTATGGGAGTATGTTGCAGTACCAGTGGTAGGCCATGTGTGGTGCTTGGCTTACCCCAAGGCAGGGCTGGAGTACATTTATACCTGTTTTGACAGCATTTGGGCTGCAGTAACTTTAGAAGTGTAGTTTGCGAATAACAATGGTAATACTCTTGTGAATATGTGTTTGTATTAGTATTTCCCAATCAAAACCCCTCCTCAAAGTTCCATAAATGCTTCCGATTTATTGGTACAAAAAGGGGTGGTGATGGACGGAGCATCTGAATCAATCAAACACTCACACCCAGTCAAAAGATCTGGGTTTAATCCATCACCGTTCTTTAGCCCACTCTGCCACCCCAGGACAGACATCATCCCCTTTTGTATCGATTTATTGGTTAGCATTCCACATTTTCAGTTACTTCCCCTTGTTCTTCACACATTTACCACTAAAACGTATACCAATGTTTGTGGAAATCTCTGCACAGAAAAGATACAAGATGCAGAGTTCTTCCGCTGTAGTTTTGTGAATAGTATTTTGCAATATGTAAGTAATACTATTGTGGTATTACTTTACATCCTACAACATGCAGTTTGTGATATTCCCCTCGTACTCTATTACTGTAGGTCTTCAGTACTCATGTTTTCAATTGAGTAACGCTGTGCACTTTTACTTATAGGGCTTTAAAATAGTTATTACTGAATGCTTGTTTATTATTGTATAGCAAAATAGAGCTTTAATCCAAAACTACTTAATAAACTTACCTTCACAGGCCCATAAAGCTGCTAGCATCGAGGCAAGTTGAATTTCAGGCTCCATGCATCACCTGTCACACCCTTGATGAAAATGATGGCCACCGATGCATCAGACAGCTATTCTAACCGAAGACTCAAGAGAGCTCCTTTAGGGAGTCAGAGTGTCCTCCATGCATCCAAAGCCTCCTTCATGCATCCACTATGAAACAATTTGAGGGTGCCTCTTAAAGTAATTCCCCACTGTCTTCCTACCACAGTGAAAAGGTAGCTCGTTATAAAAAGGATGAAGTCAGTGTGTTGGTTTAGTGTTGTTGCCCACAACCTGCCACATTTGCACCAAGATGACATTGACAAGGCCTAGGTGTGCTATGTAAAACATTCTTAACATAAGTATAAACAGTACTCTTTCAAGCACCTACCAATAATTAGGAGAGTGGATATTCATAAATATGAATAGGTGAAGAAGAATGTTTCTGAAACAAGCTAATAAAATATATTCCGAATCAGGGTAGATATGGAGCAAAGTACAGAGATGATTTTTCTCATGAAAGTAGGGTTGAGCCATTGGGTGGCTGTAAAGATCCCCGGGTAGGGGGAAAGACTATGGCAGTAGGATTCGAAGGTAAATAAACTCTTCTGCAAGATAGAAGATAGGACAGTAGGCAAGTTGGCTAGACCCGGAAGCCTCTACCTGCTGTGTATTTCCAAAGGTGTTGGAACCTCTAATATTTTGACAGACTGTGGCTTATGTGTGTCTTTGCTTATATATTTTCGTACTAGTCAGTCGTTTTTAAAAATAATTTTTAATTGTTGCCCACTAGCTTTTTCATACGTTTCCTACTCTCCTTCTTTGTATTATTTGTGTGAATATCGTGTATTATCATTATAAAATTATGTATTTTAATATGCTTGTATGATTTGTATGTGCAAATCGAATAAAAGCTTATGAACTTGAACTTGTGTGTCTTTCCGTTTCAGTATGGGTCTTAGAAGAGGGCACCTCTGGAGTGTCAGACACAGAACAGCAAACCCTCACCAACATCTTGTGGCATGCCTCATTACGGCGTTCACTCTTGGATATGGCAATACAGCTGTGACCAGTGCGAGGGGAATAGTTTCTGTGGTCTGGCATCGGTTTTCTATGTTCTAGATTAATTATATAAATACTAACGTTTATCTTTGTAAGCATCCTTTTGCATTGATATTGCCAGCAACAAAAAATCATTCATCTCCATGCACTAAAAAAGCTCCAGTAAATTCCCTGGTATCACCATTGGGCAATATAAGTGTTGGGAGCAATTCATCTTTATTCATGCATCCACATCTCAATGTTAAACCCAAGGGCATTTTATTTGGAACCCATTGTGTCTTATGTGAATGTCTTTGTGCCTACTTGAATTCCCTTGAGAGGTTAGAGGTATTCTTCAGGATGTGGGTCACCTGAATGAGACCACTCCCAGAATGTATAGTAGTGCAGTGTAAAGGATACATTTGTGCTGTACAGGTCACAACCTGTTAGTGGTCTGGCATTCACATCTCCAAAGACGCATAATGCTTGCTCTTGTGCCTGCTGGCTAGCCTAATTATTGACCAATCCCGGTAGTGTGATGCTTGCACTTTTCCTTAATTTTTTGTTGAAAAACTGGTCAGAGCATGCAGAGCCTGCTGAATAATGAAGGCATGGGTCCTGGATTTTCCTTTGATTGTTGTAGGATATTTGCTCTTCTTCCTTTCACTGCAGTGAACTAAAGTAACAACTCCCAGAAGAAACTGATCTGTTAATTGAAAGCCCAGGGACAAGATTATGGTGGCATTGAGTTGTGGAGTAAGCCTTGCTGTCATCCATACCAAAAACACTACAAATAACAATCATCGAAAATCTCATCATTGACGGCTGTGAATCCTTAGTGGAGCGAGTCCAATTCACTGGACAGAGAGATAACAAGAAAAATAAATCCAGAATTAACCACAAAAAGAACACAACATGGGTAATGACAACATCAAAAGAATGAAAATACAACTCAACATACTACAACACAAATGGAGACAATCTTCAATTAATTGATCTTGCAAATTGCAAACATTGAAAATGACCTGAAGGAGATCACAGACAAAAACACACCAATGTGTGACCTAACTACCGCAGAGAGAGACACCAATAACCATCTATCAACGTAAACCCCTTAATACACTGTCAAAATAAATTCCTTAACATTATCTTTGCAGCCAGACCATCAGGATCACCATAGGACCCAGCACTGCCAAGGATCTTAAACTGTACCCTTAGCTCAACCTGTTCAGGAGAGGTAGCCAGATGCCTAGTCAGCAAGTCCCTGGAACAAAATATATTTCTATCTCAGCTTGAAACCTCCTACATCAGACCTCTCCTCAAAAAGAACAATCTTGACCCATCTGATACAGCAAACTACAGGCCCTTATCCAATGGACCATTCTTAGAGACACATCTGGGCAGATTTAATAATTTACATACACGGACCTCATTTATGTAAAATGTTGCAACGCTGTGGAAACACAGCGATGTAACACTTTTCAGTGCTCCTTCAATGCGACACTATGGATGTGCCTTATTTACTGTACAGCACACTCCATGTTGCAAGGATTTACAGATACGTCAGGAATCCTGATGTATCTGTCAGTGCAAAACTGGCACCTTGCTGGAGTGTGTCTGGAAACAGACACAACTCCAGCAATGTGTCATTTCACATGGAGCAAGCCCCATATGAAAAGGCACTGAGTCACCCCTTACGCCAGTTTCAAGCAGGTGCAAGGATTTGATGCAGTGAGACCGTAGAAGTGTTGAAGTGAAATCTCATAGATTTCACTGCAACACTTTAAAGAGCCTTTTCTGCACCTGAACACCCACCCTGCATACATTATACAGGTACAATGTAGCTCAGGGCTTACATAGTGATGCATCTGCCTAGATGTCTCACTTTGTAAATATACGCAACAGCGGCGTCAGTGCCTCATAAATAAGGCCCACAGCGTGCAAAGCAACCAAATTTGCTGCTTTGCATTGTGTAAGGGAGAAAACACAGAGCAGGGCCATACCTACTGAGAATCACCTGTTGATGATGTCATCTACCGAGAATACCTGGCTGGTAAAATATCATCCACTGAGCTGGCACTCTAATTTTACATCTTGAAACAATGGTGTAGAATTGAGTGTGGGCAGTCCAGCATAAATCTCGTAATGGAAGACTACCCTTCCAGTACAAATACCAAGACTGGACACTAAACAACACTAAGCAGCACAGAATGATGTTTATGCTGCGAAAAGGGCATTTCTCCTGTGCAAGAAAGTAAATCTGGGATTTGGTGTTTAATCTCAGTCAAGCTCAGTGGTCCGTTTGACTGTCATATGAACAGTACACATGCAATACAAGAGATGAATGGTTAGGTCGGCACAAGGGCACTAGAGACTGGGGCACAACGTCCCAGCCGTAGCTTCTCTTTTCCATGCCCCTGATTTGTCCATTAAATGCCCCGGTCTGAAAATAACGCGTTTCATTAAAACATTCCTGCGGTCACCTACTTCTTGATAAGAAAAGGCTCAAAATGTACAGGAGGCGCCGCACTTAGCGCAGAATATGTGCGGCGGGTGAACTGCGCATCCCTATGAACAGGGAAATGACAATGCAAGGAACAACGGCCCTGCACTTCTTCAGCCGCGGCCGCTGCAGGTGAGAGCTGAGGCCCAGTGGGGATTTCGAGTGACGACCACAAGGGGAAATTAAAATAATAATTAATCTTCCCTCGTGCTGGTTCCTCCTAATCCCCACCCCGCCCCCCTCCCAAGACAGCCGACTGCTTTTACATGCAGGTGATTGTAAACTCACTTCGAGCCGTGACGAGGCTTTCAAGTAATTTCTGGGTTTTCAGTTCCCAGAACGCAAAATCCTGGAAACTGTAAGTACATATTTAGATCAAGTACCAGCACGCTCGGTGCTGTAGACCGAAGAACCGCACCTGCCTTCAAACCAACCCGATGACTCGGGCAAGATGTAGCGAGTCTGTCCGTCCCGTGCACACCTTTCACCGGCTGCAGAGGCTCGCGTGTCTCCGGGTTTAGGATTCGAGGAGCTGCTTCAATTATCCTGTTCCAGCTGTGGCGCAGCCTGCCCCACAACAAAACACGGCAGATGCGAGACAACAGGGCTTTGGGGGGGGCGGCCGACCAGCGGGAGGCTTGCCCCACCCGGGGGGTTTTGGGGCCGGGGAAGGGGGGGTAGTGCCAGCACTTTCCGTGGGCTGGTTTTTGGCGGGTTGGTAGCCTTGGGCTGGGGGCGGGGCAATTTTGGGCTGCTTTTGGGCTGGTGCCAATAAAACCGTCCATTTCGTGTTTGCAGGCACAATTTAGTTTTGGTGTCACAGCTGCCGGGCGGGGGGTGGCGGACAAAAAATTATTTTGGGCCCGGGTGCGGTGGTTGTTGGGGGGGGTGTCTGTATCGGGGCCGGGAGTAGCAGTGATCGGTGGAGCGAGGAGCGGCGCGCATCGTGGGACAGCAGGGCTTGGTCGAGGTGGGCCGCGCGGAGTGGTGCGGCCCGACGTGGTGGTAGGGCCGCTGTGGCATGCCGCTGGCAACGCCGCGGCGGCCGGGATGGCGGTAGCGTCGCCGAGTGCGCGACATAGGTAGGTGATGGGGGCAGCGCTGGACCTGGTTGGAGGGCGGCGTGGCGGGCCGCGGCCGGAATGCGGGGCAGGTGGGTGGGGTTGGAAGATGCAGACGGTGTGGGGGGGACTCGGCGGGGGGAGGGCTGGGGTGGGGGACTTGCCTAGTTCTGCAGGAGGCAGAGCGGGAGGGGGTGGTCGGGTGAGGGAGCCTCGGACAGGTCAGGCAATCACGTTTGGTGTGCAAAGGGCTCTAGGCCCGGGATTCCACCCTTCGCGCTGTCTCAATTCCCTCGTGCAGCCGCGCCCCGCAGCCGGAAGCCTCCATGTGGAAGACAGTCCTGTGAAGTCGGGCCAACTCAGGCGCCGTCGGCGGGGGGGGGATGCGCAGAGAAAGCAGGAAAATGGTAATAGCGCCCCTCGTTGACAGCAGAGTGACAGTTTACTTAAGCTTTGTGTCTTCTTGGAATTACATCCAAAGCATGCAGAAGAAAGTCAAGAGCCTGGGGAGAAAGGGTGGGGCGGGGGGGGGGAGAGGTTTGCGGCGAGTGTGCGATGGGGGGTGGCGGGGGCCCGGTTTATGGAGGGAGGTGGGTATGGGGGGGTGGCGGTGTCCAGCAGGGGCTGGGCGGTGGGTAGTTTGCGGCGAGGGGGGGCATTCTGGGGTGGTGGGAGGTTTGTTTTCCCGGCATGCTGAACCCCATCTCTGGTGCTGGACTAGGACGCAGAAGTAGGCGCTCGGGGGAGCAGCATGCGGCTCCACGCGGCCGAGAGGATGGGCCGGCTCTGCCTGGTGCGGGCGGTCGCGCTCCCACGAGGGACAGTCTTGGAGGCGCGACGAGAAGGGGGCAGTGCGCCCCAGCCACCCCTACCCGAAGGGTCGGTACGCTCGCCGGGGCTTGGGGACGTGGAGTATTATGGACTTATGTATTGCATCTTATTATGGCTTATTTAGGGCAATGTGTTGGTGCAAACTTTGACCAAGGCTGTTTGAGCTTCCCCTGCCACCCCCACCCGAAGGGTCGGTACGGCCGCCGGGGCTTGGGGACGTGGAGTATTATGGACTTCCTTATTGCAATTTTGTTTATGGACTTCTTTATTGCATTGTGATGGCGCAAACTTTGACCAAGGCGGGGGCTCTGCCTGGTGCGGGCGGTCGCGCTCCCACGAGGGACAGTCTGGGAGGCGCGACGAGAAGGGGGCAGTGCGGCCCCGCCACCCCCACCCGAAGGGTCGGTACGGCCGCGGGGGCTTCGGGACGTGGAGTATTATGGACTTATGTATTGCATCTTATTATGGGCTTATTTAGTGCAATGTGTTGGTGCAAACTTTGACCAAGGCTGTTTGAGCTTCCCCTGCCACTCCCACCCGAAGGGTCGGTACGGCCGCCGGGGCTTGGGGACGTGGAGTATTAAGGACTTCCTTATTGCAATTTTGTTTATGGACTTCTTTATTGCATTGTGATGGTGCAAACTTTGACCAAGGCGGTTGGAGCTTTTCTGGATGAGAATGGACTTGATACGGGGGGTAGTACAAGGGAACGTTGGCATGAGGTACGTTCTAGTACAGGAGGTGGATAGCAATGCAAGAGGTGGGATACAGGGGTAGTAAATAGGTGCGGATTGTGAGGCGCCATTTTTCTGTTCCTGAGGCGGAGTGGAAGTGGTGGGCGAACAGCATGCAGGAGGTGGTGATACGAGGGGTAGTACAGAGGTGCGGATTGTGAGGCACCGTTTCTGTTCCTGAGGCGGAGTGAAAATCGTGGGAGACCAACATGCAGGAAGGGGTGATATGGGGGTAGTACAGAGGGGCAGGTTAGGGGGCACTGTTTTCTGTGCATGGGGCGGGGGAGAATTGTGGGCGAACGACATGGACGAGTGGCGGGTTACGGGGGGCAGGGAAAGGTGAATTGTATGGCAGCGTTCCAATCCTTGAGGTGAAAGTGCCACTTGTGGGCAAACATCGGGCAGGAGACTGCAGGTGGTGCATGAAGGGGAGGGGTAGGGGGATGCGGGGGGGACAGAGCATGGAATGTGTTGTGGGGCAACTGTGGGGCTAAAGTGACTCTGGTGGGCAGACGGCATGCAGGAGACGGCAAGCGGGGTGTTACGGGAGATGAGTGGTACGGGGGCAGTACGGAGGAGCGAATGGTACGGCAGTGTTTTGAGACAGGGGGGGCGACAGTGACAATCGTGGGCAAACGACAGGTCGAATTGTAAGGCGCCGTTTCAGCGTATGAGGCACAAGGTGACCGTGGGCAGGCCACGGGCAGGAGGCGGCAAGCGGTGGTTACAGGGGGCAAGGGGCATGTTGGGGGGGGGGCGGTACGCAGTAACGAAGTGGGTGGCGCCGTTCTGTACATGAGGCGACGGTGACATCCGTGGGCGAACCATTGGCGAGAGGTGGCATGCGGTGCGTGCGGGCACAATAGGGGTCTGGGGTGTAGGTTTCGGGAGCGGGCAAGCAGTAAGGAGAGGTGGGATATGGCACTGCGGGACGGACACTCGAATGAGGGGGAGGGATTTCCGTGGGCAGACGTGGCATTTGTGCGGGTACAGAGGTCAGCGTATTGTACGGGTAGCTCACGGTGTTTCCAGGGGACCTGTGCTGCGGGCGGGGACCGGACAGTTCCGATCTCAGGTGACGGGGTATTATGGCACTCTGGGCAGATCACAGCTCTTCCATACTCTGTTGGTGGGGTACCGCTTTGACTGGGCGAATTCGGGGACAAAGCATGGCCCAGGGGCTATAGGGCCTTAGAGAGTGGTTGAGAGTATAAGCAGTGTTTGACAGTTGGTAGAGAGTGCTAGTTCAGGTTAGAGGTATGCTTGAATAGAGTAGAGGGGATTGAGTGGTAGGCGATAGTAGTTAGTGAGTAGTGTAGATTAGTAGAGAGTAGTATAGAGTGGGTAGTGGATAGGGCGGAGACGAATTACAGGAGGTGCAATGCCATTGGTGGCGTGTAATTAGGGGGTAGGGAGTGGAATTATGTGGCGTGGTGTGGATTATGCTGTTGTGAGGTGGAATTATAGGGTGTGGGTTGGAATTATGTGGCACAGAATGGAGTGGCATGGTGGAACGGTGTGTAAATCATAAGAATGTGAGTATGATTCCTGGTTGTGTGGGCCCCTGGTGCTCGGTTTGCTAATTCACATGGTTTTGACCCCAGCCCTACCGTGTCAATTTAAAGGTGTAATATCCACGCAAGTATGGATATCAGGTAGATTTCTTTAACATAAGTACAGGTGATGCTGCTTGGGTGAATTTAAAACTCTGGTCTGAGAGTTGGATGTATTTAGCAATGGAGGAGTCCTCGGCCTGGGGGCCTGTTGGGTTGGGGGGCAATCCTCAGCACAAGAAGGCTGCTTTGTGGCGCCCAGGGAAGGGGCTGTCCGCTGGCCATAGCTTCTGGGTTTGGCTTCGGATGATAAGTACTTAACCAATACGTGTATATAATTTCCTAATGATTATTTCAGGTCCTCTCAGTACCTTTGGCATTTATAGTGGAATCGGGCGCTAGGTCACGGGCGAGCGATAGCCTGCAAGAAATCTTCAATAGACGGCCCTTTGTGTAGTGTACAGTAGAGGATGCAATAGATATTGTAGGTGGATTCAACAGTCACACAGCGCTTCTGCATTCTTAGGCACCTGGCACGCTAAACACTGGGAAAGGCTCTGTGTCAGGCCTTTAGCCCTGCCCAAAGGAGGCTTGGATTCATAGTGTCAGACTGAATTCCTGTTTCTGTGCTTTAGAATGCTAGAGTTTGCATCAGAATCTTTTATACCATATACTTGTATTGGGATGTTATAGACTCAAATGGAGCGCACTATATTAATTCCAATATTAAAGCTTCCATTTGTCATTGGCCGGACATGCGACTGTCTTTGCCCCAGCGTTACTTGCCTCTCAGACGTACTGGTCATTCTTAAAATCTAGCCTTTCTTGCTGGGCAGCCCGCTTTCAGGTATGTCGTGGGGGCGAGCAGTTTTTGGTGGCGGTGGGGGCTTTGCATGGCGGACAGGCTCTGACACGGTGACACCTAATCGGGATGACTTCTTGCTGGTGGGACGGCCGGGTTTTGAAGGACTGCCAGCGGCAGCTGGTCGGTTTTACGGGCCTCGTGGCTTGCCGGGGGATGCCCCTGGCACCAGAGTAGACGTGCTGTCCCAGACGGTGCTGTCCTCGCTTGTTGTTGAGCTCGACTCCGGGCCATGGAACCACGCCCGTCGGAGGCGGGGGGGCTGCATGGTTGGCGTGGGGGGCGACGGTGCTGCATATGGGAAGTTCGATTTACGGTGCGCGGTGTGTGACATTCAGTGCTTTTGAAGACGGTTTCCTGGCGGACAGGCTCTGAAGGCGGCGCACTATCTGGTGACTTCTTTCTGGTGGGAAGGCCGGGTTTCGACGGACTGCCAGTGGAGCTGGACGGTTACGGGCCTTGAGGTTTACCTGGGGGTGCCCAGGGCGCCAGAGAGAAAGCACGGTCCCAGTTCGGTGCTGTCAGTCGTCGGTACAGAGCTCGACTCCGTGGCCATGGAAGCACGCCTGCCTGAGCTATAACTGGAGAGGGGGGCTTGCGGCGGTAGGGGGCAGTGAGGCAGGGGTGTGGTAGCATCAGCAGGGGTAGGGAGAGTCGACGCGGGTCGGTGGGGGTCTTGTCCACTGTTGGATTTCAGGGCAAGGGCGTTGGGGTAGGGGGGTCTGAGAGGCCAGCGGCCATAGTGGGCCGGGAGGAGGTTTAGTGGGAACGGGAGTGTGAGGAGTAGGACGGTTTAGGCAGGATGGAGCACCCGGACATGGGATGTGGGGCAGGGTATTTTCGGAGGGAAGGGGGTACACCTGTCTGCACGGAGCGGATCTGTTGGTGGTACATTTGCTGGAGGCCCTGGAGCAAGGCATTGGTGAGCACGGGTGCCCGAAAGTGCAGTAGTCCTAGGGGGGGGGGTCGAGAGTCGTTAGCACGTCCCTCGAGTGGCGTTTTTTTCCTAATATATGTGGGAAATGTAGGAGATCTGTTTGGATTATCGAGGGGTAGGTCAAACACAAGAAAGTGTGTAGCCAGGTGGAGAGCCAAATTGACGTTTTGCTAAGTGTTTACTGTTTTGCGGATTGGGGGAACCAGTTTAGGGGAGGGGGTGGGGGGGGTGTCAGGAAATTACATATTTAGTGAGGCCTAGTTTTGTGCGGCGCAGGCCAAGGGTTTTCATTGTGTAGGATGCACCTGCTTCCAATAAAGTGGCCTTTATCACACCTAATTTTGAGCCTCTGGTCGGTGTTTTGCCTCCCCCCCCCTTCCCCGATGGGCCCCAACAGGGCTTTGGGGGGGGGCCGACCAGCGCGAGGCCTGCCCCACCCGGGGGGTTTTGGGGCCGGAGAAGGGGGGGTAGTGCCAGCACCGTCCGTGGGCTGGTTTTTGACGGGTTGGTAGCCTTGGGCTGGGGGCGGGGCAATTTTGGGCTGCTTTTGGGCTGGTGCCAATAAAACCGGCCATTTCGTGTTTGCAGGCACCATTTAGTTTTGGTGTCACAGCTGCCGGGCGGGGGGTGGCGGACAAAAAATTATTTTCCCTCCCTCCCTCCCTGGCGTTTTTTGACAGTGAAAGAGGAGGGGGGGCCCTAGGGCGAGGTTACCCCTTTTTTCGGAGTGGTTTGGGTTTTTGTTGGGGGAGTTTGTGGAGGGTTTTATTGGGGACCGGTGCATTAGGGTCTGTTTGATAGTTGTGGGTTTTCGTCGTGTCGCTGGAGCAGGTGTGGGTGATTTCTGCCTCTGGGGGGCGGTTTTTTCCTAATATATGTGGGAAGTGTAGGAGATCTGTTTGGATTATCGGGGGGTAGGTCAAACACAAGAAAGTGTGTAGCCAGGTGGAGAGCCAAATTGACGTTTTGCTAAGTGTTTACTGTTTTGCGGATTGGGGGAACCAGTTTAGGGAAAGGGGTGGGGGGGGTGTCAGGAAATTACATATTTAGTGAGGCCTAGTTTTGTGCGGCGCAGGTCAAGGGTTTTCATTGTGTAGGATGCACCTGCTTCCAATAAAGCGGCCTTTATCACACCTAATTTTGAGCCTCTGGTCGGTGTTTTTCCTCCCCCCCCTTCCCCGATGGGCCCCAAAGGCGCCGGAGGACACGTTTTCAATCAGGGTTGGGCAGATTCCAGTCTCGTTTTGGTAGCAGAGGGTCACGGTACTGTCAGAGTTCACAACATTAAGACTTATGAAATTTACTACCGCTGTTTTTGACTAAAGGGTTTTTTAAAAATGTGTAATGTCTCTAGATAAAAAAAAGACCAGCAATCCCAATATTAGCACTTTATAAATGGACTGCAGTACTTGAAATCAATTCTCACCATATCTGCAATAATTTACCTGCAATTCTGTTTGGGGCTTCTGCATATTCCTTCAAGCTCCCTCATTATTTCTACATATAATTAATTCTACCGTTGTCCTCCCCTGGGCGAAGGCATTTAGCCAGAAGAAGATGTCGCATAGGAAGGGTACCAGAGAACAGTAATTGTTTAGGTTTCGCGAAGCATATTCCACCGCCTGCAAAATCGAAAAACCCTGCCCTTCAAAAGACAGGCACTGCTGTCTCCTGCCTTAGCTGGAGGACGAGTTTTGTTTCACCCTACCCCATTCTCTGCAGGCGGGTGTTTTGCATAAGATGGATGGGTGTTTAGGCTACAGCTAATTGTATCTCCTCACTGGTTGCCTTAGACCGGATTGGCAGTGGTGAAACACATAGGGGTGCACCTAACTCCATGTCATCACAGATAGTATTTCCTAGAGGTGAGGGGGAGCAGGGATTACGGACTAAAACACCATACTCCTGGCAGTGCAGGCCAAATCAGACGAGTTGCCTTCTTTTGGGACCTTGATTCTTTCCCTCTTAGTACAAATATTGCACAAATCAATCACTTCTGACGCTGGTGGGAAGTAGAAGTGGCAGGAAACATCTAGCATACATCTATATTACATTTAGAGAAAGGCACCACGGATGGCCGTGCGGAGGATACGAGTTTAGAATCTGGTTTTATTAGGTCAAAACCCTGATATACTAAATTGATTAGTGGTAATTGGTCATTTCTAGAGAAACATATAATAAATTAACAGGTATATATTCTTGTTATTGGTTATAAGTTTTCTTTTTTCAGTATATTTTTTAGTATCGTTTGAAGCTTTATATATATTTGATGACCTAATGCTGACGATTGTCTATATGGTGTAGATGAGTGATGAGTCACTGATTTGTAACACATGTTAAGAAACAAAATGTTTCTGTTCCTGTATAGACATCAGTGATGAATGAAATACAGATCTATTTTTAAAAAAAGATCACTGACAGTGTTTCCAGTCCTGAATCTGTAACCTACAGGTAAGGTAGTCTAATGAGTCCAGGAGAAGTAAACCAAGACTAAGTCACCCAGAATGAGTTATTCTTCCGCCCACATGCCTAGGACTGAAAACTGTGTCCGGGATTACATGGAGTGAGGTGTTCATCCTAGAAACAGAATAGTTGTCACTCTGAAGATGCACACCTTTCATTGCTTTCTGCCGGCTATCCCGCCCTTGGAATTTCCTGAGTGGGGAATGAGACTGACTTCGCGAAACACCAGCAATCTAGGTCTGGGCAGAGATCAAGGAGTTCCACTACGTGGTACTCCACGAAGTGACATAAAAACTCTGCAGAGTTCCACAAGAAGCCGAGTGCAGCGCGAACTGCTGTTCGCACTGTTCTTCCTGCCACTCGGGTAAAAATTCTCCCAGAGCAGCAGATAGCGTTTGCCAACTTACCGTTGGGGAGCTCGAATGGGGGGGGAAATTGGCTGCGTACGCAGAGCGGAGTTTTCTGCACTCCGCGAGCTCTGCGGAGTGCAGAAAACTCTGCAAACTCCATGACCGTAGCGGAGTTCACCACCCAGGCTTAAAACTAATCAGCTGCAAAATGGCATACTTACTGTCCTGAGCGGCAATGGGAGCACTATACCTTTTGTACATATTCCTTTTTACTCTTTCTCTTTTTTTTTTTAACTTTGATCGATTCACACTTTGCTTAAAAACTCAAATTCCTTTACTGTTAAAATTTGCACATGCCTAACCCTTACCTCTCCGGATATAGGGAGCACATCCTGAGAAGTTGCATTAATATTTTCGTGTCATACGTGGTGTCGTAGTTCAGCTTATCGGTTATCAAAGGCCTTAACTCTGCTCAATATCTGTGTGTGTAGTGTGATTAGATAACATACATTTTAAGTCTTGCCTGTGACAGCGAAACTGTTGCTTGCAAGATATTTTGTTAGCTTACAGTGAGCTCAGAGCTCACTCACTGATTATCATTGGTTGGCTTAATCGTCACTTTCATTTCTTTGCTTCTCTTTCTCTGTGAGTGCTGGCTTTTCTTCCCTTTTGTGTGTTTGTCTCTCCCCTGGAAGATGGCCCATGTACTTGTGTTCATCCATTGCTTTTGCTTTTGGTGCAACTTTTTTCTTTTAGTTGACCCTCTCCATTAGAGTGCATGTATTTACATACAGCCTCTTTCATGTCCTTCTACCCCATACCCATCCTCCTGTCCCTCTCTATTTTGTTGCTTGCCCTTCTCCACACTCTATCTCTTTCTGTGTTGTTGCTTACCCCCTCCTAACCTTCTTTCCCACACAGTGTTCTTACTTGCCCTCCACCACATCTCTTCGTGCTGTTGCTTGCCCCTCCCATCCTATTATCCTGCTCTATGTTATTTGTCCCCCTCCAACCACCCTGTCCCCCTCCGTGTTGTTGCCTCCACACCTCTCTGTCCTGTTTCTTGCTCCCTCCAGTCCATCTTTTTGTTGTTGCTTGCCCCTTCCACCCTCCCATCCTTTGTATTCTTCCTTGCTCCCTTGAACCTTCCAGTCTCTTTATGTTGTTGTTTCCCCTGACCATCCTTCCACCCCTCTCCATGTTGTTGCTTGCCACCTCTTACCCTGCTCTGTTCTGTTGCTTGCCACCTGCTGTCTCGATCAGTCACATTACTTCCTCCCTCCACACCCTTTCCCACCCTGTTCCGTTGTGTTGCTTCCTCCTGCCCCCCTCAACAAGTGTTGTTGCTTGCCTCCTCCTACCCTACAGCCCCAACCTACGATGTTGCTTGCCTTCTCCCAGCCTAAAGCTCCATCCCATGTTGTTGGTTGCCCCCTAAAACCCAGTACCAAATTGTTGCTTGTCACTGCCTAACTTCCCATGAAACCAGAAACAAAAAAACATTTGCAAAGCCAATAGGATTCGCCTATGTGGCCTATTGGCTTTGGCAATGTTTTTATCCATGTTGATCATAGGCACAGCTGCTCTGTAGCACGGCTGAAAGTTAGAAATTTAAAGCACAAGACAACATTTTTTTTAGAAAGCACTATGTGTAGTCAGCACTGGCCACGTCATAGCGCCTTTTTAAACTTTCAGCCGTGATTCTGCAGTGCTGTGCAGCATGGCTAAAAACATTAACAAAGTCAACAGTTCACATAGGCGAGACCTGTTGGCATTGCCAATCCCTGTCTAGGTCCTAGCCTCAACCAGGACTGTATGCTTGAGGGAAAATGTTGGTAGGGGTGGGCAGGATTTATCATTCAGTTTTTTAATACATTAGTGTTGTATTATTTCAATGAAAACAAATAACGTAGAGAAAGATACTATTAAGGTCGTACAGATCACTACGAGCACCAAAAGACTTCCCGAGAGATCATCAGCCTTGTAAGGAAAAATATTTTTTACGAAACAGGTATTAGACTATCAAAATCCAGAAGAGCAGAATTTTTTTAATATCTGTTCCTAAGAAGTATACACAATCTTAAAAAAAATATATAAGCCCTTTGATGCTTTTTATCTGTTTTTTATCCTCGCTTTTTTCGATATATTCTCATATACTTCTTTCCTTAAGGCCAGGGTACTGAATTATGCTAAACTGCTGCCATGGCGTTTTCCAATATTTTTATGCACTTGACACATAATCCATTAGCTGCTACATATTTATAAGATTTAAACAAAGAAAAATGTTTCTAGCTGAAATGGATGAAAAGTTACTTTAAAAAAACATGCTACACGTACTGCTGCATACTCATCAGCGCAGCACCCTCTGAGCACTAGCACATTACCTCCTCAGTAGCAGCACAGGTCCACCACAACATCAGCATAGCACTGTCTCAGCATCAGCAAGGCATCAACTCCGCATCAGTGCACCACTACCAGCGCAGCTCCACTTCAACACTGATGCAACCCCACCTCAACAGCAATTCAGTATCAATACAGCACCACTTAAAGATCAGCACCTCCTCAGCATCACTCAGCAACACCTTTGCACCAGCTCAGCACCAGCACTGCACCACTAACTCAGCATCACTCAGCGCCACCCCAACATCACTCAGCACCACCTCAGTATCACTTAGCATCACCTGAGCACCACCACAGAACCACCATAGCATCAGCACAGCACCATCTCATCATTAGCACAGCACCACCTCAGCACAGCAGGACCTCAGCACCAGCACATCACCACTTCAGCATCAGTGCTGCACCATCTCAGCATCAGTACAGCATTATTTTCACATTAGTGCTTCACCAACAGCCTAGCCCCACCTCAGTACTAGTGCAGCACCAGTACAGCCCAAACCACAACAGCAATTTGGCCACGTGAGGTCCCTCAGAGATCCTCTCTGAGCCCATTGCTCTACAATATTTATGTCACTGAACTGGCCACCCTGATCAAATTGTTTGGGTTTTCCCTCACCTCTTATGTTGATAATACGCAGATTGTTGTGCTGGCCCCTAATAATGTAAATACCACTATTTCTCAGTTTCTCAATTGTATGAGAGCTGTCAGCAATTGGATGGGCAAACACTGTCTTAAGCTGAACTCAGATAAAACTGAGGTTATACTTTTCGGTAATAGACCACATTTCTGGAGTCCAACTTGTTGACCATCTGTGCGAGGAACACTCCCCATTCCTGTTCAAAAAGTGAGAGATTTAGGAGTACTCATAGATGATGAATTAGTGTTTAATAAATATTTCAGCTCAGTTATCTTCTCTAGCTTTAATACGTTGAGAACCATCCGGAAGATCCTTCCCTTCGTTCCACTTAATTAAAGAAAAAACAGTAATTGCATTACTAGTTCCTAAAAAACTAGACTATTATAAGGGACTTTATGTCAGACTTCATAAACAATATTTGAAAAAATTATAGAGTGTACAGAACGCAGCGGCAAGATTTATTCTTGATCTCCCCAAATTTCAACCTGATTCTGCCTCCATCAGGGTACTCCACTGGCTCTCAGTGAGCAACCACATTAAATTTAAGGCGTTGTGCCTTACCTATAAGGCATTGCATGGCTAAGGTCCTTGTCAGCTCAAACAGTCCCTAACCTGGTACGTCCCCAGCAGAGACTTATGATCTGAAAACATCATGAGGGTCTCTCGTCCCCAATTTCAAGTGACTTAAATGGGAGGAGGGGGGGGGGCAGCTGGTTTTTTCTGCAGAAGCCCCGTACTTTGGAACTACATGCCTATAAGCATTAGAGCAGCTCCCACCGTACTGGTTTTTAGGAGGCTGCTTTAAACTTGGCTCATTAACATCAAGCCCTCTCTCTCCCAGCCGGGCTGCTAAAGTTATCTGCACCAAAACACCCACGGTTAAATGTGCGCTTTAGAAATGTATATACATAACATAACAATTCAGCATCAGTGCAGCACTACCTCCGCATCAGTGCAGCATGACCCCAGCACAGCACATTCTCAGCATCACTCAGCACCACCTGAGCACCAGTGCAGCACCACCACCTCAGCATGATTCAGCACCACAGTATGACCCCAGCATAGCATCACCTCAGCATCACTCAGCACCACCTCAGAATTACTCAGCATTAACTGGAAATCATATCCGCACCAGCACACCACCACCTCAGCATCACCTGAGTATCATTCAGCATCACCTGGAGCATCACCTCCGCAGCAGCACACCACCACCTCAGCACCACCTCAACATGACACAGCACCACCTCAGCCTGCCCTTGGAATGTGGCATCTGTTGATTCTCCCCTAGTGTCCGTCCCCTGCTCGTGTTGTAATTTAGATACTATCTCCCAACCTCCACCTTTCAGTTGTTTATTTCCCCCACCCCATAACAAAAAAAGGCTATTACAAACAAGCACTAGAACAGGTAGGAAGATGTTGTCAGCATTGCGAGGACAAAAAAACCCAGAGAAGACATTTGCATGCTTTTTCTTGTTTTAATAGGGTCGTTCAATTGTACATAATGTTGTCTTGGTTATATATAAGGTAACTGAAATGCTTATAACTCTTATGTATGATAACTTTTCAACATGCTGAACAACAGCCACTATGCTCTACATCATAGCTTAAAGACACTGGCAAAGCAAATAGCTCTGGCTAAACACTTATAAGGTCCCAAAGGTGAGACCTATTGGCCATTCCAATGCTTGTTTAGGAGTAGGCAGTGGTCCAAGGGGCCACTGCCTGTTCCTCAAATATGTTCTAGTCCACTTTCACAAAAGAGAAGTGTCTGTTGCGACCCCTTTCAGTTTCCAAATTGCACTTTTCTCCCTTGAATGAAAATATTAATGTTTTCAACCAGATTTAGGTTGCATAATGTTCACATACCTTAAGTAATCGGTATTTGGAAGGGACCTCCAGCAAGCCCAAATTGCTATTCGGCAATGTGCTACCGACTTCCAATTTGTGTTTTGTTAAATTTAAAAATGCTATTTGGTTGCAAAGGTTCTGTTTTGACCATTGTGACAACAAAAACTGTTATGTATATGAGATCCATTCAAGTTCTAGATTGAGATATTTCCCTCTAGACTCAAGTGCACCTCCAATTGTATGTGTTGAAAAAAAATCAATGAAACACGTCTTAGCACCAAATGAAATGCTCTCAAACCTTGAAATTCCTTCAAGCAATACTGTGCGTTTTTTTAAATGGACACTCCCTGGGACTCGAACTCCCAACAGTCATTCCCGTGAGAATGCCCCCGCCCCACACTGCCCACCAGTTGCCTAAAAGACACAGATGAGACGTGTCCGAACAGCCGCGTCTTTTAGAGGGGTTGTTTGGTCCTGCACTGGGTGCGTCGCATTCCGGAGGCTTTGAGCATAGTTTGACTTCTGCTTTGCAAGTGAAGAGAGCTGGGGTGGCCGACACTGACAGCAGAGGGACACTTCTTATGGAACATCTGTGCCTTGAGGATATCGTCCCTCCCTCAGTGTTCATGATGGATTCTCCAGGCGCTTTATTCTCAGAGTTCGAGACCATGGGCGTTTGCTCTCTAGAGCTTCTTATGTTCCTGAGTGAGAACAATTCAAGTCTCTAGACTGCAGTATATTGCAGCAGGTCCCTTTTATGATAAGGATTTAGAAACCGCAAATACACCATGGAGCAGATTTACTATTTTTTTTCACGTAGCGCACTGCAGCAGCCTCAAATGCAGCGCTGTGCTAAGTGAAAAGGAGAGAGGAAGAGAGCGCTTAATGTACTAAAATAAGGCACTCTTCTCCCCTCACCCCAGCGCCGGTGCTGGAATCAGCACCTTTGACACCTTTGTGCCATGGTTCAAGGGTGTCTCCCTGAGTCTAGTATAAGTTTTGTACTGGAAGGAACCCTTCCAGTACAAAATACAATGCATAGACTCACAGTAACCATTTTACCACTTTGTATGTGTGCTGTAAAGTGCAGCACACATGCAAAGTCTGAAAAGGAAGAATAAATGAAAGCATTTTTCCTTCTGTGCGCCTACTTGAAAAGGGACCAATTTTCTCACACTAAACCCAATCTACTTTATTTAGTAAATCAGGTTTAGCGTGAGAAACCTTGGGTGGTTGCGTGGGAATGCTTATGCGCCATCCTTGGTATGCCCCCCTGGTGCAAAGTAATGCAAAGCTGAGCTATGTGCTGCTTCGCATTACTTTTCCTTTATTTGCAGCACTAAACAAGGTTAGCGCTGGAAAGTAAATTGGGAAAAAAAGATTTTGCGCCGATTTGTGTCACTCTCGTGAGGCAAATATGGCTAAAAATCTTAGTAAAACTCCCCTGTTGTGTTTAAGTGTTATGTTTATTAGGCCTATCCTCATGCCAACTTGAAGAAGTATTATTCAAAGCAGACTTCCAGGGATGCTGTGGCAGGTTTTTCGTTGAAGTATTTGTCTTGCACTTCTTACTCCTGATGAGTAAGTGAGGCACTCAGATTTTATTAGTTCCAGACTGCCTTTTCGGAGGTGGTCATTGCAAGGACGCTTGGATATTCTGAGGTGTTTGTAGGATGTGTTCATTGTGGTTCCTGAGGTTGTAAGATACACAGGGCTTTAAGTGGGATGAAAAAACTGTGTGCGGGGGTATCTCAAAGGGGCGTGGCCTATGAAATTAAAGGCTGGCTTTAAAACACTCAAGCTAAAAACCTGTGTTTAGCATAGTGTGCCACTCGATTGGTATTCTGCTGCTTCTGTCATTGCATCCAGACATATAATAGAAGTAACATTACACCTACAACATGCCAGGAATATTAGCATTGTCAGTGATTTTTAGTTGCATAAGATAAATATGGAACAAGTATGGCTTTGTTGTATATAATATTGAAAATGCTTCAGTTCTGAAATTATGAGACTATAAGCGACCTACAACGAGCCATTTTGAAGTTACATCAAATCCAGTGAAGGGTGGTACTGCTGCGGAGTCAAGTTTTTTTTTTTTTAATCGAGGGTGAGGGCAAAAATAGAGACCCTTCTCTGCACCTGCTTTTTGGAACTGCCGATGCTGATTACCGGCAGGACCCGGCCCACTTATAGCCCTGAAGATACGTTTCTAGCAGGGTGTGGCATAGGTCGCTGTGCAAAAACAGGAGGAGTTATGAAGATTGTGAGAGGATAGGCGAAGCCACAGTCACAAATTTCCAATTTTACAAGTCAAAGTCTGCATTACATATTTACATTATAGGGAGGGAATAGGCATATTTTAAATCCTTTCCAGTACTGAAAATGAATGATGATTGTTAGTCGGAATATGTGGCGTATTTTACCACAGATGCCTTGATATTTTTTCTTGATATATAAGTTTGTGGTGTATTCTGTGACTATCCCTAAATAAAACACATTAGTTTACAGACAAAATGTATACAAAGGATTTATAGTTTTAATAGACAATGACACCGAGCTGCCTAAAAGGAGTTCACATAACAGGAGGTGGTACAAGAAAGAATAATGCTTGCAAGATATTATAAAATAAGATAAACATGGGTGGGTTTTGTTTAGAAAATCTGGCAATAGCGAAAATAACAATTACCAGAAGAAGTAGAATTGATTTTTCTAAAAAAGTTGAATATCCAGTAGTTGGTGGGAGCAATATACAGCTCTTCAACTGCCCTGCAGTGGTAATCTACACCTTCAGTGATAACTTGCAGTGCTAAATTTGAGCCGGTGGTTTATGGTGCTCGGCACCGGCAATTGTCAACACCGGCACATGCAACAGTCTGCCACATGGTGCCGCTGCTTGTATGCTCTTGAGATTAACACAATAGCTTTATATTCATCCAATATACATTAAAACTGACTAGTACCTGCTGCCCAAGCCATCCTTATAGCTTTTGGGGGGGGGGGCTAGAATAGTCTGACTTGTCACAGTTGCAGAAGTGTGGTAGTTAGTAGTTGTGTTGGTACTGTCATTGATAGCGCTGGGAGGAGGACTGGCTTGCGCAAGCTGCAGTGGCCTGACAAGGGCCCTGGCACTTACTTTATTTTTATTTTTTTTAGAAATTAAGCACTAGTAATAGAAGCTTCAGTCCCAACATATGTAACCTCAAAAATCATGACTTAGAAAGAGGAGCTGGACTACTCACAATACTATACTATACGAGTGACTCTTATGGCCAGAGGAGATTTGTGCCTTGGAACATTGAAGCTGCAGTGTGCCTTTGCTGTCCTCCCAAAAACATTCTACAGAGTTGTTAGGTGTCTTCTTTGTCCAAATTATTGTGCTTGGATGATCCCCATAGACTAGTAATTATTAGGAAGCTGTTTAGGAATAGGTTAGGAAGGGGAATGGCCTCTAGTCAGGTCAGATCATTACATCTTGTGGTACGTTGCCATTTCACATTAATGTTCTAAGAGCAAGAAGGAGCACTAAAGTCTTAATATCTCACTCTATAGCTGAAATCTATTTACCTAAACTGGTCTGATTTGTAGTGTAAAAGTGCATTCCATTGACCATGGATAGGGCCCCCTGACTCTCATACATACAGACAGGAATAGGGGAATTCTAACTACATAGTGTAATCACTAATCAGTATTAAGTAAAAGAATTTCCAAAGGTCATAAATTCCACACTGATGATTTTCTTAACACAACTTATTTTTTATTTTGTTTCTGTAAGTTTTCACACATGGTGCGCCCCCTACGTGGTTTGCAGGCCTGGAGCTTTTTTAAAATAGTACAGCATCAGATATGAGGGTCTAGGTCTGGATAAGTTCCGTTAACCACTGTACAGACCACATCCAGAGGACCTACAGCCTCCCCCGACCCAGGACGCCATACCTCATATGCTCGATACAACTTGACTCCTCCTGACTGCAGCTCCAGCGACCTAGGAAGTCACTATCCAACCAACCACTATGCACCTGAAAACACAACACCACGGTTCTGGTTCTGCATCATTTCACATATACCCTGTGAAACCCAGCTATTTGACCGTTATTTTTTTATACAGACACGTTAAGAACTTTGCAGTATGACTAGGTGCACAGACCCTATCGGATCAATGACATAATATCGACGGACATAATATCGACTACCAAAAATATCAGCGACAAAATATCGACAGACAAAATATAGAGTTTCTATCTACAAACAGGTAAGTACTAAAATATCGAGTCAAAAATATTGTTTCAAAAAATATAGATTGTAAAAATATCGAATTTCTTAAAAACTATGTTAAATTAAAAAAATATTAAAAATTAATAACTAAAATACACTTAAAAATACCTAAATTACATTAAACTTATTAAATAATTAATTAAAGTTATACAAAACAATTACAATCATATTTATTAAAACATATATATATATATATAGTAACATAATATAAATAAAAAATATGCAATATTATTACCGTAGGATAGCGGAAGTGTACAAATTACTATTCCCACTCCAGAGAGTGCAACAGTAGGGAAGGCGTTGCATAGCGTAGAGGTAAAGATTACTATTCCCACTCCAGAGAGTGCAACAGTAGGGAAAGCGTTGGATAGCGTAGGGGTAAAAATTACTATTCCCACTCCAGAGAGTGCAACAATAGGGAAAGCGTGGATAGCATAGGGGTAAAAATTACTGTTCCCACTCCAAAGAGTGCAACAGTAGGGAAAGCGTTGGATAGCTTAGCGGTAAAAATTACTATTCCCACTCCAATGAGTGCAACAGTAGGGAAAGCGTTGGATAGCGTATGAGTAAAAATTACTATTCCCACTCCAAAGAGTGCAACAGTAGGGAAAGCGTTGAATAGCGTAGGGGTAAAAATTACTATTCCCACTCCAGAGAGTGCAACAGTAGGGAAAGCGTTGGATGGCATAGGGGTAAAAATTACTATTCCCACTCCAGAGAGTGCAACAGTAGGGAAAGCGTTGGATAGCGTAGGGGTAACAATTACTATTCCCACTCCAAAGAGTGCAACAGTGGGGAAAGCGTTGGATAGCGTAGGGGTTAAAATTACTATTCCCACTCCAATGAGTGCAACAGTAGGGAAAGCGTTGGATAGCGTAGGGGTAAAAATTACTATTCCCCCTCCAGAGAGTGCAACAGTAGGGAAAGCGTTGGATAGCGTAGGGGTAAAAATTACTATTCCAACTCCAGAGAGTGCAACAGTAGGGAAAGCGTTGGATAGCGTAGGGGTAAAAATTACTATTCCCACCCCAAAGAGTGCAACAGTAGGGAAAGCGTTGGATAGCATAGGGATAAAAATTACTATTCCCACTCCAATGAGTGCAACAGTAGGGAAAGCGTTGGATAGCCTAGGGGTAAAAATTACTATTCCCACTCCAGAGAGTGCAACAGTAGGGAAAGCGTTGGATAGCATAGGCGTAAAAATTACTATTCCCACTCCAGTGAGTGCAACAGTAGGGAAAGTAAATACTTCATATATTATTTAAAAATATAGATATATTAATATCTATAAAAAATTATTTAAAAGTAATTACCAATTTAATATAATATAATAATTAATCAATTAAAAATACAAATTAAAATAACTTATTACAATTAGGTACCTATTAATACAAATTAATTACAAATTAACAGTTAATTAATTAGCAATTAAAAATTAATTAACAATTCAAAATAAATACCAATAAATAGGTTTACATATTTAATTAATTATATTTAAATTACTTCCCACCCTATTCCCCTATAAACCCACAACCCGCTACAGAAAATAAATTAGTAAAATTAACATAATTATCAATTAATCAATTAAATAAAATTAATTGGCAGTTACAATTTAATTAATTACCAAATAAAATTAATTAACAATTAATTCAAAATAAATACCAATAAATAAATTTACATATTTGATTAATTATAATTAAATTACTTCCCACCCTATTTCCCTATAAACCCACAACCCCAGAATTAAATTACGCAAAAATTAAATAACATAAAATTAATTAATTAAAATAAATTATAACATAAATACACACTTTTCACAGATATATTAACATTAAAAACACTATAAAAAATCGATATTATAAAAAATTCGATAATTTTAATAACCTATATTATATACTTTGATATTTTGACTTTCTATATTTTTAAAATTCGATATTACATTACTCACCTTAAAAACGATATTTTAATGACTATATTCTGTCCATTCGATATTTTGTCCATTCTATATTTTGAGGTCGATATTTTGTCCATTCAATATTTTGAAATCGATATTTTGTCTGTTTACCACCCTATCATCACTGGTCTGTCTGCAGCGAAAGAGGACCTCTTTGCCCTGTTCTTCAAATAGCTGTTGCAACTCTACTGCTACTCAGAAGTTTAGAAAGAAAACCATTAACTGTTGACAAAGCAGAATACACATAACTCCAAAGAGGACATCAGCAGCAACAATCTCCTTCATGACTGCCAACCCACTTCAGATCAAGCTGCAGAACAGAGATGGCTACATTACAAATCATAGAAAATGCCCACCTGACCACAAACAAAGGCGAACCCTGCCTCCTGATAATTCTTGATCTTTGGGCCACTTTTGACACAATTGATCCTCCCACCCTCATCAAATCCTGAAGCCTCAAATGGCATTCACAGGCTCTACCCATCAGTGATCCCCCATCAGTTCATCTACATCAGCACCTCCATGGTTTCAGAAGATCTGTGCCATCTTTAGAGTCCTATGGAGCCCCTTTGTTCTCTCCACACTGATAACAGCATCAAAATTCACCAATGCATCAACAACATACAACTCTGCTGGAAAGTGTTCTCAGCTACAGTTATCCAGTACATCTAACACTGTCTGTACCTTCTTTGGACATAGATGTCCAACACCCACCTGAAGGTTAACCAAACCAAAAAATAATTCCTCCAGTGTGCCAAGGACCAACAAGCAAAACACAGTCTTACCTTTGCTCAAGGACGAGAATCTGGACAAATTCAAATCCAATCTTTTATCAAATGCATTGTCACTCGAATTCACCCTGAACACTGACCGCACCCTGAAAGAACACATTTCAAAGGAATCAAAATGTCCTAGTACCAGCTGTCAACTAAAGGAAATGAAGTGAAATAATTCCCCGACAATAAAACTGTAAAACTGCTGCCCAAGACTCTAGCGATTGCATGTGGATAATGCCAAGGCCTGGATCATGATCTCCAGGACTCCACACTAACCTCCCCATAAGATTATCCTATGTGCTGGAGCATGCGCCATCAGGGGCCTGAAAAAATATGACCACATCACCCACACCCTGATGGATCATCCACGGCTACCCTTGCCAGCCCATATCATCTTCTAAATCAGACTAGCAGCCCACCTACATAGCAGGCAAATTTACCACCTTTGGTGGTTCTCAACACATCCACTAAGAACAAAAACAAGGCAAAAGGCTTTCTAAATGTTTGTACCCAGGATGTCTGATTGCCTCCTTGTATCCATCAGGACAGCCCCAACCTTGCTCCAGCATAGGAAAGGAGCTTAAGAAACATCTCTTTAAAGAACACTGAATCATTCTGATGTAACAGTCCACCACCATGCTCCAAACCTGTCTTTCCTCGTCTGTCCCTGGGCAGAGCTTCACTATATTTTGGCTAGCTTTGTGCTATTCAAATTATATATATATATATATATATATATATATATATATATATATATATATATATATATATATATATATATATATATATATGTATATATATTACCTACTGGCGGTCGCCAGTAGGTATATATAGTTAGGATTTTTTCTCTATGGGTTTTTTGAAAATTCTATGTCTAATAACTTTGGCGTTTGTGGACGGAATTGGCTGAAATTTTCAGGAAAATGGCACATTTTGTTTCTGAGCAGCCCTTGAAAATTTGGGGGGGGTTCGTCCAGTGGGGGCCGAGAAAAAAGGGGGGTCCCAAAACGTGTTTTTAACATTGAGTTTTCCATAGGGCGGTTGGCCTCACTTTTAGCCCGAACGGCTGAATGGATTTGCACGAAACTTGGCAAAATTGTAGGGACTGGTAGCCCGATGTGCCTTTTGTAGGTCTCAATATATGTGCTCCAGTGGATTTTGAGAAATTAACGTTTTAAAAAAGATATATATCTGTAACAGCGGACCGGTTAGCGCTCTGGTTCGCGGACTTTTCGCGCAACGGAGCTTTGTGAAGCGAAGCTGATTGGTTCTCCGGCGTCTGTCAACATTCCAAACAGTCCGTAGCGGCCGCCATCTTGTCTCTCGGTAGGATCGAGAGACAAGAGGAGGTCAAAACAAAGGGGGAAATAACTATAAGGGGGCATAGTAGATCCTCGCTGACCCCCTAGGTTTGATGTGGAGGTTTTAAAAGGGCCCCGCGGGGCAAAAAAAAATAATAAAAATAATAATTGAACGGCTGAATGGATTTGCACGAAACTTGGCAAAATATTAGGGACTGGTAGCCCGATGTGCCTTTGCTAGGTCTCAATATATGTGCTCCAGTGGATTTTGAGAAATTAACGTTCAAAAAAAGATATATATCTGTAACAGCGCTCCGCTTCGCGTAACGGAGGTTTGCGAAGCTGATTGGTCATTCTGTCACTGGGCTATAGTTGGGCTACATCTGGCTGATATTTGGGCTACATTTGTTTTTTTGTGTGTCTGGCGGCCATCTTTGGGCTACATTGGGCTACATTGGGCTTCATTGGGCTACATTCGGCTAATTAGCAAATAGCTCATCGCAAACTAGGAATGGTAAAGAATCGCTATTTATTCCTTAAAGTTCGCTATTTAGGAAATGCAAATAACTTTGATGATACATATGGCGGTTCATCTCTAACAAGATAAGAAGCATAGGGATAGATTTATGATGACTGGCGCATCACCAGGGATGTGTTAGTCATTCTGTGCCGCTGTTCCGTCACCTATGGTGTGCTGCATTTACAATGCGGCGCATCACGGGGCAAAAACAGCACAGATGCGTGATGTATCTGTGCCGTAAAGGTGGCGCATTGCTGGAGTTGTATCGCAAGTGTGATGAAGGTCCAGCAAGGGTCGGGGGTGCCCCTGTCGCAGGGTTTCTGTTCTCACACAGAACTGTGGACAGAGGATTGGAACCTCGGCGAATTAGGGTGTCCCAAAACTCACGTTAGTAATCAAAAACTATTTAGCAAGCTAGGTACAGTGTCACATTGGATATAACAAACTCTCAATGTTTAGACAATCCAGAATATGAACTTATAGTACCTCAGGATACGTGGAACTCATAAACAGTCGGTCGTTATATATTTCTTAGAAACCAGAACATGGAGTTAAGAAGAACACATGTGTATTTGAAATGTTTATTTACTAATGCCGTCTTCTCAGGCGTAGTACCTTAGATAATAAAAGTACACATATTATCAGTAGCAAAATTACCAGCATAGTTACTAGTACATAAAAAGTGAATGGTGATAGTATGTTAACATGCTGTAAATGAATAAGAGTTAGCAACACTTATAAGCAGCCGCGGGCCGTGGAGGGAGTTACGGTGAGGCAGGGAGGCGGGGAGGGGGAGAAGCAGGGTGGAGAATACAAGTACACATATTATCAGTAGCAAAATTACCAGCATAGTTACTAGTACATAAAAAGCGAATGGTGACAGTATGTTAACATGCTGTAAATGAATAAGAGTTAGCAACACTTATAAGCAGCCGCGGGCCGTGGAGGGAGTTACGGTGGGGCAGGGAGGCGGGGAGGGGGAGGGGCAAGGTAGAGAGGGCTCCACCCTGCTTCTCCCCCTCCCCGCCTCCCTGCCTCACCGTAACTCCCTCCACGGCCCGCGGCTGCTTATATCTCACCCTCCCTAATACACATATTATATTATTTGCTAAGAAGGTCTCTTTGTGTTGGTTTAGGGCGTGCCCATACTTTAGTGTCTTAGATTTGAAGGAATCACATCAGCATACACCAGCTCTCTCTTCATGTGAACCGCATCAACTGTTGTGTATGTGTGTTCGGCAAAGCAATATAAAACCCGCCTCATGCCCAGAATTGGCAGAAGTTGCACTTATGTTATGAGTATGAAGTCGTGGAGATCAGACCTCATAACAATTCTGTATCGTGTTGTTCTTGAAACTTTAGCACTCGCTGTACAGATATAGTTTAACAAGTAAAGCAGATAGTAGACCAATAACATATTATTCTCATGTAAACCACGATGAACTACTAGGTGGAAAGCTAAAGCAACAACTAAATGTCGTGTGCAGAAGTTGCAAAAAAGGAAAAATGGCGTTTAAACCGGTAATGAGCCCATGCTAACTTAACACGGTGTAAAGATATCCAGGACCTAGATGACACCTCCTCATGATCCGGAAACGAACTGAATAAGATAATAGAAGTGCCATCTCATGAGAGCAGATTGCAAGTTTATATGTGGACGGTCCGCAAGGTAAAGCATTAAAAACTAGGAAAATTCAATGCTAAAGAAAAATAAAACAGCCAAGTACTTTATCGAGTCTTAAGCCAATAGGCAAGGTAAATAATAAAAACTTGACAATTAAGTCAATGAATTGTCAATGAAATTCTAGTACTCAGCATATGAAACATGAAAAAGGTCTATGACATAACTGTGTATGCAAAATAAGCTGCAACAGCCTCCAACAGGAAGTCACCGTCTTCATCCGAAAACAGTTCAGCCATCCAATTTAAAAGCGGAAAAGAACATACGTGCTCTCCCAGCACCGGATCCTCTATCACCATCAGAGGACAGCTCGGTGGGTTTTCAAGAAAGCTGTGTTCCAAGAAAGACTGTGCTGCCGCCAGTAAATTCCAGGGACCAAGTAGTCCATGCATCAATGCCACAGCCATAATCCTTTCGCCAGGACAAATCAACTCGTGAGTAATGATAGGAGTCATCAGCTGATTAAAGTCGACGTCAGGAGAAACCGGTCCGCAGAGACACAAATCAATGGCCCAATCGAAATCACAGGTCAGGCAGTGAAATACAGGCTGGACACAGGTGAAGTAGGAGAACCGAAAAGATAATCCATATGCCGTGCTTAATATCGCCAACGGCATTGTGCCATAATATTCTAGCATGCGATTGCGGAACAGTGTCAGCAGCTGCAGGGTCGGAGGTTGCATAGGAGGGACATCCATATTTAAAAATGTAAAAAAGCACAAGAGCGTCCGCTGGTAATGCAAGTAAAAATGCAATCCACGAACCAGAGTGGAGAAAATGGAATGAAAGGGAGCAGGGATGACTCCAAAGATTTTCTCAAATGAAGTCACGAGACCACTGGTAACAACTTTAAAAAAGTGTGCCAGGGATTTTGTGGAGGATGCGTTAAAGATAGTCGGAAACATGTTGCTGAAATTGAAAGGCAAACCTGTGTACGGGTGTTCGCTATGTGAAGTACGAAAGTTTCACGGGCCGAACTCAAGGCCACCTCTCTCTGAGACAAAAGAGCTCTTATTCTTGTCATGCCGTTGAAACGTGTCCCAAGGTTGGTATTTGTGGCCAGATTGAAAACTCCCTATGTTCATGTGTGGGAGGAAATAGAACATTTCTGCAGCAAATAACCCGTTCACTTACTGTTACGATAAAAGGAATACTTTTAATTAACTCAGAACAATCTTCATTATTGAGCATCAAATAACTACCATTTTCCAACAACTTGAACGTGGGGATGATAGCAGGAACTGGCGTGCCTTGCAACACGCAAGCCATATTTGGTCGGTGTTTGTTGCATGAATCGTGTAACTGTATGTGCCTACACATTAGTGAATGATCTGGCGTCTCAGTGCATTCCTCTCCATTCAGATAAACTTCTTGATCATCTTTGAAACATCTGTATGTGTATGGAAGCGACCAGACCTCATGAACAAAAGCACTACCTAAAGGTTCATAAAGACCTATTGGTATATATTTCATACAATTTGAAAACTTATATAAAGCAAAAGGCAGCGTTATTAAACCGTGGATAAGGCATGTTGCCAAAAAACCCGCAATCCTCTGCTGATGATGTCACTGAGCATGTCATGAATGATGTAATATGTGACATCATCAGTAGTGGATTATGGGTAATAGTATCTCTAGTTTACTCCCCTATAGCTGTCTTTCTTTTAACATAAGTGTGTGTTTCCTTCCCTTATACTTACTGTTTTTGGTTCGCTTCCAGTTCGCGTACCAGCGAGCGAACTAGGAAGCGAACTAAGAGAAATAGAGGTTGGCACAGTTCCAAATATTGTACCAATTTTTTAATAACGGGGAGGTAGTTCTGAAAAGAACTTTTTTTTTTATTTTTCTGAACATTTTTTTAATGTTTTTGAATTTTTCGGAACAGTTTTATATTTTTTTGGGTTTTTCTTGGAGGGGGCAATGAAAACGATTCATTGTAAAGGGCTCAACAGGAGCAACAAAACAAAAAAAAGAAGTATTTATTATTTTGGGCGTTTCGGACAAACTTGCATATGATAGTCAATAGCTCTGTTGATCAGAGTGATGCTTCTTTCTCCATAGGAAATGAATCCATCGCAAAATACGCAGGTGTGTTTTACTTCACCAAATCTCATTTGTATATTTGGCACCATCTCCCTGCCCTCTGGTCCCGTTACTTCCGGTACAACAGATCTTCTGGCCATAATAGGGAGATTATCTAGGTCGTTCCGAAACTGTGCAGCACTGTAGTTGTTAGGATGCCACCTAGTCATATGGCGATGCATTGTGTAGTTTCCGAAACTGTATTTTTTGTCGGTCCCTCTGGACAGTCTATCTTGACATATAAGGCAAGTAACGTATCTTGCATTTACTTTTTTCTGACCTTTGGGAATTTTAAAAAATTGCCAAATGAAGTTTTCTTTCCGGTGAGACGTCTTGGGCTGCTCAGGCAAAAACTGCCTCTCTTCGTGCTCGTCCTCCTGTTCCTCTTCTTCTTCTTCTTGTTGAATTACAACTTGAGCAGGTGGTCCACTCTTCCTTGGATGTGGTGGAGGTGGTGGGGAAGCACCAGCTGAAGCTACTAAAGAAGCCATTGCTCAGTGATCACAAAGGGTCTTTCTCTCACAATGATGAAAGTCAGAGTGAGGAAAGAAGGAGGGATTTTCATCATTTGGGAAAAACAAGAGTTCTCAACCAATCAAAAGTGTTCATTTTAGATTATATGACCTAGTCTTACATCATTAGGAAACCAAAAGTGAAATGAACCAATGAAAAGTGTTATTACCAAGTCACATGACTTGCTGTGTTTACGTTAAGCGCTTTGCAGGGCCTCCCGGTTTGCTTCCAGAAACCTGCGCTTTGGCACTCGCTTCGCGTACCAGTTCGCTAACGTAGCACGTCATATGACGTATCACGCGACAACGTGGAACGTCATGCGGACGGGAGGCGTCACGATGTTGTTTTCTAACGCGGCACTTGCGGTAAAGAAACGTTTACCGGCTCGCGGTCTATTTCGCGGCATCAAGGTCAGCTAACGGGAAGCTTCCCGATTCGCGAAGCGGGAACGAAGAAAAAAAAATATTTAAAAAAAAAATTATTCATAAACATATAAAATATATTTTTGGATTTAAAGAAGAATACATTTTACAGCTACAGATATTAGCTGTTAAAAAAACAATGAAATTCACAGAAAAAACCATAGGTTATAGACCATATATAGTTAGGAATTAGCATTTACAAAACCTTGAAAATTCACTGAAAAAACCATAGGTTATAGACCATATATAGTTAGGAATTAGCATTTAGAAAACCTTATTTTACTCACACAAAACCATTGAAATTCCATATATAGTTAGTTGCACTAACTATATATCGCGCACCCGCAATCCACTGCTGATGATGTCACATATTACATCATTCATGACATGGTCAGTGACATCACTGATGACATCACTGATGACAACATCCAGTGATTATGTGTTTCTGTAAAGTTTAAATATGTTTTACATATTGAAGAATGAGTGGATGTATAAGTGTCTGAATGAAGGTTTTAGTAGGTGCGTGATTGACTGTATGAGTGAGTGATTAAATGCGTCTTACTGAATGCACGGGTTAGTGACTAAACTGTCTTAATTTGTGCATCATTATGTCTGTTGTGATGTAAACTGCTGCATGTGTTGATCATTAGCTATACGAGAGGCTATATGTGTTATTAATTGGTTGCCCAAGTATTTCTATGGGAGATTGAGTTTGTGTGGGGGTGGCTGGAAGGTGTGTGACTCTGTGCATAGATGTGTGAGCAGTTTATTCACTAGGTGTATGAGTTCAAGAGTGCATGTGGAAACAGCTACATGGGCAGTTGACTGTGTGCATGAGTGTATTGATGAGTGAATGGATATCTCAATGCTACATGTCATAGTAAGTACATATGTCAAACACAGTACATGTGAGAGTTGGCATATATAAATAACTGTGCATGAGAGCCACTGAGTGAGTGGTTGTATCGATCATTGTGAACTTGTATCAGGGATTGTATAAGAGAGTAAATATGTGTTAGTATATGTTTCAATAAGTAAGGTGTGTATAACTGTATAGTTGAAGAAATGGAGGTGAGATTGTTTCTTTGCATGACTGACTGGGTGTGTGAGTAACTCCATGGATGAGTGGCAGTGTGTGAGTGTCTGTATACACTGAGTGTATCTAAGGTTATATTAGAGTCTGAAGAAGTTTATCGTATTAGCACAAGAATGATGCCAAATGAGACGTCATCAGTGATGTCATCAGTGATGTCATTTGAGATGTCATCAGTGATGTCATCAGTGATGTCACTGACCATGTCATGAATGATGTAATATGTGACATCATCAGCAGTGGATTGCGGGTGCGCGATATATAGTTAGTGCAACTAACTATATATGGAATTTCAATGGTTTTGTGTGAGTAAAATAAGGTTTTCTAAATGCTAATTCCTAACTATATATGGTCTATAACCTATGGTTTTTTCAGTGAATATATATATATATATATATATATATGTATATATATATATATATATATATATATATATGCCACACACTCCTTTCAGAAGAAAAGACAGAGGCCACTGCGGGGATAAACGGAAAATCTTTAATCTGCAACCATCACAGAGGGCGAATGCATTTCGGCGTCTTGCCTTCGTCAGATATATATATATTCACTGAAAAAAACATAGGTTTCAGGAGTTATATAGTTAGGAATTCGTTTTTAAAAAACCTTTGAAATTCACTCAAAAAACTATAAGTTTTAGTGGTGTTATAGTTAGCTGGACATTTTACTCATACAAAACCAATGAAATTGCGCCTATATAGTTAGTTGTACTAACTATATTTCGCGCACCCGCAATCCACTGCTGATGATGTCATATATTAGATCATTCATGACATGGTCAGTGACATCACTGATGACATCTCAAATGACATCACTGATGACATCACTGATGACATCATCCAGTGAATCTGGTTTGCTTTGTTATTTAAATATGCATTATATATATAGCAATTTACATTGAAGAATGAGTGGATATATATAAATAAATATTTGGATGGAGGATTTAGTAGCAGTGTAATTAACTGTTTACTTGACCAATTTATAATGTCTCACTAAATATAGTGGATAGTGACTAAACTGTGTGAATATCTGTATCACTTTGTCAGTTGTTGTGTAAACTGATTCTACAGTTGGTTACTAGCTATGTGAAAGTCTATATTAGTTATTGATTAGTTAACTGAGTATTTGTATGGGAGTGTGAAAGTGTGTGTGGTTCGGTGGGGGGTGTGTGACTGTCCAAAGATGTGTGAATAGTTGATTCAGTAGATATATGAAGTTAAAACTACATGTTCTAACAGTTTGGGTGAGGGAATCTCTTTATGGGTGTGGTGATGAGCAAATATATTTCTCAAAGGTACAGGTCCAACAAACTAGAAAAATAAAAGGCAGTCTATGTGTCAGTTGTTGTATATAAATAAGTATACATAAGACACAATGATTGTGTGAGTGACTGTATGGATAACTGTATACTTGTAATAATGATTTTATAATTCACTAAGTATGACTTACTATCTAAATGAATAGAAGAAGTGGTGTTTGTATAAGTGTTTTGCTAAGTAAATATGTAAGTATGATCCATTGTTTGCATAAGTGAGTAGGATGACTTCATATGTGAATTGGAGGCGTGCTGTTGTTTAATGTTGATATAGATGTATAAGTATTTTTGATAGTGTTCTATTGTTCATTGACAGCATGTATGAGTGAATCCATAGGTAAGTGATTAGATGTGTGTATACATCTATGAATCACTGAGTGGATTTTTAGATACTTGTATTGCTGTGACAATGGATTTAAATATGATACTCTGTATTTTACAAACAGTGATGACAAATTGTAATAGTGTATGAAAAGGTGTATGTGATTGTCACGTGGATGATGTCATCAGTGATGTCATCAGTGATGTCATTTGAGATGTCATCAGTGATGTCACTGACCATGTCATGAATGATCTAATATGTGACATCATCAGCAGTGGATTGCGGGTGCGCGAAATATAGTTAGTACAACTAACTATATAGGAGCAATTTCATTGGTTTTGTATGAGTAAAATGTCCAGCTAACTATAACACCACTAAAACTTATAGTTTTTTTAATGAATTTCAAAGGTTTTTTAAAAACTAATTCCTAACTATATAACTCCTGAAACCTATGGTTTTTTCAGTGAATTTCAAAGGTTTTTTTAAATGCTAATTCCTAACTATATAAGGCCTGAAACCTATGGTTTTTTCAGTGAATTTCAAAGGTTTTTTAAATGCTGATTCCTAACTATATAAGGCCTGAAACCTATGGTTTTTCAGTGAATTTCAAAGGTTTTTTAAATGCTAAGTCCTAACTATATAAGGCCTGAAACCTATGGTTTTTTCAGTGAATTTCAAAGGTTTTTTAAATGCTAATTCCTGACTATATAAGGCCTGAAACCTATGGTTTTTTCAGTGTTTTAAAAAAAAAAATTGATTGGTTAACTGGCTTATTAAGTGTATCTTAGTGAAAACATATATTAGCGAGTAATGTTTAAATATTTAAATATATGCATGAGTGATGTAATATGTGACGTCATCAGCAGTGCATTGCAGACGTGCAAGTTATAGTGAGTCCAACTAACTATAACGTGGGAATTTCAATGGTTTTATGCGAGTAAAATTTCCAGCTAACTATAACTGGTGTGAAACCTATGGTTTTTTCAGTGAATTTCAAAGTTTTTTTAAATGCTAATTCCTAACTATAACTGGTGTGTAACCTATGGTTTTTTCAGTGAATATATATATATATATATATATATATATATATATATATAAAATTTCTATGGCAAAATGAAGCCCCTCATTTTGTTCCTTTTCAAATTAAATGTATTAAGTGTTACCACTTTATTCCAATCAAGATGACTTCAGGTGTGCCATACTTTTGTCATAAGTAAGACTGTTAGCGTTCTAGTTGTTCTTTAGAACACTCTGG
Organism: Lissotriton helveticus; assembly: GCF_964261635.1. Lineage (NCBI taxonomy): Eukaryota > Metazoa > Chordata > Amphibia > Caudata > Salamandridae > Lissotriton > Lissotriton helveticus. Next base: position 1,297,161,757 of record NC_136061.1, read on the forward strand.
GACATTCTGTCATTGGGCTATAGTTGGGCTACATCTGGCTGATATTTGGGCTACATTTGGGCTCTTTTGTCTCTGGTTGCCATCTTGGGAGACTTCATATCAGAATTTTTTTAATGAAATATAAGAGGATTTGAGAAGTCACTCAAAATGTGCCCTAATTTTTCTTTCTTCAGCACTAATCATAATTTCTATGGCAAAATGAAACCCCTCATTTTGTTCCTTTTCAAATTAAATGTATTAAGTGTTACCACTTTATTCCAATCAAGATGACTTCAGGTGTGCCATACTTTTGTCATAAGTAAGTCTGTTAGCGTTCTAGTTGTTCTTTAGAACACTCTGGGACATTCTGTCATTGGGCTATAGTTGGGCTACATCTGGCTGATATTTGGGCTACATTTGGGCTCTTTTGTCTCTGGTGGCCATCTTGGGAGACTGCATATCAGAATTTTTTTAATGAAATATAAGAGGATTTAAGAAGTCACTCAAAATGTGCCCTAATTTTTCTTTCTTCAGCACTAATCATAATTTCTATGGCAAAATGAACCCCCTCATTTTGTTCCTTTGCAAATTAAATGTTTTAAGTGTTAACACTTTATTCCAATCAAGATGACTTCAGGTGTGCCATGCTTTTGTCATAAGTAAGACTGTTAGCGCTCTAGTTGTTCTTTAGAACACTCTGGGACATTCTATCATTGGGCTATAGTTGGGCTACATCGGGCTGATATTTGGGCTACATTTGTTTTTTTTTGTCTCTGGTGGCCATCTTTGGGCTACATTGGGCTACATTGGGCTACATTTGGGCTCTAACATATATATAGCCCAAGGTAGCCCAATATAAATTTTTTCAAAGTTAATTTTCGTAAAAACCACTGGAGCACATATCTTGAGACATAGCAAAGGCACATCGGGCTACCAGTCCCTACAATTTTGCCAAGTTTGGTGGAAAACCATTCAGCCGTTCGGGCTAAAAGTGAGTCCAACCGCCCTATGGAAATTAACATGGGGAAAACACGTTTTGAGACCCTCCTTTTATCTCGTCCCCCGCTTGACAAATCCCCCCAAAACTTTCAGGGAAGGAGCGGAGCGCCGCGAGGCAAAGTTAAGGAAAATTTCAGGGAGATTCCTCAACCGGCGCCAAAGTTATTCCCAATAGAATGTTGCGATTTTCCTATGGAAAACAATCCTAACTATATATACCTACTGGCTATCGCCAGTAGGTAATATATATATATATATATATTACCTACTGGCGGTCGCCAGTAGGTATATATAGTTAGGATTTTTTCTCTATGGGATTTTTGAAAATTCTATGTCTAATAACTTTGGCGTTTGTGGACGGAATTGGCTGAAATTTTCAGGAAAATGGCACATTTTGTTTCTGAGCAGCCCCTGAAAATTTTGGGGGGGGTTCGTCAAGGGGGGGCCGAGAAAAAAGGGGGGTCCCAAAACGCGTTTTTCCCATGTTAATTTCCATAGGGCGGTTGGCCTCACTTTTAGCGCGAACAGCTGAATGGATTTGCACGAAACTTGGCAAAATTGTAGGGACTGGTAGCCCGATGTGCCTTTTGTAGGTCTCAATATATGTGCTCCAGTGGATTTTGAGAAATTAACGTTTAAAAAAAGATATATATCTGTAACAGCGGACCGGGCAGCGCCCCAGGACGCGTACTTTTCGCGCAACGGAGCTTTGTGAAGCGAAGCTGATTGGTTCTCCGGCGTCTGTCAACATTCCAAACAGTCCGTAGCGGCCGCCATCTTGTCTCTCGGTAGGATCGAGAGACAAGAGGAGGCCAAAGCAAAGGGGCAAATGACCATAAGGGGGCATAGTACATTGTCGCTGACCCCCTAGGTTTGATGTGGAGGTTTTAAAAGGGCCCCGCGGGGCAAAAAAAAAAAAAAATAATAATAATCGAACAGCTGAATGGATTTGCACGAAACTTGGCAAAATTGTAGGGACTGGTAGCCCGATGTGCCTTTGCTAGATCTCAATATATGTGCTCCAGTGGATTTTGAGAAATTAACGTTCAAAAAAAGATATATATCTGTAACACCGCACCGCTTCGCGTACTTTTCGCGTTACGGAGCTTTGCGAAGCGAAGCTGATTGGCTCTCCGGTGTCTGTAAACATTCCAAACAGTCCGTAGCGGCCGCCATCTTGTCTCTCGGTAGGATCGAACAGCTGAATGGATTTGCACGAAACTTGGCAAAATTGTAGGGACTGGTAGCCCGATGTGCCTTTGCTAGGTCTCAATATATGTGCTTCAGTGCATTTTGAGAAATTAACGTTCAAAAACAAGATATATATCTGTAACAGCGCTCCGCTTCGCGGAGATAAAATTATATGTGTATTACCTAGCTGTTGCTAACACCAGTTAGCGACGGCTAGTAGAAGATAGCGACCATCTTGGGCTCCACTTTGCATGTGAGTGATATTTATCACTAATGACATGCAAAGTGGGCATGCCAAGATGTTAGCGACTGGAAACAGTCGCTAACATCGCTATCTCCTATTATCAACTTTTGGAAATATTCGAGATAAGCGCGAATATCTCCAAAAGCTACCACCTGCCCTGAGCAGTTCTTAGCCATGTTATCCAATGGGAGGTGGATAACATGGCTAAGAGCATTAGCTCGGTAATGCATGAATATCGCTGAGTTTTCAGCGATATTAATGCATTGCGGTCGTTTTTTATCGTATTTCCGATAAACCTTGATAATAGCAAGGTTTATCTGCGATAATTTCTGACGGTAAAAAAATCGTTGCTAAGCATCGTTAGGGATAAATATCGCTTAACTTTGGTAATATGCCCCAACGTCTGTTAACGTTCGATTCGAAGGAAATCAGGAAGTGTTGAAAAACATTGTCTGCGCCATCTTGTCTTTTTTCAAATGCCACACTTTTGTCGTGCACGGCAGCCATTTTAGATGCCTTGACCAGACCCACTCTGTGCACGCTGTCGATCCTTAGCATGGCTCCCCACCCTCGCAAGCATCTCCCCCAGGCAGTGGTCACCCCCGCTCTCTGTCTTATGCATGGGTAATAAACCTCCCCCCATCTGCGCTGCTCTTCCCTGAGAATCACACCCTGTGCCCGCCCGACACCTCCCTTTCGCCCTATTCACTACCGCACCCTCTGACACTCCTTTTCCTCTGTGTCCGATTGTCCAGGCTGGTCCTAGGGTATCAGCTAGCCCTGCAGATGTAGTTTATGGCCACAGCTGTAAAGAATCACCCCTCTTCAAAGGAGTTATAGTAGATCAAGGCCCACACTCGATGAGATCCGTCACAGCAGAAGCGTTGCTATTATCTGAAAACCATCCTGTATTGTGATTGGGGAGGGGATCGAGCCTGAAGCGGAAGATTCCAGGGATGACTCTTTGTACATCAAAGTTTTTACAATTATGTGTCACATTAAAAATATATAGCACTCCGACAAAGTAGTAAGATTATAAAACTTTAATAATTTATAAATATATACAAGAAAACAAAAATAGTAATAACATATAAACATTTTTAGGGAAAAACAACGAAGTAGCGGTCGGCTGTGCGAATAGTCCCAACGCAGCACAACGTCCAGATTTCCGGCGTGGGGCGTCGCGGGGGGTGGGTCATCAGTAGCAAACTGTTGTGCGAATAGTTCCAAGGCAGCAGAACGCGCCGAAATCTAGATGACACGAAAGTGATGTCTAGTAAGTTGCCACCCAGCAAATAACGGCATGGGGCGTCGCGGGGGGTGGGTCATCAGTAGCAAACTGTTGCGCGAATAGTTCCAAGGCAGCAGAACGATGGCACCAAGGTGATGTCCAGTAAGTTGCCGCACTGGTTTTGGTATCCTACAATGCTGCTCCGAATAACGGCGTGGGGCGCCCCGGGGGAGGCGGCGTGAACGGGCCTCTCCAGGTGGAGTGTCATCTGTTGTAGTGGGGCGCCCCTTTACCGTTTCAGTTGCCATTCCGTCCGTTTTTGGTCCACTGTGTCAAATGCCGCAATTCAGCTGAGTTGCGCCCACTCTTGCGGTGCAGCGATAGGCGGCTGTCACAGGAGTCTCAAAATGGCGGCAGGCTGTTTCCTTTTTGGGCCTGGTCCACTGAAATGGCCCTGGGACACCTTGGAAATCGGACGCTTGTCTGCTAGGTCTTGGACCCCATTCTCGAAAGCGTCCCCTCCGCCTTGAGAATTCATCAAAAGTTTTGGGGGCTCCGACTCCTGCAGGCTTCTGGTGGGGAGCGGCTGCCATGATTGCTCGCGGAATGACCACGACTGAGCTACGAGATGGTGGTGCTCTCATGCTGACGCCAGCTTCAGTCTGAAACATCCAGAAACAAGGTGCGGCTTTCATCGTTTGGGGAAAAAAAAAAGTTTTCATCCAATGAAAAGTGTTGTTTTTAGGTCACATGATCAAGCCTTCCATCATTAGGAAACCAAACGTAAAATGAACCAATGAAAAGTTTTATAAACAAGTCACATGACCTGTTATGCGGCATAGGGTGTAAAATGCGGAGAAAATACGTTGGCACGTGAGGCGGCGTCAGTAGCGGACCGATGTGCGAATAGGCCGAAGGCAATACAACGCGCCAAGATCCGGATGGCACCGAGGTGGTGTCCAGCAAGTTGCAGCACTGGTGTGGCCATCCTACAATGCTGAAAGTCGGCGTGGGGCGCCCCGTTGGCCTGTGAGTTTGCGTCAGTAGCGGACCGATGTGCGAATAGGCCGAAGGCAGCACAACGCGCCAAGATCCGGATGGCACCGAGGTGGTGTCTAGTAAGTTGCCGCACTGGTGTGGCCATCCAACAATGCTGAAAGTCGGCGTGGGGCGCCCCGTTGGCCTGTGAGTTTGCGTCAGTAGCGGACCGATGTGCGAATAGGCCGAAGGCAGCACAACGCGCCAAGATCCGGATGGCACCGAGGTGGTGTCTAGTAAGTTGCCGCACTGGTGTGGCCATCCTACAATGCTGAAAGTCGGCGTGGGGCGCCCCGTTGGCCTGTGAGATGGCGTCAGTAGCGGACCGATATGTGAATGGGGCCGAAGGCAGCGCAACAATATTTTCGGAATAGAAGACACCACTAGGCGCTGAGATGCGAAGATCCGGATGGCACCGAGGTGGTGTGTAGCAAGTTGCCGCACTGGTGTGGCCATCCTACAATGCTGAAAGTCGGCGTGGGGCGCCCCGTTGGCCTGTGAGTTTGTGTCAGTAGCGGACCGATGTGCGAATAGGCCGAAGGCAGCACAACGCGCCAAGATCCGGATGGCACCGAGGTGGTGTCTAGTAAGTTGTCGCACTTCTGTGGCCATCCTACAATGTTGAAAGTCGGCGTGGGGCGCCCCGTTGGCCTGTGAGATGGCGTCAGTAGCGGACCGATGTGCGAATGGGGCCAAAGGCAGCGCAACAATATTTTCTGATTTGAAGACACCACAAGGCGCTGAGATGCCAAGATCCGGATGGCACCGAGGTGGTGTCTAGCAAGTTGTGGCACTGGTGTGGCCATCGTACAATGGTAAAAGTCGGCGTGGGGCGCCCTGTTGGTCTGTGAGATGGTGTCAGTAGCGGACTGATGTGTGAATGGGGCCAAAGGCAGCGCAACAATATTTTCTACAATATTTTCGGAGTAGAAGACACCACAAGGCGCTGAGATGCCAAGATCCGGATGGCACCGAGGTGATGTCTAAGTTGCGGACCGATGTGCGAATGGGGCCAAAGGTAGCGTAATAAGATTTTCTGTATGGAAGATACCACTAGGCGTTGAGATGCCAAGATTCTGATGGCACCGAGGTGATGTCTAGCAAGTTGTGCCACTGGTGTGGCCATCGTACAATGGTAAAAGTCGGCGTGGAGCGCCCTATTGGCCTGTGAGATGGTGTCAGTAGCGGACTGATGTGCGAATGGGGCCAAAGGCAGCGCAACAATATTTTCTGACTGACACCACAAGGCGCTGAGATGCCAAGATCCGGATGGCACCGAGGTGATGTCTAAGTTGCGGACTGATGTGCGAATGGGGCCAAAGGCAGCGTAACAATATTTTCTGTATGGAAGATACCACTAGGCGTTGAGATGCCAAGATTCGGATGGCACCGAGGTGATGTCTAGCAAGTTGGTGTGGTCATCCTACAATGCTGAAACTCGGCGTGGGTCACCCCATTAGCCTGTGAGATGGCGTCAGTAGCGGACCGATGTGCGAATAGGCCGAAGGCAGCACAACGCGCCAAGATCCGGATGTCACCGTGGTGGTTTCATAGTTGAGAGGCACTTCATCTGCAGTAGGGCGCCGAGATCCGGATGGCACCGAGGTGATGTCTAGCAAGTTGCTGTACTGGTGTGGTCATCCTACAATGCTGAAATGTAGTGGGGCGCCCATTTACCGTTTCAGTTGCCATTCAGCTGAGTTTCGGCTGCTCTTGATGCTACAGCGACAGGCGGCTGCAAGAGGACTCTCAAAATGGCGGCCTGTTCTTTGGATTTGGGCCTGGTCCACTAAAATGGCCCTGGGACACCTTAGAACTCGGACGCTCGATTTTTTTTTCCTTTCCTGTACATGCAAAAAAAGGTAAATGCCCGGTACGTTACACGCTTCATCTGCCACGATGAACTCTCCAGAGGAACCGAAAAAAAATATAGTTGTGGTAACTATACCATGCATCGTCATATGGAGAGGTGGCACCAATTAATTATAGTGCTGCATAAAAGAGAGATTTGGAGGAGAACCCCTGACCTGCTAGTACATTCATCAAAGAAGTGGCACTGAGAGCTTCAGAGGCAAGGGAAACGGTCCCAAATATTTAGAAGAACTTTGGAAAGATTAAAATGACATGTTTAGATTGTGGTAAATTAATTTCATGTGGACAGATGAGTGTTACTCTAATAAATACAGCATATGAACATCATCATAGTCGATGGTTGGTAGAGACATTTTGACTATATCCTGGACCTGCCCGTCCTCGCCCAAAATGGCGCCGGAATAAATGGGACTCGTAACTCCTTGTTGTGTACTGGTTGCAGAACCTTGAAATCACGAGATACGTATGCAGTTTTGAAGCACATGGCGGGCGGGGACGAGAATTGATTGAATATTTCGACATCCCTATTGATATTAAGTTCTGATGTGTTATTGATTACTGTACTGTTGAAAATTCGAATTAACGTCACCCATGGTACTTGCCCGCAAATGTATATCTAGATAATTTTATTGTAACTGGCCCTGTCGTATTTTAATTATAAAATGTACGTCCACCGATTCCGTAACTGTTAGACACCTTAGTTCTTGCAACCTAATGGCCCGCCCGTTACGTTCCTCTACAGTGTAAATGTCTATTCATCATATACGATTACAGTTTGCTCCGTGGCAGGCCCACGTGGTTATAGGCTCGTATTTGTATAATGAAATTTTCACAATAAAGGTTTTTAAAAGAAAACATGGTAGTAGTATATACATTGGTAAAGTTTTTAATAATAGTCACTGTTTTAGAATCATTAAAAGGCAAGTGAAATAAAGCAGACCAATTACATGAAGGGTAAAAGGTATAATACGAAGGAACGCAGTAAAGATAAATGGTCAAGGGCTGTTGTGTTTTCTATTCCTGCAACATAAAGTGATCGATAAGAATCTCATATTCAGGCGTATCGGCGACTAAGACAGCAGGTCGACCCTCTTTTGCTCAACGGCTCCGTCATGGGACGAAGAAACGCTCTTTTTCTCGAAAAAAGAATATATTTTACTTGCAGGACAGTTGTAAAATTTCCGGGAAAGTACATTAGCCTGGAACATTATAACATATATTTAAGAAAAAATAATGTTCGGAAGTAATTAAAAGCGTAATTTTTAGGTGATATGACCAAGGCTTTCATCATTAGAATAAGAAAAGTAAAATGAACCAATGAAAAGTTTTATTAACAAGTCACATGACTTGTTATGCTTACGTTACGCGCTGCGCGCCCCGGATGACTTCCGGATGCGCTAACGCGGCGCGTCATATGACGCATTACGCGACAACGCAGGTCCAGAATATAGTCAAAATGTCTCCACCAACCAGCGGTCGAAACACAACCCCTTTCAGCAGGCTAAATAGTTCTGTTAAATGACAACAGAAGGGACAGGCAACAAGAACCATCAGTCAAAGAGGGGAGGGCTAGTTCTTCTCTACCGGGTTACATTGGGGCGCTACCGGAACTGATCGAATTGGTAGTCTACAGTGTTTCTGGATGTTTCAGACTGAAGCTGGGGTTAGCATGAGAGCACCACCATTTCGTAGCTCCGTTGTGGCCATTCCGCAACCAATCATGGCAGCCGCTCTTTATCGTTATTTTGGGCGGGGTGGGTGGCGGAGCCGAGCTGTTTTGCAGCCATCATTGTGTGGAGTTCAGTTCATCTCACTAGTTTTGTATTTGTCATGAGGGGTTGTTCCTAATGTTTCTATTTTAGCGAGGTCAAAAAGAGATCCCATTAGTGGCCTACTGATTTTACTCGATTCCTTTTCTTTTTTTTTTACACGATTTTTCGTTATCTGCAAAGACTAAACAGAGTATTGCGACTCTGTGTTTGTTTGTAAATAGAGAATGAACCAAAGAGAACTAATTCTAAAACAGTAAATACTTGGATAACAATCAATCAAATGGAGAGAGAAGCAGGCACGACGGATTACAACGGGGGCAAAGGCCTGCGTTAACTACCTTTCACTATCTGCAAAGAGAGAGTACTCCTAATAGAAATGAGGGGGGGGGGCACCATTCAAAGCAGATCAGTGTGCATAAACACGAAAATGTTTTCACTTACCACGTACTTGACATTCGACAGCTTATGATATTTGCTATTAAAAAACCATTGAAATTCACTGAAAAAACCATAGGTTATAGACCATATATAGTTAGGAATTAGCATTTACAAAACCTTGAAAATTCACTGAAAAAACCATAGGTTATAGACCATATATAGTTAGGAATTAGCATTTAAAAAACCTTATTTTACTCACACAAAACCATTGAAATTCCATATATAGTTAGTTGCACTAACTATATATCGCGCACCCGCAATCCACTGCTGATGATGTCACATATTACATCATTCATGACATGGTCAGTGACATCACTGATGACATCACTGATGACATCTCAAATGACATCACTGATGACATCATCCAGTGACTGTGTGTTTCTGTAAAGTTTAAATATGTTTTACATATTGAAGAATGAGTAGATGTATAAGTGTCTGGACGAAGGATTTAGTAGGTGCATGACTGAATGTATGAGTGAGTGATTAAATGTGTCTCACTGAGTGCATGGGTTAGTGACTAAACTGTCTTAATTTGTGCATCATTATGTCTGTTGTTCTGTAAACTGCTGCATGTGTTGATCAGTAGCTATATGATTAACTATATGGGTTATTGATTGATTGTCCAAGTATTTGTATGGGAGACTGAGTGTGTGTGTGGCTGGCTGGGAGGTGTGTGACTCTGTGCAGATCAATGTGTACTTGTATTAATGATTGTATAAGAAAGTAAGTATGTGTTAGTATATGTTTGAAAATGTAAGGTGCTCTATGTTTAACTGTATAGACAAGAAAATGGAAGTGTGATTGATTCTTTACAGGACTGACTAGGTGTGTGAGTAACTCCATGGATGAGTGGCAGAGTGTGAGTGTCTGTATAGGTGTATGAGTGCATATGATAGTGTTGTAAAGATGAGTGATTGTATGTATGAATGATTGTATGGGTGAATGAGTGAATGTGTATGTAGACGTAGGAATCAGTGAGTGCGTATGTAGTAACTAGTATTGGTGTGTCAATGGTTTCAAAAATTATACTCTGTATTTAACACTGGGTGAAACAGAGGTTATATTAAAATGTGAGGAGATGCATTGTATTGTCACATGAATGATATCATCAGTGATGTGGTCATTGATGTCAAATGAGATGTCATCAGTGATGTCATCAGTGATGTCATTTGAGATGTCATCAGTGATGTCATCAGTGATGTCACTGACCATGTCATGAATGATGTAATATGTGACATCATCAGCAGTGGATTGCGGGTGCGCGATATATAGTTAGTGCAACTAACTATATATGGAATTTCAATGGTTTTGTGTGAGTAAAATAAGGTTTTTTAAATGCTAATTCCTAACTATATATGGTCTATAACCTATGGTTTTTTCAGTGAATATATATATATATTTTACAGAGCAGTGGTAGTCGCTCTGTAGTTATAGTTTGGATTCAGAGAGATAGGAATTCCTCAGATTTTTGCTTTCTAATAACTTTGTCACTGTAAGATGAATTTCCATGGACTTTTGCAGTCCTATTCCTTCCCTCAAATGAACTTCAGGAAGAAATTCCAGAAGTTTGGAGATGTTTCGAGCATCTTTGAAAACAAACTTCAGAAGTGGACCAACTTGAGCTGGCCAGCCAAGCCAGCGACCCACAACCGCGAGCCGGCCTGCCGTCCAGGTTCGTCCAGCTGAAAGGCTCCGGAGGTCCGACTTCCAGAGTTTGACTGGTAATAAGCTTAAACCTAAGCCAGTGAACCCTCACCAATTCTAGCCTGGTGAAGAGCATTAAGGGACCACGCAAGAAAAAGCTCCGTAAAGGATTCTAAGTCCCAACGTGGGACAGGTGACCGGGACCAACCGTGGGAGTCAAGCTGCCCACCTTCAACCATGCGACGGCCTGGATCTCTGGTTTGTCTCACTGGTAAGCGCCGGAGGTTAGACTTCCATAAGTTTTATCGGTAGCTCGACGCAAGGCAAGTCAGCGAACCCTCACTGAATCCAGACTGGCCGAGAGCTTCGAGAGACTCCAGGAAGAAAAGCTCCAGAAAAGTTTCTAAGTCAGAAGGTGAAAACTTTGACCGAGACCTACCACAAGAGGTAGGCAAAAAAATAATATCTCCGATTCCCTACATTGGATTTTTTTTCATTTCTGGTGTCATTTTAATAAAAAAATATTTCCTATTTTTATAAATTGATGTTGGATTTTTATTGTGGTTGTGTCTTAATTAATTTCTGCATTTGTGTTTTTGAATGCTCTACATACCTGTCTTTCAAGTTGAGCTTGTCTGCTCACAGCCAAGCTACCAAGGGTTGAGCAGGGGAATCATTTTCTAAGACCTATACTGAGCCCTATATTGTGTTTGTGGCCTTAGTGTCTGTGATAGATAGATATTTACAACTACTAATAACCCACTTTCCAACACTACAATCAGCAGAGTTGTAAGCCACTTAAATGCTGGTTTTGAAAAGCAAATATATTGCAGAAGTATCTCCATACGACTGTATCACTATTGCAGTATCTGTATAGTTCACAAACCCTACTATTGAAGAAGCACTATTGAAAGCACAACTATCACACAGAGAAGGCTGACATTTATTATGAACTTCGACCTACCGTGAAAGTACAGTGGCACCAAAACAAAACATTTAAATAATTAATTCTATAATAAACAACAAATAAACAGCATTAATTGATTAGAATCAGGTACAAAAAATCAAAATTCTTTTTAAGATAAGTTATAGTTCAGAAAGAGGGAGCGGCTTATGGCTGAGTTGGAGTCTGTGTGAGTGGCTGCATAGGTGTGTGAGTAGCTGTATTGGTGACTGAGTGGCTGTGTGAGTGGCTGTTTGGGTAAGGGAGTGGGTGTGTCAGTGGCTGGGTGAGTGAGCAGCAGTTTGAGTGTGTGTATAGGTAAGCGAGTGGATGTGAGTGGCTGTACTGGAGAGTGAAAGACTGTGTGAGTGGCCGTAAGGGTGAGTGAGTGGGTGCGTAAGTGGTTGTATGGGCAAGTTGGTGGCTGGTGGCTGTGCCAGTGGCTGTATGGGTAAGTGAGTCTGTGTGATTAGTTGTATTGTGAGTGAGTGGCAGTGTGAGTGGCTGTGTGGGTGAGTGTGAGGGGAGTGTGTGGATGTGTGAGTACCTGTATGAGTGAGTGAGTGGCTGTGTGAGTTTCTGTAGGGGTGATTGAATGGGTGAATGAGTGGCCGTAAGGGTGCTTGATTGGGTGTGTAAGTGTCTGTATGTCTGTATGACTGGATGTGTGAGTGGCTGTATTGGTGAGTGAATGGGTGCATGAGTTGCTGTATAGGTGAGTTAGTGGATATGTGAGTGGCTATATGGATGATCTATTGGTTGTGTGAGTACTGGTAATGGTCTGGGAATAGGCATGGGAGGGTTGTGAGAGAGTGGGAGTGGTTGTATGAAAGGTTCTCTGCCGGTGTGAGTGGGTGTGTGAGTGGTTATGTGGATGATGTCATCAATGATGTCATTTAGGGAGAAAAACGTGATGTCACTGACCATGTCATGAGTGAAGCAATATGTGAGGACATAAGCAGTGCATTGCAGAGTCGTAAGTTAATTTTTCAGGAACATTTCGTGAAGATTCAACATCCAGCACCAAAGATATAGGCAGGTCAAAAAATGCTTTTCCGATGGAATCATGGTGTTAACTAACACTACCAACTGGTCACTGCCTGTAGGTCATTTATATCTTTTTTTGTTTTTGTTTGATAGAGATACTCACACCAACCATTTTATGGGATTTAACAGGTGGACAGTGTCAGCAGCAGCCTCAAATGGAGCATGATAAGACTAGGGAAATTGCACTTTGGAATTGATATAGTTTGCTGGCCAAGAGAATCAAGCGACTCTCTTTTGGAGGGTCTGATCAACATTATAAACACATTTTAACGTGTCCCTCATTTTAAGGGTGCAACAAACATTATACCACTGGGCCTCTGCATCATCTCATCCATGCAATGCTTGAGTAGAACTATAATTTGTTTTTCAGATGAGAGGGCATTGAAAACAACTTTAAAGGTTGAACCTTATATGGCTGGCAGTGGCATGGAGGAAGGTCAGTTTAGGGATGGATATGTTGTGTTTTTTGCCTATTGAGGTGCTATTTCGTTGCTGAGATACAGGAAATAGTAGTTGTATTGTGTGCTGAGATATGTCTACCTGTAAAGAGGTGGGTATTCTGCATGTATCGTGCTATTCGCATTGGTCTGCCTGTCAGAATATAAAAATCTGAACATAAGAAATAACATTTTAGTTGAATAAAAATACAGACACATACAAATCCTTTATCAGCCTAAGCCAAGAGTTCAGCATTATTGTTATCTTTAAAATGCAAATTTAAGCAAACAATATATCCTCCAAGGGGTAAGTAAAAATATGAAATGGCGGAGGTAATCAGGATAGAAGTATCAGATTCACAAATTCTCAGCATATTCTGGTGAGTTATTTCCCTTTCCATTATTAGTGGAAATGCCCACTTTTTTCATGGAATATTGTACTAAGGACAGGAGAACCAGAAAAGGATTTCTGATGCGATGCTTACAAAGCGGTTACCAGCCTTTTAGCAGGATCCCCCCATATCTGAGTGAATGAAGCTAAAGGGAGAATATTTAGAGGAACTTTATTACAATGTGCTTTTGCCATCTGATGTACTATAGCAGTTATCAACGGAACATATTTGAACATCATTAAACACTCCATAATTCTACCTATGGCCGGGTTGCTCCTTCATAACAAATGAACCCAGATCTAATAAATAGATATTGTAATGCCTAGGTCTCTGGCTTGATCCCTTCTGGTGCCACGCAAAGATTCGCAAGGTGTTTGTTATGGCCCTAGAAGATCGCTTATGTGTTTAAGTACTTCCGGTTTTCTGGTGCAGAACATCACTCAGTTTCCTTGTAACATTTCAGTTCGGGTGCACTCAAGATTCTGGCCCAATAAAGAAGCTGTGTCAGCCTTGCCACAGCTGTGATATCTTCAAGCTCCAGGTCCACATACAGGGGAACATTGGGAGTGTTGGTGAGGGACCTTAACAGATATGTTATGAAACAGCTCTTACAGATAGTCAGCAAAGAGAAATGTTTAGTCTACCCTACATAGGACAGCCTTCATTGTTTCTTGACCCTGTGGCGCGGAGTGTCTGGCAACCTCTTTGTAAAATTCACAGTGGCAAGAGCAGATTACTTTTGCTTCGTCTGTTTCCTTTCACAGCTTAAACTTATCCAGAGATAGTCAACATCTGGTGCTATGTCCAGGATGGCATCAACTGACTCCATTGGGGCCTTTACTTTCTTGTGGGTTCTGAATACCATACATTCCGTCTTACCTGCATTAACCAGCAATCTCTTTAGTCTGCAAAAATCTGGAAACTTGATCACGCTTGTAGTTTTGTGGTATACGGGATACTAACAGTGTATCTTTTGCAAACAGAAGATTTGTTGTCTTAGCACCGCCTAACGTTGGTGCTTCTTTCTCGGAGTTTTACATAGCGGGAACTTGACCCTAGGGAATCAGAGCGGTTTACCTGAGCACCAGTTGCCTTACCCGAGGACACATGAATTATTTTTTCCTTAGGCATTTCTTGGATTAAGTGATTTGCCCAGAATAAAAGGATGCTGAGCGTCGTTGCCGAGACTCGAACCCGGGTCCCAGAGATTGGAAGCCTTAGCGTTTAGACTACATCCTCTCCCTCTTCCGCCAGAAAATTCTCGAGAAGCTCAGCTGCTTGGTAAATGTATGGAGAGAAAAGAGTTGTGACCCGAGAACAGCACTTCAACACCTCCTTGTTTATGGGAAAGTGTTCTCTGACCTCTGTTTCTGCCCCCATGTGGGCAGGCCTAGTTGTAATCATGCAGACACATCTAAGGACCTATGAGCACCCAAGAATAGGGTGTGGTGCTGCTGACATGCTCGAACATTGGGTTTACGACTGCCACATACAGTGACATTTTCTGAGTAATATTCTTCTTCACTAATAGATAAAACCCGAACACCTGGTCGATTATGTTGTCCTCCCCGCCCCCGCCCCCTGAAGACAGCATGACTAGTGTGCTCTGATTCCCAGGTATCTAGTCTCAAAATGACCAATGTCCCAAAGATCTTCTGCGTATTATCAATTAATCTACTTTGGCAATACCTCTTTGTGTTGTTCTGGCAAAAATATCAGGAGCATCTCAACCCAGAGCCAAGACAATGGAATTTGAGCTCCTTTCAGTTCAGCATTAACTAGTGTGGAAATGCATTGTCCATAGAACCACTCTTCTGGCTTGTAAAGGTCAGCTGGAATTGTATTGGATCCCAGTTTAATGCATCTTCTTTTGTCCCCTTGTATATTCCATTGGTCTGAATTTAAATGCTATCAACAGACCTGCCTTAGCTAGTCTGCATTGTTGACTGTACCACAGGCGTAGATTTATTACTATAGAATGAGCACGGGTTTGGGGGCAGTTCGTTGACTAAAAGTGAGGTGTTGATTAGGAGACTGGATTATTCTCTTTTGCTGTGTTTTGCACAATTGGCTCTTCATGCACTTTATGTACTCTTATTGGTCTGGTTTTAATTGTAGCTGTTTTCTGGCCTTGATATTTATGTTATGCAGAATTATTTTTTAAAATATTTTTTATCTTTTTAATTGATCCTGGATGTACTGTGTTATGAAATGTGCCCTTATTAATGTAGGTATAATTTGGTGCCTCAATAATGTTTTCTTTTTTTAGAATTGATGCATTTATATTGCACATTTTTGGATCTCAATAAAAAAAAAAAAAACGTTTCTTTTGAAATCTTAACAATTGTGTTAAAATACAAGGCCTCCCACGGCAATACCTACCATATGTATGTTTATTGCCTTGCATGAATACGAATTGTTGGGGGCTCTCCCCCTTTGGATGGAAAATTCTATCAAATTTGTTGTAAAAAAAAAAATACAAGGCCTCAATCACTAGAAAAATAAAAACAAATTGCCTTTAAAAAAAAAAGATTTAAAAAAATGAGCACAGCTGGCAGTTTGTTTTACTTGCTGCCTGAGTTTCAAAACAGGCAGTCATCTAAATACAAGACTAAAGGCTTGTGGTCACATTGGGGATGGCGTTAAACTCCCATATCATCGATAAGTAGGAACCTGCTAGATATATCATTTTTTTGTCTGTTTGAGTTTGGGAGGGGCCTGGTGTAAGAGTGGAACATGGATTTCTCTCTGAAGGTGCTCGACTATTGCAAGCTCGGAGCACTTACTTGTGGGTCAACATTGCTACCTGAGGTGGGAAGAATTATGTGTGTATAAGCCAAGGATTGTAGGGTTTCCACGTGCTATTTCACGGCCGATAATGATCCCGGTAAATGGTGGAATTTATCGAAGTAATTAGATAACTTGTTGCGTTGCTAAGTTCAAGTATAGAGTAGGAATGAGTTAATATTTAAGAAGGGCATTACAAACAAGCACAGCGATTGATGATCCACATTTGTTAGGCTGCACCTCACACACAATTATAGTGCTTTTTGACACTTTAGGACCCCTTTATTACTCATCCATTGTAAAACCCTGGTATGAGAAGCTTTGAGGGGAGGAGTTTGTGAGCCTTTTTGCTGAATAGCCTGTTCAGACTTGTTTTTCATAGCGGTCGTCTTGACGAACTTCCTTTTATCACAAGTCTGAGGAATTACATTTGTACAATTTGTATTATACAAGCCTACGTGAATATCGTCATAGAATCTGTCTCACAAAGCATCTGCGTTGTGTGGCCACTCCCCTAGTCATATTTTACATAGCAGGTGGGCGTGTCTGGCCCCTTAATTATGGCAACAAAGCAAAATAACGCTGATGAATTTTGTATGACATTAAATTTGAAGACTTCAGGTATTCTGTCAGACATTGGCAAATGTGCACTGCGTGTCAGCCGATCAGACCTTCCTCCATGTCATATCTCTCTAACTGAGCCTCTCAATATGGTGCGGCACGTTTACTCCGAATCTTTTTTTCCGCGGACTTTCAGCGAATCTTTTTTTCCGTGGACTTTCAGTCCGTATACCATTACTCCGCGAGGTCTTTGACCATCACTCCGCATTTTTTCACAATGCGTGTGCATTTACCACCCATGCCTTTACAACGAATTACGTTGTAAAGGCATGTATGGTAAATGCACATGCGTTGTGAAAAAAAATAAACTTCAAGAAGATGGAACCAGGAGGAGTGTGGAACCACGATGACGAGAGAGGTAAAGGGGTTTGGGTAAATTTTTTAGGGGTGGGGGGTCGTGCTGGGGTAGTGATTGTGTAGTGTTGTGGTGGTTGTGTAGTGTAGGGTCGTGCTGGGGTAGTGTTATAGGGTTTAGGGTAGTGTTGTAGTGTTTGTGTAGTGTAGGATCATGCAGGGGTAGTGTTTTAGGGTTTAGGGAAGTGTTGTAGTGTTTTTGTATTGTAGGGTCATGCTGGGGGTAGTGCTTTAGGGTTTAGGGTAGTGTTGCAGTGTTTGTGTAGTGTAGGGTCATGCAGGGGTTATTGTTTTAGGGTTTAGGGTAGTGTTGTAGTGTTTGTGCAGTGTAGGGTCATGCGGTGGTAGTGTTTTAGGGTTCAGGGCAGTGTTGTAGTGTTTGTGTAGTGTAGGGTCATGCGGGGGTAGTGTTTTAGGGTTCAGGGCAGTGTTGTAGTGTTTGTGTAGTGTAGGGTCATGCTGGGGGTAGTGTTTTAGGGTTTAGGGTAGTGTTGTAGTGTTTGTTTAGTATAGGGTCATGCAGGGGGTATTGTTTTAGGGTTTAGGGTAGTGTTGTAGTGTTTGTGTAGTGTAGGGTCATGCAAGGGTAGTGTTTTAGGGTTCAGGGCGGTGTTGTAGTGTTTGTGTAGTGTAGGGTTATGCTGGGGGTAGTGTTTCAGGGTTTAGGGTAGTGTTGTAGTGTTTGTATAGTGTAGGGTCAAGCAGGGGGTAGTGTTTTAGGGTTCAGGGTAGTGTTGTAGTGTTTGTGTAGTGTAGGGTCATGCTGGGGGTAGTGTTTTAGGGTTTAGGGAAGTGTTGTATTGTTTGTTTAGTGTAGGGTCATGCTGGGGGTAGTGTTTCAGGGTTTAGGGTAGTGTTGTAGTGTTTGTGTAGTGTAGGGTCATGCTGGGGGTAGTGTTTTAGGGTTTAGGGTAGTGGTGTAGTGTTTGTGTAGTGTAGGGTTATGCTGGGGGTAGTGTTTTAGGGTTTAGGGTAGTGTTGTAGTGTTTGTGTAGTGTAGGGTCATGATGGGGGTAGTGTTTTAGGGTTTAGGGTAGTGTTGTAGTGTTTGTTTAGTGTAGGGTCATGCAGGGGGTAGTGTTTTAGGGTTTAGGGTAGTGTTGTAGTGTTTGTGTAGTGTAGGGTCATGCAGGGGTTAGTGTTTTAGGGTTTAGGGTAGTGTTGTAGTGTTTGTGTAGTGTAGGATCATGCAGGGGTAGTGTTTTAGGGTTTAAGGTAGTGTTGTAGTGTTTGTGTAGTGTAGGGTCATGCTGGGGGTAGTGTTTTAGGGTAGTGTTGTAGTGTTTGTGTAGTGTAGGATAGTGTTTTAGGGTTTAGGGTAGTGTTTGTATAGTGTAGGGTAGTGATGTGGTGTTTGTGTAGTGTAGGGTCGTGAAGGGGTAGTGTATTAAAGTAGTGTTGTAGTGTTTGTGTAGGGAAGAAAAGTGGTATATGGTAGGGTTGGGGGTCGTGCTGGGTAGTGTAAATGTAGGCAAAGGACTGTGTCGAGGGTGGGTTGTGCAGGGGTACTACATTAGGGTGTAGGGTAGGGTAGGGTAGGTTACGGTACTCATACTTACCTTTAAAACTTTTACAATGAGTACACCTTTAACATGCATGCCTTTGCGATGTAATGGCATGCGTGGTAAAGACATATTCGTTGTAAAAGTTTGCGTTGTGTTTTTTTACGGGGTGTTTGTCTTTGCGGAATTAAAATTGCGGAGTGATGGTATGCGGGGTAATTGTTGGCGGAAAAACGTCACATATTCCTCAATATATGTCACCGCTTCTATCATTGAGGTACAATTGCATTGTTGCGCTAAGCAGAAATTGTTAGGATGTTGGTTTACAAAATGACTGGGGAGTTTGAGAGCCATGCACTGGTTGACCCTTGATGATGTCACAGAGATGACCAATTGTCCCATCCTAAGTTCCTCAACAACTTCCTACCTGCTGTTACTAGACAAGGCCAGAATTTGAAACTACAGAAAGGAGAGAGCTCTGTCAGAGCTCTGTTTCCTTTCTGTTCCTGCCAATGTCTCCTTAACCCCTAAGACAAGGAGTAGCAAGAGCACTAAAGGACAATCTAGGGGTAGCAGCTTCTATCCATGGATAGCTCCAATTCCCATTCTTGGAAATGGTACCCTTGTTAAAATGAGTGGAAAGGATCTTGAGAGTTTAGACATTTAACATAACCCGCCTGTTTCTGCTGGGCAGTGAGATCAGAGGGAGGTGACCTTATTGGCAGGTCCTATTTTCAGCAGAAACGACCTTTGTGAAATTCTGACCTTGGGGAGCCTACAATGTCTTGTTGCTTACCGGTAATCTTCATTACCCCGATTAGGGTCCTCCTTGTCCCAGTCCTAACATAGTGAGGCAGTCCTGCCTCCCACAGTTAATCAAAACGCTTTAAACTCAAACATCACATAAGCCACTCTTACCCACCGTCATGCCTGTTATCAAGTCCAGAACCAAACACAATGGGATGGAGGGAGGGAAGAGGGCTGGGACAAGGAGGACCCTAATCGGCGTAATGATGATTACTGATAAGTAACAAGACATTACCCCCTTATGGGGTAATGTCCTCCTTGTCCCAGTCCTGACATAGCGAGGAACTCACAAGCAGAGAACCAAGAATAAAAAATGCAGGACACCAGGGATCCATGCAGAAGTACAAAATGTAATCAAACAAATGATTAATGAACAGCAGCGTTCAAAACCACAACAGCAAAACTGACAACAAAGGCATGTAAAACATCAAGGTGATAATGCCGAACAAACGTGTGATGGCGCTGCCAAGTGGCCGCTCTACAAATCTCCTGGATAGAGACCCCCGCCGCCTCAGTTCAGAAAGCGGACACAGAACATGTCGAACGACCCTGTCCGTGAGACGGATGAGCAGAACCACAGAATTATAGGACTGGCATACCGCCAAATGCACCCATCGACTGATGCTAGAAATAGAAGCCTTTTTTCCTTTAGCCACAGCCCCACGGGAGATGAACATGACAGGAGAAACCGAAACCCCAGATAACGCTGGAGGTTAATCTGAAGAGCCCTGCGAACATCCAAAGAAGAAGGAACAATGGAATCCCCCTTCATAGGTAAATCAGGAAGAATCACCTCCTTCTGTAAATGGAACTTGGAGGAAACTTTAGGCAGAAAGGCCGGATCAAGCCGCAAAACAATCCTATCTTGCAGGAACTGCAATTAAGGGAAAGATATAAGCAAAGCACCCAACTCACCCAACCGCTGAGCGGAAGTGAATTCCAACAAAAAAGCCACCTTAGCAGACAACCATAATACATTTGCCTCCAATAAGGGCTCAAAATGGGGCAACTGCAGACCCCGCAAAACAGTAGGCTTGTCCCAAGAAGGCACAATCACAGGAGAGACCGGACAATGAAGCCAAAATCTCAGAAGAAGTCGACTCACCAAAGACGCAACAACCTCCAAGGGAGCCCCGGGACCACGACATCACGAACCGCAGCCCATGGAGCTGTCAACGTGGAAGGTAAAAGGGCCTTCAAAAACCCATACCGGAGAAAGTCAAGAACAGAAGCCAGATTCCCAAGCACAGGATCCACACCATGCAAAGAGCACCAAGAGACAAAAGAGGCCCAATGTCTACCATAACACTTAAGGGTTGAAGGCTTATGCAACAGCTTTATCCCACAGGCCACCACAGAAGAACAGCCCAAAGACTCAAACGTCAGCCGCTCAAGTGCCAGGCCGTCAGATGCAAGTGACAAAGACAGTGCAGAGACAGGTGTGGAAACTGAAGCGGAGCCATCAACTCCTGGACCCAAATCCAAACCCGAGCCGGGGCTGAAGGGCCACTCAACAAATCCCTCAACAGAATCTGCAGGGAAAGGATCCGAACAGGAGGGAGAAACACCGCCCCGAGAATGGTGTCAAACAGACCCCAATGAACTGAAGTCTCTGAACAGGAACCAGATGAGACTTGACCAGATTCAGCTTGAACCCCAGATCCTGGAGCAAGGCTAACGTAGCTTCAACAGCCAGAAGAGCCTTAGGAAGGAAGGAAGCGGACATCAGACAATCATCAATATAGGGAAACAAAGAGAAACCCTGATGTTGAAAAAAACCCACAGCAGGAGCCAATACCGTGGTAAAAGTTCTGGGCCCAGTGGAGAGGCCGAAAGGCAAAACCTGAAACTAGAAATGCATCCCTTGGACCGCAAACCGTAGGAAACGCTGACTGGCTGGATGGACAGGAAAGTGAAAATAGGCGTCTTCCAAATCCAGAGAAGCCAAAAAATCGCCCTCCTGGATTAGGGGAATGACTTACTGCAAGGTGACTATCCAAAAATGATCCAGCCGCACCAACTTGTTCAAAGCCCAAAGATTCAGAATCAGCCGAAGGAACTATCGGGTTTTGGGACCAGAAACAGAGTGGAATAGATCTACAGGCCCCTCTCCTCCACCTAAACCGGCACATTAGCCCCGTTTCACAATAGGGCGACGCCTAACAACATGGCAAACAACCGCACAGGGTCTCTTGACAACAGGGTAACCCAACAATAGCCAGAGGGGGAGGCCCCAGAAGGGAATCTTGTAACCCATCCTGATGACAGAGAAGACCCATTGGGCAGATCAAACCTGACCAACCGGCCAGAAACACTCAGAGCTGAGCCCCTACCACGGCATAGTCACTTTTGGCCAGCACCCAGGGGAGACTGCAGCTGCTGCTGCTGCTCCTGAGGCCAGACTTATAAGGGAACGCAGCTCCTTGACCTCGGGCCTGACTACGAAAGGGATGAGAAGACAAAGCTCCCTTAACTTAAACCCCCGTCTATGGAAAAAGGATTTCTTCTTCGGCACAGGCTGAAAAGATTTCAACATCTTCTTCTCCGCAGACCGTTGCACCATCACATTCAAATCATCCCCAAAGAGACGTGGATAATCAAAAAAAATCTTATGGACCAAGGCCTTCTGAGCAGCATCAAGACGTCAAGGCTTGGTCCAGAAGGACCTCCTACCTGCCACCGCTACCTCAGCAGCGGAGGAGAAGGTCCACAAAGAATCAAAAGTCACATCAGAGAGAAACTGAACCAAGCCCTCTATCTGCACCACGATAGGAGTAGGGTCCCCTTGATTCTGTAAACAGTCAAACAATTTCTCAAAATCCTTGAGAAGGACCTGCGAAGCATAGGCCAAATAAGTGCTAGCCCGCACCCCAAAATGAGAAGCAGCATAAGAACGCTTGAGAGCGGATTCCACCTTCCGCTCAACTCAGTCCGCTACGCAAGCCTCCTCCGGAGACAAAGAGGAAGAAGAAGCCATGGAGGACAAAATAGAATTGACTTTAGGAACCGGAGGGGACTGGGTGTGAAAGCCCGCCAGGCGATACTGCTTCTCCAGAAAGCGAGGAATTCCGTGCTTGTCCACTTCGAGCCATTCCTTAGCCAGAATATCCTTTAGTACATCATGAAAGGGCAAGTCATCCACCACAGAGGAACTATACTGGGAATAAAACCCTTCATCAGATGAGGACTTAGGGTCAAAATCCAGCACCTCCCGAATATGGAACAACATACCCGAAAAAACCTTGCATGTACATATATTCCCTTAGGGGAATTGTCCATGTGCTCATCATCCTCTTTAGACTTTTTTGCTGCAGGTTAGAGCAGTGCAGTATGCACAGCAGAATTGATTAAATCCTGCAAATCAGCTCTGGAAATCTGCAAAAGGTCATCCTCCTGCAACTTCTGAACATTATTCTGCTTGAATAAAGATTTTGCAGGCACCAGAGAGGAAGCCCCATCACTCATGGCTACAAGTAGGAAGAGCAAACCACACAGGAAGCCCAACACACAACAGGAAGTGCCCACCTACTCCCATAAACACTGTCCCCAATCAAGCAATGAAACACAAGAATTGCAAACCTCAAAAGACAGCTCTGCAATCTCCCCCCAGCCATAGAACAAAACGCCATGGCCGTGGCAGCCGGACGCTGCTGAAAGACCCCAGCGCAAGAACAACCCAAGACCAGAACACGAGTGAAAGCTCCCCACGCCAGCGCGTTCTGGCCAAGGAGCAGGAGTGCAGCCGACCGGAATCCCGGTGCGGCCGCGTACAGAAAATGCAGGAAAGTAAACATTTCACACAAAAAAGTAAGTAAAAACTCACAGCACCGCATACACAGTCCGCCCTACTAAGAACCGGCAACAGGAGACACAGAGCATATAAGCGTTCCGACCGCCATCGGACAGGAAAAGAAAACCAGGCATGTTGGTGGGTGGGAGGGGCTTATGTGACCTTTGACTTAAAGTTTAAAGTGTTTTGATTGGCTGTTGGAGGCAGAACTGCCTCACTATGTTAGGACTGGGACGAGGAGGACCCATGAGGGGGAAATGCATACAGAGTCACTGGAATCTAAGGGGTTTGTTATATGGAAATTAAGCCTGGGCGATAAATTCTGTTCCGCTCACTAAATTTGCAGAATTTGGGGAAATTTCGCGTTCCGCGGAAAACGCGGAATTCCCAAAAATTCCGCATCCACGGCTTCGCTGAATTTTTTGCTTGTTCGCGCTTTCAAAATGCATGTTCGCAAGGTATTTCCCCCCCCGAGCACGCAAACAGAAATTCCGCATGTTCGCGTAATTCTGTGTGCTTGTGGAAAAGTAAATTTTGCCATGTTCTGTGTCCCTACGTGTCATCCATCATATGTTATGTATGCATGATTAAATATGCATATGCATTCCCCATGTTCGATTAATGACGCAATTACAGTTGTGTCCACCTCTAGTATGCCAGTTTCCAGTCCTCGTGAATACTACGAATATCAGGCCTATGTAAAGCTACGTTGCCACGTTTCTCAGTGTGCACGTTATTCTATTATAAAGTCCCCGTTTCTAGGCCTCAAAAGGGCCTGGACACCAGATTCAGCTCCTGTCTCCTGAAGCCTCGCTGAGGAGCGATACAGCCCCCACCTGTATCCTCGACCCTTCACTTACTTCCTGCCTTGCAGTGCCCGGCTCAGCCTGGCTCAGTCTCTGAGTCTGCCAAAAGTATGTTATAGTTCCAGTTATCAGTTCAGTCCTCCTTCTCTGCATTCCTAAGCTACTGAACTGCATCAATAGTTTCCGTCATTGTCTAGCCTTCACGTCTCCACGTTAGAGAAATACTGCATTTAATGGTCATTTAATATTCTTCATCACGCACTACATGTAGAATAATGCATGGTCCAGTCTTAGAATCAAGTTAACCTTTCCCCCCCTGACTTCTAGTTTATATCAACATGTTCTCTAAACATCAGATACTAGATACTGTTTAGGTACATGTCGCCCTGACCCTCCAGACTTCAGTCTCTGCTCCTAGCACAGAGTTCATAGCCCCCAGCTTCTCCTAGTGATACGTCATTGCCAGTTTGCGCGCACCATCAGGTTAGAGGTCCCGGCTCCTTAGGTAGCCCCCTCCATGGTTTCCGCCCCATTCATGACATATTCTGTTACGTTTGCATCACATGTCTATGTATACGCCCTGTTACACCTCTTTTCCCCCTTATCTTTCGCGACTGCTACGCATCACACCTTCTGCTCCACCCACTGCTACGCCTACTGCAATGTAATGCTATGTGTTTGCGTTATGTATATATGCTCATGTATTGTTATTAAAAGTCAGCGCGCTCATCCCAGACCGAGCCCCAGCAGCTGCTGGGCCCTGTCATCCTATTCCTATGCAGGTTGTCCTGTTCTTGTCCTTATGCTGTATTAAACCTGCAAAACTCCTACTACCTCGAATCTTGACTCTTATTTATTGAGCTATCTGTTATGATATATGTCTAGTCAAAAATAGGGTATTATTTATTTATTTACCACATAATGGCGCCCGAACAGGGACTTGCCCTTTCCCCACGCGTCGGTGAAGCCACGCCGACCCCCTGACCCTCTGCAGTCGTGACGGAACTCTTCTGTGCACCGGCAGATATTTCTGCTTCAAGTATCCCTCAGGCCCACGGAGGAGACGGAGGAGGCGGTCCAGCATCCAAACGAGACGGTGGAGGAACGCGGCGAGTCCCAACCAGAGCCCAAGCCAAGAGTCCAAGGTCCGAGGTATCCGGAGGCCCACCCGTAACTGAAGTCCGAAGTTCGTCGTCCGTCGTCGTAGCAGTCCAGTCCAGTCCGAGGCCTTCCGTTCTTGCTGCCCGGTGAGTACCATTACTGGGGTAGTATCTAGACAGGGTCAATCTAAATTGACTCTGGTCCGTGGGTTGGTGGTACACAGACTCACAAACGAAGTGTTCACCTAGGTGGATACGGGTCTTGATGCGTCCCTTTATGGGACCGGTATGTTCCGTACTGTTTCAGCAGTGCATCCAGTAACTCTAGTCTGTTCCGTTCTCGAGAAATTCTTGTGTTTCTGTTCTCAGTATTTCAGGTAATATTCTGTCCGAACTGTTATGTTATGATGTTGTTCAATGTATTTCCAATGTCGTGGTATGCCTGAATTGTTCTCCAAATTGTTATTGTTTCTCGTGTATTGTATTGTGTTGTGTTCCGATTCAAGTTTACAATGTCTCTCTTTTCGAGATTACGTCAGCTAAAAACTAGAAAGGGTTTGTTAGAAGAAGCAGTTCCTGTTCCGCCGAGGGACAGTCCAGGTCATTTTATGTATCAGAAGCATGGCATAAGCGCCATATTGTATCTAGATTTATGGGTAGAGTATACCAAACAGTTAGAAGAAAAGTATAGATGGCCCGTATCGGGTACATGGGATGCCGAGTGCATCATGCGAGTAGAAGAGGCATTATGGAAAAAGAAAGCCAGACAGTCACAGAAAGATGCCATCGAGTTATGGCGTAAAGAAGCTCATAAAAGAACTGAAAAGGAAATCAGAAAGTCAGAATTAAGTAGAGAATCCTTAGAACGAGCACAAGAAAAAGAACTAATCGAGATAGGTGAACAAGTCAAAGTCGAACAGTCAGACAGACAGAGGCATGCCCTTATTAGGGGTATGTATCCTCTCCTTGCCGAGGGCTTGCCAAAAGCGACCCCAGAGGCATCCAGTAATTTCCCGCCACCATTAGTTCCGACCAAGCTACGTCACAAACAGACCGCAGCTGATATTTTTATTTCGTCCTATTTGGACGACACAGTCCCAGAATATGCAAATCCTGTTCGCGCTCCGCCAGTCCCTGTAAATCAGGCACTTCCCGCTCCTCCAGACACCGGAGTACCCGTTACGGTACCCCCGGTCCAGCCCGCCATACAAGTCCAGCCTACATTTCCATTTCCCACTCTGCCAGGACGAAGAGCCTCAGTAGACCTAGACTCCAGTTTAGGGGCCGCAGGGGGAGGTACTCCTCAAACCCAGCCGCCACACAAGCGTTTAACGACAGCCGAATTACATGCACAAGCGTCACAGCGTACGCCCAGACATCAGACTGTAGCAGAAATAAGAAAATCCCTTGCCGAATGCGGCTATGATCCAGTCCCAGGCGAGGATAATATGGTTTTATATTCATTCCGCGTAAGAAAGGTGGCCGAGTATCTAGTCACCTTACCGAATATGAAAGAAGATCTAGACAGAATATATCGTTTCATCCGTACAGGGGATGATCCAGAAAGTATTAGCGAGGCCATGTCTCAAAGGAAAGCCGAGATCCAGCTCATGATATTAAAGTTTCTGATCAATTGTCTAATAAGAGAACAAGACTACCCGTCTAAAGATCAAGCCGAAATGAAAATCCTGACAAGGTGGAGTGATAATATAGCCGAGGGTAAGCACAAGACCGTCTGTGCTATGGAGAGTATGTACAAGAAAATCCGTAGAGAAATAATAAAGATACACGAACAACGTAAAGCAGCACAAGTAAGCGAGAAAGAAAGTAACTCTGATACTGAAGAGGTAGAGGACGAGAATCCCGCCAGAATAGCGTATGTAGGAAAATCTAGATTTCCAGATCGCCATTTACGCCTAGAACACAAGTCTATTTCTCATTCTCCAGCACCAGAACAAGGTTCTCTAGAACAAGTATTCCAAGCTACCGATCACATTCTGAAATCACGAATCGGTTACAGTGAGTTAAGTACCATGCATGAACAAGAACTAGCCCGATCAGCAGTCCGATGGATTACTGATTCTACCACTTTTCCAGACGAAATAGTGGCACAAATGTTTCTGAAAATGCCCCCAGCCGAACAACGACTGGCGGGTATGTATATGATTCAGCACCTCATTACATTGTATGAGGGTCAGCACTCTGATCCAGGTCCGTTACATGATATCCTGAACGAGTTACTCCAGTATAGATGGAAAGGTCTAGGTACCGATTTAATTAGTGTCATTCTAGAACAGCGTCACAAATATAGAACGTTTCTGAACCCGCATTTTGTTCATGCCTCACCCCCAGAAGGTAAACCATTTTACATGGAAAGACAGAATCCGTTACGAGAAGTCCACCCAGTTAAAGGAGCGGGTGGCGAAATGCAGCGAGTGTTTGTTTACACTCCAATAACAAAGATGGAACTCCTCGAGATGAAGAAATTAATTCCCTGTCATGACAAAGATCCAGCAGGGTTCCATAGAGAATTAAAAGACATGCTCCGTATGGGAGAATACACTTACCCAGATATCATTAAAATGTTAAAGGTCCTGTTGCCCGCAGGGGTGTATGAAAAGCTAAAGGAAAAAGAATGGGAGGTGGGAGAGAAAAAGATCGATTGGGCAGTTCTAGAAGCCGAAGACAAGGCACGAGTACCAGGTACATAAATGTAGAGAATTACCAGAATTATTGATACAAGTTTTACCCAGATTATTGACAACTAGAAAAGAAGACTGGGATGCAATCTCAGCCTGTAAACAGAAGCAAGATGAGGATATTAGTGATTTTTATTCTAGATTTGAAAAATGTTTCAGCATCAACAGTGGCCTCAAGACAAGTAGTGAGTCATACCCTCACCTTTTTGTTACTAAATTAGTCGAGAATTCAAGCCCACCAATTAAGAATCGAGTTTTGAAAATCGAAAGTACCTGGCAAGCTAATACCCCGTCCCAGATGTTGCAAATGCTTCAATACCACCAGAATAGAATCAGGGAAGAACAAGAACACGAGAGAAAACGTATGAAAGACACGAAAATGAAAGTACTAGTTGCACAATCTGTTCCTCAAGACAGTCAGAAGAGGGGTCCGAATCAAGCCAGTCATCCTGCAGCTCCCGTTAAAGGGAACTGCAATTATTGTAAACAGCCAGGTCATTTTATAAATGAGTGTGCAGTTCTGAAACACAACATAGCTACTGGTAAGACTAAAGAAAGACCACGTCCGCCTAGACAAGAACAAGTTTCACAGATTCCTCAGCCACAGAATGCGCCACAGACAGTTACCGCACCGCAGCCTATTGCTGCAACACAGCATGTTACATCGCAGATGTACCAGTATGCACAGTCTGAGTATCCAGAGTACCAGCAGTATTCATGAAACAGCCTAGAGAGGGAGGTAGGCTTGCCTCTCATCGAGATACCTGTAGATCAAGAAGGTCCCTATGTTCACAGTCAAGTATTAGGGAAAGACAGAAAGTTTTTGATCGATACAGGGGCAAGTAGGACCACAATTAGTCATGCCGAAGTTCCAGGGGCTCCGCTCTCAGGCTCAAGAAATGTTTCCCTTGGATTTTCAGGAAAACCTATCGTAAATGAGATTTCAAAGCCAGTTACTCTAGAAGTAGGTCCATTGTCCCGCACTACTGATCTGTTACTTACTGAGTCATGTCCAGAAAATCTATTAGGCATTAAGACACTGAAAGAGTTAGGTGCAGTTATATGCTGTTCCCCAGAGGGAATACGATTGTTCCTACGTGACTTCAAGGGTCACTATGTATTACGAGATTTTGATTCAAGACTGTCTAATGTTCCGCAGCATCTATGGGCGCAAGGTCCAACTGATGTAGGTTACATGCAAATCACACCCTATCGTGTGACTCTCAAGCCAGGTGTAGTGTTACCACGAATCAGACAGTACAGATTGCC
The DNA here is from genome assembly GCF_964261635.1 of Lissotriton helveticus. Taxonomy (NCBI): domain Eukaryota; kingdom Metazoa; phylum Chordata; class Amphibia; order Caudata; family Salamandridae; genus Lissotriton; species Lissotriton helveticus. The sequence continues at coordinate 1,297,190,719 of NC_136061.1, forward strand.
ACCTGAGGCTGTAGCAGCCTTATCCAAAATTATTGACGAGCTCATGGCTCAAGGAGTGGTTGTAGAAACTGACTCCAATGTATGTAATTCTCCGATCATTCCAGTCATGAAACGTACTGATCCAAATGCACCCCCAGTATATCGATTAGTGATTGACCTACGAGAGCTTAATAAATGTATTATTCCTCAGTACCCAGTTGTCCCAGACATCTCTTCCCTATTAACGGCCATTGATTCCGAAGCCACGTTCTTCACTGTCATAGACCTCAAGAACGCATTTTTCAGTGTTCCTATTCATCCAGACAGCCAGTTCCTTTTCGGATTTTGTTTAAATGGAAGGAGCTATATGTTTACACGAGCTCCTCAAGGTTTCACAGAAAGTCCTAGTATTTACAGTCAAGCACTCAAGAGACAACTAGACAACATTCACATGCCAACTGACACTGCCCTGCTCCAGTATGTCGATGATCTACTGATCACAGCCCGTTCTGAACGTGCTTGCGAGCGAGCATCCCTTACAGTCTTGTATTTCCTTGCCGAGATGGGGCACAAGGTATCCCCTTCTAAGCTTCAATTCTGTGTCCAGCAAGGGGTCTACTTAGGACACTTACTGTCCAAGAGGGGTAGGCAGTTGACACCAGACCGTATCCAGTTAATAGCGAGTCTTCCTCAGCCCAAGACCCAGAAGGAGGTACGTGCTTTTATCGGCCTTACTTCTTACTGCAGACAATGGATTCCCCAGTATGCATTTCTAGCCAAACCACTGATACAGTTAACGACACAGGAGGCAGCCGTATCGACTGTCCTCCCTTGGACATCTGAACATACACTTAGTTTCAATGAGTTAAAGAAAGCCCTATGCCAAGCACCAGTTCTAGCAACACCGAACTACAGTAAGCCTTTTACACTTTTCGTCACTGAACGCGAAGGTACAGCATTATCTGTTCTCACACAAGATCAAGCAGGACAATACAAGCCCTGTGCTTATTTTTCGAGCACATTAGATCCTGTAGCCCAGGCTCTGCCTGCGTGCCTCAAGTCAGTTGCAGCCACAGCACTAGCTATCAGACAAAGTGATTCCATAGTCTTAGGACACTCCTTGACAGTACAAGTTCCACATTCCGTGGAAGTTCTTTTAAACCGAACACAAACTCAGCACTTGACAATTGCACGTTTAACAGGTTATGAATTGACACTGTTCCGCCACACATAGAAATCAGACGCTGCAACATTTTAAATCCTGCTACATTGTTACCATCAGTTAATTCAAATCCAGCCACACATGATTGCGTGGAAGTAGTTAACATTACGACAAAGCCAAGACAAGATCTGACAGATACTCCGTTACCAGACCCCGACCTGACACTTTATGTGGATGGTTCATGTATGAGAACAAGTACAGGAGAACTAGTCGCTGCGTATGCAGTGACTACTGACACTAAAGTTATAGAGACACACCGTATTGATACCCTGTCCGCTCAAGCAGCAGAGCTAGTTGCTCTGACACAAGCCTGTATACATGCCAAGAACCAGAGAGTTAATGTTTACACAGATTCACGCTACGCATTCGGAGTCGTACACGACTTCGGAGTGCTCTGGCAGGAGAGAGGTTTCATGACTTCTCATGGAACCAAGATTCAGCATGGTCTCCTTATTCAAGCTCTGTTAGATGCCATACACTTGCCGACATCTATTGCTATCATGAAGTGCAAAGCACATACGAAAGTTACTGACATTATTTCCCAAGGTAATGATCTAGCAGATCGCACAGCCAAGCTTACAGCACAGACTCTAGACATTCCAGTTAACATGACACATACTCCAGATCCGACTACATGTATGACAGTTAAGGACCCTACACAAGATGTCATAGATATCCAGTTACATGCTACTCCCGAAGAAATCAAGAAATGGTCCGAACAAGGAGGGGTCCAGACAGATCAAGGATGGTTAACAAAGGGTAGAGCCACATGGTTTCTCCCCGACTCTATGGTTCAAGTCATTATCAATACCGCACATAGTCCAGCACATTTAGGAGAAAAAGCTATGTTAGACAGTATCCAGAACATTTGGTTCAACAAGCATTTACGAGCTGCAGCCAAGCAGAAAGTCCGTACCTGTATGATATGTTGTCAGTTTAATCCAGGTAAAAGTGTCCCGGTGGAAAAAGGTGGATTCCAGCCTCCTGACCACCCTTTTGAAGTCCTCCAGATGGATTATATTCAGATGGAGCGATGTCGAGGTTTCAAGTATGTCCTTGTAGTTGTATGCGCTTTGTCCAGGTGGACAGAAGCATATCCAGTCCCAGATTACACAGCCGCGACCACTGCCAAGCAGTTGGTTCGTGAGTTCTTCCCCCGTTATGGACTCCCTAGAGTCGTATATTCTGACAACGGCCAGCCATTCTCATCTGAACTCATGAAACATGTTTCCCTTTTGCTAGGGTACCAGTGGAAGTTCCATTGTGTACGCCACCCTGAAGCAGCCGGTCTCGTAGAGAGACATAACCAGACCCTGAAAATCCGTATTGCAAAAGTGTGTAAAGAAAAAGGTGTGGACTGGCTAGTAGCTCTGCCAGTCGCTTTATTTTATATGCGCATGGTCGCACATTCCAGATCAGGTCTGTCCCCGTATGAGGTCGTTTTCGGCCGCCCCCCTAATATGTGGGGTACTCCTAGACCCCGAAGTATTACCGATGTTTCAAGTAATATGCTGACAGATTACCTAGCTTCCTTGATGTCTGCCCTCAACTCATGTCGTTCACAGGTTGCTGCCGCATTTCCAGACAATACCGAGGTGGCACCGCATGAAATCGTTCCAGGATCCATGGTGATGGTCCGCAACTTTGACAGATCAAGTCCGCTGGAGCCTCGTTGGAAAGAGCCCCGACAGGTCCTCCTCACCACCCGTACAGCCGTGAAGTTGGAAGGACGCAAAGGCTGGGTACACCTTTCTCATGTCAAACTTTTTAATGGACTAAAACCCGTCTTAAAGAACATTTCCCAGGATTTGAAGGATTGCCAAAGCATTGTTCTCAAGGACTGTCCCGCAAAAGACATTGCTACAACCCCTCCCCTGTTAGAGAAAACTCCACAACAGGAGTACAAACTAAAACTACGGTCTAGTAAATTAAGTCAGCCAGTTTAATTGTCTAAGTCCTCCCCTAGGTGAAACGGTTAGACTGTTTCTGACATGTATAAAATAGACCCCCATAGTGAGAGAGTTAGTCAAAACTCAATCCGATGTATAGTTTTTCTATGTTTCATATTGTTTCTCAGCATTATGATTTCCTGCACCAGTTATGCATTTTTCTTGTATTTCCCAGTTCTTCATGTAAATAAGTCTGCTAATGCTACAGTAGAGCACACGTTTAGTGACCTGCCCCCTCATGAACTCTCTTACCGCCTCGCCATGCGAAATAACTCATTTATCCGCATGTTACATTACTCACACCAGACCAGCAATGCCACTAATTGTTGGGTGTGTGGTCGACTCCCCCCTTTCCAGACACCGAAGGGAGTTCTGCCACTTTTTCCTTATCCATTTTCACATAATGGTTCGTGTGGAGCATGGTCCACGTTAACGTCATCCTCAACAGATATGTCTTTTCTTAACAGTACATGTTTTCCAGACAAGCAAGGTCTCTCCCACAGAACCGGGTTAGATCTAGAAAATGAAGTGTATAATTTAGGTAATTATTCGTCGAATTTCATGGTCCTGAATGTTCAGTCTGATACTACTCCAGACTTACCTGCTATTTCAGTACTACCAGTCAAAGGCGAATTATGTGTCCGAAATAATGGTTCCGTACATGTAGGACATAGTGATTGTACTACTATTGTCAAGTATAGTGACAGTGGGAAATCTATCTTCAAAGCTTCACGTCATTCTTATTTTATTTGTGGTCAAACCGCATATGTTCGTTTGCCCCTCGATTGGGAGGGAACCTGTTACATTGCCTTCCTACTGCCACCAGTTTTTCTAGCCCCACCTGATTATCATAGAAATACACATCTAGTACACATTAGACATAGAAGGGAGTCCCCAATTGTCGATTATACTGAAACTGCTCTAGAACAGTATACAGATTTCAACAGAGGTTTCTTTTTCTTTATAGGACCTATCCAGAATAGTAAACTGATCCGTAGGTTAACCAGAACTCTCGAAGCTGTAGTAAATGAGACTGCCTCTGCTCTAGGTAACTTAACCGAAGAGCAATCTGCTATGAGATTTGTCGTTTTACAGAATCGTCTCGTCCTTGACGTCATACTGGCCGATAGGGGCGGGGCCTGTAGAGTCATCGGATCTAGTTGCTGCATTTTCATTCCAAATAACGCGCCGTCTGTTTATTCAGCTATAACCAGACTCCATAAAATTGCCCATCTGATACACCAAGATCCAGGCACCTGGACATGGTCCGGTTGGTTCTGGAATATAATTTCCGCATGGGGATGGAAAATATTGTCCTTCCTAGGTATTGCAGTAGCGATCATATTCAGCTGCTGCCTCTGTATACAATGTGGCCCTGCGATTTGCGGCATTTGTGCTACCTCTTGTATTCCTAGTCCCAAGCCCCGTTCTAAATCCCGTTCCAGGATAATTCGAGACGAGCAAATGATACTGTATGAAATGATAGATGGTATCATGAATATTGATGTTTCCTGATGGAAACGTAGTGACAAGGAGGGAATGTGGAAAAGTAAATTTTGCCATGTTCTGTGTCCCTACGTGTCATCCATCATATGTTATGTATGCATGATTAAATATGCATATGCATTCCCCATGTTCGATTAATGACGCAATTACAGTTGTGTCCACCTCTAGTATGCCAGTTTCCAGTCCTCGTGAATACTACGAATATCAGGCCTATGTAAAGCTACGTTGCCACGTTTCTCAGTGTGCACGTTATTCTATTATAAAGTCCCCGTTTCTAGGCCTCAAAAGGGCCTGGACACCAGATTCAGCTCCTGTCTCCTGAAGCCTCGCTGAGGAGCGATACAGCCCCCACCTGTATCCTCGACCCTTCACTTACTTCCTGCCTTGCAGTGCCCGGCTCAGCCTGGCTCAGTCTCTGAGTCTGCCAAAAGTATGTTATAGTTCCAGTTATCAGTTCAGTCCTCCTTCTCTGCATTCCTAAGCTACTGAACTGCATCAATAGTTTCCGTCATTGTCTAGCCTTCACGTCTCCACGTTAGAGAAATACTGCATTTAATGGTCATTTAATATTCTTCATCACGCACTACATGTAGAATAATGCATGGTCCAGTCTTAGAATCAAGTTAACCTTTCCCCCCCTGACTTCTAGTTTATATCAACATGTTCTCTAAACATCAGATACTAGATACTGTTTAGGTACATGTCGCCCTGACCCTCCAGACTTCAGTCTCTGCTCCTAGCACAGAGTTCATAGCCCCCAGCTTCTCCTAGTGATACGTCATTGCCAGTTTGCGCGCACCATCAGGTTAGAGGTCCCGGCTCCTTAGGTAGCCCCCTCCATGGTTTCCGCCCCATTCATGACATATTCTGTTACGTTTGCATCACATGTCTATGTATACGCCCTGTTACACCTCTTTTCCCCCTTATCTTTCGCGACTGCTACGCGTCACACCTTCTGCTCCACCCACTGCTACGCCTACTGCAATGTAATGCTATGTGTTTGCGTTATGTATATATGCTCATGTATTGTTATTAAAAGTCAGCGCGCTCATCCCAGACCGAGCCCCAGCAGCTGCTGGGCCCTGTCATCCTATTCCTATGCAGGTTGTCCTGTTCCTGTCCTTATGCTGTATTAAACCTGCAAAACTCCTACTACCTCGAATCTTGACTCTTATTTATTGAGCTATCTGTTATGATATATGTCTAGTCAAAAATAGGGTATTATTTATTTATTTACCACATGCTCGCACAGATGTTTTACAGTTTCGCGGAGCTTTGCGTAGCGCGACTACGCAAATTCCACCCACCCCTAATGTAAATGAGAGAAAATCTACAAGAAGCAGGTCACTCGTGTGGAAATTCAAGACTTCACTGATGCTAGACAATGCCATTTTGTATTCTCACTTGCAGACACTCCTCTGAGAGGAAGCCATGGGAAGAGCCGGTAAAATCGTCATTCTTGCTGGCCTGCTCTGCTGTTGTTGGGTGTACTTCACAGAAGGTAAGAGATTAACCAATAACCCAGACTTACTGCCCTTTGCCTAGTCTTAGTAACCCTTTACATTGTATTGCTCAAGGTTTTTAGACACCCACTTCATCTTACTGGTGCTGATAACTCTTCCTCTTTACACCTCAGTGCCGTTAATAATGCCTCAGCGCACTTCACCTGGGTTCAGGTATTCATCCTCACTTTACTCTACACAAAACACTCGTCATGCTGCGTGACGCAGTAGCCCTTCCTCACTCCAGTGTCCAGTAACCATTCCTCAATCCCATGCCTGCTTACAACTGTTCCTCAAGTGCAGGCCATGAATGCCTTGTACCCCTTCTTCTCTCAATGCTCCGCGGGCCTTCCAACCATTGTGACTGATTCCAGAAGTCCTTCCTTTCTAGACTGTAATACTCAATCCTGATTTTCCTCTTCGATGTACTTACCTCGCTGCTTCATCCGGGGCGGGTGCTTGTAGTTGTTCCTCGCTGCACGTGCCGAACAACCCTGCTCACTTTTGTATGACTGCACAAACCCTCTTTACTGCACGGTGTCGATGGGGCTCTGAGACACCAGCTTACTGCGCTCTCCTTGGTCCTGATACACCTCTGCGCGGCATTTAGCCACTACTGCCGTAACCACCCCCCACTGAACTCTTTCAGACAACGAGCAAACACTGGCCCATTGCACTCTGCCCTCGTCATTGTTACATGTCATCACTGCACCGTCGAGGTCTAGTAAAGCTCGTGCGCAGCACTGGTCATGGGGCCTTGGTAAACCTCCCTCACTGTACTCAGGTTCACACTTCGTGTGCAAGGCTCGGTACCAAGATCCTTTCCTCATTGCACCCTCCCTGGTGCTGATAACCATAGTGCGCTTGCACTGCATGGATTCTCATTACCCTTCTCAATCTAATTCCCAGTCAATCTAAGGCCATCACTCCAGCATTGGAAGTATTTAAAGCTAAGGCCCAATCAGCCGGACCTTATGGGGCTGAGATCTGGGGGCCATCCTGTAAAAAGAACTTTGAACGGGATGAAAATAATTTCATACGGAGACTGTTAAAAATTCCGTCTAGAACCCCCTAGTTCCTGTGTTTTTGGATGTTACCATTAAACGTACAGACCATCAAGCTATTTTAAGGCCCATACTCTATTGGATCAGGATATGGACCACCCCTGAGTTGGTTAACTATAGACGTGGCCTGACAGAAATCATGTAGATTGAGGGGCACATAAATATTGCCTGGCTAAATCATATCTCTCTCTGGGCAAACAGACTAGGGTTATCCCACTATTGGGATGAGCCCTTGAGTCTGACACCCTCTTGTAAAAAGCTTTTAAAGTCTGCATTTTGGTCTCACATCAGCAACTCATTACTACATAGTTCATCCACTGGTTCACTAACCCAGAAGTTTCTAACCTTTAAAGATACTGTTTCCTTTGAACCCTTTATGGATGAGATTGGACCCCCGATAGCAAAAACTTTATTCTTGCAGTTTAGATACGGGTCCTACAGATAAATGCAAACACATCCAGGTGGGGGGGAAACACGGGCAATGACCTATGTACTTCTTGTACGCAGAAGGCGAAAGAGGATGACGTCCATCTACTCTTCTTTTGCCCGTTATACAAGCTGCCCAGGGTTCGCTGGATCAGACCTCTATGCAGGAACATGGGTGTTAGGTCATGCAATGAAGCCGAACGTATACTGAGGTCAAATACCTCACAGGTTGTGGTGTTCTGTACATCTAGGTTTTTATATAACTTTTTCCTGATCAGAAAGAAGGTTGGGGTAAAATTATAGTGCAATTAATCTGATATTATTGACTTTTGCTCTGTATATATTAATTGTTGTGTAATATGTGTTAACTACTGGCTTTTAGACAAATTTTTATTATATTTATGAAAGTAGCTCGCATGTTTTAGGACATAATTTACAAAGCTGATAAATTGTACATTGATTCTGCCCCAAATTTTTGTAACCGGCCTATGGAGATAATAGTATGTAATGTTTTACTTTGTGCTTTTATGGCTAAAGATAGCTGAAATAAAGTTAAAACAACAACAACATTACCCTTCTCCACTGCACTCTCTGTGCTTCCAGTAACGCACATGTTACATAAAGTTAGTCACCTTTTCTCACAGCTCCTGAGAGATGATCACTACTCCTCACTGCACTGCCTGACTCCAGTAGTCTCTCCGCCCTGCTTCCTGAGTCCTGTGACCTCCCCTGAATTATTGTAAGTGTCCCTCACTGCACTTTGTATGTGCCTCATTGAACACAGCTTGCTAGACAGGTGCTCCAATGCGCAATGCTTAGGAGCTCTTCTGGGGTCTGGAACTCGGTTCTCTCTGCATCCCCCTTGGTCCAATACCCTTCCCGGGTGCACTCCCCCATTGGTCCAGTGCCCTTCTTCTGTGCCGTTTTCCATAGGCCCAGTGCCCTTACCACTACACTCTCAGTGTTTCCAGTACCCTGCCATTCTACACTGTCTCTGAGCCGAGTGCCTTCCTCACTGCACTCTCAGTGGTTTCAGTATCCTTCCTGACTGACTGTCCCCGGGTCCTGTGCCTCCCTCACTGTCCTACCCTAAGGTTCAGTACTCTTAACCTCTGTGCTCCCCGGTGAACCCTCTCGGCCTAGTAGTAATGTATTTCCTATCTCCAAGGCTCCAGGACCAGTACCCATTTTTTGGGTACTGTCCATGTTCCCATTAGCTCTTGCACTCTGCAGGGGCTCAGGGAGTAGATATATTCTAGTGCCTAAAACCCTCTGGCACTTAACTGTAAATTGGGTGATATGTATTCAGGGCATTATAAATGTGTAGGAAATGTAATGACATTGTAAATATGGAAATGTAGTGTGATCGTGAAATGCACGAGTAAATCTGCAAATTGATGTATTGTGCACCATAGTTACCCTTCTTCAATGTTTGTTATATCAATACAGCAGCACTCTCATTTGATTCAGTAATCTTGTCACTCTGCCCTTCCCTCATTTAAGCCACTTGTGTTATATCAATACAGCAGCACTCTCATTTGGCTCAGTAATCATGTCACTCTGCCCTTCCCTCATTTTAGCCACTTATCCTCATTGCACTCACTATGGGCACAGTAGCTTTCCCGTCTCCACTCCCCAGAGGTAGAGTTAGTGTTTAATTTGTAAAAAAAGAAATATATATATATTGATAAGTGCAGAGTCCCAAAGTTTTGTCCAGAAGCCCGCAGCCGCCCCTTATTGTTGTGTGCTCAGTACCAAGGTTTCCTAGTCTTGATTCCACCTCATGCCTCTTTCATCCACCCACAAACACTCTCTGCCCCTTCATCTCAGTCTTCCAGGTTAATTTCACCTCCCTCATTGCTCCCTTTGTCATTGTTTTCCGTCTTTCTCTTCCTCCTATTTTGCCCCTCTTATCATTTACCTCTCGCTCCGATCAAAGTTTGTCAAGGAAAAATAGGTTCCAGTCCCCACAAATGAGTGTTGGTGGGCCCCCACTTGCAACTACCAGCTCAAATTAAGCACTGACCCAGCAACCCCAAATGTCTGAACTTTGCAAAGCCCCAGTACCCTCCATCTCTGCACGTTCGATAAACCTCATAACCATTCATCTCCGCACCCTATAGGTCCAGTATCTCTGCGCTCTCTCTAGACCCGGTACATTTATTCTATGTGTCTCCCTAAATCCTAGAACCCTTACTTTCTGTCTATTCTTCGGTCTACTGATTGGTAATTCCTACTCTCTCCCTGGGCCCAGAAACTTTTAATTTGTGACCCCTCCCTAGGCACTGTAACCATTAATCTCGTTCTCTCCCTCCACACATTAACCATTAATCTCTTTGCCCTCCATGGGGTCAAAGGCCTTTCCTGGGCTCCTATTACCCCCCATCACTGTTCTGTAATTGTCTTGATCATCAACTCTGGTACACTAACTCTTCCCTATTTGTGATCTTTCTGATTTATTACAACCACTCCTCTTCGATGCCCAAAACTCAATCAATGGCCTCCATCTGTGCCCTGATCCAATGACCATTGTCTCAGATCCCCTGCTTTCCCCCTGAGGTTCCGTGAGAATCATTACGACGTTTTGGGCATTCTCGGATATGGACGAGTTTGGTATCTATGAACCGTAAATGACGAGATTAGTAGGTGTATGCGTTTACGCTACACTACTTAGACGGGTTCGTCTCCTTTACTGGTTTTTCCATCTGAACCCTCGGGTTCCATTTTAGATGCGGCATCCATTTTGTTTCTTGCCCTCACGTAGCCAGCGAAGGGACAATGTCCGCTTCGTGACCCTGGGATTCCCAAGCTCTGGCGGAAGATGAATATTCTTTGGGGTCGTCTTTACGACCGAGGGAATGACACGGCAAAGGCAGATGGCTCAGCTTGAGGCTTATTCTGCCATGTTGGTCTATTGTTTCAGCTTTACACATGTTAGGTTTGAGTCCTTTGATCCTGTGATCACGCTTCCGATATTGCCCCCACACTCTTCTGTTACGGTTGTCTGTCTTTCTTACACCTGTTCCTGTCTCTTTCTTTCGCCTGTTTACAACTAGAGTGGAATGTGCCTTATGGCGAGATGATGTGCTTTTACAGTTGGGAACCGGCAATGTTACTATAATCATGTTCCGGGCTTCTGAAAACAAAAATGCAATCCTTTTGAAGTTTACTGTGGGAACTGAGTTGTAACCTTTTGTTCGTTATGTCGAGCAATGACGAAAATGTGTATAAAAGGAGCGATTCCCTTTTGCAATTTGAAGCAGACTCTCAGAACCTACACTATGTTGTACTTCTTGCGATTTCTGTATCCCTGCAGTAATAAACGCTGATCTTTGACGCCGAAGGAAGTGTCCCGTGTCTCTGTCACTTGTACGCCAGAGCAGGTAACCCACGAAGGTTTCAGGTGTTGTTCCCTGGCACCGCTGGGCCTTAAAGAACCCAGTCCTTCAGTTGGCGCCCAACATGGGGCGACATCAGCGGTACCGGGCCAAAACCTGACGATCGTGAGGAACTTCGTGTGAAATCTCCGAGGAAAGGTGCACCCCGCTTCATCGATCCTGTTGTCAAAATAAGTGGTCCGAAGACTTTTCCTGCGAAGATCCCCGCCTCCTGACGGTTGCGAGGGACCGATGCTCTGACTGTCGACCTGTTTTGGCGCCTGGCGTAGTCCTTTGTACGGCGAGACGACAGACGGGCCTTCCTGGTGACGCCATTGAGCTCTCAGTTAAGTATTTGTGGGTCGCTCCCAGTATCCTTGGTTGTTGTTGGTGCTTAGTCGTTTTGCATGGTTCCATTGCATTTGTGGTTCTTAGTTGTTGGTTCTTAGTTGTTATTTGACAGTTGCAATTGCCAAAAGCCGAGGGTTTTGTATTTCACGAAGATTTTGTACTTCGATAACCCTTGAAGTTTGATACTAGGTTAGCGTGCAAGATGCCTGGCCATAGTGGTTTCCTTGGTTTCTTTAAATGTCACAGTATGGACTCCCGGTTGGAGGACTCGTGTCCGATACCTCCAGTTGGAACTCCGATATATGAGCTCTATAGTCAACATGGTGTGGGCCCTATTATATATAATGAATATTGGATTCGTTATACGAAAAATGACGGTGACCTTAGTTGGCCATCACATGGAAGTTTCGACACTAAAATTTTAGATAATCTCGAAGCGAAACTGTTTAAAAGAAAATCTAGGCCGGCTATGTTCGATTCCTTTCGGTTATGGCGCAAAGAGGCCAGGCAGAAAGAAATCAAACAGCTTAAGAAAAATAAGAAAGAAAGTAGTATCATTACGATAATGCAAGATGCAGAACGTCACCATCAAGATAAAGCAGACAAAGAAACGGAAGTTTCAGTTAGACTGCATCACATGTGGGCGGATAAATGTTATCCGGTGTTATCGTCAAATCTCGATAAAAAGGAAGAAGACTCGAAAGAGGATCCTTTGTTAGCGTATTTAATGAAATCACCACCTCCTTATGCACAGGGTGCTACGGCTCCTGTAGTTCCTCCTATTCCCCCTCCTGTCGTTTTGGCGGCTGCTGGTCAGCCTGTTGTTGGTCCTGTTCTTGCTCCTCTACCTGTTCCTCTTCCTACTGCTTCTTTGCCTGTACCTTCTCAGTCTATTGTTCCTGCTACCCCCACTGATCCTACAACCGCTTCTAATGCTGTTGCTCCTGTTCTTTTTTCCTCTTCTCCTTCCGTTCGTTATCGTATCCCTAACTCTGTTGCTACCCTCTACTCCCCACTTTCCGGATCGTTACTTCAATCCGATGTCTCTGAAACTCCCCAGAGACGAAGTCAAATCCCTGGTGGAAGAGAGAGAGCGACGTTAGAAACTATGGCGCGTAGATGGATTAGACACCCTGCTAAATACACCTCACGCATAGTTTTCGACACATTTTCTCAGTTCAATGAGCCAACACAGAGATTTGTGTTTGAAGAAATGTGCAACTCCTTGAGGGAAGAGTGGGATAATGATGACTTAGATGATGTACCGCCCGAAATGACCGAACTTCAGAGTCGTTTTTTGAATGGTATGATCGTAGGTGCAGATGTACGACGTGCATTAGAGCGAATATTAGCCTTTAGGTCTACAGTGCCTTCTCGGGTATCGTTTGATGACGATTCCGATACTCCAAAAGCGAACTCCGGTCAGTATCCTATGAGAGAGGTTCCGCCAGTTTGGATGCCAGGGGATCCGAACGCTAATCCTGTGGTTCTGCCGTATTTCCAAAGGGTTTGGATACACCTCCCATGGAAGCGATCAGAAGTCTTACAGGTGAAGCAATCCTTGCCTGATCCACGCAAAAATCCGGCAGGTTATTATAAGGAGTTATCCCAACTGGTAGATGCTTCTATTATGAACCTTGCTGACATCGACATGTTGTTTGGTAATATTGTACCACAACCGATTTGGGCAAAAATCCGCCAAGAGAATCATTTGGCTGAGTTGGGTGGTGATTGGGCTACGCTATTAGCGGCTGATGGACGACAAATTGGTGGGGCTAAGCCCGAGCAGTTAATTACGGATTTGCCCCAAAGAATCATTACGTTCATGAAAACGCTTATGCCAGCGATGAGGGTGAATTGGGACAAATTGTCGGCTTGTAAGCAAAAGAAAGACGAAAGTGTCTCCGATTTCTTTACTAGATTTGAGGAAGCATTCATTGATCATAGTGGTCAGGACATGAGTACGGAGGGAGGACAGCGGTTATTTGTTGATAAGTTTGTGTTAAATTTGTTGCCTGAATTAGGCAACAAATTGAAAAATTCAGAAAGTGCATGGGCCGTTTCAACCACTGCTCAAATACTAGCGATGGCTCAATACTACGAAAATAGGTAAAAAGAAGAAAGTGATCGTTCAGATAAGAAAACGAAGGAGCTTAAAACGAAGGTTTTGTTGCAACAAGCGTATCCTCCGCGTTCGAATCAAAATGATTCGCAACAGCAGTATCGGCCACAGGCACAGTCTTCCAGGATGCAGTCACGCTCTGACTCCTCTGACTTTAGATCTATGCTTGGATATAATCAGTGTGCATATTGTAGGGGAGAGGGACATATCAAATTTAATTGTCCCACTTTACGTGATCGCTATAATCATGTTTTGGCTCGAGGGGGACGTGGTGGTCCCCAACAGGCATTTCGAGGTAGAGGTCGTGGTAACTCTCAGAATCAGAATGAGCGCTCTCCTACTTCGTTGGATACGAATAATTGTTTTGATCAGCGGAATGCGAGGTCCGATAGATCGGCACAGTACCATGTGGACGATTATTACATTGGACATGAGATTGAGGCAGGTGATCGTTACTAGGACAGCCACCGACAAAGAGAGGGAGTAGTGTCAGTTCCGGTTGATCAGAGAGGGCCTTACGTCGCAGTTGCTACATCTGGCGTAGTTGAGCCTTTTCTGTTGGACACTGGTGCAGCAAAAAGTTCCATCATGCATTCAAAACTCCCTGGCGCACCTTTGTCCGGCTTAACGAATGTTTCCGTTGGATTCTCTGGCGCCCCTGTTAGCAATCCTGTCTCCAGCCCTTTGCCCCTTACGATTGGTCCTCGTGAGCTGGAGGCTCCCTTGATTCTCTCCACTGGTTGTCGCGAGAATCTTTTGGGTTTGGATTTGTTAAAACGGTTATATGCGACTTTGTACTGCTCTCCTGCGGGAGTGGAGCTTACATTAGGTCAGAGAATAATCTCTCCTATGTACTTATCGATTGATAAGTTCCCACCGGAACTGAGTTCCCTTCCTGCGTCACTATGGGCCACAGGCCCCAATGATGTGGGTTTGTTGGACATTCCACCTTATGTGGTTCAGTTGAAATCAAATGTGCGATTACCACGTATACCTCAGTATCGTATTTCTCTTGATGGTGAGCGAGCGCTATTAGCGATCGTTTATGACCTGATCGAAAAGGATGTCATTGAAGAAACTTGGGGAAATGTGTGTAATAGTCCTGTGTTACCCATCCTGAAACAAACTGATCCATCTAAACCTCCTGTGTACCGTTTTGTAATTGATTTAAGAGAGGTGAATAAGATCGTGGTCCCACAATTTCCTGTGGTGCCAGATATCACGGCCTTGTTGACCTTAATTCCAGCTTCTGCCTCCTGGTTCACGGTGATTGATCTAAAGAATGCTTTCTTTAGCATTCCGGTTGCTGAGGAAAGCAGAGATCTATTCGGATTCTCACTAGGTGGTCGCAGTTTTAGATTTAAACGCGCACCACAGGGCTATTGTGAGAGTCCATCGATCTACAGTCAAGCCCTTAAAAGTCAACTGGATGCATTTGTATTACCGACGGGTGCAGCTTTGATTCAGTACGTTGATGACTTATTAGTGGCTGCTGATACCGAGGTTATTTGCAGAACCACTACAGTGTCGTTGTTGCAGCATTTATGTGATTTACATCACAAGGTGTCACCTTCTAAGCTGCAATATTGTTGTCAAGAAGTAACCTATTTGGGTCACTTATTGTCAAAAGAAGGGAGAAGGTTGACCCCAGAAAGAATTGCAGCGATTGCTCGAATGACTGTGCCAAAAACTCAGAGAGATGTGCGTGCCTTTCTAGGTATTACGTCATACTGCAGACAATGGATTCCAAATTTTTCATTATTAGCGAAGCCATTGTTAGCTCTCACGTGCAAGGATGTTTCGACTCCTTTGCCTTGGACTGAAGAATGTCAGCAAAGTTTTTCGGAATTACGTGATGCGTTGTGTTCGGCTCCTGTGTTAGGTACTCCCAATTACAGTAAGCCGTTCACACTGTACGTTCACGAGAGGGATGGTTGTGCGTTGAGTGTCTTGACGCAACAATTTGGCGACAAACAACGCCCATGTGCGTATTTTTCCTCAACCTTAGACCCAGTAGCTAGAGCATTACCGAGTTGTCTGAAAGCAACAGCAGCAGCTGCGGTGTCCATTCGACAGTCCGCAGGTTTGGTCATGGATAATATGCTTACGGTGATGGTTCCGCATGCAGTTGACACTCTTCTGAACCGAACGAAAACTCAACACCTGACGAGCGCAAGGTTGTCTGGGTATGAGCTGACACTTTTGGCAAGTCATATACGGATAAAGCGTTGTAATGTGTTGAACCCAGCAACATTGTTGCCGATCAACATGGAATCAGATGATGTAGCACCACATGATTGTTACTTGAGAACTGAAGAAGAGACGAAGGGTCACATTGACCTGAAAAACACTCCATTGATAGATCCCGATGGTACTTTGTATGTTGATGGCTCGTGCTTCAAGTTGCCGAATGGTGATACGACGACTGCGTATGCTGTAGTGACGTTGAGTACGGTTGTGGAAACTGCGAGATTGAGTCAGAATTCGGCCCAAGCAGCTGAATTGATCGCGTTGACGAGAGCGTGTGTGTTGTCTAGAGGAAAGCGGGTGAATGTGTTTACCGATAGTCAGTATGCATTTGGCGTAGCGCACAGATTTGGTCGATTGTGGAGAGAACGAGGGTTTTTCACGTTGCATGGCACGAAGATACAGCATGGACAACTTGTGAATGACCTTTTGGATGCACTTACATTGCCTAAACAGGTGGCAATAATCAAATGCAGTGCGCATCGGAAAGTGACAGATGATGTTGGCCGCGGTAATGCGTTTGCGGATGAGATTGCTAAGGAGACAGCTAGAGATCTGACAAATCGAATGTACGTTACAAGTTCAGTAAGATGGCCAGCGGAGACTGGTATGTGTGAAGACACAGTTGAGAGTGTGAAAGAGATACAGAATGAGGCTACAGAGATGGAAAAGACTCAGTGGAAAGAAAGCACGGGGAAGTTAGATGAGAATGGATGTTGGGTTGATTTGTCAGAAAGGCAGAGATGGATGTTACCGGATGCATATGTGCTTGCCGTTGTTATCATGGCTCATGGCACGTCACATATTAGCGCAAAAGGCATATGTAAGTTGTTGTCCCCAGTATGGAAGAATGAGGGAATTACTAAGTGTGCGGAGAGAGTGGTTAAGAATTGCATGATATGTTTGATGTACAATCCTGGCAAGGGCACTCCTACTCCACCTGGTCATTTTGCCCCTCCTACATGTCCCTTTGAAATTATTCAGTTGGATTTCATCCATATGGAGAGATGCAACAACCTGAAGTATGTCTTGGTTGTAGTTTGTGCATTCTCTAGATGGATTGAGGCTTACCCCCTTAAAGATAATACTGCCCTATCTACAGCAAAAGTGTTGCTCAAAGAGTATTTCCCTAGGTATGGCATGCCACGGATCGTATGGTCGGATAACGGAAGGGAGTTTGTGGGAAGTGTGATGAAAAGTGTATGCAGTGGCCTTGGTATTCATCAAAAATACCATAGTGCTAATCATCCTCAGTCGGCGGGTTTAGTGGAAGGATACAATGGTACCCTGAAACTGAAACTTGCCAAAATCCAGGCCATGACTGGTTTATCATGGCCAGATGCTTTGCCTCTAGCCCTCTTATCGACCAGAGCGACTGTGCACTCTCGAGCAGGGCTTAGCCCATATGAGATTGTGTTCGGCCATCCTGCGAACATTTGGGGAGTCCCAAGGCCTAAGGAATTTAACAGACTTGAATATCCAATGTTGATTGACTATCTTCATGATCTGACTGCTAAATTGAGTTTGATTCACCAACAGGTTTACGAGGCTCTACCGGCACAAACAGAAGGTCCTGGCCATCGGCTCCAACCTGGCGATTGGGTCGTTACCAGAAATTTTGGACGAAAACGCAATCTTGAGCCTAGATTCATGGGACCCCACCAGGTGTTACTGGCGACGAGGACTGCAGTTCGACTGGAAGGAAGAAAGCACTGGGTGCATGCCACCCACACCAAGAAGGTTCCGCTTCCTTTGCCAGTAGACACATGGATGAAGAAAGGAGTCGCCTCGACTGAAACAGAGACCCCTTTGTACTATGTACCATTTAGTGATGCCCAGCCTGTAGGGAACGATTTAGTTCAATCAGATATCCCTGTCGAATCATCGAAAACGATACCGTTATCATCAGCATTGGAGAGTTCAAGTTCTGAACTGTTACCTGAACAATCGAACACTGTTTTGCCATCAGAACCGTTATTTGAAGAGCAAACTCGACCTGGAAAGACTCGATATTTTCTTCGATCGCGCAATAAAGACTAATGCATTTGTTTATTTTTGAATTCACGTTACCCCTTACAGTTGCCATGAATGTTATGATTTTGCATATTGTGTGTGTACTTTTTTCCTTGCAGCTAGGAGACTTATGCTAATTAAAAGATAAATTGATTAGACCTACCATCTGGGTTGACCGTAGGGCCGTGCGGGTACCTCCTTCTGTTTAGCAGGTTTCTGACACTAGGTCGATTGCCTTTTGTCAATTTCTGGGAACTCCTGGGAATTGATAATCGCTACTCAGAACGAAGTGCGTCAAGAACGTCACGGACGGTTTTTAGAGGATGGAGTTTTCTAAGCTGTCGGACATAGACAAAATGGCGGTACAAAGATCCAAATTGCATAAGATGTTTCGAACAAAATGTTTTCTGTTTCAGGTTTTTATGTTGTTCTTGACTGTTTCTATGCTACTAGTGGGTGGAGTGTACTTTGGGATTCAATTATTATTGCCTTCCATTTCACCCGTTTCCTTCTCACTTGACCTAAATTCTGTTTCCACTATTTCACCACATTCCTTTCATCTTCTGCCTCAACATGAACAGGCCAGACGTGCGGAATTTATGAACAATTCCTTTGTCCAACTCCTGCATCAGCATCAGTTGGTGATGAATACTACCAATTGTTGGGTGTGTGGGTTAATGCCACATACTATGGATAAAGGTATTCCGTATTTGGTTCTTCCTTACAGCACCCAGGGGTCAGCTCGAGCATTCCAAACTATGTTCCGTAGTGCACTAGATTCCTACCCCCGTCGAGAGCCTCGCTCCACAGACCTTAGTCTCGGCCCGTACCACAAGCCTTTGGCGATAGCGATTGCTGATTTAGATAAAGATATTTTTGATGCAACAATTATCCCAGAGGAAGAGGTGCGAGCTTACAAGGATCTGAGTGAGGTTGAGTATAGTATGTTAGTAAGTGATAGACAGCTTAAAAGCTCATCTCCGATTTGGATCGTACCTCATCTCGGCCATTTCTGTCTGCAAGGCCTTGGTTGAAATCCAAGAGCTCAGCTTGGGAAGAGTGCTTGTACTGAGACGTATGTCTTACCGATGCTCTCTTCCCCTGTCTTCCTGACTGCCAAGGGTACTTATTTTGTGTGTTACGATCGTGCTTATACGTGGTTGCCTCGTGACTTTTCAGGCACCTGCTATATCGCGAATCTTTTACCACCAACTTTTATGGTTGCCTCAAACTATCACAAGACTAGAGTTGTGAGAGGCGTAGTTAGTAAAGAGGACACTGCCAGTCAAGAGGCAGGGGACTTCTTTAAGGGTTTCCTACCGTTTTGGGGTCCTATGGTTAATAGTAGGAACTTGAGACAGTTGACTCGTGTGGTGGAATTGACTGCTAATATCACTGCAAGTGCCCTTGGTAACCTGACAGCAGAGCTTCAAGCGGATAGACTTATGACGCTACAGAACCGTATGGTTCTAGACGTTGTACTTGCAGATAGAGGTGGTGTGTGCAAGGTAATCCATTCGAGCTGCTGCATTTTCATCCCTGATAATGCTCCAACTGTTTATCAAGCCATCTCAAAGTTGCATAAAATCTCGGAGTCCATACACGTGGACGAGGGAGATTGGACGCTTCTAGGATGGTTTTGGGGTCTGATGTCGACTTGGGGTTGGAAGCTTCTGATGATCCTAGGAGTCGTTGTAGCGTTTCTGTTCACGTGTTGTCTTTGTGTGCAGTGTGGTCCTGCCTTATGTGGCCTTTGTGCTACAACGTGTATAAGAAGGCCATCTGTGACCGAAGAGACATTGATGGATAGGATGATGTTTCAACAACACCTGAATGATCTGATGAATATCGAAATTGATTCTGATTTCGACTAGTGCTTGCCTACCTGAGGGCAAAAGGAGCGTCTGAGGTTCCGTGAAAATCATTACGACATTTTGGGCATTCTCGGATATGGACGAGTTTGGTATCTATGAACCGTAAATGACGAGATTAGTAGGTGTATGCGTTTACGCTACACTACTTAGACGGGTTTGTCTCCTTTACTGGTTTTTCCATCTGAACCCTCGGGTTCCATTTTAGATACGGCATCCATTTTGTTTCTTGCCCTCACGTAGCCAGCGAAGGGACAATGTCCGCTTCGTGACCCTGGGATTCCCAAGCTCTGGCGGAAGATGAATATTCTTTGGGGTCGTCTTTACGACCGAGGGAATGACACGGCAAAGGCAGATGGCTCAGCTTGAGGCTTATTCTGCCGTGTTGGTCTATTGTTTCAGCTTTACACATGTTAGGTTTGAGTCCTTTGATCCTGTGATCACGCTTCCGATATTGCCCCCACACTCTTCTGTTACGGTTGTCTGTCTTTCTTACACCTGTTCCTGTCTCTTTCTTTCGCCTGTTTACAACTAGAGTGGAATGTGCCTTATGGCGAGATGATGTGCTTTTACAGTTGGGAACCGGCAATGTTACTATAATCATGTTCTGGGCTTCTGAAAACATGAATGCAATCCTTTTGAAGTTTACTGTGGGAACTGAGTTGTAACCTTTTGTTCGTTATGTCGAGCAATGACGAAAATGTGTATAAAAGGAGCGATTCCCTTTTGCAATTTGAAGCAGACTCTCAGAACCTACACTATGTTGTACTTCTTGCGATTTCTGTATCCCTGCAGTAATAAACGCTGATCTTTGACGCCGAAGGAAGTGTCCCGTGTCTCTGTCACTTGTACGCCAGAGCAGGTAACCCACGAAGGTTTCAGGTGTTGTTCCCTGGCACCGCTGGGCCTTAAAGAACCCAGTCCTTCACCCCCTGAGATTGTATCACCCTTTTAAAGGGTGGTCTGAGCCACACAGAGAGAAACTGGACTGTAAGAGTATACACGTTATGTGTGACTTCCATATATGTTATTTCATGTTGGCATGTGTGGTGCTCTTTCTAACATTAATGCAGCACTATGCACATTGTCTTAATCTGGACACTTTTTCAGACAGGTCTTCGATCTCACTATTGCTCACCATATATAGTTAGTGGGCTTTGGGTTCGCCCCTTTCAAACATTGGGTTCCTTCAACCGGACCTTTTTTTAGCTCCTGGGTTGTAATTTTGTCAACCATATCTTTGCTCAGCCCAGTAGAGTATTTGTCTTTTACCTAATACTATTGTCTGTTTGGGTGTCTCCTTCTGCCTCCACTCCAAGTGTTTGCATTCAACTGCATGAGGGATTACTTTACAACTATGGCCCTCTCTATACACTCCCTCCGACGTGTATCCCTCTTGTGCTAACACCGCATGCTTTAGCACATTACATCTAGACCTGTTGGCTTTGCCAATGCTGTATTTCCTAGCATTCGGCTGTGTTGCCAAAGAGAGAGTTTGTTGAATCCTTAGTGAATGTGAAAAAAATATGTTGTTACTCTTGGTAAACGCCTTGTAGGGCCTTATGTGTTTCACTGCTACCTAATGACGAACTCTTGTTCTCATCCTGCAGGTCAGAAGGCAGAATATACCAATGCGAAGGTACTGCAGTTTTATTGTTAGCGTTTGTTATTTACTTTCATTTGTAAAGGACTACCAGGGAACAGCCTTTCTAGCGCCCCTTGCTGGAAGTTGCACTATTTAGTTTTGATCTCACTGACTGTGCGTCAGCTTTTGTGTGTATTCTGGGAGCGGCCATTTAAAACGCTGAGATTATCAGTGAGAGCTCCAAGAGTTGATGACTTACCTCATGCATTGATTGTCATTGTAACTAGGACCAGAGAGTCACATAGCCAAATTCAGATCTTTTCGAACCAATGACTGTTATTACTACACTTGCCTGACCGACCAATCCAGTAAAAGGAAATATTCAGACATTTATCAGAAATTAATTCCTTCAGGTCATAATAAGTAAACCTCCCAAAAAATTAAGAAAACAGAAAACACCGCCTCAAAAGACACGCATGACTTTTCAATCTAAAGAAATTAAATACACATAAAACATGTTTAGGCAATTGCAGAGGAAGAATAAAATAAAGTATTAAAATATACTTTAAACAATAACAGACAATTTAAATATTTTCCAAAACGTCATCAAAACTTCCCCAGAAAGAATAGTGCGTTAACAGATATGGAAATTAAACAAGATAAACTTCATTTTACATTTTCAAATATATTACAATAAAACGAAGCCTTATACAGTAACTGAAACGTAATCTTGAGCATTACGCGTTTCTTTTTCAATGATTTATTTTTTAATTGTATTGAAACTGGAAACGTCAAACCTGTATTGCAGTTTTCTCCTATTTTCTAACAAAACGTTTGCGCTCAGCCCCCTGTGTATCAAGTGAGTAAGATAGGGCGTCATGACACTCACTATGGGAAGGGAGCACCTTAAGCCCCTCCCTGACACCGCGGCGTGCATATAAGTGAAAAATGAAATCTCGCACATGGCTTCGTCTCTTCTCTATGCTTCTCACAGAAGCCGTGTCGTTTTTTCCCCTATTACTCCAGGATGCCTGCAATGTCTGGGAAGGAATTTTGCGGCAGGAACTCGCTAATAACTCTGCGACCATCGCGGCCTTCAACCGTCCAGATCTCCACACGGTTTCAGAGAAATGTATAGCCACTTTCAGCCAGTTGTCCAACCTCACGCAGTCGAGAAATCTGTAAGTATACCTGGGAGCGTGCACTGCGAGTGAGGTGGGAGGTACCACACGTGCATCACAGCAGCTGTTTGTGCACAATGCAAGGCCTACCAGTATCCCACAGCCAGAGGTATGAGCATATTCAAATGTGGAAGGAAGAGCTATTAAAACTAACCCTGGGCGTAGAACTATGCTATGGTCGCGTAGTTTGCGAAGTTTGCGCAACTACGCGCTACGTGAATTGCACGTAGCACAGTGCAAAAACGCGTATTTTTTGCTTGCTCGCGGTCCTCAACATCAAGTTGGCAACTGCGAGCGAGCAAAATAACATCCCGGCAAGACTTTCTCCTCGTTCGCGATCAGCAACATCAACATTTTCGAGCATGGAAAATAAAACTTCCGGGCACGATTCTCAACGCAGGGATGTCAGGTTTCTCATTGTGAGTGGTCGCGACCGCTCGCGATGAGAAACTACCAGTCTGCGTTGAGAAAACTGCTGCTCGAGTACAAATCTACTCGAGGGGCAGAAAACAACCGCTTGCACTGTGCAGGATGCCGTTTGCAATGATTGTACAGTGTGGACAAGCATCTGGCACTGTGCAATCAGTGCGAACACATTTTCCCTACCGCACTACTCAGTTCGCGTAGCTTGCTTAGTGCGAAGTGCACTTCGCGTAGCTACACGTAGCTTCGCAAACTACGCCCAGGGTTAATTAAAACGGAATATCTAATGTAAAGACTAAAGAAAGCTCTTTGTATGCCTTGAAGGAAATTATTATTCTGCCTTAAGAGAGAGAATGCTACACCGTGGGAATTGTGTAGGACAGCGACAACAATTAATAGGAGTGATGTGGATATAGTACAGTTGCATTGGAGGCCTACTCCAAAGTGGATAAATACCCCACAGTGGTACGGCGCACACATACTCTTAGGAGGTGCAAAAACAAACAAGCGGAGAGCACCCAGAAGAGCCTACATGGCTGACAAACAGCCCAGAGGCTCAATTGTCCCTCATATCTGGACTGTTCCACTGTAGTTACCAGTTCATGTTCTAAACGCATTTTAACAAACTATATAGTTTTACAAATATTACCAAATCAAAGGGGAGAGAACAGAGGCAGACAGCTGCCTAAATAACATTGCTTAAACAAAGAATATCCTGCAAAAGCGAGAAGCTTTAGAATGGGAGCCTCTCTACACTGGTTATTCATTTCATTTCATTAATCTTTATTTCGGCATTTTTGCCATAAAAGATAAACATAGAAATAGTGCAAACAAAAGTCAGACATCAGTGTTACAGCAATAGCGGGATAGCAAACGGATAAAAAACAAGAATGCCCCAGTACATATCAACTTATACTTTAAAAACAATCAAATAGACCAGTACTGATTAATTAAAACAATCTATCGTGTTGCAATTTAAAAATAAGGCGATTTAACAATATAACTAAAATCTTACATAAAATGACCTGATACATGAAGTTTATAGACTAACTGATACGTAAACTGGATCAGGGATGAAGCACCCTAGGAATTAGAAGCAATCTCTTGTGCCATGCTGCTTCGAGAAATTTGGCCATTGCAAAAACAGTTGCTTTTGAGAGGTCAGTCTTAAGAATTCTAAAGGCCTCAGAGCATTTAGCAAACCCTAGATTTTTACATAAAGGAATTATCCAGAACCTTCTAGCCGCAATGTAGGCAGGACAAAAGAAGACTAAATGCAATTCATCTTCAAGCCTACAATTGCAGCCAGGGCAGTTTCCCATGGAGTGCTGCTTCCATTTACTGGTAAATGCTCTTAGCGGGAGAGTGCCGTACCGCCACTGCAGATATAAGTTTCTGGCTGATTCGGGAAGATGTCATCAAGAACTGACTCAAACTTATAGGAATCTTTCACTCCAAGAAAAGTGTTAGCCAAAGAATCTGGGCGTATACCCTGTGTTTGAGATGCAAGGTTACATGCATGAAAAGTTGCCACCAGATGTTTGCGGGACAATCCCTGACAGGCCACTTCAGGGTCACTCCACAGGGTCGGAAGGCCCAGCCGGGTAAACTCAGTTTTTAGATATTTAAACCACGGGATGTTCTCTATAGCAGGAAGAGCGAGAATTTCCTGCAGTTCCAACCTGATGTGCAGTAGGGGGGTGCTCGCTGGTAGCTTTAGGAGTTGTCTAAGGAACTTGTTTTCTACAGTGACCAATTCTTTTTTGCAAGCATGTCCCCAGAGTTCACTGCCAAAGAGAATCGCACCTCTGCCTGGAGTCTATAGATCTCCAACGGGGGGCTAACGGTCTAACAGATGATTTATTAGAATTAACTAGCCTAATTATTCCCCCTGCTATTTGAGCCAGTCTGAGCTGGGACTTAACTTGATGATCGCCCCATTCCAATTTATCATTCATGGTCACACCCAGGTACTCAAACGTAAAAACTCTTTCTAGCCTATTCAGGCCTATAGAAGGGTTGGGGCGTGTTTTTTTAGGGGGACTAAAAATCATGTACTTGCTCTTCAGGGCATTTATTTTGAGACCATGCTCTCCACAGAATGACTCAAAACCCGCCAGAATACGTTGAATCCCCATTGGGGATTTTGACAGCAGCAGGGTGTCGTCCGCAAACATAATTGCGGGCACCCTGCTGCGCCGAGCCTAGGTGCATCTGTGTTGGGGACATTATTTAGATAATCGATTACCCAGTTGACAAAGAGGCAAAACAGGGTCGGTGCAAGGACACAACCCTGCCTTACCCCTCTGCCAACGGGAAATCTTTTTGAGAGGCTACCCATCCTCCCGCACCGCACCTGTGCATAATTATGTGTATGTAGGCGAACAATGATGTCTAAAAGAGTGGCGGGGATGCCGAGTTTGGCGAGTACCGTCCATAGTTTACTCCGCTGAACCAAATCAAAGGCTGCGCGGAGATCAACAAAGACGGTGTACAGCGTACCCACCTCCACCCGCACCGTCTTCCAAAAAAGGAGGGCAAAACGTAAGATTTGGTCCGTAATTGACAACTTACTCCTAAACCCAGCCTGGAACGTGCTTAAAATTGAGTGGTCCGTCATCCATTCCTGCAGGCGGTCAAGTGTCAGCCTCGCGAAGATTTTTTGTGAAACATCAATGAGGCTGATTGGCCTGTAATTGGCTGGGAGCAGAGGAGAGCCCTTCTTGAAGATAGGTACAATCTCTGCTCCCAGCCAAGTACTAGGGACCGCCATTCCCCCAAGGATTGCATTAAAAACTACCAACAGGTAGGGGGCCCAAACCCGAGGTTGGTGCTTAAATAGATCTCCCTGGATTTTATCTAGCCCGGGGGCTTTACCCAATGGCAGTTTAGATATTATTCACTTAATGCACTTTCTTGCTATCCATGTTGGAACAATTGTCATTTTCAGCCACAAATCAGTTATACAGACGAATCGCCCTCACCCTGCAAAAGTTGGCATGCTTCCTCACAGGATCACCTCCTTGTCCATATGGGATTGTTCAAACACAAACAGGAACCCCTCCAGTAGAGAAACCATTAAGCCCCCAACTATGATGTATGGTAAAATGAGGCTACATTGTTTTTACGTGTTTTGATGTTTTCTGTTGGATTGGGACAGAGAGAGAAAACTAACCTGTAACTGACGCCCAGAACAGTATTTTCATCACTAGCTAGGACAAATAATATGAGAATTGAATGTAATGATTCGACCCTGCTATGGGGTCAACATGTTATAGCCCACAATCAAATTCTCTTAACATGGGTCCAGAGCCTTCTTCAGGACCAAACCCTTATGCCAACATTAACTCTGTTGACGCTCTTTTACTATGCAGGTATCCCTGAGGCAAGTGTGCAAAGGTGAGAAGTGTTGTTCTGGGACGAAGGCAGCCACATCTGCGTGAATATGCAGGGATCTTGTCCTCTTTAGCGGATTCCAGCTCAGCATCCCTCTCCTCTTCCCAGAAACCATATATACCCACTAAGAAAAGGGCACTATAGGTTGTGGTACAACAGATCACTCTTTAGCTGAGCATTCCTGGTTCCGTATACAATACTTTCTTATGACTTTGTTCATTCATTACTGTCTTCAGCACTTTTTATCTTCAAACATTGAGCTCCAACACACTGGGTAGCAATAGGTAGTTAATAGAGGAGTACTGGAATAGGGAATTTAGTTCTAAAGAAAGCCCTGGACCTAAGTAAGGGCATTTGGTTCTGGGCTGAAACAAGTCAACCTCATAGTAGGGCCGAATTATCAACCTGCATTCATCATGTTAATGCTAACAATAGGCATCAACAATAAATCAGTGGAAATCAGCTAAGAGATATTTTTAACAGATCCCCTACGCTCCTTTTTCCTCTGTCCTCAACCACTAGAAAACACTAGGACAATTAAAACAACATGACGTCATTTTACCATCCATTGACACTTGGGGACTTAAGAGCTCCCCCATCGGGATGTGCCCGCTTGTGTTGGGACAGTCCTACATGAATGAGGAGGGGGTAGTATGATGAAGCACGCCCTCTATTGGTGGGTGTGAGCCCTCATCCTTAAAACTGATAGCGCATGAAAATGGCAATAGTTCCATCTAATATGGATCACAAGAGACAGCAAGATAGTGCATTCATTAAATTACCAGGATGGTTTTGCAGAGCACTCTTCCTTTAAAAAATATGATATAATGTTATCCACTTTCTACAGAGCAGACTCGTGTATGTTTATATAATTATAGGAAACAAAGGACGTATGTTTCACTGCATGAAACACCGCTTTTCCAAATAACACCTATCTGCTACATCAAGTTTCCTGTTTGTGACGCAGTTCATTTATGCCTTCACATGTCTCTGAAGTCCATTTGCCTTCAGATATTACTCAAACCTCTCTGTATGGATAACTGCATCTACTTTGGTGCCGCCTTTTAATTCCGAGGAAGCCCCTGATGCTACTCTATTTAAGTTCTTACGTCATTGGTTCTCCCCTTCAGCTTGTAACAGGAAGGGGGTCTTCAATATATATTTAAAGAAAAAGCGAAATTATGGACCTTACTGTGAACTCAATTAGTTATCTAGTTGGCTCACTGCCTGTTTGTTTTTATTTGGCCTAATGTACTAGGAAGGTATCTGGTTCTATCTTGGCATGGACTCATGGGACACAGCCACTTTCTTCCAGGTAATCCCCTTGCTTCTCATACTGAAGTGTTGTGTAATCCAAGGAGGCAATCCGGTGAGTAAATGTTAATCAGTTGGTTGAGATCCTGGTACGCAGCGGGAGCGCCTGGCAGTGGGATTCTGGAAATCGGAAATAAACCACTTTTACTCACCGGATTGCCTCCTTGGATTACTCAGCACTTAATTTGGCGACGATCGGGAGTTTATTCCACGCATCCGGCACCCACCAGCCCATTGAAAAATGTTCAGAAGGCATTTCTGAAGCACCTCCGCTCTATGCCTCATTCCTCCTCACTCAAGAAAGCCACCGATACAGAGGGTCACCAATGCAGCAGCTGACAGACCTCTGCTGTTTCCCACATCAATTTAGGTGAAAATCAGGAGACTCCTACTTGCTGTGTGATGTCACCAACGCTCCACCCCTCCAGCGTCATCACGCTGGTGGCCATCTTTGATTGGGCTACACTTCACGTCTTCAATCCAAGATGTCATCAGAATTACAGGCATTTTGGATCTGGATTGGAGTTCAACACTCCACGACAATTTTGAGCAGCTGATCCACACGCAGGTATGATCCAGCCTGTGTACTTGCACGGTGACAGGCACACCTTTTAATCCTCATTATTTACAAAGTTACTTAACTTATTGAGCCTTCATACGCGGTGATAGGCTCACCTTATTTATTTTTTACAAAGTTACTTCAATTATTGAGCCTTCATACACGGTTATAGGCTCACCTTGTTCATCCATTATTACTTACCACTGTTTACTCACCTTGGAGCCTTCATATTCAGTGATAGGCTCACCTTTATTGCTATATATTACATACAACTTATTAGTAAAATTGCTAAATGACTAAAACATTTACAACAATTTAAGAGTACAAACTTATTTTACTTGCTTTTTATTGTTATTTATTGCTTACTTACTAAAAGTCATGGCTACTTCGCAGCAATTTGCCCAACCTACTGCTTTTTTGCAACACTCTGGCAAACCCAGTATTCCTTGGCATCAATGGGTTAAAGCTTTTGAAAACCATATTGTTGCCATAGATGCTGTAAAATGTTCTTGTGATCGCAAGGTTGCAATTCTTTATGGCTGTTTAGGACTTGCAGCACAGCATGTGTTTGAAAACCTACCTAAGTTTCCCACTCTTCCTGGTGAAGCTGGGTATGCAAACATTGGAATCCCTACAAAGAAGCTTTATCTCACTTGGCAAGACATTATGACCAGGAATAAAACATTATGCTTGAAAGACATAGTTTCCACAGAAGAAAACAATGCGAGGATGAAACAGTGGATGAATACATTGCTGTATTACGAGTTCTTGGATCAACCTGCGAGTTTGAGGCAGATCCTGAGATTTATATCTGTGATCTGAGAGCACCTTCTCAGCTGCAGAAAACCATCTTCACAAGACACTATTGATATCGCAAAGAGCATCGAGAGGTTGATTATTACCTCCAAAGTTCTTCAACAAGATCAATCCATCAACTCTTCCACGTAAATGTCATATGATCCTGGAAATTCCATTAATGCTGTTAACGTGAACAAATCATTTAAACAGCCTTTTAAAAAAGGGAACACAATTTGCTACAAATGTGGTTCCAGATCACATCTTGGCAACTATCCTATGTGTCCCGCCTCAGTAAAAAAATGTGTTTTGTGCAAAAAAATTGGCCATTTTCAAGCTCTTTGTAGATCTGCCAAGAGACTCACCAGAGTCAATAGTGTGGAATTTTTCAGAATCCCTCGAAAATTGTACAGATCAATTTCATGGCATGATCATCGAGAGGTTGATTATTACCTCCAAAGTTCTTCAACAAGATCAATCCATCAACTCTTCCACGTAAATGTCATATGATCCTGGAAATTCCATTAATGCTGTTAACGTGAACAAATCATTTAAACAGCCTTTTAAAAAAGGGAACACAATTTGCTACAAATGTGGTTCCAGATCACATCTTGGCAACTATCCTATGTGTCCCGCCTCAGTAAAAAAATGTGTTTTGTGCAAAAAAATTGGCCATTTTCAAGCTCTTTGTAGACTCACCAGAGTCAATAGTGTGGAATTTTTCAGAATCCCTCGAAAATTGTACAGATCAATTTCATGGCATGATTGTTTCAATTGAATGTATATCGGTTTTCAATCCCCACTATGTCAAAGGTCCATTTGGTATTGCATTATTTGGAAAAATTGAGATTCCAATTATGGCAGATTCTGGTTCACCTATAACTATCTTATCCGATGTCATGTTTCTCGAGAAATGACAAGGTTCCATTGGGTTGACCAAAACCGACATCAATCCAAAAGCATTTGGGGAATTTGACATAGAAATGAAGGGTTACTTCAATTTAAGGTTAGAATGTCTAGGAAGGTCAATATTTAGAAAAGTGTAGGTCGCAGATAAAGGACGCAATATAGTTGGCTGGCAGGATCTTGCTAGAATGGGTTTGCACCTTGTTCCTGGTTCAGATAATCCCACTGTGCTTGGTGATCTTACCCAGGTTATTCCCCAGCTTGTTGGTCAGAAAACGAAGAAAGCACATTAGATTGTATCAATATCACTGATCATTCAAGCGATGTTAAAAAGATTTTGGACCTGTTTCCCAATTTGTTCTCCAACAAGTTAGGCACTGTCAAAGGATTTCAACATCAAATAAAACTTAAGCCTCATGCTCAATCTTTTGTACATAAGGTTCGCCCTTTACCCCTTAGTGCCAGGGATGAGCTTAAGTCAGTACTAAAGAAATTATGTGATGAAGGGGTCATTCCACCATGTGACTGTTCAGAATGGGTTTCTCCCATCGTTATTGTCTGGAAAATATCTGGTGAGGTCAGACTATGTGCGGACATACGCACCTTAAATAATTTTAATTGATTGTCATCCCCTTCTCAAAATACATGAACTTCCGGCCAGCTTAGGGGGTGCCAAATTCTTTTCCATAATAGACCTTCGTTCAGCTTATCACCAGATTCAGTTGACAAAAGAGTCACAAGACTTCACCACTTTCGTCACACCTTTAGTGGTCTACAAATATCTCAGACTTCCTTTTGGCCTGGCCTACGCAGCCAGTATTTTTTGAAAATCTTTTTCAAGACATGCCGGACGTCCAGGCCTATCAAGATGACATTCAAGTTTTTGCCAATGATTGGGAAACACATTTGAAAAATCTTACTTGTGTTTTAAGCAAATTGAATGATGCAGAAATGACCATCAGATCAAACAAATGTAAATTTGGCACACAACAGTTGGATTACCTAGGTCATACTTTTTGGGATTGGCAGAGTACAATGCCCACTTTGTCAAAGGATATTCTCAAATTGTTGAGCCTTTGTGTGCTTTATTGCGCAAAGGATCAAGGTTTCTCTCGTCTTATGAAGTATCATCTTCATTTGATCAAACCAAAAAACTCATTGTTGAAGCACCCGCACTTCATGCTTTTCAAGATGATTCTAAATGTTTCATTATAGTGGATGCTAGCCTTACAGGGTTTAGTGCAGTTCTTGGTCAGTGGGTTGCTGGAAAGGAACACACTATAGCGTTTTCATCAAGAATGCTTAAGTCTTCTGAGACTCATCAAAGTACAATTGAACGTGAAGGGCCCGCTTGCGTTGGAGGATTGAGAAACTTAGAAATTACATTGGGGGGCGCGAATTTGAACTATTCACTGATCACAAACCCCTTACAGATTTACTCATTAGTAATGGACTTGGGAGGGTATCAGCCAGATTGGTTAGACTACTTTCAAATTTGCAAGAATTTCATTTTTCCATTAAGCATATTTCTGGTGGGAAGAATTTCAGGGCTGATTGCCTTTCACGCATGGCGTTTCATGATGTTTCAGAGAGTATTGAATATACAGAGTGTGTTGTTGCGGCACTTGATACTGTCAGAGAATTCCCAAGCATTACTGAACAAGTCTGGTTAGAGGCTTATAGCAAGGATGATATTCTTAAACTTGTCATGGAATATATTGTAAAAGGTTGGCCTGAATGCAGGAAACTTTCCAATGAGTTAAAAGCTTTTTACCTGGTTGCCTCTGAACTTTCCTTGGTCAATGGCATGGTTATGAGACATGATTCTTTTGCTCCCCCGTCAATTTTAAGGGAAGATATAATTAAATGTGCACATCATGGTCATTTAGGCATTTCCAAAACATTGCAACACATTAAATTGTATTATTGGTGGCCATCCCAAGATTCACAGGTGAAGTTTCATATTGATTCATGTTCGGAAAGCATCTTGTCAGAGAAGAAATGGAAGCCCATGAACACACCATTGCATCCTGTTCCATTTCCGAACAAACCCTGGGACAAGGTTGGAGTAGATTTTTCGGGTCCTTATGATCTTTTTTCTCATGATTTAAAGTTTTTAATTTTGTTAATTGATTATCATTCCAAATGGATCTATCATATGCTTTGTGATTCACCCACCTCCATCAATGCCATCAAATCTTTGAGAAAAATGTTCTCCATTGAAGGTTCACCTTCCGTTATGGTCACTGACGCTGGCACATATTTTATTTCTCAGAAATGTTCTGCATTTTTAGCGGAGAAGGATGTCAATCATTTCAAGGTTGCCTTATATTCACCATCATCTAATGGTTTGGTTGAAAGGGTAAACAGATTAGTTAAGGATGCCATTCAAGCAGCCCTTTCCTCAGGAAAAGATGTCCAATAATTCATTATGGTCACATAATATTTCACCACATTGCACCACTGGTCTTCCGCCTTTTTCTCTTTTAAGAGGTAGAAATGTTCATACTACTTTATGTCCTAATTGGTTGCAAGATAAACATCTCAATGATACACTTGTTGATAAAAATCTTGCATCTCGAGTTTTAAAAAGACAAAGTTACATTAAATCTGTGCATGATCAACAATTTTTTTTAACAATACTGATTTGCAACTCAATGATTGGGTTCTCATTAAAAAACCAAAAAGGGTGACAAAGGGGTTGTCTAAATGTTCCTCTCCTGTACAAGTTACAGATGTCAGCACAGGTTCAGCACTACTAGAGACTAGGGGATGGTGGAACAAGAGATCACTGGTGCGACTTTCTGACTCGCAAGTCACTTCTTTACTTAAGTTATCTAAACAGGAGGTGGAGCAATGTGACTGGACAAACTGGTTGCATGATCCTTCTTCTGTTTGGACTGGATCATCTCGTTCCTCGCCGGAAGAACCCAGAGAGTCCGCCGCCCCCCATTCAGGTCAGAGGCCACCGAAGTCATCTGCGGCGTACCACAAGGATCATCACTCAGTCCCACCCTCTTCAACGTTTACATGAGTCCCCTCGCATCCATCGCGCGACAACACAACCTCAACATCATCTCCTACGCAGACGACACCCAGCTGATCCTCTCCTTCACCAAAGACCCAAACACCGCCAAAACCAATCTACACGAAGGAATGAAAGAAGTAGCCGAATGGATGAAGAACAGCCGTTTAAAACTAATTTCAGACAAAACGGAAGTCCTCATCCTAGGATCATCCCCCTCTGCCTGGGACTACTCATGGTGGCCACCGGCCCTGGGTACAGCACCCATACCTACAGATCATGCACGTAACCTGGGCTTCATCCTAGACTCCTCCCTCTCGATGACCAGACAAGTCAACGCCGTCTCATCTTCATGCTTCAACATCCTACGCATGCTCAAAAAAATCTTCAGTTGGATCCCCACCGAAACAAGAAAGACAGTCACCCACACACTGGTCACAAGCCGACTGGACTACGGAAACACCCTTTACACCGGAACCACAGCCAAACTACAGAAAAAACTCCAACGCATCCAAAACGCCTCAGCCAGACTCATACTGGACATCCCCCGTCAACCTCACATTTCCGGTCACCTGAAAGACCTCCACTGGCTCCCCGTCAACAAGAGAATAATGTTCCGTCTCCTCACCTACGCACACAAAGCCCTCTACGACCTAGGACCCGAATGCCTCAACACACGACTGTCCTTCTACACACCCACCCGCCAACTACGATCATCCAATCAAGCCCTCGCCGCAATTCCGCGCATCCACAGATCCACCATGGGAGGAAGATCCTTCTCCTACTTAGCGGCCAAAACCTGGAACTCTCTCCCCACTCACCTCCGCCTTACACAGAACCACCCCTCCTTCAGAAAGCAACTAAAAACCTGGCTTTTCGATAAGTATTGCACCCACCCTCCCTTCAAGCGCCTTGAGACCCTCTGGGTGAGTAGCGGGCTATACAAATTCTTGAACTTGAACTGTTATTTCTTCATCTGTATCTCGAGAGGATTCTGTCAAGTCTACTGGTGAGCAAAATTGTAGGACACATACTGCTTTGCATAATACTGCTACTTGTAATATAACTAGGCTTGCATCTTCTTCATCTCTTGATTTGAGTACTCGTCAAAGAAGATTGCCAATCAAATTTAATGACTATGTATTGGCTTAAGAAAATTATTTTCCTTCTCACTATTATATTATTTTATTTTAGTTATAATTTGTATTTCTTCTCAGGTTCTTCTTTATTTTTCATTATATTTGTTTTTCACTTATTTTGTGTAAAATGATGCATTTATTATCGAGTGCTCTCGTACTTTCGGCACGAGAGTGACTCGTGCTTAATGTTTTCATTTGAAGTCTGTTCCAAAGTCGGGTGCTGGACGATGTGTGCCAGGATTCTACCAATGTTAATCAGTTGGTTGAGATCCTGGTACGCAGCGGGAGCGCCCGGCCGTGGAACTGACTTCAAATGAAAACATTACGCACGAGTCACTCTCACTCCGAAAGCACGAGAGCGCTCGATAATACATGCATCATATTACACATACTCATAAGCGTGTCTTGGTAAGTTACACACATTTTCTGGAATGAACGTCTATGATTCTGTCACTCCGCATGGTCACCATAAGGAACAGGTTACTATATATGCTCACCCCAGTCAAGATTTGTTGCAAAAAGGAAAAAATGGAGATGCAGAAACTTGAATAGACTTGTATTGGCATGGGATCTGGAAGTAAAAGGATGTATTTAAGTGACTTTTAAATGCAGTTACCCTTATGGGGATGTTTAAGTATATTGTAAATGTAATACGTGTCTTGAAAGAGCTTCCCTTTAACAAATTTGTTTTTCTGAATCTTTTCAGCGCAAACTATTTACATACACGTATATTGATTTTGGGAACTTTTTCAGGAGTCCCAAGGTAGCTGGAGGTTAATGTTTGTATCAATCAGAGCCCTTTACTTCTGGGTTCCTGAGGATTAACTCTACTAGTTTTTTTATTTAATATTAGCTTATTAGTTAATTAAAACCATAAACAAAATCACACAGTTAAAAAGTACATAAGAAATAAAATAGATAAAGAGCGGGTATGCCATACAACTAGTACAACCTCGACTCTTCACACTACATACCCTTTGCTTTCTTCAACTTTCCCTCCTAAAGATTTCAGTCGGGATACCAAACACTAATCTATGTTAGATAAAAAGTGACTAAACAGGAGTCGATCGTTACCCTGTTGTCTAAAAAAGCTAGCTTTCCACACAGATAGCTGAAATGTCCATTAAGTACATTAATATATGTAGTTAAAATGCCCATAAGAGGGACTGAGGCAAGGATAAATACGGTGCTAGATGGATTATGAGACCCACTATTAAAAGCAATTATGCAAGAACTCACATTTTTAACAATACAGAAATAGATAAACATAGTTATCTGAGTCTGACGGGATAGGGAACTACTAGTTTCAGTCACTAGCAGCCCGTCCTTCACAGTTTCTGTGTGTGCTAGGTTAACATCAGAGGTTTCCGAGTTATTACAATTTGGAATTACATTTCAGGGACCCCCTCCAGATTACACATCGTGTATCCTATTAGCTGATCATTTTCTTAAAACAGATCAATAACTGAGTCAATCTAATGCTGAGCATGGTCTTGTTTGAGTCCATGGACTCCACCAGAGCATGCCTGTAGGACCTAATTCCCTGTTTAAGGAACTCCCGCTTTAATGGAAATCTTCGTTGAACCATCAAAGCAGGACAAACACAGACAATGTGAAGCAGAGATTCAGGCCCCTGGTGGCATAGACGGCAGGAACGGTCTTCACTTTGACCGGACATCCTCCATTTTGGCATGAGGTCTAGTGTGGGTATTTCTCCAAATCTCGGGGCCGAAAAAACAACAGTTTGATCTTCTGGTGGTAAGGTGCAGCTAGCAGGGCTGATTCTCTTAGAGTGAATATGATTTTAACACCAGCCACCCATGGCGACGTTTTGACAGGGTTTCTTTGTCTGCCATCCAACTTTGCAGTTTAGTAGATTTATTTACAAGCTCCTTAAAGATTTGCCCAGAGATATTAGAATTCCAAAGGTCACCCAGATCAAGCATCGTAATACTGTTTTCTAAAAAAGTCTTATAATCCCCATTGCACCTCTGCAAGTTAATTTCGATCCAAACTAGATTTGCCAGAGTGTTTTCCACTGCTGCTCGCAGGTTATATTGGACCCACATTTAAGCACAGAGTACACCCTTTAGACCTTGACGCTCAGGGTAGTAAAGTCAAGTTATCCAAGGCTTACTCAGGGAGGTGGTGGGGGGTTAGAGAGCCTCTATACTCAATAAGCTAACCAGCACCAGTCAGTAATTCAATGTCCAGCTAATTATTGTACTTTGGAAAATAAGAAATATTTTACTCAAAACACACATTATGCAATACAGCACATATGATCTCAGCTCTAGCAAATTATACTGTCTAATATCACTATAGGTCAGTGATTAAGAGGGAGGCAGCCTATGAAGGTTTCGGAGGACAATCTCCTTGAGTATTTATTTCCTATAGTCCTTGATACATTTCTTTTGGGGTCCCTCATAGGGTTCTGGTAGCTAGAGAGTTCCTAGGGGGTATACATTGTGTTGTATAGGTCAGTGGGTTTCAAGATTCCTTTCCTGTTGGTAGTAGTCTCTTACCTTGTTAGGCTTTCTGGGGTTACGCAATACCTTATCATTGTCTCACTTGGTTATTTGCTGATGCATACCTCGCATGGAATCATCGGTGGGTCCATGCAGCTCAATGTGGTGTGCCTTGCCTAGCCCATGGATTTACAAATAACAAGGGAACTCAAAACTCACCTGGGGCATTGGGTACATTTATGTACAAAAATACTGCTCCCACGGGAAATCATATCACCATACATTCAGAAGTAGCAAATTGTTACTTTAAGTCATATATCAAATCATAAGAAAAAACATCAAAGAAAGTGCATTGGGTGGGTGAGAAACTTGCTCCGTGCACCTATTAATGTGATGCACACAAATGAAAATCAGTGATCAAAAGATGCGTATCGTAAAAGAAGAAAAACACCGACCATTTCTATATACCTTCCTAAAAAGGGGTCCAAAGTAATTGTTAGTGCTTCGATCCCCTACAAAGATAGGTGGGGCCTTCATCAGGACTCTCAGGATAAACTGCCCTTAGTCAAGAAGAACAAGAAAGGGGCAAAGAGCAAAAGCCTCTGAAAAAAATTAGAATGTGACGGCCATCTATGGATAAGAGCGTGCCTTGAATCAGGACGTACAGAAGTAGTATCCAAAAGTGTTAGACTTGGCATCTTTCGGCATGGTCTCCCCGGACCTTTTTGACTGCCGATCTCATGTTTGGACCTTGGTTTGCTGGCTTAGGACTTTGAGTACATTTGCAATTCAGTGCCAAAGCTCTGTGCTTCTCATATACATACTGGTAACTGGTGTATACAAGATTGGCTTATTTGAGTTAGTGGTAAGTCCCTGGACTAAGGTTAAGACATACACCCAGGGGATGTAACTTGAATGCTCCTCCGTGGGCCTGCAGCACTGGTTGTGGCATCCACGGAGGTAGCTCATCAATTGTGCCACAGGTTTGTCTTAGTGGGGCCTGTGTGCAGAGGCTACTGTTACTCAGCTTGGCATTTAAAAAGCTATGTGGTAAGATTCTGCATGTCTCTTACTATATTGGAGTTCTCCCTGGGGAATAAAGTATGGTGTCTGAAAGAGGTAGGGCATGTGCATTACATGCAAGGGCCGTGAATGCTGTGTTGGGTACGATGAGGCCTGCTTCTCTCATTGGATTATCCTGAGTGGAATATAGGGAAAGGCTATTGAGCAGTATTTCCTACATGCAGAATAGTAGAAGCATAGTGTTTGGTATCAATAAGTTCGTAATGGCAAATAATCTCTGGTAGTGCTAGCTGATTCGACATTAAGTGTGCGAAAATATTACATTGGGAAAAGTGGTGAATTTTGATTAATATGACTCACTGTGCCTGCCAGACCGTCTCTAATTGATATCTTGGTGCTGTGGGGACAGATACATCTCTACATTCCTGATAGAAGCCCATAAACTAGGGGTTCAAGGGAAACTGCAGATCTCTGACTTTGAGGGGCCTTTCTGTGATGGTTACGTGGTGGATGGAATTGGCACCTGCATTCCAATGGTCAGGACTTTGGCCCCACTAAAGATAGAGATCAAACCTCCCGGGGCGGATGCCAGACTGAACAGAATTTAGTGAGGGTCTGTGCATTTCAAAGGTGGCCTTTTAACCTGATCGAATCTTCAAAGTCCATTGTGGGTATAATCACTGGGGATCTGGCCTCAGTAGTTAGAGACGCTTCTGGATTTAGAACCATACTACACAGGTTATATGTTGGGGCATCGGCAAGATGAATCGTGATGGCAGGATGGACTGCAACAGGATTATCCACAGACTTGTAGGGACCTGGGTCTTGTGCTCCAGGAAGGGGATTTTGCCTGGACGTTGCTGGCCTGCAGCTAAATGCCAACTTTCATGGCCTGTGTCCCTAAGAACTCTCCAAGGGCTGGTTGACTGGCCTCCAGTACACAAGATCCCAGGGACACAAAAGTTCTCCTTGTTTCCACAAGCTCTTAAGGACTGAGCAGGGTGTGGCAGAAATAGGGTGAAGTCATCGTCAGTTGGGACAAAGACCATCCAGACGTACACCGTCATCACACTCTGTAGAGTAGTGTGCTCATAAAGATAAGCTGCCCACCCAAGATGTCGTGGCATGATAAGCTCGAGAGTATGGGGAAGCTTGCAGAGTCTGAGGGACCCATGTTTGCAACTGGATACTTGTGCTAGCTTGCACTCCGGAGCATGTGGTGTCTGAGGGGTGTTGGGGAACCTAAGCTGGTAGCTGAGACTCGCTCCGACCTCCAGATTGGGAGTACAAAAGTGCCTGACATTGCAGCCTCCATCTGGGGTCAAAGTCTCCCTCTCCCCAGACCTATGCAACAAGGTGCTGTGTTGTGGAGAACATTGTGATGGGACCCAAGCGATTTTGTTGTGTCTTGTGGGCATCTACAGCTGGCCGCAGAGAGCTACAGCAGTTTTCACCTTCACTTGAGGGGAATCATTTCTCTAGACCTGGAAGCGCATCAGCTTACTGGATCTCCATCTTTTACCTATGGGTAGGGATAGCGACCCTGCACTCATGTAGGTGCTGCTGGGTGCCTGGAAGTCTAATCTGAATGGATGAAACAAAGTAACTGTTTCTTTCTGCTTTAGGTGGTTCTGACAATCTAATCACGTCGCTCGCAGGGGCAATGTGTATCGTTGGCTGGTGTAGTTGAGTGACAGAGGGGCTGGGTCATGGGGCATAGTCAAAGGTCTGTGATTTCTTGATCATTCCAACTGTTGGCTTATGCAATATCGGGGAATGTTGTAGTTGATGAATACCTCTGAATAGAGCATATATGCTTAAGCTGCTCTGCTGCTAATGGGAAAGTTCGACAATTGCATATCATTGTAAAGTGTATATACAATGTGTATTGTTTTGATTTTAATATGTGTGTAATACAAAGACCAGTGTTTTAAACATGCGGTGTGGAGTCTTTTTGGTAGCGTATGCAGTGAGTGTGGTGTTCTGCCAAGACTTCACACTTGGGCTCTAACGGAAAGCCTGACAACTCTGTGCCAAGCTACCAAGGGTGAGCACGGGTTATCGGACATGTGCCTCGTACTTATCCTATCTAGGAAGGTGGATTCTGACTTACTTTCATGCATCCCAGCCGGCTGGAAATTTCTGGGTCTAATAAATAGGGTGGTGGTAACTTACTGGTTTGGGCGATAGTACCTCTAAATAATATACAGCAAGCTGGTAAATGAATCGAGGCAGTTTGGATGCTCTGCAATGCACTAATCTCCGATTGAGTACAGCACAAATCAGGACCAATAGTTCCAGAGAGAAGTGCGCAAGTAGCCGCAATGTTGCTGTATATCCAGTGAGGACTAGGAACACTCTCACCTCTATTTGAGTTGTAGGAACTTTCCAATTAAGAACAGCTTGTACTTTTTTTTCCAACAGACATATCTTCCAATTCCTCATCTGAGGTGCAGAATAAACCACAGACGACTGATTCACTTGGCCCTTCATAGTTTGGTAGTAAGTTTGTCCCCCTTCATCCTCTGCAACGGCTGTCTAGGTGCTTAATGTAGTCATTCCATGAACTGTTGAAGTAAGCAATGTTATTCATGCAGGCTACACAGAGCTCTTCCAGATCTGGCTACACCATTGTCAAGGCACTTAAAAGTGGCAGGAGGTTTCTTTAATCCAAAAGACCCTAACCTTGAATTGAAAAAGGTCCTTGGGGGTGGAGAATGCAGTGTTCTCTTCGCCAGTGTCTTCTGTGCAATCTTCCACTTGCCACTGGTTGGATCAAAAATACTGAGGTGCATGAATATCCACTAGCTCACCAGCATAGAGGATAAAAAGGGCATATATCGTAATAAAAATATTGAGGGTCCAAAAGTCTATACAAAAGCACATATATGTGGACCTTCGTTTAGGAACTAGTACCATTAGACTAGGCCATAGGCTTAGTGAGCATTCCGTCACTCCAAGGTCCATCATTTTGGCCACCTCTGCGTTGTGGACTCCAGGCCTCAATATAGCATCCTTTGAAGTTTGATTTTCATAAGCAAACTGCTCCCCAGTGTGTTTGTCATGGACAAAGAATAACGTTACCTCGGTGGTGAGTGAGAAGAGTTGGGCAAACAGCCCAAACACCACTTTACTCTCCATCTGTTGTTCAGAAGTCAGGTCAGGAGCAAGCTTCACCCCATCTACTGAATCATTCTTCTAATTGCTGGTACATGGATATGGGTACCATAGAGATGGGGAGAGGAATTCATTTTAGGTTACACTCTAGAGAACACTTGTGTGGGACAGTGCAGGGGAAGTCAGCACTGAGGACTCAAAGCTGGTATCCAGAGCACTCTCTACTGAGGTATCTTCTACTGTACCCTCCACTGAGATTTCTACATCCTTCATTATGTATGGGACTGTTCCCCCATTGGTCCATCATAAAATCTAGAATAATCTCCATGTCGCTGGACCAGTTCCCCCCCTCTTCCAACGTATCTCATTATTTTCATTTAGGGACTGATTTCTCATGCTTGCCTTTGTGTCTTTGTTCTTTGCCATTCTAATGTAGAGGGTATTGTGATGACACTTATTAATCTCCAAAAGCACTAATTGAAACTGGAATATAGCCATGCTCACCGCTTGCCACAAATAATCATAAATCATAGGAGTGCCAGACGAGCCAGTGCTTACTGGGTTAAAACTATGTCAATAAAATCTGTTTACCACTAATGTCATATTGCTTAACCCTACTTTCCTGACCCAAATCTAAGTACACCCCTTTAGCACTTGACCATCAGTATCATGAAGATGAGATGTCCAAAACGTATTAGGGAGATAGTGTAGGGGATAAGAGCTCAGAACTCAACAGTCAACCAATAAATGCACTAACATATTGACAAATCCAGTGCTCATACTTTATTTAAATAAAAGCTCTTTGATCTCAAGGCAAACAAAATACTACACAGTTTAATGCAAATGCAATGCAGGGTTGTAATATAAGATGCACTTAACAATAATGCGCCACACCTATCTTTTCTTGTTTCCTGTCTCCCTACTAGAGTTAGAATCCTATGTCTACAGTCTGAAATACACCATGGATTGAGCATTGATTGGCCACAGCTTCTGACAGCGTCAAAAAGTGGGGAAGTATGGGGTTAGAGTCAGCTCTCAATCAGTTAACTAATTTAAGTCAACAATTCAATGCCCAACCAATGCTTGTTTTTTGCAAACAATAATTATTTTACTCAAAACATACACAAAATAATACAGTACATAACTTCTCCGTGGTAGGAAATTTTATGGGCTAGTACTACTATATCTCAGTGGTTAGAAGGAATGCAGTCTACGCAGTTTTCAGGGGACAACCTTTTATAGTATTCATAGGCAATTGTACTACACCAGTGGTTCTTACCATGCGGTACAAGGACCCCATGGCGGTCTGCAAAGCCTACTCAGGGGGTTCACGACTGCAAAGAAAATGAAATAATATTAACATATTAATAAAGTGTATATAAACA
Organism: Lissotriton helveticus; assembly: GCF_964261635.1. Classification (NCBI taxonomy): domain Eukaryota; kingdom Metazoa; phylum Chordata; class Amphibia; order Caudata; family Salamandridae; genus Lissotriton; species Lissotriton helveticus. The sequence goes on from NC_136061.1 coordinate 1,297,232,664, forward strand.
AAAAGGATGAATGTACAACTGACAACTTAAAAATGTCCTGTGAATGTGAGGGATTTTGAAATCTGACGCTAAAAATAACGGGCTCAATTCACAAAAGGTCTTCACATTCATGGCAGGAGGCCCATACCCTGGGCGGTATCTCTGAAATGAGAAGCTTCAAAGAAGAGACCGCGCAATGACTGCTGGGAATTCACCACAAGAGCAGAGGCCCTTTGTGAATCTTTTCCTAACTTAGGGGGTCATTAGGATGACGGGCGGACTTAGTACGCCCGCCATCCTATCGGATAATGGGACCGCCCGCCACAAGGGTGGGGTCCCATGGGGGGTATTAGGATGCGCCCGCCACAGTGGCGGGCGCATCCTGCATTTTTAACATTGTGGCGGGCGGTGCTCTCAGCACCGCCCGCCACAATGCTAAAAATGCATGTATGCATTTGCATACACAAAGCGGCAGGCACCGCGTGGTGCCTGCCGCTTTGCGTATGCAAATGCAGAACCCCCCATGTGCACCCCCCACCTCGCCTTCACCATGGGGGTCCGCAGGGTGTCCCCGAAGTGAAGACCGCCTGCCTTTTCGTGGCGGCATTGCCGCCACGGAAAGTCACCTGTTTTGGCCCATGCTAATATGGCTGGCGGTGTCTGATAGACACCGCGACCATATTAAACCTTTTCCGCCCCGGTCACAAGGCAAGCGGGGCGGAAAAGCGGCGGACGGTCTTTCCGTCCGCCGCGGTCTCCCCGCCATAGTAATATGGTGGGGGGAAATGGGTGGCGGGCGGGTAAGGATGTCTGGAGGATTGCAACCGCCCGCATGGCGGTGGTGATCCGCCAGACATCCTGATGGGCCCCTTAGTATCCTCAGATTGCTTCTTAGTTGCAGTGTAAATGCATAAGACAGAATATAGTATGAATGATGAGTGTCCTCAATTGAATTTGGAAAAGCCCCAACCTTCTTAACATTTTTTTTATATTCGCTTTTGCATTAAATACAATATTTAATCATTTGTGTATTTGCTTGATGAAGGCATGTTTTTTTTTTTTTGTGTGCATTGTTTAACAGTTCAAATCATCCAAAATGCTTAGGCCAGGGTCTTTGGCGCAGTGGGTGTCCCCCAGTTTCTAATGATTTCATGGGGTCCCCCGATTCCAGTAATGATTAAGTAGGGGTCGATAGAAGTAAAAATGTTAAGAATCATTGTCCTAGACAGGTGACTGGTGGCGCATCATAGGAGTTTAGGACTTTAGTAGCTGGACAGTCTCTAGCGGGATACTACCTAGCAAGTGGGTTAGCATGCTTCAAGACTCCCTCCACTTTTGAAGCAGTCCTGTCCCACCCTATTCCTCAGTTCTTCTGGGTTTGCATAGTACCATATTTTTGCCTCATTTAGTTTTTGCTGGTTCATGCCTCGCCTGCACTCGTCAGTGAGGCAGCACATCTTGACATGGTGTACCCAGCAGGGCCCACAGAATGTGAGGAGCATTGACTCTACCCTGGCCCTGCTGTCAGCTGCGCAGTCAATGTCTTTTGTACCACTGGGAGTTTGGCAGAGACAGCACAGTATCAGTCAAGAAGGCGGCTGTGGAGTCATGGTGTTCAACAGACTTTGTGGGTTGGATTCTTCCTAGGCTCCAGACACAAAATCCACCACCCAAACAAGCAAGGTGCCCAACCCTTGTGGTCTTGGTGAGCACCAAATGCAGGATGCAAGCATCTTGGACGATGTGATTCTCCTTCAGTACTCGAGACAACAGTCCGATGTTCTTGACCACTGCAATGCTTCTTGGCACTTAGGTTCTGCTTTGGAACTGTTAAGACAAGAGTTACTCCCTCCCTCTATCCTCAGCGGTACATGTTTTTGCTCTAGCTGCAGGGTCTCGTCCTTGCAAATCAGTGCATGCACTTCCCTGATGTGGCAGTGGGTATCTTTGGCTTTTCTCACTTTGCTTCTTGACAGCCTCTACTGACCAGTCAGTCAACTCTCTCCCTTGAAGCAGGGTCTAGGACATACCTCTTAGGCAAAGTCCCGAGGTTCTTGGCACTGAACCTGGCTGGGGAGTTGGTGGTGGATGCTGCAACCTTCAAGTACAGAGAGTTACTAAGTTGTCATTGGTGTGGAGACCCCAGATTCCTGGTAGAAAATGTTTGGTTAACCAATTGGAAGTTTCTGTCCCAACTTTATACCAAACTGGCATACTTACATTGTGATTTCCAATAAGTTTAATTCTGACAGCCATCCTGGGCAGTTCTTTCCTTTTGCTTACTCCTCTAAGACTGATCCTGCCAATGTCTTTGTCTCAAGGGGAGAGTAGGAAGATGGGGTGGAGCGGGCAATCTCCAGCAGCAGAAAACCAAAACAAGGACACAAAGACAACGAAAGCTGCACCACTTATAAACCTGTTAACATGTGTGTTAGTCTTTACAGAGAATAATGGGCCAGGAAGGGTCAGAGAGAATAGTAGTTTCCAAGCGTCAAAGGACATTTCTGGGTCCTCTGATTAACATTCATCAGTCTGATTCACTACAAAGAATCTCTGGAATGTACTGGGGAACCGTGCAATTCACATCTGATGTCTGGGCTCTACCTCAAACCCTGCTAAGTACAACTTAAATGTAATAAATACAAAACAGTTACCAGCGTGGCAATGGTCACCTGTACCATAAAGACTCTGTGCACATGTTCTCTACACATTAGTAGATCTAATGCTGATGTACTGGGGAACCGTGCAATTCACATCTGATGTCTGGGCTCTACCTCAAACCCTCCTAAGTACAACTTAAATGTAATAAATACAAAACAGTTACCAGCGTGGCTATGGTCACCTGTACCATAAAGACTCTGTGCACATGTTCTCTACACATTAGTAGATCTAATGCTGATAATGCTATCAAACTTGAAATAGACCCCTCAGTCAACAATCTTGAAGATCTAGGAGTGCTGGCAATTGCTGAATTCACTAGGATAACAAAGTTTATTATCACGTCAGCTCTCCGTTCGACTGGATTCTCCCTGAAGGATCAATCGGGAAAGCTGATCAACTAATGGTCCCTTTTCCTGACTTTCTGCAATCTGTCACTGTAAACAGCTACAGTTTCAGCAGTTTGGAAAAAACTTTATTTGTCTCACTGTTGAAGAAAGTTACAACTGGTCCCTCTGCTCTTGGTAATTCCAGACCCATTTCCCTCCTGCCCTATCCAGGAAAAACTCTGTAACAATTTTTCAACCGGAAATGATTAGAACACCTGGAGGAGAACTCCTTATTGGATGAGGCACAATGAGAGTTGCGTCAATTACATGGGACAGAGGTGGCTCTCACTACAGTGCTGGATGACTTCCGAATGGCAGTGGATATCAGATAGCATTGGAGTTGCTTGACCTGTCCCCTGCTTTAAATATGGCGAACCACAATATCATCCTCTCCAGGCTGGCAGGTGGGAGTGAAAGGACTGGCCTTAATGTGGTGTAAATCATATCTTGAGGGTAGACTAGATGCACTACATCTGCATCCTTATTTTTCAGCTTTTAAGTCAAGTAAACGAGGAGGTAGCCTCAGGGATCTGCCCTTAGCCACACATTGTTCAATGTCTACAATTAGACATTTAGCTTGTTTGATAAGATCGCATTGCCTGCGGTTCGTCAATTAAGCACATGATATGCAATTGAATATCACCTTTGATCAAACTACGCCTATGACCACAACCCCTTCCACAATTTTATGAGTGATAGATTGCATTGGCTGGGGAGGGCAATTCTCTTTAATTCAATAGTGCAAAAACTGAAATCATGCCAGATAGGGAAACTCAGACAAGTTCTTCACAAGGGCTTTTGGCTCTCAGATGGTAGCCCAGCCCTAGTAGTGGCAACATTCGTCTGGAATCTGGGAGTGAAAATGGACTGTGATCTCTCTCTAACGTCCTATGTCAATACGTTTACTACTTCTTGCTTCTCATTGATGAGACCCTTATGCAAAGACCTACCACTTCTGTCTAGTCATTGGCACCCCATTACAGTGCGGAGTGTCATTTTGAGTAGGTTTGATTATGGAAACCCCTGTTTAAAGGTGCCCCCCTTAACCTGATCTAGTGGCTAATCTGGAATCAATCCGCTCATGCTAAGATAGTCTTGTCGTTGCCAAAATGTGCCTCTACCACAGCGGCATTACATTCCCTTCACCCATCTACTTGATCCCAGTACCTAAACATATTTTATTAAATTCCTTTTGCACTTCTGAAAGCATGTATCAAAGGGTCGTACTTCGCTTTTGGGCAAATAACATTTTACTTCTTGTTGACCCATCCACCTCTCTGATGCTAACCTTCTTAAAGTTCCCCAGTTTAACAAATCCCGAGCTGGGGGTGTTGAGATTTCTCAGTCTAGGCATCTCAGCTTTGGAACAGTCTCCACCTCAACTGTCGGGCTACATCTAATTTCAGAAAAACTGCGGAAACCTGGTGCACACATGCATCATCTAAGTCCAACATGAAGGGGTGAAGGTCTCTGTTGTAGGGGGCATGTAGACTAAATTGAGCACTGCAGCTATAAAAGCCTGTTGGATCACTATACACAATGTTGCTGCTTCGACTGTCAGCCCTATACAGCCTAGCAAGCTGACAGTAATCACACTTGGTGAAGAGGGAGAACATGCTGTGCGCCTCAAATCCACAGAGCCCCCCGCTGGGGCTCAATCTGTATCTTAAACCTACATTAAAATATACACTCATGATCAACATATGTGCTGAGGTAGAAGTTGAAAAATGTCCAGCTTGTTATTATGGAATTCTAGATAGGTGTGCCTGCTCTCCAGAGCCATGCAGGAAATGTTTCAAACCTTAACATATACATCTATATAAGAAATTGGGTTATGGGTTGATAAGTGAAAAGCCCCACTCAGGTAACAACAATAATCCAGGTCAGGGTGAACCACAAAAGTCACTAAATTAACCTGTGTATAACCATCCCGTAGCTTGGCACAAAAGCAGTCAGGCTTAACTTAGAGGGAATGTGTAATGTTTTTATGCAGCACACAAACAGTCATAAAGTGAAAACACAACACAAGAAAAATTCCTAGTCAATTTTAGAAACACAGAGTACATTTGAACAAATAGCATGAATCTGGAATGGCAAAAATCCAATGAGTAGGACCAGAGGTATTCAATTTCAAAGTGTTAAATGAAAATAGAGCCTAAAAGCAGAAAATGCCACTCGCTTTCATCTGGTAACTCTAGACTGGGGGAAAGTCACAAATTCAGCTGACCGAGATGAAGCGGGAGTGGGATAGAGAGAACAGGTTGTCCAGCTGAAGGTATCTTCTCAAGTCCGGCACAAAGAGTTCCGTTCACGTTAGAGGAGGTCGCGAGGAGGAGGCTTTCAGCACGAAGAGCAGGTCAAGTGTCACAGACAGTTGTAGCAGTAGCGCGCCGGTCCAGTCATTGTTGGAGCTTCGTGTTGACAGTCATAGTGGGCTGTGTTTGCTTTAGCACGAAGTAGGCCTTCCATTGATATTGGCACAAAGAGCCAGTTTCATCTGAGCTTCGCATTGGCAGTTGTCTTGGGCAGCAGAGTTTTGGCATAAATAGGCTCTCTCCTACCACAAGGAGCCCAAACTTCCAAGATGTTCCCTTTTTATTATTGAAGAAGCTTTCACTGATGCCAGCCAATGGTCCAGGACCTGGGGGCATCTCTAGAGGACCACAACTCACTCTAGCAGAGGCAAGCAGCAGGGTGCCCTTCTCAGACATCAAGGCAGTCCTTCAAGCAGCAGTGCAGTCTATTGGTAGCAGAGCAGTCCTGGTTCTAAATATTCCATAGGTCCAGGAGGGTTCTGATGAGTGGCTCTATAGGTCCAATGTTTACACCTGGTGCCAGCTTTTGTGTGAGGGACTCCCTGTGCTACCCCCAACACTGGTTCGGCAAAGTTCTTTTCCTTCCTCTAGAGAAGTCCCCAAACTGTCTGGGGTGATAAAAGGCAAGGCAAGCCTGGCATCAGGTTCCTTTGTGCGTGATGTAGGATAAGCCCAGCGAAGTGTAAGTGGTGCTAGGTACAGCCCCTCCTAAGTCATCCTGCCAGGATAGCCCACCCTACCCACACTCAAGCCACCTTGTCACACAAATCTAAACAGTAGAGACATTCACAGTCATGTGACTAAGGACACTGGTATAAAGGGTCTAGTAGGTTGAGAAAGAAAATGTCAACTTTCTAAATGTACAATAAAGAAGGGGTGGGCCCTATACCACACAGCTAGATTGGGCCAGTAAATGACAGAAACACAGGAATATCTAGCTGACAGTTAATTGTGCTGTCAACTAGTTAACAGACTGAGGCCAAATTCACAAATAAGATGGCCTACATCATTCAATTATTTTTTTTGAAAGAATCTTATGCATTTAAGCACCGCACAGAGTAGGTATGGACAACACTTCTTTATTTGCATAATGTGAAAATTAGGCTCAAAAAGAGATCAAAACAAAAAATACAATTATAACTAAGGCTCCCGGGTTTTCCGTTTAAACTGATCTTTACAGATAAATACAGACGGAAAAATATTTTTCTTCCGTCTGTATTTATAAATAAAAACTGAAAAATACGACCAGATCAGATTTTCAGATTCTGAGAATTGTTTGGCAATCCGTGCTCCAGCCCAGGGTTGCCTCGCCTCGCCCCTCTTCCTGATTCTGTTTATGCCTGCCCAGTTTAACACCTGCTGGGCCATTAATCTTTGGTAGGTGGGGGAAAATTAGTGTGACCCAAAAAGATCAGAAAGACCTGTGGCATAAACACAATAGAGAAATTAGGTCGCATTACCAATACTTTAAGGCCTTAACATGGAAACGTTCCTCCTTGACTTGGTGCCACATGAAGAAACACAAACATTCCTGAGAGACAGAGACAGCCGGGGCAAACATGTAAGCTCTTTTTCAAGTTAAATCGGTTTTTTCACCACAGTGCAAGGAACTGTGTGGAATTACTGTATTAAAGTAAATTGTTCAATTTCTACTAGCTAGTAGAAAGTAAAATAAGGCAAGAGATACACGCCCAATGTTTTCAGCGTATGGAAAATGTGTTTTTGCATTAGCGAAGAACTTAGTTTAAAAAACGTGAATTAAAAGCTGCCAGCTCACATGGGAGTTGTTGGATATGCTGACGCGGGATTTCTGGTCTATTGTTACCTTACCAGATCCCAGCTCAGGTCGACTGAATCGTTGGTACCTGTCATTGAGTAAAAGGCAATCCACTACTAGGTTAATCAAGAAAGAACTTACACCACTCTAAAGAACCACTTACCATTGGAAAAGGTTTAAGAGTTTATTATAAAGCCAAAAATATCTGGAGATACAAACATCTCAGAATAAGATTCAAAAGATATACGGGTATCAATATAAAAAGAAATTCTCTAAATGCTCTTAATCGGCAAAAGGAAATTATCAAAAATATCTCGAATACCATGAGAGTTGCAAGAATCGCTATGAGTTGCAACTTGAGAGTCATTTACAGAAAAGAAAAGTTCAGGTTAGGCTGTCCCTACACTAGACTAAGTGACATCCCTACTTAACAAGATCTTTACCTAAAAAGGTGTCAGCAGTGGTGACTTCCAAAGAAGATCACACACTTCCCTTAGTCTTTGTCTCAAAGTCGAAGTCTTGCAGTTCTCTATCTGCCTACCCATCCGCTCTCTTAGGTTCCTCAGATCATCTGCCCTAGCTCCACCCCGGGGTGCTTTCCCTAATACAAAATCACATTTCCAATAGGAACGCCCCTGGAGACGCCTCTCACGTGGTATCGATTCTGGCGGCAATTTCCTGTCTGATCCTCTTCTTGGCCCTTCGTTAAAGTTGACCTTGCTTCCCAGGCTTCTTCTCCAGCGAGACGGTACCCCCTAAAATTCCTGAAGACTCCTACAGGCATGTGCCGGGCTCTCTTGAACAAGAGTCCATTCATCACTTTCTGATAAAGGCCCCCTCGCACCTGCAAACAGACACTTTCTCGGTAGGCCCCAAATTCCGGCCTCCACCATATCTTAGGTCGTAAACTATTTTTGAACAGGCTTTACATTCGTGCTCTGTGCGACCTCTCCTTAACGAGCACATGCAGATCAAAGAAGCGACTTTATCTATTCAGGCCTACTAGAATTACATGAAACGGGCCTCTGCAATATGCACATTTAATTTCTATGTTTAAACAGTATTGTAACTAACACACATTACTATAATGTAACACATCTATTTAAAACATAACTTCAATTCTATGATTAACAATACTCTATAGTAAAATGACATTAGAATCCAAGTTACCTAAAAGTGTAACAGCATCTTTCGTTTCTTGTGAAATGCCATGTGGCCTGCACATTTCCATGGTTTGCAGAATTACATTTCTTTTTCACACAGCCCCATAACATGAGATTCCAACATCATTCTAACATTTCTACAAATCTCTACATTAGTTTTCCACACTGATATATGTATCTCTATTCTAATTAAACACTCATGTATATATTTTCTCCATATAAGTTTGACACTCTTGTATATTATAGACTAGACTAATACAACGTGCTTGTAAATATGGTGCACTTCTACATTTTTCAGATTTGTGCTCTCTCAATCCCCCCTTTGATGACTTACAGTAGTCATCATCCTCACAACACCCCCTCTAAGGTATAGAGTATCAAACTGAAGTCGTTGCAACCTTCCCTCGTTTCATCTCCTCTAGAGCCCTCAGACTCCTGTACTGATTCTCCTGCATCGCAGCTAGTTTCTTCCCCTGCTCTCGCATGGATCTCTGCAATTTGTTTGCTCGATACCATTTGTACAGCTTCACCAACCCCCACAAAGCGATTACACAAATCACTATTATGATGATAGGTTTCAATATGTACCAAATTATATTCTTTCCCAGGTTGGCAAACCAACCTCCAACCTTACCCATTCCTTGACCTACTTTTTCCCACACTGTTACCTTAGTCAAATCTTCTATCTCATGGTGTATTTCAGTAATGTTTCGAATGTACTTTTCTAGAGGTTTTGAATTGTCTGGAATGTAAGTGCAACATTCCTGGACCTTCAAAGCCTTACAGACTCCGCCCTCTTTGGCCAACAGAACGTCTAGAGCAAGTCGGTTTTGAAGAACCATTGCCCTTATCGATTGCATCTCTCCCTCCACCAGCATTAGAGATCTAGCAGTACTGGCGGATAGTCTATCTACAACTGTTGCCAATCTTCTTATCTTGACATCATTTAGTGCTATCCCCAAAATAGGGAACATAGCACCAAATACATCTCCAACTACCTCCTCAGCGCTTACATCCCTTCTTCTTCTAGTTTGTTTTCCTCTCTTTTTGGTTTCTAAGTCCTCAGCATGGTATATTTTGGGGAAGACTATAGCTAAATAACATGATCCATACCAATTATCTGGTGGTTTCACGTATGCATTTCTTCCACAGACAAAATATACATTTGGAATTATCTGCATTTCCTTTAGAAAGTCTTTGGAGTAATACTCTAATTGGAAAGCATGTTCACAACTGACTGCTCCCACAAACACATTATCATAATATGTTTGACTTCTATGTATACACAGCTTTCCCCTTTTCTCTCGGTCTAAAGCTATTGGACCACTGCTACCCTTTCTTTGGTGTTCCCTTTCTTCCTGGGTTCAATCTGTTTTCCATTGTCCTGAAGCCTTTAGGATCTTTTGTCTTCTATATCGATCATCCACCTGCCCTATGAACTTTTTCTCAATCTCGGATACTTTACAAGTCAAATTATTTCTTCGGGCATGTGAAGTATCTAAAGTTCTCCAAGGAAGGAAAAACTTCTGTAACCTGTCTTCACTCTTATAATAATCCCACTTATTTAGGTGTTTATAATTCGGCACCTCTGGCAATACCGAATCAAAGTTTGAGAAGTAATACTCAAACCCCTCACGTTCATAAAATATGCTCAACAATAAACTACATGAGATTCCATAAGTCAATGGAAGATGGTGATATCTGATGCCTTCATCTACAGAAGCTGGCAACTGCATACAGACGTAGCAGTTCTTCGCCTCCATGACATCAATATATTCATAAAGCAATTTGGCATAAGCATTTGTTTTAAAATTCCCCTGTGATTCATCTGCATGTAATCTTTTTATTTCAGCATCTAACAAAGCTTTCTCCTTCTCTGTGTTTTCCCCCTGTTTGCCAATCGTAGGAGGCTTCTGTGTTGATGCAATTTTTGCTTCTTTTTCTGCTTTTGCATCATTTTCATGTCCTACTACATATGATACAGTAACCACTAAAACTATAAGAGAAATCACTACCACTAAAAGGGTGCCTATTATGCATTTTGCCCTGCGGTTCGGGTTGCCAGCCTCCATGGTCTCAAAACAGTGTAGTTCTGTTTTTCTTTCACAGCACAAGTCTCTTTTCTTTGCTTCTCCAATCTTTCGAACCACACCTGGAAGCTGAAAAAATCCCCTCCGCAAAACAGTCTCTGAGTTCTGTAGCAACAGGCAACTTTAGTCCTTCTCCATCCTCTAAAATGGAAATCCCTAATTTCTTCTTCTTCTTCTTGGCACTAGGTTATCTCTCAATCTGTATTTACAAAGTTCTTTGCAAAGTCTTTAATAATCCGAAACTATGCGTGTTCCAAGAAGTTCCACCACTTGCTCGAATATTTCCATACGAAGAAGGATTCCCTCAAGTATTGGACACCTTGAACAACAACATGGAAATTCAACTGTCTCTAGAATCAATTTTCTTATTCCGCTCAGGAGAGGAGGATAGACGATATTAAGTGTCAGCAGTCTCTCGACCTCCACTCCTGGTACCACCAACTCTACTTCCACTGTTATGAAGGGGTCAGTTCTGGTCAGGGTCACTTTCTTTACCCTCCCAGTTCTGCGTCCCGCTGAGGACATCTGTAGCGAGGTAGGTCCACTCGGGAGTAGAGTATCTTCTGCAAGGCACTCGCACCCTCCTTGACCTTCTCGGACCTTCCTGCTCTTGTCCTTGTGCACTTTCTTCTTGATCTGAGTCTTCGGATATAGGAGCAAGAGTTTCCTCTCGAGCTAGCTTCAAGCTTGGCCTCCTTTTTCTTTCAGGCCAGGTAGCTGCTCCACGCCTTGTTCTCCTATCTCTTGTCCGTTTACTCAGTTCTCGATCACTCTGGATTTGTTCTGTCTCTGAGTTGGTTTCACAACAGCTTTCTCCTTCAGTGGCGACTTCGGTTTCACTGTCGTCCTGCCTTTCTTCGTCTTCTGTGACCCTCCCTACTTCTTCAGACACCCCCACAGCTTGACCGATCCCCTCTTGTGACTCTTCTTCCACTACTGGATTTTCGTCTGTGAGAGGAGCTGTTTCTTCAAGAGGTGCTGGAACTCTTCGAGTATGGGAAGCGTGGATCCAATTTGGCAAACCTCCACACTTCACGGCGGTGTTTGTAACTAAGATTATCTGGTAAGGACCATTCCAGCGCACGTCCAAACAGTTCTTCCGGACGTGCTTCTTCACCAGCACCCAGTCTCCTGGGCACAGGTCGTGGCACTGATTTCTTGAAGGTGGAACTTCTGCGGCCTGTACCTGAAGAGACAAAGAATGAATGGCATCAGACAACCCCTTGCAATAATCCAGGATCAGGTCATCTGTAATGTTCAGTAATGCAGTGGTTGGGACTGTTGGAAGTCTCATTGCCCTCCCCACCAGCACCTCGTGTGGAGAGAGACCTGTCCTCCTGTCGGGTGTGCTACGCATACTCATAAGGACCAAAGGAAGAGCATCAGGACAACTTAAGGAAGTTGATGAACACACTTTAGCCATTCGACATTTCAACGTCCCATTTATCTGCTCCACGATACCTGAAGCCTCTGGTCGATAGCTACAATGCAATTTCTGATCAATGTTCAATGCAGAGCAAAGCATCTTCACAACTTCGCTGTTAAAATGTGTCCCTCTGTCCGATTCCAGAGAGGCAGGCACCCCGAAGCGCGGTATCAACTCTCTAAGCAACAACTTTGCTACTGTGAGTGTATCGCACCTGCGTGTAGGGTATGCTTCAACCCATCTGGAAAATATGCATACTACCACCAGAACATACCTAAGGCGGTTAACTTTTGGCATTTCAATAAAATCCAATTGCATTCTGTTGAAAGGCCCCCCAGACCTCCCAATGTGACTCAGTGTAACTGGTGTTCTTTTCCCTATGTTCAACTGCTGACAGGTAACACATCGCTTACACACTGCCTCTGCTGCAATTCTAAATTTTGGGCAATACCAAGTCTGCCTGAACACCCGCAACATGGCATCTCTTCCTAAATGCACTGGACCATGTATCTGTCGTGCCATTGGGCTCGCTAACTCCTCAGGTAACACTGCCCTTCCATCTGCTGAAACCCAAAAGTCCATTTCGCTTCTCACACACCCTGCTGTTTCCCATGCCTGCTTCTCAGATTCAGGTGCATTGTCTTGCATTTGTTTCAAATCTTCCCAAGTATCGACCGTTTCTAACATCATGCTTAATTCTGTCCTTTCCTGAGCCCCACCTACTTCCACCTCCGTGAAAGAATAACCATGCTCCGCGCAATAGCGGGCAACTTCGTCTGCATATCTATTTCCTTGTGACACAAAATCTGTATTTTTCGTATGAGCTACACATTTTACAACCGCGATTGCAGCTGGACCCTGTAATGCTTCTAACAACAGCCGCACAAATTCTCCATTTCTGATTGGCGAACCAGAGGAGGTCATGTAACCCCTCTGAGACCACAATTGCCCGAAATCATGAACTACACCGAAACCATATTGGCTGTCAGTATATATGGTGACTCTAATTTTCTTACCTGCTGTACAGGCACGTGTCAATGCAACGATTTCTGCTACCTGTGCGGAGTGTACTCCTTCCAGGCAAGCGGCTTCCACAACTCCAGTAATGGTGCAAACAGCATAAGCTGCTCTCAACCGACCAGTATCATCTCTTAAACATGAACCATCGACAAAGTAAATTTCATCGGGGTCGATCAATGGTTCATCCACAATATCTGGTCTTGGCTTCGTACATAGTTCAGTCACATCAAGGCAATCGTGATCTTCACAGTCTTCGCCTTCAATGTCATTAGGGAGTGGCATCAGTGTAGCAGAATTCAAGACAGAGCACCTCTTAAGGGTCACGTTCTCTACAGCAAGAATAACTTGCTCATAGCGCGTGAGCCTACTGTTAGTCAAGTGCTGGGTCTTGGTCCTGGTCATCAACAGTTCCACAGAATGAGGTACATACACCACTAACTGGTGTCCCATCACTATGCTTTCACAACGCTCAATGCTGACACCTGTTGCAGCAACGGATTTGAGACATCCGGGCAACGCTGCGGCTACAGGATCTAGAGTAGCCGAAAAGTACGCAACTGGTCTACGGGCATTTCCATGAACTTGCACTAAAACTGACAAAGCACAGCCCTCCCTTTCGCAGCAATAGAGGGAAAATGGCTTCTCGTAGTCCGGCATTCCCAGAGCCGGAGCACGACACAAGTCATCTGTCAGCTGCAGGAACGCCATCAAGCACTCATTGTCCCATGGTACCGGATCGCTCACCTCCTTGTGCGTCAGTTTCTGTAAGGGTTTTTCTTTCAGTGAAAAGTTAGCTATCCACTGTCGGCAATAACCAAGCATTCCTAGAAACATCCTGACTTCTCTCTGTGTTGTAGGCGAGTTCATCTTCATTATCGCCTCTATTCTATCTGGTGACACCTTGCGTTTTCCTTTTTCTATCCGGTGACCCAAGTACTGTACTTCTGTCAGACAGTACTGCAATTTGCTCGGGGATACCTTGTGTCCATTTTCAGCTAAATGGTTCAGCAAGGCGATGGTATCTGTCTTACAAGCCTCTTCTGTTTCTGACGCAACAAGTAGGTCGTCTATGTACTGGACCAGAACCGAATTCTGGGGCAGTACCAGACTTTCAAGGTTCTTTTTCAACAGCTGGTTGAAGATTGAAGGGCTATCTGTGAACCCTTGTGGGATTCTACACCATGTTAAGACGCGACTCTCTATTTTAAAAGCGGGAGATACTGGCTCTCTTCGTCTAATGGGATTGAAAAGAAAGCCTGACAAAGATCTATCACTGTGAACCACTCAGCTTGGAATGGTATCTGAAACAGTATCACTGATGGATTCGGTACCACTGGACAACATGAAACAACAATGTTATTAATTTTTCGAAGGTCCTGTACTATCCTAAATTTCCCACTAGGTTTCTGCAAACCCATAATCGGGGAATTGCATGGGCTTCCCACGATTTCCTTCAGTATTCCCTGTTTAATCATAGAGTCGATCACGGGTTTTATTCCTGCAATCGTCTCTTGGGACAGCTTGTATTGTGGCGTTCTTGGATAATCAACATTTGGTTTCACTATGATCTTCACTAAGCATGGGCGTAAAATCCGCTCCGATCGCGGATTTTTCGGATTTTCGGCAAATTCGCAATCCGCGAACTCTCGCGAATTTGTCGAAAATCCGTGAATCCGCTCGCGGCTGATTTTTTGCTTGGTTGCGGCGCGCGGCGTGGTGCACGGCGTTCACTTTCCGTCATTTAGCGTTTGCCGAGTTGTTTTTCTTTGCGAGTGACGCGCCATTTTGGATCTTGCTGCGTGATCCCGCGGGAGTTTGGCGCCCGCGAATACGTAATCGCGGCTTGCCACCTTGCACAGCACACCTCGCGAGAGTTCGCAATTGCGAACACGTAGTTGAGGCGGAAAGGAACAATCTCGCACTCGCGAAATAGAGCTTTTGCAATTCTGCACAAGAAAATCACCAGCAAACAGGATAAACCTTCAGAAAATTATGATTTTTATCAGAATCACTCCTCAGATTGACATTTGCATGGCCTTTTTTTTTGCAAGGAGTCCATTTTTGGGGGGGGGGAGGAAGGAAGTGCCCCACAGTCTCCAACTTCCTGTTCCTGTCCAGCAGGCTCCTCCCAGTGCTTTGTCCATCTCCTGGTCACTTTCATTTGGATCTGGAGCTGGAAGGATTACTTTTTGTGGGTGCTGCTGGATATTTGGATTTGAGGCCTTTTTGACTGTCTTTGGATCACTTTTGGATTAGAAATCAACTTTCACAAGTAAGTTTGTTTGGGGCATTACAGTTGCTGCAAGTAAAATTTTGGAACTTTTTCAGAACATTAAATAAATTATATTGTGGGTAGCCACAGTATCCAGTAGGACCAGGGTTGGTTAGGGGTGCATGATACAACTGTTTTGTTGATTTTAAACACCATTGAGGCCATGGATGGGCTGGGATTGTGCTGATTTTTGTCGTTTTTTTGGGCCTGCTGGTGGGGCCCTTTGCCCAGGGGTGGTGAGTGTTGCATGGGCCTAGTCTTTCTGTGGGGTGTCTTCTTGAATTTAAACATAATTGAGGCCATGGATGGGCTGGGATTGTGCTTATTTATTGTTTTTTGTCGTTTTTTGGGGGCTGCTGGTGTGGCCTTTTGCCCAGGGGTGGTGGTGCATGGACTGAGTGTGCCTGTGGTGTGGTCTCACTCTCTTTAATGTAAACATCATGGATGGCATTGGATTGTGGTGATTTCTGGCTGTTTTTCTGTTTTTTGGGGAGTACTGTTGATGTGGACTGGCCATGTGGGTGGTGGTGGTGGCCATCTTGAGTGCTGGCTGGTACAGGCAACATGTGCTTGGGGTGTAAGGGGCCATTTTGAGGAGAGGCAGTGTCTGAGGCCTGCACTTATTTTGCCTACTTTTCATCCTTTATGCCCAGGGGTAGTGAGTGTTGCATGGGCCTAGTGTTTCTGAGGGGTGTCTTCTTGAATTTAAACACCATTGAGGCCATGGATGGGCTGGGATTGTGCTGATTTGATTGTTTTTTGTCATTTTTTTGGGCCTGCTGGTGGGGCCCTTTGCCCAGGGGTGGTGAGTGTTGCATGGGCCTAGTCTTTCTGTGGGGTGTCTTCTTGAATTTAAACATAATTGAGGCCATGGATGGGCTGGGCTTGTGCTTAGTTTATTGTTTTTTGTCGTTTTTTTGGGCCTGCTGCTAGGGCCCTTTGCCCAGGGGTGGTGAGTGTTGCATGGGCCTAGTCTTTCTGTGGGGTGTCTTCTTGAATTTAAACATAATTGAGGCCATGGATGGGCTGGGATTGTGCTTATTTTATTGTTTTTTGTCGTTTTTTGGGGGCTGCTGGTGTGGCCTTTTGCCCAGGGGTGGTGGTGCATGGACTGAGTGTGCCTGTGGTGTGGTCTCACTCTCTTTAATGTAAACATCATGGATGGCATTGGATTGTGGTGATTTCTGGCTGTTTTTCTGTTTTTTGGGGGTGTACTGTTGATGTGGACTGGCCATGTGGGTGGTGGTGGTGGCCATCTTGAGTGCTGGCTGGTACAGGCAACATGTGCTTGGGGTGTAAGGGGCCATTTTGAGGAGAGGCAGTGTCTGAGGCCTGCACTTATTTTGCCTACTTTTCATCCAATATGCCCAGGGGTAGTGAGTGTTGCATGGGCCTAGTGTTTCTGAGGGGTGTCTTCTTGAATGTAAACATAATTGAGGCCATGGATGGGCTGGGATTGTGCTTATTTTATTGTTTTTTGTCGTTTTTTGGGGGCTGCTGGTGTGGCCTTTTGCCCAGGGGTGGTGGTGCATGGACTGAGTGTGCCTGTGGTGTGGTCTGGTCTCACTCTCTTTAATGTAAACATCATGGATGGCATTGGATTGTGGTGATTTCTGGCTGTTTTTCTGTTTATTGGGGGTGTACTGTTGATGTGGACTGGCCATGTGGGTGGTGGTGGTGGCCATCTTGAGTGCTGGCTGGTACAGGCAACATGTGCTTGGGGTGTAAGGGGCCATTTTGAAGAGAGGCAGTGTCTGAGGCATGCACTTATTTTGCCTACTTTTCATCCATTATGCCCAGGGGTAGTGAGTGTTGCATACTTGCATGTCCCTAGTCTTTCTGTGGGGTGTCTTCAATGTAAACATCATGGATGGCATGTGATTGTGCTCATTTTTCTGTGTTTTGTCCATTTTTTGGGGTGTATAACTGAACTGATGTTCCTCTGTCTTCCATTGCTTTTAGGTGCACAAGAAGACTCAAGAGAACCACCAGTGCCAGGAAGAAGTCCTGCAGCGGTGTGTGTGTGCAGCATAACGTCACGCGACGTCACGTCTGGACACAGAACCCTCTGCAACTCGTGCAACTGCTGCCTGCTGACCTGCTCTGAAGAAGATGGCCCCAAAAAAAGTAACCCGTAGCTCCTCTAGCAAGAAAGGTGCCAGTAAGGAGCAGAAGAAGCAAGTTACCAAGGACACTGGTGTGCCGCCCGCCCCTTTTTTTGGGAGTAAAAAAAAAGTATGCCTGCAGCAGCAGCGGGATCTGCTGGGGACCAAGCTGGCAGCAGCACCCCAGCTCCATTGGGCTCAGTGCCACCACCACCACCACTCCAACTTAAGTCCAAGCCCTTGAGTGCTGCAGAGGCAGCCAGTATAGTTCTTCAATCACCATCGACCAGTGATGTTGGCTCATCGCAAGAAAGCAGCAGCAATGTCCCTCAATCAACACAGGTTGTTGTAGCTCATCTGACGAGTGTTGAACAACCACAGCCGCAACAACAATCACATGTGCAAGTACAAGCCCAAGTACATGTGGAAGGAGAGGCAGCGCAAGGAGATGCGCAAGCAGAGGTGCATGGAGGGAGATGCGCAAGCAGAGGTGCATGGAGGGTCACAAGTGGCCACAATAGTTGTTCCTCCCGAAGTAGGGGCACATCAGGAAATCGACAATCAAGGCGAGGTATCATTTGAGGAAGCCACTCCTCCTGATGATCCTTCATTGTCTTCCACACCCCTAGCAAGGAAGAGATCAAGGGTGGTGTCTACATCTTCTTCAAGCACACCTCCTCCTGATGATACGGATCAAACTTGGGAACCAGCACCACAGCCGTCTGAGAGTGAGGCACACCATGATCCGACAAAGGTAGTTAAGCGTAAAAGGAAGCTCGTCCAAAGTCTCAGAGTTATGGAGTGTGATGAGGCTCAACAAGAAGTGGCGGATACTGCTGCTGATGAAGACTCTGCCAACGACGACCCAGTCATCATAAAGGTCACTGCAGCCCCAGCGGGCATGCAGCAAACAGACATTTTGACCCTAGCCCGAAGAGCTGCTGAGCGTGATGATGATGATGATGTTGTCGATGAGGAGGCAGTGGAAACACCACAATCATTGGAGTTAAGTAGTACACCAACTCGTCCCGCTTCCATATTTCTTTCTGGCAAGAAGAGACCTCCGTCAACCTCGACCTTAATTAGTGGCGGTGAAAGTGCAAAACGTACAAAAGTTGGGCAATCCAGATCCTCCACTTCATCTGGCATTAGCTTCATGACCACCACCACCAGTATCGCCGCCTCCTCCATGTCCCACAGACACTTCAAGTCCCCAGTTTGGGACTTCTTTACTGTTTGTCCAAAAAATCCAAAGTTTGCCATTTATACCATTTGTAAGCAAGCAGTTAGTCGTGGTAAGCCAGGTACCAACTATGGTACCGGAGGCCAGAGAGGTCATCTTAGGAGACAGCACACTGTCAAATGGTTTGCGCACCTAGATGCGATCAAGAAAGGCCGAATTCAAGGAAACGTTGATGTTTCATCTGATGATGACGAGGAGGAAGAAGACGTGTCAAACACTTCCCTTACACCCAGTACCCCTGTCAGCAGCACACCCAATGTGAGGCACACTAAGAGTGTTGGAGCGACTGAGACACCAACGCACAAAAGTTCACCAGCGAGCAAAATTGGGTCAACGAAGTCATTATCAGCCCGTAAATGCTTGGTCCAGGGCAACATTAGAACAATGCTTACTTCAGACGTGCCATATGAACGCAACCACCCACTGACGCGTCTGTATAACACTAAGCTGGCTAAAATGCTAGCTGTGGACCTTCTCCCTTTTTCTTTTGTAGAAGCGGTAGGTTTTCTAGAATTAGTGGCAACGCTCTGCCCTAAATGGAAGGTTCCTAGCCGGCTCTATTTTGCCAGAGTTGCGGTTCCAGCACTACATGAAGATGTGCTGGAGGCGATTGGGGCAGCTTTTCAGAAGAGTGCTGTTCACACAATACATCTGACAACAGACATGTGGACCAGTGGCGCAGGCGCTGATTACATGTGCATCACTGCACACTGGGTCTCTTTTTCAGGTGTTAAAGCAAAGCTAAACGCAGGTGTTGACCCGGACCAAGTTTTTAAAGCTGCTCGGAAACATGCAACACTAGCCATGTTTGGCTTGGAGAAAAGTCACACAGCAGAAAACCTTTTGGAAGAGTTTAACAAAAAGGTCTTGAAAATGCTATCCCCCCAAAAACGCATGATTGGTTATGTTTCCACGGATAATGGCGCCAATGTAGTTAAGGCCATGTGGCAGGGTGACTATTTTAGAGTGCCGTGTTTGGCGCACTGTATCAACCTGGTTGTTCAAAAATTCTTGAGTGATAAACACAGTCCAGCGTTCGAGGTAATGGCCACCTGCCGCAAAATGTGCAACCATTTCAGCCATTCTTTTAAGGCCCGGAAGCATCTGAGGAGACTGCTACTTGAACGTCAAATGCCAGTGAAAGCACTCATCCAGGAGGTGGCAACACGTTGGAACTCAACCTTCTACATGCTTGAGCGTCTGTATGAGCAGTATACGGTACTCAATCACTATTTCTTCACAGAGGGTACATCTCAGAAGGAGGACATGCGGTTGGGTGCGGCGCAATGGGACATAGTTAAAAGCCTGACAGACATGCTTCGTCCTTTTGAGTTCTTCACGCGTGCAGTCAGCCAGGAGGACTGTAATTTGGGAAAAGCTATCCCATTGTTGTGCATGCTGGAGCACCAACTGATGGCGGTATCTTCTGAGTTTGAAAAAGATGAAAAAAAAAGACCATTTTATTTTGTCTGAGAAATTATTAGAGCGCCTACGTGGTGATGAACGTCTTAAAAACATCAAGTCAGAACAGCATTACATTTGTGCTACTATTCTGGATCCACGCTACAAAAAGGCACTGGCAGGCGAAGCATTCTTTCCTTTTGCTGATGCAGATGTTCAAAAGTACAAAAATTGGTTAGCCTTGTCAGCCAAGAGGTTTGAAAAAGAACGGCAGGTTATTGAAGGAGAAGACAGTACATCAGCATCAGCATCAGCAGGCCATCCCCAGTCACAAGAATCCACTTCTGCACCTGTGGCTGGGGCACAAGTGACCTCTCAGCCGTTAAAGGCAACTGGATCATCTGCACCACACACAACAGTATCAGTGGCTGTTGTAGAGGATTGGCTAAGTTTGCTTGGGTATGGTTCTCGAAAAAATGTCAAAGGCACAGCAAAAAGTAAGCAAAGTGGAGGAACCGTTGATGACCTTGAGTCGATGGTGCAGGACTATATGAATGACTCAACAGAGGTCTTTCTTAATGATGAGCCATTGCAGTATTGGCATGGCAAAAAACAATTGTGGCCACAGCTCTCCAACCTGGCTATAAACTATTTGTCTTGCCCACTCGCAAGTGTGTCTTCTGAACGTGTTTTCAGTGCTGCTGGTGGCATTGTAACTCCCAAACGGAGCCGCCTCTCGCCCAAAAATGTGGAGCGGCTGACAATGATCAAGATGAATCAGCACCTCATACCACCAGATTACAAAGTACGAGAAAGCACGCCGCATGAAGACGAGGAGGACGGCAACGTAGATGAGGGGATTTGTTCTCTGTTCGGTGGCACTGACCTCATCCTGCCTGAATTCGCAGAGTATGATGACGAAATCTTCTTCTTATTCCCTGACACCGAGCCCTGAAAATGAGACAATGAATCAAGAACTTTCTTTTTCGTCCTTATTCACTTTTATTCCTGTTTGTCTCTCTTTCTTTGGTTTGCACAGTTAATTTAATTCAAACTTTAATCACCTAATCCCAAAAACAAGACCATCAGCAGAACTGTCTTCACTTGTTTGCTTATTGATTTGAAGGTGCCGCAGTCTACATTCCTCAGGTTCACAAGTTCTGAAGAACATGCTCCTCTATCCTCCTCCTCCAGACTGCGATTTCCCTCAAAGCAGAGTGCTGGATTACGCCCAATGAAGAAAGACTCAGCACTTGTGGGGGTGTTGTACTTCTTTGCGGGTGAGTTGACGGATTTGGGCCCATTGCTGTGAAGCTCTAATAATGGACAAAAGTGTTTTGGACCAAATATGAGGTGGAAATTTCTTGCCGTTTTTGCTGACTTGCTTGCCTTTGGGGTGCTCTTTGGCGGGGTTCCGGGTGTTTGTGGGTGATTTTTGGTGTCTGGGAGCACTGCTGCGACAGTCTAATCTTGATTGCATTTGCTTTTCAGGAAATCCGTGGTGGAAAACAGGAGTTATGATGATTGATGATGATGACCTAGCTGCACAGCGCCGCGATTGGACCAAAGGCCGAGAGATATTGTAAGTATGAGATTTAGCTTTTTCGCTGTTTGGGGGTGTTGTCGGGTGGTTTTTTTCGGGTGGGTTGGCGGGTCTTGCCTGGGGCATTCCTGGGAAGGTCTAATACCGGATAGAAGTGTTTTGGACAAAATCCTTAAGGAACAGCCTTTTTTTTGCTATTTCTTCTGTCATCTTGCTCAATGTAGCGTTTTGGGGGGCTTCCTGCTGTTCGTGGGTGGGTTGCGGCCGGGGTCTCTGTCGAAGCACTGCTGCGACAATCTAATCTTGATTGCATTTGCTTTTCAGGAAATCCGTGGTGGAAAACAGGAGTTATGATGATTGATGATGATGACCTAGCTGCACAGCGCCGCGTTTGGACCGAAGGCCGAGAGATATTGTAAGTATGAGATTTAGCTTTTTCGCTGTTTGGGGGTGTTGTCGGGTGGTTTTTTCCGGGTGGGTTGGCGGGTCTTGCCTGGGGCATTCCTGGGAAGGTCTAATACCGGATAGAAGTGTTTTGGACAAAATCCATAAGGAAACACCAGTTTTGGCACTTTTTGTAAGTTAGGGTTCGTTAGGGTTAGCCCTAGCAGCAGGATTGCATGTGTTTCGGGGGGTTCTATTGCAACGCAGTTCTGTTGTTGTAGAGCACTGTTGGAGCGATGCTGGCTATGGATACTTTTGCTTGCTTGCAAGTGGTTTGAATACAATGCACGGTCTGTATTTGGGCCTACTGTTACTTTCAAAGTACGTTTTGTAACCATTTTTCTGCTAGGCATCGTTTTTGGAGATCTGATTGGGGTTCTTCTACATTTTTGCGACTGGCTTTAGTAAGGGTCTTGGTGGGAGCATTGCTGGGAAGGTCAAATTTTGTTCTAAAACACAGTTTACAGTACACCTACCTTGAGGGGAAAGATACGCTATAATATTTTGGCCATACTTATTTATCCTTAAAAAGGTGACTCAGACAGAGCACGCAATTTCAAAAATATTGTACTGTCTATTAGGGAAATCAAAGTGTCACTTTTTGAACCACACAGCGTACATACCTTTTATTTATTTATCAGTGGTATTGTAATAGCACTTCCTGTTTTCCGTTCAATAATTACAGGCCGGGTTTCAGTCAACATCCGCCAGGCAGGCAGTGGACAGGGTGTCTTCTGTCAGTGGTCACCAACATTGATGGACGAAGCGTCAGCTGGAATGGAGGAGTGCCGCCAATAAGAGGAATTGTTTGCTGCATGCAACTTACTTACCAAATTCAACAGGACAACTCCAACAACATACTCAATACAGATACAGTATCCATTGTTTTATTCTATGAGTGTGACTGCATGTGCTTAGCTTTAGTTTGTAACCAAAGATTGTCTTTATCTTCAATTATTGTTTGTCCATGCTCTGCTTTTTTTTTCTTCTCTCAACAAAACCTACCCAAAAAGAAACCCCCATTCCCATCCATTTTACAAACCCTAACCCTCTTCCCCCGGGCTGTGTTGTTTTGCTTGATGTCTGACTAAAATGACATCAATAATTCCACACACTTGCTGGGGAGGATAAGGTCATAGCAACAGGCTGGTGAAGGAATACGAGGATATCTTCTAGACTTACTCAGCTTCAGTACTATATCTTCTAGTAGTAGTAGCCAATGTCAAATAAATTCAACGCAAGTACTAGTTATACTTGCAAGCAAATACTTTACCATTTGTTAGGCTACATTATGGCACTGTTCTAGTGTACTGTCACCTGCTATATTCTCGATCGTACCGTAACCGTTGTAATGCTACAGTAAGGACAAACAAGGTTTCGTTTTCTTTTTTTCCATAGGCATGCAACTGCCACTGTGTCACACCACTAGTACCACCGCAATGAGGAAATGTCACCCGCCCAGGATTGACAACGTTAATCCCCATTTCACGTGGAGCCAGCCCTGGGCCTAGCCCTAATTTCTAACACTAATTACAGGTAAGATAAGCGTTTGGTGGGAGGTAGTATAATGGAGTATTATTTCGGAGTAGACAAGAGATTGACGGTTGTACTACTAAAGTCCTACGACTGTTCAGGAAAACAAAGTTACTGTTACACCCCCGTCCCCCACCCACCAGACTGAAAAGCAGTAAAAAACAGGTATGGTCAGATAAAGTTTAAAAATGTATATTTATGTAGCCCTAACAAAATAATCTCCCTCAAGACCCACCCTAACCCCAACGATTGTCTTTGAAACGTCCCAAAACGATCCCAACTCCCAAATCCCACCCCCCAAAAGTCTATAAAAAAAGGGCAAGGGACACTCCACTACTGGAGGGTGCTGGTGCTGGTGCATTTTGCCGCATGGGCATCATACTCCTTGCGGAGGGTGGCAAGCTCGGAGCGGAGGCCCTTCACCAAGTTCTTATACTTCTGGACCTCCTGCTCCAGGTTGGACATTCGGACTCGTAGGCGGGGTTGGCGTTCCTTGCAGCTCCTGTGGGGGGCAGCTGGTTTTTCTGTTGCTTGGCGGTGGCGGTTGGCTTTGTTAGCCCGGCTCGGTCCCGCTGGAGCACTGCGGGACCTGGAGGAGGATGCAGCGGTCCCAGCCGAGGATGTTGTTGTTGCACCGCTCGACTGCGTGTCCTCCTCCTCCTCCAGGGCCACCAGCCGCCGATATTCGGCGACAGTGGCCTCCAGCCTCCGTTGCCGGGCCATTCTAGCCTGCTCCCTCCGTGTTGTTGATTTGGAAGGAGCAACTATATGAAGAAAGAAAGACATAGTCTGTAACCAATGCTCCTTAGCATTAATAACACAAAGTGATTGAGCCGAAAGTTGGGTCACAGTACAAGTAGCAAATTGAAAGCACAGTACATAACTATTGAGGACAGTATCTATGTAACCTCCCACTCCTGCATCCTTGCTCTAACATTAGTGGTACTTTAATGAACAAATTCTACGACCACTATGGACTTCCATTACAGTCGACTATGACAGTACACCAGTCTTATTCTTATTCTTCTCTCTTGTTTAGGAAAATTGGTACGTTATCTTAGGCAAGCCGGCAGAATGACATGGACAGCACAGTGAACTTGCACCCGAGAAAAAAAGTTGCACACCATGATGAGTGAGACAGACTTGCGTTACTGTACCGGTCCAGTACATGCAGGTGGTGAAGCTATTACTTTTCTATTACGGGTGGCAGTGAGAATACTCTGTTACAAGGGCTACTGCTTAATTAATTTACCTTTCACCCTACAGTGCAAATGAGTACTAGAAAAGGACAATGAAGAAGCTAACTAATTTGATTATCTATCACTTCACATGGGACGTATTTGATGACATATGGGATGACTTTAGGTGCTTTGCTTAATATTGAGTGAACAGTGATACACCCACACATGAATGACGTACTACAAGCAAACTAAAGTTATTAAGAGAGGTACGGAGTGTCCACCATAATAACCAGATATATGCTGTGATTGCAGACGCAATACAAAGTACTGCTACTATTCATGGTAGTATTGGACACATTTACAATTCCTTTTCCTTTCCTTCCCTGCACTGGAACGGACGTGCGGGTGCTGTGGTACATGCTCTTCAAGGTAACACTTAGTACATCTGGCGACCATCTACTCTCTCTAGATACACATGTGCTATCTAAGAGTCAGAGTATACCATGCTCCAGGCATCCATTCAGTCAAAGTATACGCACACATACAGTTTCTGTTTCACCCACCCAGGCTGCTGTCCTTCCACCCATCCTTGCTTCATCATTGACCCAGCCATGCACCATACCATATTCTTTCCTCCCAAGCCACCTCGGGGGCCAAGCAAACACATATCGTTCTTCTTTGCCAGCCATCATACAATTTCGTGTCCCACTTACTTACACCCTTCTTTCGCTTTTCGTTCATCCCATCCATCACGTTCGTCTAAGAACTTATTGGGATTCTTCTCACCAAAAACTTCACAGCTAAGTCGAAGTACATTTCGAGGAGGCTACTACCTGGTTGATTTGTAATACACCCGTGCAGAAAGCACACTATGCAGTCTTCAATCTCAATAAGTAAGGAATATATAGCTTACCTGTTTCCGCCACCACCGTTTGAACCCCCACAGGACCGTCCGCCGGCTCTTGCACCGCCTCCTCCCCAGAGTCCTCCGAGTCCTCGCCCAACACATCCACCTCCGCGCTGGCCCCGTCACCAGATGTTACACCTACAAAGTACATTTAAGAATGTTAGAATACACCACTCACTACTATATAATATTTGGTCTAGGAGAAATGTTAAAAAAACTGAATACAATGTAATAATTTGTGACTGTCTACTCCAAAGTAAAAATGTCCCTTTTTCCAGGGAAGGCTGTTGTCTTGCTGCACTTTTATGCACAACTGATGAATGCTTGCTTTTTATTTTTAACACGCACCACTTTTTCTCCTAACAGACAGAAGCTTGACTCCTAAGAACACGACCAGGATCAAGTTCAAACCAGGTGAGAGCTCGGCTCGACCACAAGAAATGTGTCCAATTAATCGTCAGCACTAACCACTTTTCCGTTTTCAGTTAAATAGTTTTATGACAAAGTAGATTTTAATAAATGTGTTTACTTTTAATAAAGCTTTTAAACTTAAATAGACTCTGTGGTTTTTGGTCCTCCAGACTAGAGTGGATGAGCTAAAGGTTTTGGAATTTTTGCAAGCATGAGTGCCTCTGACACTTCTTGACTGTGCTGTGACTCCGTACTCTCTTGTCCTGCGTACGATAATCTAGAGATCATTGGGGATCAATAATCGGTGACTACAGAGCTGAATGACTCTGCCACACTATCTAGTCAGTAAGGAGACAGTGCATAGAGCTATTGCTGAATAGAATGGGAGTCCAATGGAATTGCCAAATGTCCAATCTTAGTTAGCTACACAGACAGACTAATAAGAATAATCTAGTAATACCACAGGGAGTCATATTAGAGCCAGGATAAGAATTTATATCCAGTGTACAAGAAGATCAAAGACGATTTAGAAAAAATCGAATGAGGAACGCTAGGAAAAAATAGGTACTCTTTATTACAATTAAAACTTACTGGGGCCAGCAAAGGAGCCCTCGCCTGCCCGATCCTGGCCTGCATCCTGAGCACCCTCCTCCTTCTGTGTCCTCTTGCCCTTGGGGGGAGCTGATGTACAACATGAAAGAAAGAAAGACCAGAAAACATGGATGAGATTTGTCAACCAAATCAACCATTTCAAAAGAACAATAACAACATTTTTTGGAGAAATAGCAAATAGATAGACAACTATTCCACGGGATCTATCTCATGTGGTATACTACGTTATTCGTATTGCCTGATTTGCGGAACGTTGACTTAGAAAGTTCCTATGTAACTCAATAAACAGACTACTAAAGAGGTTTGCCTAGGCCTGGCACTGCAGGCAGCAGTCCGCAGCACGCGAAGTGACAGACAAAGTCCATCCTGCTTGCAGATCAGTGAATACTCAAACTATCAATCCACCCACCACCACCACTATTTCTTCTTATAGCCATGTGTCTAAAGGAAGGAGTGGACTTCAGTCTGTTGGGGCTGATTTAGAAGTCCCTTGCGGCTCATTTTCCTCCATTGTTGCGTGACTTTTGTGACGCTGCGGCAGAACAAAAGACTCGCCATGGTGTTGGTGCGGCGTATATATTAAAAAAAAAGAAATTATGGGCGATGCATCACGTTGTAAAGCCCTGCGCCATCAGGGGGCGTTCCGGCGCAAGGGAGGGCGTACCTGCGCAGGGACGAATCCTAAAAGTGGCTGAGGGAAATCTACAAGATGTCAATCAGTCACTTTTAAGACAATGATGCATGAGTCAAACCATGCGCGCTTGAAGCCGACGTACGGCTTGATGCAGCATTGGGGAGATAGGGTACCCCAGAGCATTGCTGGAGCTGCGCCATCGTTGGCACGCAACTCCAGCAATGCGCCGCCTTTACGGCACAGATGCGTAAGGCTTCTGTGACGTTTTGGGCCAATGGGTGGTGGTGGTGGCATGGCACACAATTACTGCCGCATCCCTGCTACTTTGCAGGGATGCGCCGCTAATTGAAAATATGACCCTTAGTGTCTAGCATTACGCAGTTCTTATCTTTACACTACACTCATACATAATTTCTCAGGCCAATGAAATGAACACAATGTACAAAACAAATAAGCATAGTAGCAAGCAAGGCTACTGAGAAGGAGAGCAGTGCACCTGAAATGCATAGAAGATTTTGAAATATAATTTACCTACAATGTAATCGGCAGCATTATTGCTCTTGGTAAAGAACAAAGATTTGCAAATAACAGAGCCGGATAAAACAGAGTAGTGATGAATAGCTACTACTACTCACCAAGCCCGGGGACCTCTACGCCGAGCGCGTCCAGCAAGTCCCGTTCCCGGTCCATGACATCGGTCCAGCGGTGGGTGGACTGGTTATATGTGCGCCGGACCCCAGAGAGCTTATACATGGCCCGGCACACCTTCTCCCACCGCTTCCGGCGCTCCCGGATGCCATAGCCAGTCACGATCTTGCCGCCTCCCAGGATCGTCTTGGGGAGGCGGCGCTGGACGTGGAAGATGAGTGCCGCCACTTCCTCCGCGCTGAAGATCTCCCGCGGCACCACTTGCTCCCCCCTCAAACGCCCGCACGGGAGCCGGGCACGGGGTGCGGGACCCTTCCCCTTCTCAGGGTGCTTCCCGGCTCCCTTTACCATGGTCTGGGCAGAAATAAACTTAAATGATAAAGAAGAAATAGAATAGTGAAGAAGAAAAGAAAAGAGTTTAAAAAAGTAGTTTAAAAGTAACTAAAAGTAGCAGAAAACACAAAAATATACAGCTAGAAAAATAGAGGGATAGATAATAAGTAAAATAGATTAAATAAACGTCAAACAAGCAAAGGATGGCAGAGATTCAGAGAGGATACAGAAAGCATGCCCAGAACCATAGCAATGAATGAGAAACAAGATGGCCGCGCCCGTTCACAACCGCGTGGGTAACTTCGCGCAAGATTTTCCTCGCGAGCACGCGCGAAATTGTACTAGCGAGCAGCACAGTTTGCGAGATTACACATAGCGGCCGGAAACGGAATTACGTCACGCAAACAAGATGGCCGCCCCCGTGTACGACCGCTAGGGTAACTTGGCAAACGTATAGCTACAAGCGCCTTGCGAACACGCGCAAAAGCCCGCGAACATACACGTCGCAAAAAAAAAAAAGTGTATTCGCAAGCATTCGCGGCTCCCGAAATCGATCTCGCACGGATTCGCGCCCCAAAAAACGCGCGAAATTGCAGAAAAACGGTTTTTGCTAAACTGAAAGCAATGAGCAGGTGCAAAAGTTCAAACTTAACATTTGTAACATTCACTGTAGTGCTTCCTGAGGGGCCCCTCCAGAGTTTGCAACTATTCTATGACCCTGCTATGACCCAAACAGCAGGCTCATAGAATAGCTACAAGTAGACCATAAAGGTCCTGTGAAAAAAAATTTCACTGCAACAGAAAGCAAATTACAGATAAGGAAGGAAGCAGGTGCCAGCCAGACTGGAACTTTCTAAATAACTGACACATTAATCAACCCCCAATTAATTCATGGCAGTTGAAGTAGGGGAGGTGTGCTTGCTTTTTTCACCCCCCATAAACTACAGTGATAAACAAACCTAATGGGTGGCAGTGAGGATGTACCAGAGGGTGGCATGGGTGTCCCAGAGGGTGGCAGTGGTGAAGCAGAGGGTGCTGTGAACCTGTGATGATAAACCAGACGTAGAAACAACATAGTCGCGGCCGTTGCGTGCCGAAAAGTAAGTTCGCAATTGCGAAATTGTCCCAAAATCGTCGCGAACGCGCGCCAACACAAAAAACGGGAAAATCCGCAAATCCGCTAGAGTTCGCGTATCTTCGCGGATTGCGAATCCGTAAATCCGCAATTTCGCGTACGCGAGATCCGCTAGATCCGCCCATGCTTAATCTTCACTGGCTCTACCCCTTTGGCCAATCCTATCTCTTCTCCTGTAAAATCCCATACTTCTGATGATACTGCCTCCCTTAAGTCCCAAGGAAGGTCCTACACAGTCAGAGTGGGATACAGTTCTATGCATGTTCTTGAATTCACAATTTTGAAGGTAGCATCATCATCTGTCGTTTCTACCTCTACTCCCTGTGGTGTGCAGTATATGGTACAATTCAGCTTGCACAATAAGTCCCTTCCTAACAGACACACAGGACTAGAATCGCACACCACAAACTGATGTTCATTCGTGTAGTTTCCGATTTTTACTGACACTGGTTCCGTCAAAGGGCTAGTCATTCTTTTGTTTGCGACTCCTACCACCTGAATTGTTTCCCCCGACATTGGTAGATCCGGAACCACTGCTGATCTCAAAGTTGAACCAGTAGCTCCGGTATCCACCAAGAATGTTGTGGGACACCCTGCCACTTCTGCCTCTACAAATGGTCCTCTTTGATCCACTTCCAGAACAGCCCCGAGGGTGCAGTCCTCTTCTTTGCTTACACGTTGTCCCGTCAAGGGATCAATGTAGTAACCCTTTTCCTCATCTTCGAAAAGAGGCATTTGTCTAAAAACCTTTCCCCCTGTCGAAATCTTTGGTGGCTGCGGAAACTGAGCTCGTGGAGACGAAGTCCCCCCTTTGGCCACCTTGATTCTCGGCACTGGCACCCCTTGAACTGGAACCTCTGGAACCTCCTCCTCTACTTCTAATTTTCCGTTTTCAGGGTTATAGGGACACTCGCGTCTCCAATGTCCCACCTGATGACACTGGTGGCACTTTGTCGTTTTCTTCAACGTAGCAAGGTCTATTCTAGGTCTCGGGTTTTCCTCGCTGTCTCTACTCTGTCCGTTTGGTTTTCATCCCATTGTCCCTGTTCCCTGTTGGCGCTGTCCACCCTTTCTAGCTGACTGCATCTGTACTACCATCAGCTTCTCTTTTAGCTTCTTTGCTTTGGAATCTATTTCGTCACTGCAGTACCTGGCATACCTCAAAATCTCATCTAATGGTCTGTTCTGCCAACAAATTAAATGTTGCTGAATCATCAAACAAATATCAGGCCTCAACCCCAAAACAAACTTTGACACAAACTGCCCTATGTCTTTGGGGTCCATTACATCGAGTCCACTGTATTGTTTGAATGTTTTCAGCAATCTCTCATAAAATTCATGAACTGTCTCCTTGGGTTCCTGTCTTGTTCGGTCTATTTTTACCCAATCTATGTCTTGTGGTGGGACCTTTTCCTTCAACCAAGTGATTACTCTTTCATATTTCAACATTACAGTTTCAGACGGTCCATTTGTGGCAGCATTCCTTTCTGGTTCTACAGTTGGCCACTCAACACTAGTCTTGCATGCTGTCCACAAATCTCCTGGCACCACAATGTCAAACAAAGTGTTCAAATCAATCCACAATACCTTGGAGATTTTCACAAACCTTTCTACCTGCTTGTACCACTCAACGGGATTGTCCCTTAACTTCGGAAAGGAATTGGTAAATGCAGACAAATCTCCTCTACTCCAGGGCACATGTACATAGTTCCCATTCGATATTTCTCTCAAAGGAAATGCCTCCATCTGCATTACCCTTCCTTCCGGAGACATCGCACTCGTGCTCCGCCTGACAGTACCCCTTTTGGACCACCTCTCTTCCCATTTGTCCAGATCTCTCCACACTCTTATTCCCGCTATCAGTTCCCTTATGTGTGTCTTTAATCCTGTAGTTCTCTTCTCATCCAAGTCTTGGTCTGAATACTGCAACCTATGGTTACTCTGTAATGTCCTTGTTCTGGACAAGTCTACCGTATACTTGTCTGCCAGTCCAGACAGTTTCTCATGTATTGCTCTTGCCTTTCTGGTAATATCTTTTGCTATAAACAGTAACTCATCTTGTTCGTACAGGTCAATCCTTTCTAAAGGCAACGTCCCATCTATTATCTCATCCAGGTCAGATTTTAAGCTAGTGACATCGAGTCTTTTGGCCTTTACTGCAGCTTTCAGTATGCTAGCTCTAGGGGGTCCATTCACATCTCTCCCATCCCAGCTCCGAGTCCTACGTCTAGGCTCAGGCGAGTTATGGGGAGTCCTCCCATGTTCCCATCTCTCCAGGTCCCATGCAGTTCCATCCTCTCTGGGCGTATGGTGAAACACTTTCCCATTTCTCATAATCCCACAAGTCCCATTCTGCATGGTTTCCCTATATGCATGGTAAGACATTCCGTCATTCCCCCTTTCTTCATCATTTGCCGGTGGTCTTTGATCTCTCGACCCATGGCAAGATCCTTCACTGTTCCCCATGCTCCCACGACTCCAGTGCTGTACATTATCATTAGGTGCATGGTGAGTACATCTAAATCTATCCCTGTATTCTTGTGTCCTTCTGTCTCCCTCACTGGTTATGAGACGGGACGTCTCTCCACATCCTGTACTTCTCTCACGTCTCTCTTGCTCATTTCCACCGTCAGTATGACGTATAACTCCTCTACTCTCCGGACTGTTACCATCCCACTCCTGACTACTGGCGCTAGCCCCGCAGTGAGACAATGTTCCATTGCCTCGACTTCCCCAATCAGCCTCTGTTCTTGACCTGTGGGCTGGTGCTTCTGTGGACCCATCCCATTCTCTCAAGTCAGCTCTCAGCTCCTTAAAGGATTTCGGCCGTGGTCCCCTCAGGTCCATCGGTCCTTTCTGACCCCCCTGTTCTTCTGCGGGACCCACTGCTGAATCGAATGGGGTGCTCCACGTCACTGGTCCTGGCAATTGCCTCCAGGCATTTGTCGTATTATTTCTCCTTTCCATTTCAGCTCTCTCTCTATCTAACCTCCGCTGTTCTTCCTCTCTGTCTCTCTCGGGGTTGTAAATCGATACTATAGGACCTATGGTAACGGGTACTTGTAGAGCGTCTGGCAACCCATAGGACTCAACCCTCTCTGTTTCCGGTACCTTCTGCACCACAAACCTTCCGACTACACCCTGTACTGTACTAGGCTGGGGTGTCTCTTCACCTTTGGTAGGTGTCCACTCTGATATAGGGAGTGGTACATACCCCTCTATGGCAGGCCCATCATCCCTTGCGAGTCCCCCATCCTCCATTCTCCCAACGTTCGGAGGCGGTCTATCTATCAACAACCTATTTATCAAGTTGTCCTCCGACTCGCTCTCCTCATCCTCTTCCATGAGCCTCTGTTCTCCTGTCACCTCTCTCACTGGGTATAACTTATCCACCTCAATAGCCTGTACCTTCCATCTCTTGGCGTCCGCATCCCATTGGGCATCTCGCACTGCCCTTACTGATCGCTTCAACCTTTCTTGGCGCCTGTTCAGATTTCTGTCGTGTGCCGCCCTAAGCCACGCATTAAGGGCCTCAAACTGTGTTGGCCTAGGCGGAGGATTCAATGAGGACATAATTGATTTCAGCCGATGTAACCCCTCTAACCTGAACGTTCCATACTTAGGAAACGTCAGTTCCTTATTCCCTTCCGAGATCTTACTCCATTCCCCAATCCATAGTATTGTATGCAAGCCAACATTCGTTGCCATATAGTAAGCTGGTGTACCCTCTGGCGGTGCCTCTTGCCCATAATAAGAGTCCCTTCTTTTTCTCTTAAAAATCCCTCTCAAACATTTAAAACACTTCATGTTCAAAACCTACAGAATTTCTAATTTTCTCCGCGTCTGTTTACTTCCTGATGACAATCCATCAATCTCAGCACGGTTCTTGCTAACTGCCCTATCAGAACGCGGCTTTTCACTGATGTCACACCAGCCGCCCAATCTCAGCGCGGCTCTTGCCGACGTCACACCAACCGCCCTATCACGTCGCGGCTCCTCACTAACCGCCCTATCTCAGCGCGGCTCTTGCCGACATCACTCGTCCCCCTTTGCAGCAGTTCCCCTCCTTTCTCAGCTCGTCTCCGCGTTCAAGCGTGCGTCCCATTCATACTCCAAAAAATGATTACTTCCGTCCAAGCGATCACTTTTCTTTGACTGTCCGTCCACAGTCTAACTGTAATTGTCACCTTAACTGACGAAATGTCTTTCCGTTTACGTCCAGACAATCGCCTTCTCTGATAGGTTACTTACACACAGTAACTTTAGACCAGCGTCCGTTACTCACACACTCACTCTTACACTCCCCCTATCTCGGTCCTGCGGCGGTCAATGGTACCTCATGACCTCCTTACTCTGGTCGACAATTACTCTGGATGTTCGATACACCCGAACCACTTAAGCTCTACCCCGAACTTAAGATTTTACCAGGTTGCGCGCGCTCACAACCTTCTCACAATCACACTACAGGCATTCAACTCCGCAAGACATTACAATACAAATACAACACAAAACACCGCAATCTGTTCACGCATGACCCTTTTTATACTCACTCTCGTCCGAAACTGCTGCTTTTCTCTCTCCGTCAGTGCCTTCTTCGGCAGGCCACCTCTCGAACTCTAGGGACCTTGGGGTAAACTAACCTAGCCTAGATTACCCTCCTCAAGAAGATAACCATCCTCACTCTGCTACCAACTGCTGACGCAGGATTTCTGGTCTATTGTTACCTTACCAGATCCCAGCTCAGGTCGACTGAATCGTTGGTACCTGTCATTGAGTAAAAGGCAATCCACTACTAGGTTAATCAAGAAAGAACTTACACCACTCTAAAGAACCACTTACCATTGGAAAAGGTTTAAGAGTTTATTATAAAGCCAAAAATATCTGGAGATACAAACATCTCAGAATAAGATTCAAAAGATATACGGGTATCAATATAAAAAGAAATTCTCTAAATGCTCTTAATCGGCAAAAGGAAATTATCAAAAATATCTCGAATACCATGAGAGTTGCAAGAATCGCTATGAGTTGCAACTTGAGAGTCATTTACAGAAAAGAAAAGTTCAGGTTAGGCTGTCCCTACACTAGACTAAGTGACATCCCTACTTAACAAGATCTTTACCTAAAAAGGTGTCAGCAGTGGTGACTTCCAAAGAAGATCACACACTTCCCTTAGTCTTTGTCTCAAAGTCGAAGTCTTGCAGTTCTCTATCTGCCTACCCATCCGCTCTCTTAGGTTCCTCAGATCATCTGCCCTATCTCCACCCCGGGGTGCTTTCCCTAATACAAAATCACATTTCCAATAGGAACGCCCCTGGAGACGCCTCTCACGTGGTATCGATTCTGGCGGCAAATTCCAGTCTGATCCTCTTCTGGGCCCTTCGTTAAAGTTGACCTTGCTTCCCAGGCTTCTTCTCCAGCGAGACGGTACCCCCTAAAATTCCTGAAGACTCCTACAGGCATGTGCCGGGCTCTCTTGAACAAGAGTCCATTCATCACTTTCTGATAAAGGCCCCCTCGCACCTGCAAACAGACACTTTCTCGGTAGGCCCCAAATTCCGGCCTCCACCATAGCTTAGGTCGTAAACTATTTTTGAACAGGCTTTACATTCGTGCTCTGTGCGACCTCTCCTTAACGAGCACATGCAGATCAAAGAAGCGACTTTATCTATTCAGGCCTACTAGAATTACATGAAACGGGCCTCTGCAATATGCACATTTAATTTCTATGTTTAAACAGTATTCTAACTAACACACATTACTATAATGTAACACATCTATTTAAAACATAACTTCAATTCTATGATTAACAATACTCTATAGTAAAATGACATTAGAATCCAAGTTACCTAAAAGTGTAACAGCATCTTTCGTTTCTTGTGAAATGCCATGTGGCCTACACATTTCCATGGTTTGCAGAATTACATTTCTTTTTCACACAGCCCCATAACATGAGATTCCAACATCATTCTAACATTTCTACAAATCTCTACATTAGTTTTCCACACTGATATATGTATCTCTATTCTAATTAAACACTCATGTATATATTTTCTCCATATAAGTTTGACACTCTTGTATATTATATACTAGACTAATACAACGTGCTTGTAAATATGGTGCACTTCTACATTTTTCAGATTTGTGCTCTCTCAGATATTTTAGGCCTCAGAAATGTGAGGGAAATAGTGCCCGGCATGACTAATTCAAGGGTCATTAATTTATTTCTGAAATAAGAGCTTGCTGCTTAAAAGGTGGTCAGCTGTGGATAGTCAACTCGCAACACAGAGCATGCTGCAGGGAGGAGCATGGAACTGACAATAAGGAAAACGAGGCATCCAATATCTGTAATTTATCACAAAAGTAGACAGCTCTTTGATGCCTCTTTGGCCAGGTCACTGAAAGTGCACAGGTGCACTCGTCTAAATTCAAATTGTGTTTACATCTAATAATCATGGCTAGTGACAGTGTTTTCAATATTGTAACACTGCAGCAGCTCACTAATATTACTGCAAGTAATCTGTGACACCACTGTGACTTGTATTACAACGGCAAAGTTTTCAGATGACAGTATTGTGTTTACCTAATTTGGCACATATAAAAATATAGCTAAACTATAACAACCGTGTGCATGGCTATTTAACCCCTTAGCTGCGGCGGCTATTCCGCTGCAGTGCTAAGGGGGAGGGGGGCCGCGCGGCGTTCCCGTACTCGTGACGGAACCGCTCCGCCTAATAGAACGCTCAGCGCAGGCGCGGAATTCGCGCAGGCGCAGCGAACGGGCTGTGACGGAACCGTTCCGTCACCAGCACAGCCCACCCGAGGCTCATGAAGGAACGGTTCCGTCACGAGCACGCAAGGGGTTAAATAAATGTGGAAAAATACTAGCTGCAACATCTTTTTTTTGCTTGAGACAAAAATAAATGTGGATATATACAGAGAAAATGACATAAAAATAAATATGGATGAATACAGACGGAAATGTTAAAAAAATTCCATAAAACCGGGAGCCCTAACTATAACTCAATCAGTAAGTGATTTCACAGGATAACAATTCACAAATGACAACTAAAGTGAAAACATCAAAACTGAAACACATACAAATCAATTATACAGCTACAGCTACTACCAGTCAAAAAAAAGAGAGAACAATAATGAGGTAACCCATATACCCGTCAACACTGTTTCAATGGAACACATTCAGGATAGCATCCAACGACGGTATTTACATGTCATGCAATCGAGGATATAAAGTTTGGAAAACGTTTTCCCTCAATTACTATACTATTTAAAACGCTAGCAGATCCCCTGTTGGTTAAAGTTATGCCGACGCGTTTCGAAACCCTTTCTATTTTAAGGGATTCTTCTCAGGGCAGTGACCGGATTCTGTTGTTGTTTCTAGAAATCACATCAGGATCGTTGAGGGCCCAATTTTTCACGTTGTTGACCATAGGCTTGTGGCTCTTGATAATGTGGGTAGAGTTTGGGGAGTATTGGATTAGGCAGGTTTTGTTGTTTGAAAGGCACAAGTGCTTAAACATTCATTATTTTCTTTCTTTTTCCGGGCTGCAGTGGAGAAACTTCTCTCTGTGTCAGCCGTGATTTTAACAATTGTTTAGTTTTCGCAAGTGAGTAGTGCACATTAGGAAACCTACACCCGACGGCATAGATGAATTAATGTAGCCGGTTTTCAAGCGCATGACGTGCGTGCAGTAATTATGTTTATTTCTCAAACAGCTGTCCTTTAATCCGCATGGCAAAAATAGATAGGGTTTTGAAACATGTTGGTAGAACTTTAACCAACAGGGGATTAGCTAGTGTTTTAAATAGTATAGCAATTGAGGGAGAAACCTTTTCCAAATGTTATACCCTCGATTGCATGAAATGTAAATACCCCCCTTGGATGGTATTCCGAATGTGTTCCATTGAAACAGTGTTGCTGAGTATATAGGTTACCACATTATTGCTCTCTCTTTTTTTTTGACTGGTAGTATATATAATATATAATTATTTATATGTGTTTCAATTTTGATGTTTTCACTTTAGTTGTCACTTGTGAATTGTTATCCTGTGAAATCACTTACTGATTGAGTTATAACTGTATTTTTTGTTTTGATCTATTTTTTAGCCTAATTTTCACATTATGTAAAAAATGAAGTGTTGTCCATCCCTATTCTGTGTAGTTCTTAAATGCATTAGAATCTTTGGAAAAAAAATAATAATTAAATGATGTAGACCATCTTATTTGTGATTTTAGTCTCAGTCTGTTAAATAGTTGACAGCACAATAAATAGTCAGCTAGATATTCCCGTTTTTCTGTAACTTTCTGAATGTGGCATTTTTAGAAATCCGAAATTATCATTTGAGGGGCTTTTTAATTGCAAGTAATTTGACTATACACAGCATATCTCTCTCTGCTCCCTATCTGAAGTTAGCACTTATTAAATGTAATAAGGTGACTCAGTGTTAGTTAATGGGAGAGATAAGCCTTACAACTTGGAAACATGACCTTAGGAGTTTTCCTTTTCTAGGACATGTAAAATGTAACTACACATACCCTACGTTTCAAAACACAATGCACCGTTCTCTATGAGACTTTAGAGCCTATCTTAATTGTGACTTATAAGTACTAAACAGGAAGGCTTAGGCCTGGCAAAAGGCTTATTTTGTCTGATTGAAATCACAGTTTAAAATTCACTACAGACTGCAGCGGAAGGCCTGAGACATGATTTAAAAGGCTACTTTATTGGGTGGCACGAGTGTTGCTGCCCACTTGTACCAATTAATTTACAGGCCCAGGGTACATGTAGTGCCCTTTACTAGGGACTTACACGTTATTTAAATGATCCAATCAGGTATATGCCAATTGTACCATATTTTAAGGAGAGAGCACAAGCAGTTTGGCACTGATTTGCAGGGTCCTAATACCAAAAAAAATGGGTTCAGCAGCAGACAGTAAACATCTGGAGGTGATTCTGCAAAATAGGGCCTGATCCAACAATAGACATCACTAGAAAACACAGATATGAATAGGGTGAATGATTTGACTGAAAACATACAGGTCTCGGTGGTTCAGTAGCATATCAAGGGACAATAGTAACTTTTTCCCATTATATGGACTCTTGTGTGGTCACAATTTTTCATCTAGTGAGTAGGCACTACATTTTACTACCTACTTACTAGTGTGTCAATGGACAAACAATTGGACATAATGTTCTAGTGTGTCAATGGACAAACAATTGGATATAATGTTCTTTCTACTTTTATGTCCATATCAAGGATTATATTGGAGGGTTGGCATTAGCTTGTGATTGATAGTGATATTGGACAGTCTTCATTAGCAGTGATGAGTAATTTCATAGTAATGTGTAGTATCTTTGTTTTGAACTAGTATAAACACTTTAGAAAGTCTGTGAGGTTGACGCAGAGTGCACTGTTCTCTCCATGCCATCTGGTCTAGACTCATCAGGGTGAATGGCTCACAAGCTCCGCCACAAACATTGTATTTTTACTTTAGAGAAGGTGATTTGTATTTCACTCTAGCTTGACCAAGAATAAGAATGTCTTTTCTGCGCAGGGTGAAATTGATTGTCCCCATCTATGACAAAATGAACCCAGGATCCAGGGTTGCCATTTTCAAATGGATTGAAACGATCCACACTGTGAAGTCCTCGGCAGACAGCAAGGGTAAGAAGAGTCCGGATATCTATATAGAAGATGAGTGACGGAGTAAGCATGTAAGCTATTGACCCTCCACAAAGGTGCTCCTTGCTACAATGAGATGTGATCTTCCCGAGCTTTCAAACACTAATCCAAAAGCTTCAATGCACTTCTGATACTGAGATGAATGTAAAATTAGAATGTACAGAAAGAGAAAGACCATGGGGCAATTATCTGCCATTATAATTATATAATTAGCATTATCTGGACTTAAGGCAACAGTATTAAGGGAAGAGATTCATACATTTAGAGTATGGTCGATAGTTAGATCCTAATATACTGGTCTTGCATAGAGTAGCGTTTTGGAAACTGTTTACAGAAAAGTTAGATTTGAACTTTATATTTCAATGTTCTACAAGAAATGGGTATCTTGGTTCAGACCATGAAAGGAGGTATATCGTTGTGCTGTCTAATTACTAGTCAGATTCAAAAACATTTCATCTGAGGTTTATTCTGCATGTCCATACAATCTTTGGTCTCAATAAAAAACTTTTCTCTATGATTGCAAGCAGACTTTGTTCTCAAAGCCAAGATAATGTTTGATCTCTGCAGCGAATATCACCTAGATGTTGAGGAAATCCCTAGCACATTTGATGCATTCAAATGATGTATCAGTGAAACCAAGACCGATAACTGTGTTTTGTTTCTTAGATTTTTCTTATTTATCTTTTTTTAAATTGTTTTTATTAAAGTCAATGAGTACAATATATTCATTAATTTAATAAATTTAACAAATGAGATGACATTATTTCTCTCAAGGAAAAAGTAGTTCACAGTGAAGGCAGAGAAGAGAGAAAAAAAACAGTATTACATATCAATATTACACATTAGTCCCAGCTATCCAAAGACTATAGTTACATAGCTAATCATAATTGATCTTATTATAGCTGCCACTGTCTGACAAACAAAAATACAAACATTCTAACGAAAAGAGAGAAATATAATGAAAACACAAGGCAATACTTTTATACCTCCATATAATTCATAACTGCCCCCCAAATCTGGCGACCTTGTTTCCTTTTTCGTCTGCCTTTCACAGCATAAAGGCTATATTCCAAATTAAAAGTTGATAGAAATCTTGCCCTCCATAACTCAAAAGATGGGGGGTCCTTTTGTAGCCACATTGATGCGATACAAAGCCTTGCAACAGCAGTAGCTAGAAAAATCAAATATACAGAATGTATGGGTAAAGTTTCAACTGTCGATCCCTTTTCAACCCCCAATAGAACCTGAGTGGCAGATAATTGTATAGGTACCCTGTTGGAAATGGGGGTTGCCCAAGTCTCAAAGGGGGTAGCATGGCATCAAGCGGGCAGGCCAAACTTGGAGGACATGTGAAGCACTCACGCAGTACCCTCAGTCAACACACCAGGCACACCACAAAAGAGGCAGGACACCAGTTTGAGTTGGAAAATTAAGCAGTTTAGTATCTCCAACCTGCAAGGCAAAAATGCATCAACAGTGTCATCATAACACGGCACCAACTGGCACCAGAGCCCAGTACTTCAGAGGGGGATTATTTACATGGGATAAAAAGGGTTGAGTCCAAAGTCCATGCTGTAAGGGAAAAAGGATGGGTTAAAAATGTCATTAGATCTGGAGCCCAATCTGGCGGGGCCAACTCAGACTCTCATCCTACAGGGAAGGCTGTAAATGCAAAATACCACCTTAGCATAGATATTTATATCATGCACAATCACGCCAACCCAACCCCTGTAAAAGAAAACATCAGGGCAACATAGTACCTCATAAATAGGAGCACCTGTAATAACAGGCACAAAAGCATGCGATTAACCATTAGGTAGGAAAGTGGCCTCACCATAACCGTATAAACAGTAACCTAAAAGCCATGCCTAACCTCAGGGACCATCTGGCACAGGTAACTATGGCATTTCATTAGGCATGTCACCTGGCTAGGTGTATCAAACATCAGGCGGAACATACATCGCCTAGCATTAACATCAGGTAGAGGCCCTCCTTAAAGCTCAGGAACACCTGTAAGGGATTAGCTAGGCTCCCTCTACCAACAACCTCGGGGTATGAGCAGGGGCCTAGAATCAATCGTCAGGCCAGCTTAGGGCAGGACATCTTTAGCATAAAAACAGTAACCACAGATAACTGCAGGGCCTGAGTAAACAGCTTCCTTCAGGCAGGCCTAAACACTTTAGTGAAAATCATGTAACCTTGTGCTGTCATAATCCCTTAGCATTCAGGTGTCATCCCATTAGGAGAACAAACGCTGCACTACACAGCCAACAATATTTCCTAGCTGCAGGAATCAGCCAGTCATTAAATGGGGGTAAACATTTCATTACTGGTCAGGCTGGAATAAACGTTGCATTTAATAACAGTAACCCAATCAGTAGAACATTTCATCAAATAGGCACACCCTTCATTAAACGGGGCCTAGCGGTAGTCTATGAAGAACCATCCCCCAGCCAGGGGTTAGCTTTATGGCCAGACCATCACTAAAGGCTTTTGCCCATGTTCTACCCACTTTCAGGTCTTTCTTTGGCTAAGTAGGGCCAACGGGACCCAGCCACAGTTTCTCCCGGGGGAGGGGCGAACTCGAGGCCTTCTCCGGCCTTCCGCCCTCCTCCCCTGGGGATTACCTTTTTGTCTTCGGCCCTCCGGGGCCCTTGCGTTGGCTTTTGGGCAAGATCGGGGCTGAGGACCAGACGGGGGCCGTGCCCTCTCTCCAGGGTCCACTCGTCGACGATACCGGCCTTCTCAAGCTCCGGCAGGCCAAGGACCAATCAGGGCCCAGCTTGGGGAAAGGCACGACTGCACCCGCCTATCAGCTGCAGCCTCCAGAGATGTAGCCGCGGGGTCCAATCCTTGTGCGGCGTTGGCGGGGGCGGGCCGGTGACGCGGCCGGCGCCCCCGTCACGTGGTGGAGGTCGCGATGGCTTCAGGCCTAGTGCGGCCTGCTTGGAACGCGCGGCGGTCTCCTCAGGGCTCCAGGGGCCACCGCGGAAGACTCCACGCAATCGGGCCGGGCGCGGCCCTTGACACCACGGCGGCGGCCCTCTCCTGGTACCGGGGGCCGCCGGGGCAGACAACAGCGCTTCGGACCCAGAGCTTCACGGGGCTGCGGCGGTGAGTGGGAAACAGCAGCGCTTCGAAGGGGCACCGCTTTCAGGTCACACACAGCTCCTAGAGGCCAGCAGCGCTTGGCCAGAATAGCCCTCAAGGACACCCAGCGCTCGGAGGCACAACCATGGTCTCTGGAGTCACAGCAGGCTTGTACAGAACAGCGCTTATCAGGGGGCACGGCCTGAGAGCGCTTGAAGGCAGTTGAGGCAGTTCAGGACCACAGCTCCCAGGACCCTGGGGCCTCAAAGGGGCACAGCACAGCTCTTTCACAGTCCAGGGCCACAAATTCCCATGGGGGGGTGGACAGTCTCACTACAGTTCCTCAGGCCACACAGCCCCAGTGCTTCTCTTCCCACAGTGCTTGCTAGGCGCTCCAGGGGCAAATTATCTGAGGCAGGTCAGCAACCCTGGGTTCAGCACGGCGCTTTAGATTTATAGCGTTTAGGAGTACAGACAGTCCCAATCATCAGCCTCAGGGGCACACTCCTCACCTCCTTGGCGCTTCTTCCGCGCAACGCTGACGGAATTCCCGGTCCCCACAGTGTCAGGGACCTGGGTAGGGGCCCTCCCTGGTCAGGGGCCCATGGGGACAGCAGAGGGGGGGGTCATAGGGGTGCAGGGCCCAGCTCACAGGCCCATGTGGCGGTAGCACCTCACAGCAGGTCCCCTCTCTTCTTTGTCCCAGCGCTGACTGACTCTCTGGTGACACTTCACCCTATTTATACCCTCCTCCCAGGCAGTGCCAGGACCTTCTAGAATGTTGGCACATCTAGCCTAAACTGGTTCTAGGGGAGGGGGTGAGCACCCTGGGTGCCAGGCTTTCCCTCCAAAACTAGGGGTAGCTGGGTAATATTATCTAGACCGCTGACCTATG
Organism: Lissotriton helveticus; assembly: GCF_964261635.1. NCBI lineage: Eukaryota > Metazoa > Chordata > Amphibia > Caudata > Salamandridae > Lissotriton > Lissotriton helveticus. Next base: position 1,297,275,570 of record NC_136061.1, read on the forward strand.
TCAGTCCAGTGGCAAAACCCATGGCCATGGCATCCATTTTAAAAACAATACATTTCAGTCAGGTACATTTTCAAAATGGGGGTGCAGTTTTAAAATGGGGGATTTTACAAGTGCTCACATTATGTCAGGTAATTACATTTTTCAAAAGGGGTCTCACACCACTCATGGCCTATACAGGTTTAATCCCATGGGGGAGACAATCCAGATTAGGGGGTCAAAAGCGAAAAATTTTGGGGGGAAAAGGCCAAGTCCAACACGACTCCCCCCCAGCCAAAAGCCAGGGTAGACATATCAATGCCTTGATGGGCTTCCCTGCTTGGGGCGGAAAAAGGTGGACGCAGGCCTGCAACTACAGGAGCACCTGCAGTCTCTCCTCCACTCTGGAACCCAATGGTTCTTTTTCGCATCCCTCCTTTCACCAACATCACCACCCCACTGGTGTTCCCTAGTGGGATGTCTCTCCTTCCTAGAGTGGGAGGCTCTAGCCTCAGGCTTGTAATTCCCTTGGACCACTCTCTTCTCTCCAAACTGCCACTGGTCCACCCATCTGGGGTCTACACCCTCAGACTGACCAGCCCTTAGGGGCGAGGCTCTCCTCCCCCTACTTCTCCTCCTAGGGTTCCTCCATCTCCTACGCTGGGGGACACCCTCACACAACTCTCTCCCCAACCTGGAGCCGAAACCCACAGGCTGAACCGGTGACAGGGGCGAGTCCTCCCTCTCCCTGCACCCCCTCCCAGAGTCCCGCACCCTCCTAACTGGAGTAGTACCCCTGGGAGTCACCTCCGGGGGGACTCTGGTTACAGAGGTCCCTCCCACCAGGGCAGGCAAACCCTGTCCCTGGCCACCCAACCCAGGATCTGCGCCCTGTGGCTGAGCTGGTGACAGAGAAGAGACCTTCCTCCCTCTGCACCCCCTCCCAGAGTTCCGCACCCTCCCACTGGGAGTAGTACCCCTAGGAGTCAAATTGGTAGGGACCTGAATTACAGGTACCCCACCCTCCAGGTCAGGCAACCCCTTAACCTGGAACCCCAGTCCAGGATCTAAACCCTGTGACTGGTCAAACCCCCGAACCACTGGAGCTCCAATTAATGATGCTCCGGGTCCTCCTGACATGAGGGGATCCTTTCCACGAGAAGGCACACCGGGACAGCCTAGACTCCCAACCTGGGGTTCCCTAAAAGAACTCTCCAGTCCCTGTGACTGCAGTTGGGGCATCTCGGGACACCTCCCCGTCTCACTCCCTCCTTTAGATGGGATGTGAGGCCCTACAACCCGCCCACTATCCTGGGACCTAGCTGGGCTTCTCACCTCTCCCGCCACGCTGGGTCGGAAGATCCCTGCACCTCTCCTTTCTGGATCACTCCCCAATGTCTTCCCAGACGCTCTGGCACTTACCCAGAGGTCTGCCTCCCGTGCAAGTTCCCTGGGGTCTGAGAACCCGCACCGCAACAGATGGTGACGCAGTCTTGGGAAACAACTCCTCAGCATGTGCTCCCGGATAACGGCATGGCACAGCCCTTCCCAATCCTCCACTGCTCTCCTCACCACCCAATCCTCCAGTACAGTCCAACACTCCTCCTCAAACTCTCCCCAGGACTGATGGGACAGCTTTCCCCTGCCCCTAAACACTAACCCGTCCTCCTCTTCCGGGGAATCAGGCACAGTCTCTTGGGCTTCGGGAGTGGGACTCCTTGCACTGGACCTACACTCGCTGCCACCACTGGATCCCACCCTCTTCGGTGAATCCAGACTCCTGAAACCACTCTCAGGGGACAACCTACCCACCTGAGCTGATCTCTCTCTGGCGAAGGCCCTCTCTGCCTCTGCCATCCTCTCCAGCGCTAGGACTTTTTCAGTCTCTAGTCGCTGCTCTTCTACCCTCAGCTGCGCTAAGCCCTCGGCATGCCTGAGCTTTGCCAGCGCCAGCTGATACTCCCTTTCCTCCCTCCTATCTACCCACTCTTCTGGGGACAGGGAAAGGGATGGGGCAGTGCCCCCGGGACTGGACCCAGTGCGAGACTCCCTATCTCCGGTGTCCTCCACAGCTACTGGCGTCTCTGCCCTGCTAGACTCTTCCTCCTCCTCATCGGAGCATTTACCTCCCAGGGTTCTGGATGGGGAGCCCTCACTCTGGTCTCTAACCCACTGACCCTTCAACACTTCGGGGGGGTAGTCAGACAAGTCCCCATTAACCTCTAAGGGCTCTCCCCTCTTGAGGGCCTCATAGAGAAACAAATTCCTCCTAATGTTCCCTACTGGGGGTATCCCTCTCTCCAGGAGGAAGTCTATCACCTCCTGTTCGGTGTACTCCATCAGTTCCACTTCCTGGTAAATCAACCCCATCGTGGCGAGGTACACCCGGGACACACCCTCCCAGTGGAACAAGGGGACAATTCAGAATACTCTTCAGGAGGAAGCAATCAAAAAACAATATTCAGCCAAACAGCAATAATCCCCACCACAAGGCTCTACCTGTGGTGTAACCTGTGGCCGCTGTGGTACTGCGCAAACACAAGTCCTATCCCACCGCTCTGCCACCAAATGTTGGAAATGGGGGTTGCCCAAGTCTCAAAGGGGGTAGCATGGCATCAAGCGGGCAGGCCAAACTTGGAGGACATGTGAAGCACTCACGCAGTACCCTCAGTCAACACACCAGGCACACCACAAAAGAGGCAGGACACCAGTTTGAGTTGGAAAATTAAGCAGTTTAGTATCTCCAACCTGCAAGGCAAAAATGCATCAACAGTGTCATCATAACACGGCACCAACTGGCACCAGAGCCCAGTACTTCAGAGGGGGATTATTTACATGGGATAAAAAGGGTTGAGTCCAAAGTCCATGCTGTAAGGGAAAAAGGATGGGTTAAAAATGTCATTAGATCTGGAGCCCAATCTGGCGGGGCCAACTCAGACTCTCATCCTACAGGGAAGGCTGTAAATGCAAAATACCACCTTAGCATAGATATTTATATCATGCACAATCACGCCAACCCAACCCCTGTAAAAGAAAACATCAGGGCAACATAGTACCTCATAAATAGGAGCACCTGTAATAACAGGCACAAAAGCATGCGATTAACCATTAGGTAGGAAAGTGGCCTCACCATAACCGTATAAACAGTAACCTAAAAGCCATGCCTAACCTCAGGGACCATCTGGCACAGGTAACTATGGCATTTCATTAGGCATGTCACCTGGCTAGGTGTATCAAACATCAGGCGGAACATACATCGCCTAGCATTAACATCAGGTAGAGGCCCTCCTTAAAGCTCAGGAACACCTGTAAGGGATTAGCTAGGCTCCCTCTACCAACAACCTCGGGGTATGAGCAGGGGCCTAGAATCAATCGTCAGGCCAGCTTAGGGCAGGACATCTTTAGCATAAAAACAGTAACCACAGATAACTGCAGGGCCTGAGTAAACAGCTTCCTTCAGGCAGGCCTAAACACTTTAGTGAAAATCATGTAACCTTGTGCTGTCATAATCCCTTAGCATTCAGGTGTCATCCCATTAGGAGAACAAACGCTGCACTACACAGCCAACAATATTTCCTAGCTGCAGGAATCAGCCAGTCATTAAATGGGGGTAAACATTTCATTACTGGTCAGGCTGGAATAAACGTTGCATTTAATAACAGTAACCCAATCAGTAGAACATTTCATCAAATAGGCACACCCTTCATTAAACGGGGCCTAGCGGTAGTCTATGAAGAACCATCCCCCAGCCAGGGGTTAGCTTTATGGCCAGACCATCACTAAAGGCTTTTGCCCATGTTCTACCCACTTTCAGGTCTTTCTTTGGCTAAGTAGGGCCAACGGGACCCAGCCACAGTTTCTCCCGGGGGAGGGGCGAACTCGAGGCCTTCTCCGGCCTTCCGCCCTCCTCCCCTGGGGATTACCTTTTTGTCTTCGGCCCTCCGGGGCCCTTGCGTTGGCTTTTGGGCAAGATCGGGGCTGAGGACCAGACGGGGGCCGTGCCCTCTCTCCAGGGTCCACTCGTCGACGATACCGGCCTTCTCAAGCTCCGGCAGGCCAAGGACCAATCAGGGCCCAGCTTGGGGAAAGGCACGACTGCACCCGCCTATCAGCTGCAGCCTCCAGAGATGTAGCCGCGGGGTCCAATCCTTGTGCGGCGTTGGCGGGGGCGGGCCGGTGACGCGGCCGGCGCCCCCGTCACGTGGTGGAGGTCGCGATGGCTTCAGGCCTAGTGCGGCCTGCTTGGAACGCGCGGCGGTCTCCTCAGGGCTCCAGGGGCCACCGCGGAAGACTCCACGCAATCGGGCCGGGCGCGGCCCTTGACACCACGGCGGCGGCCCTCTCCTGGTACCGGGGGCCGCCGGGGCAGACAACAGCGCTTCGGACCCAGAGCTTCACGGGGCTGCGGCGGTGAGTGGGAAACAGCAGCGCTTCGAAGGGGCACCGCTTTCAGGTCACACACAGCTCCTAGAGGCCAGCAGCGCTTGGCCAGAATAGCCCTCAAGGACACCCAGCGCTCGGAGGCACAACCATGGTCTCTGGAGTCACAGCAGGCTTGTACAGAACAGCGCTTATCAGGGGGCACGGCCTGAGAGCGCTTGAAGGCAGTTGAGGCAGTTCAGGACCACAGCTCCCAGGACCCTGGGGCCTCAAAGGGGCACAGCACAGCTCTTTCACAGTCCAGGGCCACAAATTCCCATGGGGGGGTGGACAGTCTCACTACAGTTCCTCAGGCCACACAGCCCCAGTGCTTCTCTTCCCACAGTGCTTGCTAGGCGCTCCAGGGGCAAATTATCTGAGGCAGGTCAGCAACCCTGGGTTCAGCACGGCGCTTTAGATTTATAGCGTTTAGGAGTACAGACAGTCCCAATCATCAGCCTCAGGGGCACACTCCTCACCTCCTTGGCGCTTCTTCCGCGCAACGCTGACGGAATTCCCGGTCCCCACAGTGTCAGGGACCTGGGTAGGGGCCCTCCCTGGTCAGGGGCCCATGGGGACAGCAGAGGGGGGGGTCATAGGGGTGCAGGGCCCAGCTCACAGGCCCATGTGGCGGTAGCACCTCACAGCAGGTCCCCTCTCTTCTTTGTCCCAGCGCTGACTGACTCTCTGGTGACACTTCACCCTATTTATACCCTCCTCCCAGGCAGTGCCAGGACCTTCTAGAATGTTGGCACATCTAGCCTAAACTGGTTCTAGGGGAGGGGGTGAGCACCCTGGGTGCCAGGCTTTCCCTCCAAAACTAGGGGTAGCTGGGTAATATTATCTAGACCGCTGACCTATGTCAGTCCAGTGGCAAAACCCATGGCCATGGCATCCATTTTAAAAACAATACATTTCAGTCAGGTACATTTTCAAAATGGGGGTGCAGTTTTAAAATGGGGGATTTTACAAGTGCTCACATTATGTCAGGTAATTACATTTTTCAAAAGGGGTCTCACACCACTCATGGCCTATACAGGTTTAATCCCATGGGGGAGACAATCCAGATTAGGGGGTCAAAAGCGAAAAATTTTGGGGGGAAAAGGCCAAGTCCAACATACCCCCAGAATCTCAGCCGAAAATTTCTCTATATGTCCTATAAACATGGTTAAGTGCCTACACGAATAAAAAACATGTACAATATCAGCAGCTTTGGTCCCACAGCGAAAGCACTTGGTCCCATTTACACAACCCCACTCGGACAATTTGGCTGGCGTGTAATATAAATTGAACAGTGTTTTAAAATGTTGGGCATGCAGATTTGCTGACATGAATAATCGGCCAGCCAGCTATAAGGAAGTCTCCCGTTGGATACCCTGACAGCCCAATCGGTTGTCCCATTTATGATTTTGAGATTCCAAGTCATTATCTAATGTATCCAACATTAAAATATACAGTGTGCTGATCCGTGAACCTTTCCTGACTGCCTCAACAAGAGGATTAGCTTGAATTCTCCATCGGGCTTTTAAAAAGTAATCACAAATTTGTAGATATTTAAAGAAGTCAGCCCGAGGTAAATGAAATTGATCACTTAATTGATCGAAAGATTTCATGTCATTTAACAAAAATAAATCACTAAGGCCCAGATGCATGAAGCTAAAAACCGCTCGCAAAGGGGCAGATTCTCAGAATCTGCCCCTTTGCGACCGGTATTTTTGCTTTTGGGATGCATCATCCCAAATGCAAAAATCGCAAGTTAAGAAATCGCAAAATTGCGATTACTTAAATTGCTATTGCATTTAAGGAATCTCAAATTGAGATTCCTTAAATGCAATGCATTAAAGTTAAAAAAAATTGCGATCTCGCTAATAGGGGGCGCAAATTACCATGAAGTTCAACTTCATGGTAATTTGCAAAAACTTTGAAAAATGCACTAATGTGCATTTTTCAAAGTTCCATTTTACACACAGACATGCCCTTAGGGCATGTGTGTGTGCAAAATGTACCCATATGCAGATTTCAGGGGTGCAACAGGGTGTCCTTTTGACACCCTGGCACCCTTGAAATTGCAATCTCAATTTGCGATTCTCTAATTGAGAATCACAAATTGAGATTGTCATCCCATTCATTCCTATGGGCCTCTAGGCCCATAGGAATAAATGGGGAGGTATTCCTTAATTGCGACTCGCAATTTGCGAGTCGCAATTAAGACATTTTAAGAAATCGCTAATTTTTTGTGATTTCTTCATGCATAGCATTTTGCTATTCCTTATTAGTGAATCCTTATTTTTCGCTAATAAGGAATAGCAAAATGGGTGCTTGATGCATCTGGGGGTAACTGTACACACCCCTTTGTCCCTCCATTTACACATCATCCGGTTCCAGAATACTGATGGAAAAAGAGTAGTTATTGTTAATGGCTTATACCAAGATATCTTCTCCACCCCATACTTTTTTTAACCACCGTCCAAACTTTGTAAGCAGCAATAATAACCTTGAACCGAGTGCGCTTATAGTAACTCCCGTCCACGTTAATGAACAGTCGGTTTTTGGCATCACTGCCTAGCAACATTTGATAAATGGAGGGGGATTCCGCCCTAGTTGCTGGTTCAGCACCAGTCAAAAGTATATTCATATGCGGCATCATACATGCGTAATAGTACAACGTAAAATCTGGGACAGCCCAGCCCCTTTGTTCCCTGGGTTGGACCATATACCACATTGCTCTGCGTGCTTTGCCCTGAGCCCATACAAATATGCCGCATATCGATTGGAACTGAGCAAGACTACTTCACGGGATCTCTAAAGGCACTGCCCTAAAAAAATATAATATTCTAGGCAAGATCAACATTTTAAGAACATTGCATCTTCCCACCATAGTCAAATGGAGGTATTCACAACGATCCAATTGTTTGCGAGTCTCTAATACCAGCTGCCCCCAATTAGATTCAACCAATGCCTTTAGACAAACCCGGATCCTAATCCCCAAATAAACCACTTCCTCCACTACCCGTTGGTCAACAAATGCATGTACGTTAGTACATAAGATTTGCGTCTTTGTAGAGTTCAGTTTGTAACCAGATGCCGCCCCGTGCTGTATCGCCAATTGCTCTATTTCAGGCATAGCCATTGCTGGATTTGTTGTTACTACTGCTACGTCATCAGCAGTCTGAGGCACAGGGTCAGACTGATTTGCATATAGCCATGTCTGAACTGGGGTGGCAGAGTGGGCTAAAGAACGGTGATGGATTAAACCCAGATCTTTTGACTGGGTGTGAGTGTTTGATTGATTCAGATGCTCTGTCCATCACCACCCCCTTTTGTACTGCTTTTGGCCGCCATAAGTGTGGCAGGGTATGCTCAGACGTGAGTCCCTTGCTCACTTTGCCACTGGATTCAAGCAAGCCGGGCTGAAGACGGCTGGAATGCCAGAAACCGGTCCTTGGAAGCTTGTTTCCGGTCCAGGGAAGGCATGGCTTGGCAGTTCGGGCTGGACTGTTCCCATGAGGCACAGGGTCAGACTGATTTGCATATAGCCATGTCTGAACTGGAGTGGCAGAGTGGGCTAAAGAACGGTGATGGATTAAACCCAGATCTTTTGACTGGGTGTGAGTGTTTGATTGATTCAGATGCTCTGTCCATCACCACCCCCGTTTGTACCGCTTTTGGCCGCCATAAGTGTGGCAGGGTATGCTCAGACGTGAGTCCCTTGCTCACTTTGCCACTGGATTCAAGCAAGCCGGGCTGAAGACGGCTGGAATGCCAGAAACCGGTCCTCGGAAGCTTGTTTCCGGTCCAGGGAAGGCATGGCTTGGCAGTTCGGGCTGGACTGTTCCCATGAGGCACAGGGTCAGACTGATTTGCATATAGCCATGTCTGAACTGGGGTGGCAGAGTGGGCTAAAGAACGGTGATGGATTAAACCCAGATCTTTTGACTGGGTGTGAGTGTTTGATTGATTCAGATGCTCCGTCCATCACCACCCCCTTTTGTACCACGTCATCAGCATAGGCAAGGACACGAAATGGATCTTGCTGCAATCTGACTGAAGTTATCCTGGGACTATCTTCCAACATAAAAAAGGATCAATATAAAGGGAAAACAATAAAGGGGAGCAAGGACACCCCTGTCTTGTGTCACGCGTGATTAAAAATGGTTAGGACTCAAGACCCATTATACAAATCCTAGCAACTGGCTTGCGGTAAAGTGTTTGTACTGCAGAAAGAAAATGCTGTTTGAACCCCCGTCGCCGCATCACCGCCCACAGAAACCGCCAAGAAACTCGATCAAAAGCCTTCTCAGCATCTAATAAAATAAGGCTAAACAGTTCGCGTAATCCAAAAGTGTTATCACTCTGTTGACGTGATTAGTTGTTCCCCGCTTAGGTATAAAACCATGTTGTCGAATTGATACCAGTGGTGTTACTACCTCCGCAAGTCTAGTCGCTAGGATTTTTTAATATATTTTGCCATCCACATTGAAAAGAGATATGGGGCGATATGAGGCCGGGATCTCCGGAGGCCTATCTTTTTTTGCATAGACAACGATGTTAGCCTCATCCCAACTTGCCGGGGATGAGCCCGCCTGAGCCTCTCTACATATTTCTAGCAAATCTTCCTGCATGACACCAAAAAAAGTTTTATACACCTGCAGCGGAATTTTATCCGGCCCTGCAGCCTTCCCGTTTGCTAATTCATTTATGGCCTTTTCTAATTCACCCCTAGTTATGGGTGCTTCTAGCTTCTCCGCCTCCAACTCATCTAAATTCTGCTCACAAAAACGCTGTAACAGGGGCTCAGACTTTTGCTGATCATATTCTACTCCAGAATATAACACTTCATAAAAGTCTTTAAAAACCTCTAGTTTCCCCGCCTCAGTTTCTACCCGATTCTCCCTCGAATCACAAACTGCACTAATTTTCTGAGCTGCTTCCTTAACTCTCACCTTTTGTGCCAGACAATGACCACTTGCCTCTCCATATTCATAGTTCAATTGTTGATTCACTAAATGCTTTTTAGCTGCCTCTTGACTCCAATACAGATTTACTTTGGCCTTGCACCTAGCAACTTCCGTTACAAAATATCCGATATTTACACCATCATGTATAGCCCCCATAAGCTTTTCTTCTGCATGCCTCAGTGCGTGATACAATTCCTGCAAAATACTCCTAAGTTGCTTTTGCCTATACAGGCCATAGCTAATAACTTCACCCCTAAAGGCCGCTTTAAAAGCGTCCCACACATATCCTACAGCTGCACTCCCACGGTTGATCCGAAAGAAATCTTCAATCCATTTATTCATATGATTAATTAACTTTTCATCTAATAATAATTTCCTATCAAATGAAAAGCAACGTGGCTTATAGGCTATTTGAACGCTAGCCAGAGTCAATACAAGGGGGCCATGGTCTGAAGTAACCCTTGGATACACTTGTATCTTGGCATCCTTCAAAGGATGAGCCGGAGCAAAAAAATAATCCAGCCTCACAAGTTTTTGATGCGGGCATGAGTAAAAAGTGTACCCTTGGTTTTCTCCCCTTAAAATAGCCCAGACATCGACCAGGCCATGCGCTTCAACAAGAGACTTGTATACTTTTGGCTTTCTGCCAATGTACCTATAATTCCAATTGCCAACAGAGTTAGGTGCAAGATGGATATTAAAATCACCGCAAATTATAAGTGGTTTTGGCCATAGCGCCAGCTCAACATTAAGTAGCTCTAAAACCGCTGTCTCATCAAAATTTGAGCCATAGATAGAACATATTATAAAGTTTGATGTTCCAAAAATACACTCAGCTATGGCCCATCTTCCATATTTATCAGCTAATGTCCTACCAGAGCTGACCATCTGTTTTTTTTGCCAAAATTACTACCCCCCTTGATGTAATTGATTGTTCAGTACATATCAAAACTTATATACCCCAGCTCTGCTAACACTTTTCTCTTGGCCCATGCTATATGAGCCTCCTGACGACACATTAAGTCACACTGAAGCATCTTCAGCTCACTTGCCACACGCTGCCTTTTATTAAGATGGTTTAGGCCCCTAACATTCACAGAGCCAAGTCTGATACCTTTATCCGTCATCTATGCTCCATACATTTTGTCCCTGTGCCACATTCACCTGTTGCTTAATCAAAAAAAATTACTCTTGACTTATTTTTCTTTTTCTCCCCAGACCCCTCCCACCCCTCCCCCCACCTACTCCACCCCAGCCCACACCCAAACCCGAGTGATCCCCCCCACCCAAAACGAGGCGCAAGGACCATGTCCTCAGTAATGGGGAGTGTTTGTGAGCTGCCCCCCCCATAACCCTCACCGTGGCCCACCCGTCACAAAAACACTTCATCTCTAGTGCCCACATGTTTTTTTTTTCCTCCTTTTTTCTTTATATTGCCAGCTAATTATCTAAATTAATTACAGCACCTTACACCTAGCACTTCATATTCCCAAAGAAAAGAAAAACCTGACAGCTACTATACTGTATGTACTACATCATGAATGCTATACGCCACTACATTTCGTACATATCATAATATTGCACACATATTAACAACATGCTGTAAAATAAGATACCCCCCAGAGAAAAGAACAACTGGCCTATTAACTAGTCACAAGAGATGCTCTAACTTGTTCTGTACTGTCGCTTACTCGTTTGTCATTGTCTTCAAATATTCTTGTGCGGCTAGCTCTAATGTAAAGTATTTAGTATTTCCTTTAAAGATAACTTTTAACTTCGCGGGATTTAGTAAAAAGGCCTGCCCTCCCTTATCCTGAAAAGCTGTTATTAGTTGCCATAATCTCCACCTTTGCTGTACTGTAGCAGGGCAAAAATCAGGGCGCACAAAAAATTCTCAGCCCTTTCCTGACCGACGCGTATCGGACCTTGCAAGATCGTATAATGCTTCGCACAAACAGTTGTTCAAACAAATTAGAATTGCGCGAGGCTGTACCTTTCCAGAAGACCCACCCACTCTTGTACGTATAACAAAGGGGAATCTATGTACCCGAATAACCTCCGCCTCCCAATTCCAGCCTTTTAAATCAGGGAAGGCCTCTTTAAACATTTCCACCACAAATTGTCTCACATCTTCACCCTCCAGCTTTTCGGGCACACCCAAAATACGGAGATTATTACGTCTTAATCTATTTTCCATATCTGTAATCTTCCAATCAATGTCCACTCTAGTCTTTTGTAGCTCTGTGATGGTCGACTGTTGTTTGCCCAATGAATCTTCTACCCCGGAAATACGTTCTTCTGCCTCCACGACCCTTGTAGGTATTTCAGCGAAAGATTTTACAATGCGACGGACCGGGTTTTGTAATTTACACACAGCCCCCTGTGTGCGTAAGCCTTCTGCCTTTGTCTCTTCCCTGTGGGCCGTTATAATTTCATAAATTGTGTTTAGCGTTTCTCACCAGCGGCCTCACCAGGGTTACCAACAGCAGATTTTGACTGGGCAGAGTATATACCAGGTGTACTGTCCAAGATAGGCTGGACCAGAGGTATCCTCATATCATGTTCCCCATGTTCTTGTATTTTCTTCACAGTCGCTTGGTTTGCAGATTGCTCCAGAGAGGAATCATCCTCACCTAAGTGTGAGTCTATCTCATCCCCCCGGCCCCCGGCTACACTCAGGCTGTCATTGCAATTCTCATCGTTATCATTCTCTGAAACATTTCCAGAGACAGTCGAGTGGTCCGACATGGAGTAAAATTTTCCACCAGACCCAGCAGAATCTGCATCGCTCATCTTTTCCTGTACACTGGGGCCATTGTTGCCCATATCCAGCCCTTCTAAGACAACAGTATCCACATTGTCTGCAATTGATGACCCCTCCATATTACTTGATATAGTACTAGCAGCAGCAGCGTCCTCCATAGCAACTTCGCTTGATACCATCAACGAACCAGGGGCTCTCTTACCCTCCAAACCATTAAGTGTCTCTGCTTGATTCAAGGATGGACTTACTTGATTAACTTGGGCTAGGACCCCCACCTTGCCACTAGGTGCCACTTTTTTATGGAAGATAGCAGGCACTACACAGTCTTTTTTGGAGATATCTTGTTGCCCATTTCTTGGTGATCGGAGAGATCCATTCTCTGGACCCGCAGCGCCAGGGTCGCTACCCCCAGCTATATCCGCCAAACCCACAGCCACAGACTGTACCACAGATCCCCACATATTCTCTCCCTCACTTCGAGCCGGTGTCCCTTTGGCACCATCTTTTAGATTTGGGGTGGCCTTAGGAGTACCCGCCCCACTGGTCAAGTCCACCGGGGGACAGAGGTCGAGGATGAACTATTTGCCGCAGCACCGCGGGTTTTAGCCCCTCTACCTTTAGGAGCCATTTCCCAGCTCCATCCCTGATTCCAATCAAGTCAGTATCCAGGTTTGAAATCCAAAAAAAGCCTGAAAATCGGCCCAAGGATCAGCCGGGATTCAGCCCTCCACTCAGCTCCACACGCTTTCCGCTCCGCTCCACTCCACACTTTTCCGGTACTCACTCCGCGGCTCTGCCTCCAAGTCTCTGCTGAGCCAGCGAAGCCGCCGAAGACGCTGTTTTCCACCGACGCTGAGGAGCCTCTCCGCTCAAGACTCTCACCAAAACTTATTCCGCACAGAAAGCACCTCAAATGTCAGCCACCATGAATCATGACACGGCAACAGCCAGCAACCGCTCCTGGACGGGCGAAATCGGCCACAGGTGAGAGGTTACAACGGGGTAGTCCACAGCCTACTCACACAGCCACTGCAGCGGCCGCCATCTTGCCTCGTGGAATTTTCTTGTTTATCTATGAGAAATGAAGATTCTTTTTTTAAAACGCATATCACCTCGATGAATGAGGTGAGAGTTACCCCTGCATAGCATCAAATGAATCTCTTTTTTTATTTTATCTGTGTCAGAGGGATCTTGACATCTTACAGGATTAAGTCAACTCATCACTTTCTATAATTAACAATAGATAAACCAGAGAAAAGGTCAAGAAAAAAACACACACAAAAAAAGACACCTGTGCCAAAGAGAGAGACGAAAATAGGTATTCGCAATGCTAATAACAGTACCATACTCAAGCCTTTGTATTATGGATAACTTACATCCATTGATGTTTGGACCATATCTTAATCACTTTCATAAATCGCATGGGTCCATGTGCCTTAGCTATTGCCATTTCACACTCATACGTTTGTCGGAATACTGACCAAAATTCAGCAACTCTAGGTGGTATTACCTCCACCCATGCCCTCGCAATGCATAAATGCGCACTAGCTGTGATGATTGATGTCAGAGATTTAAGACTGTGATTGTCCCCACTCTGTACACCAATTAATATCGCTTTGTTATTTAAGCTAAAGTTCAGCCCCATCTGTGTGGATAGCAATCGGAATATACTATCCCAAAATTCTTTAAAGGTTGGACATCCAATTAACATATGTACCATGTCTGCGGCATAGAGATTACATTGTGGGCAATGTACACGTGGTGAATTCGTAGAGGGTGTCCATTTGGAAATACGTTCCGGTGTATAATAAAGCATATATATATCGTTTTAAATTGTTGCAGTTTGAGGTTCCCAGAAACTATTGCTTGATCGAGTGTTTCCCGTGCCTTTTGTAATTCTAATCCTGTTATTGTAGTTGCTAATCGCAGGCTCCATTTTGTCACTATCAGTGCGCTATCATCTTCGCCATGCGACATAAGCTCCCGATAAAATGTACCTATGCCACATTTTGAATATTGATAGAGTAATGTATAAACCCCGGAAATCTCCTGGTAGTTATTTAATTCGTATTTGTGAATAAGATAGTCCCTGACCTGAAGATATTTAAAAAGGGATTTTTGAGGTAGACCAAATGTTTCCTGTAATGCAGCAAAGGATCGTACACCCTGACTATCATATGAATGGCCCAGCTTTTGTAGCCCTTTATCTCCCCAGACTCGCTCCACATTGTCATGAAAGATATTCGAGAGAATTGGATCACCCCACAATAGAGTAATTGCGTGAATGAAAAGAAATGCAATTGCAAAGAAAACTTAATACATATTTCACGCCAGACTTGATCCACATCTCGAATCACCTTAAATCTTACCATTTTGAAATAATTAGGATCTGTAAGCTTATGCATTGCATATCTGATATCTGGTCCTAATGCTAATTGATAACCAGCTGGGCACTCCCTCAAGTTATCCCCATTCAATAAGCCCTGAATTCGGCCAAATAATGCAGCCCAAAAATAAAGTTTAAAATCCTGCAGTTTGAGTCCACCCTGCTCATATGGCAATTTCAAATACCTAATGGCCCGTCTGGCTTTCCTGTAACCCCATAAAAAATCCCTATAGCTCCTTCATGTCACCCCAAAAAACACATCTGGTACCCACAATGGTATGGAGCAAAACATATTAAGAAACTTGGGTAGAATATTCATTTTTATGATATTACATCTACCCCATATACTCAGAGGAAGTCGGTGCCATTGCCGTAGCTTGGCACTGATTAACTTTAGTAGTGGCTCGTAATTGAGGGTGACTATACTTTCCACTCTGCTGCTAAAGCGAACCTCCAAGTAGGTGGCAGTATCAGTAACTCCCATAACTGCCGTAGATGGAGTAGACATTTCATAGATCAGGATTGTTTGCATTTTCCATAGATTTAACTTGTATCCGGATTACACCCCAAATGCTTCTGCCTCCTTAGAGCTACAGTTCGTCGCAGTACATGGGTTGGTGGCATATAGAGCAAAATCATCTACACATATTAGTTATTATAAACTCGACCCCATGCAGCATTAATGGCTGTATGTCCTTGTTCAGTAGCAAATCTTTAATATATGGTTCAATGTAGAGAGCAAACAATAACGGGGATAACGGACATCCCTGTTGCGTCCCCCTAAATATGGAAAATAAAGAGGAGACTTTACCATCTGAGACAATTTTGACCCTTGGCTTGGTATATAACTTCTGCAATAGGGCTATATACTGGTCACCAATGCTGAACGCTCCCATGGTCACCAAGAGTGCCTCCCAGGTGACTCTATCGAAGGCCTTCCATGTGTCTTGCATTATCATTCCTATTCGTTCTTGTATTTTACCAGCAACATCAAAGGAAGAGATGGCAGTATTGAAATGCACCATTGTGTCTCTTCCAGGCACAAACCCATTTTGTTGTTTAGAGACAACTCATGCATAAAAGTGGCCAGACAAATTTTTGAAAATATCTTTGCATCTGCGTTTATCAAGGAAATTGGACGGTAGGACCCTCTGTCTTCCGGTGATTTACCCTTCTTAAGAAAAAACTGCTATATTCATCACTCCCCGTGATACTGGAGCTTCCCCACCACTGTATATGTAGTTTGTCAGTTCCAGGGATTCAGGGGCTAGAATAGCTATGAATACTTCATACAGTTCCAGGGGGATACTATCATCCCCAGCAGCTTTCCCTGATGCTGTTACTCACTGCTGCCTCCACTTCGCCTATCTCCACCTTTGCAGCTAGTACGTAAGAGTGTATGCAATTTAACCGGGGATCTGGCTCTCGGCCAAATAGTTGGCTATAACCTGACCTTCGATAATACCTGGTTTGCTATAAATCCTTTGATAGAAAGTGGCAAATTGATCAGCGATGAGCTGCAGACACTTATGTACGACTTCATTGTCTCCTGTGTTGCATTGAATGATATTCGGCGCCTTTTTATCTGCTATCTGATGGGCAAATACGCGTCCTATTTTCTCGTCATACTCATACTGGTAGACTCTATTCTTATGATATTTAGCCACAACTTTCTCAGTGAACCCACGATTAGCCATTTGATGCCGCTCCCTTAATACTGCGCACTCCTGATTTTCCCTAGCACCGGTGCTACATTTGGCTGCCTAGTGCCAACACAGGCATGCTTACACCATAGTGCAAGGGTACCTGCATTGACGGAATTGTTGTTTATATGCAGTAAGGTGTGCCTTCCTGCACATAAACAATCACTTTTGGTGATTTGTAACTCCTATGTGTGCTGCATTGTGCAGCACACATAGAAGTTGCAAATCATCATTTGTGTAGTGATTGTTCATGTGCAGGAGGGACACCATCCTGCACTTAAACAAACATTCATGGCGATTTGATGTTTTATGTAAACTGCACAATCCAGCACATATAAAAACTTTTTTGTGGCCTTCCTGTGGCCCCCTTTGTGTGAAGTATTATTCCAGGAACATCTGAATCACATCAGAGTTTCATGTTCACATGTCAGGATATCTCATGAGCTTAAACAAGACAAGTCGGTCACCATGTTCATTACATTTTTGTTCTTACTCTAGAGAATCAGTTTCGCGTCAGGATGAAAAATATCTTAAAGGGAGACCTGAATACATTTTTTAAGGCTTTGAGTTGACCTTCCTGGGTCGTGCAGAGCAAAGTTAAAGCATTCCTTAAAAACTGTGCAGGCAAGCAGTGGCAACTTAGCCTCAGACCAACAGGAAATGTGTCATACTGCCCAAAAAACGTTGTCTTTCTTGAATCAACTGTGATGTTTCCTGGTTTCCTAGAAAGTTGAAAACTGTGATTTTAAGTGAAAACTGCTATCCTCTTTGACCCCAATAGTAGGTCTAATAGGATATCAACTTCAACTTAATATAATTGATTTTCAGATTCCTCTGCGTGGAAAATAGAAGTACTTAGCCTTTACTTTTGAGAGCCGTCCAGCTAGGAACCAGCAAAGTAATAAATAATATCAGGCCATGTCGCATTTAGGTAGCTGCAAAGGTGATCCGAGGTCTTATATCTTTTCTTATATCGTATCTGTTCTTACTTTTACAATATCTATATTTTGATTGTACACAGGGAAAGATGCCAAGGCTTCCTGGATCACATCTGATGCCCTAACCTTTCTGGACCGCTTCATGCTTCAGGCTCCGATATCCACTTTGTCGACTGTAGCAAGTATGGAAAAGAGCTCAGTGAGTATCATTTAAATACATATACGTGTAGATCAGATGGGAGGACAAGATGTCACCATGCCACTGGAAAGCCTTATTTCCAACGTGGAATTTTCTTTTAGAAATACTTGTTTTTCTAATAACTATATTATCCAATTCCACCAATTGGATTAAATGTTCAAATTAAATATGGTGCTGCAGTGATAGTATATGTAAGCAGGTAAACAAACAAACATTCTGCTAGAAGATCAGTAGAGTATGAGCAGAAAAAATAAGGTTTATGAGAATGTCGGAACCAGAAAGATAAGTAGGGAACTCGAATATTAAAGGCTGGAGGGAGACAAGCATCGTTAGACGCAGAACAGGGGTTTAAGACCTTGGAAGGAGTTTTTCCAATGCAGGGTATGAAAAAACACAATATAGCGAAGTTTAGGATAGAATTAAAAATTGTATACAAAGGTGAAAAATGGTGAGAGTAGAGCAGTAGTAAAGGAAACATGAGATTTGTGTTGTATGCCCGAGGGGGATCATTAAGAATTCGGATGTTTGTTGCTATCTTGAGAGGAGAGGCGAGCAGAGCCAAACACGTTCTGATGTGGGCAAGTTTGCAATGAGATGGGTAAATAGACAATAATTGCAATGGACCATGGTTGAGGTTGGACAGGGCATGATGCTGTTTGGTAAATGTGACCATATTTTTAAGTATATGTTGATGGGTGTCCAGGATTACTTTAGACCTGACCCTGGGAGTGTATGGATTAAGAGACGTAGGGCCTCATTACGACGGCAGTCGGAAAACCTCTGCCCGACAGTCAGAATTTCCTAGACCGCATCGGAACCCTTCTGAATGACTGGGTCGCTTTATAATCTGCCTGAACGATTACGATGTTCGGAAAGTAAAACCACTATTCCAAATCAGTTCCGACTATCTCTTGGAGTATTTGTGTCTGTCGGAACCGCATTGTGCACCTCTACGAACAGCGTTTCCGACCGACTGATTACGATGTCAATTTCCAACAGCCTTTCCTAGTTGGCCTGTCCAACTTGTAGAGGCTGTCGGAAAGTGATTTTGGGGGCCCCTAGCAGGCCCATTTCATCCTGTGTACCCTGGTTGAGGGCCAAGGGGGTAGCTAAGGGACCCCCTGTAAATCCCTGCACTGTGAGTCAGGCACAATGTGGTGTCCGGGACAGGGTGCAGGGTTTTCGGCACACACCCCATTTTCTCATAACAGCCTGTGTTGTCAGGTGGAACATGGGCTCCCATAGGGAACAATGGTACTCTGACAGAACGGTGTTCAGTTAACTCATAATTGGTAGGGTGGAACCGCAGACCATGAGTCAGTTGGATCCTGAATCCGAGACGTTGTCGGGCAGAAAGGTTCTGCTCGATATCGTAATGAGCCCCTAAGTGTGAGGGAATGTAGAATCAGGTGACTGTAGACTGCTTTGACCAGACATGATGGTGGATGTCTTGCAACAGCATGATCAGGTGGATGAATGGACAACTACTTCTATTACTAGCTTGGAAAATTGGGGGATTATCACAGCTCAACAGCAGTATTCCTAATATTGAGAAAGAAAACACCCTTGAGGAAACCCTCAGAAGTGAAAAACATGTCTAATGCCAAAATTGTTTTAAACCACAAAGCTAGTCAAAGTGCAACTTTGCTAAACAAAGGACCAGCGCAGCTCTGTCTGTGTATACAAAGCTACATTGCTTTATTTTTCACCTCCTTTTATGCAATTGCAATAAGGGAGTAAATAAAGGATATCACATGTGATCAAACAGAAACTCAAGCAGGTGCCTAGTTCATCTTCTAAGAAGAATGTGAAAAGTCCTTGAGAAGGACATGTAGTAGGGTTTGCTAAAAAGCTGACCTAGCTAAATGCATGCCTTCTCACTTGTCTACACCAGATTCGAAACAAGGCTATGTTTACTTGAACCGCCGATTAAATATATGGGGTTGATTCACAAAGGTAACTTGCACGTTTGAGTAATTTACAGTACTTTTATTGCTTTCAGTATTCACAAACTCAAGTGTAAATTTACTATAAAAGTGTAAGTTACATGTCTCCACTACCCTGAGTACAGCAGTTGGCTTACTCTTGTGTGGGTGGGTGATGTCCCTATCTATTCCCCTTTGGAGTAAGTCAGCCCCCTTACCCACCCACTCTCTACAATCCCACCTACATTTACTACTAAAGCATTTACTTATTTGTGCAGACACTCCTGAGTCGAGGCATAAACTCTGCAAATAGTTTGTGCACAGCATTTTGTAGTATGTTTTCCAGTACTACAAAAAGTACTACAAAGTGCAGTTTGTAAATCAGGCGCATCGTCTACAGCAGCAAAATACAAATGGTAGTAAGTTCAAAATGTGTGTTAATGGGCAAAAATGGAAATGTTTTGGTAGTGTTTTAAGCAGATATGTATATGATTACTCATATGTTATTATAAGTTGATATAACATGTTTTATCCATATTTATGAATTAAGATCTTATGGCCATGAGTGAGAGGCTGTTTAATATTTTTATAAAATACTCTACCATGGATATTACAAAATATCAAAACATTTTGTTCACTGTCCTTTAAATTATTCTCAATTTGATAGCAGAACTGTGAATTAGGTTATGATCATCCAGAGTAATAAGGCTGCACTTCTTAAAGTTCAGATTTACACCTCTCTGCTGCACTCTTTGATTTTAATTATGTAATTTTATGGAATACTTATTTATTTGCCTTTATTTATTTATTTTATTTTATTTTATGTTCTTCTATAGCGCAGGAATCGACCCTGAAGGGTGTCTCCGCGCTTATGATCTTCCAAGATGCCAGATCGAAATCATAGTCATAGTCATAGAGTGCCTTAGATCTTACACAGCCAGAAACAGATGAGTCTTCAGGGATTTCTTGAAGGCATAAAAGTTAGTGGTTTGTCTTAAAATGAGGGGCAGACTGTTCCACAGAGTAGGGCCCTTACAGGACAGGGCACGACCCCCTTGTCTTGCCTTCTTAATACGAGGGACCTGCAGCAATAATTGGTTGCTGGAGCGCAATGAACGGGTCGGAATATACAGCCGAAACAATTCAGCCAGATATTTAGGGCCAGATCCATGAAGACATCTGTGGATTACACAACACACTTTAAACTCAGTTCGCTGGCGGATGGGCAGCCAATGGAGTTTATGCAGAAGGGGGCGTGAAGAGGACCTGGGGGGAGCATCAAGAATTAATCTGGCCGCAGTATTCTGGACCACCGCCTTATAATTTAGTTGCAGGCTGCTAGGTTTGCAGGTATCTAGGGTAGAACGTAAAGTATATAATTAATTGACAATTTAGTAATAACTTTTTATTAATTATTTATTGAGTTTGTAATCATGTAAAATATTGAATACTGATATATTTTACTGATATTTTAGTTGTGATAATCTGACTTGTAAGGGTATATGGCAGCAAGTTAATTAAGTAATATTTTATAATAATTTGGAATTTAGCTATTTAATTTTACATATTAAAATTATGGAATATGTGTTTATTTTAATAATATTTTAGTTGGGGGCTGCGAGGTTTGTAGTGTTCTAGGCTGGGTAATTAATTAATAAATAATTTGTTTACTAATTATTAATTGATTTAAAATATGTTAACTATGGAATACTTATTCTGTAAATGAAATTTTAGCTGGGGGCTGCTAGATTTGCAGGGGTATAGGGTGGGTAGTTAATGAATTAATAGTTGAATAATAACTATTTATTGACTGATAATTATTTTATTGAATAGTAATTATGTAAATTAGTCAATAGTTTTTTGTTTTTATTTACATGTATATGAATTTTATGTTAATTAATACATTTGATATAAAGAGTTTAATATTATTTCTACATTTATTGTGTTACTTATATATGAAATGTGTTTAAAGGTTAGTAAACCTCTTAGTGTAAAACTCCACCTTGCCTATCTTTCCTTTAGGGGAGATCCACACATATCTAACTTTACCACTAAGGGGCTGATTACAATCTCGAAAGAAGCAATTCAGATTCGGAAGCTATGTTTCCGACTGAATCGTCCCCCGAACCACCAAGTACAATGCGAAGATCTCATTCAAGCAGACTGAATCAGTTCTGAACCCGTTCCTGTCGTGTGACTCGTTCGCAGCTGAATCGTGCCACGCAATGGAGCCGACATCTGAATGAGCAAGTACGATGCACAATTCCGACTTGGTTTTGCCAGGACAAATTTTGCGGGGCCATGGCAGGCCCCCCTTCACCCGGCGCCCTCCAAATCAGTAGCAGGGGGGTACCCATGGGTCCCCCCTTTCCATGCATCCACAATGTGATGGGCAACATGGGGTGCCTGCCACAGGGGACATGCTTTTCTCCACCCACCCATTTTTTGCAATGGGAGCCTGTGAAAGCGTTTTGTAAAGGGGCTCCCATTAAGTTCAAGGGGCGTCGGAGCGAACCAACTCCGTCATTATACGGACACATCAGAATCGGTCGCACGGACTCCCGGAGCACGAGTTATTCAGAAAGCTCGACAGTTCCGAGTCGTTTGGAAGGCTTTCTGTCTGAGATAGTAATCAGGCCCTAAGTTGTACATATGGGAGGGGCCAGGAGAGTGGATGGAAAATGGGGCATCCTTACTGCTAAATTGGAGGGTTTTAGGGAGGAGTGAGGGGGGTTAGGGTGGGTTGGGGAGGGGTTTAGGGAAATACATACATAGCAAAAATTTGGAGGACCAAAGACCTGAAAAGGTAGGCAAAAACTCACTAATCTTTCTCTTACGATTTGATTTTCCAAAGACACCTAGTGTATTTGAATTGTAGTACCTGACATGTAAGTGCTATAAAAGTATTTAGGGTCTTTTGGCAGATGCAGAAAGTGCTAGAATTGTGTGGTTTGTGTCACCGTGCATCATCTTAAGGAAGGCCATCATGTTCCTATATATTTATAAAGACATACTGTTATATCAATGAACTTATTCAGAATGGACATTCGTTTTATTGCATAATTACGCTGAGTTCCAGACCTACCGCCACTACTTTAAATAAACCTTGACCTCTCAATGTAGATACTTTTGGAGAAGCAAGTGTACAAGAGCAGTAGCTTGCTTATTCTGTTGCAGATCAATAATACTTAAGGTCCTATGACACTCCTGTTAGAAGACAATAGTCATCATTGTGACGGCCGAGTAAACATCAACTGACAGTCCGCAAAGGCATCACATTGAGTCACATGGATTAGCTCTGCATAGGTTTCCATCTGTCAAGGGAAAGAGTACTCAGCCTTTGTCCATGACCCTTTTTTTCTTAGTTTTCCTTGCAGGGGAGTGGTGATCAGATGCTTGTTGTAGATTTGAGAGCAGAAGTGACTTGAAAAGTAATATTTACTCAAGGCTCCCTGCCCTCCCCTATGATATCATAAGCAGAATCTTCCATTCAGAGCTGTCTCCAACCTTCACACTGCGCATTACACATTAAAAAGTGTGAATATATGCCTCTGACAGACCTTCCCCACATTTATCGCTCCCTTAGATTTAGCTTAGTCCTTTGCTTTTATAACTTTTTAAGTGCTGGGTTATTTGATCATGCTTTCCTTAATAATTCAATCAATCAATCAGGATTGGTAAAGCGCAAATACTCACCAGCGAGGGTCTCAAGGCACTAGGGGGGCAGCTCCATTAAGTGCTGGGGTAAACCGAAGAGCCAGGTCTTGAGGTGCTTCCTGAACTGGGACCGTGTGGGGGCTTGCCAGAGGTGGAGGTTGTTCCAGGTCTTGGCTGGAAGGTAGGAGAAAGATGTTCCTCCCGTTTTGGTCTTGCAGATGCGTGGAATAGTGGCCAGAGAGAGGTCTGCTGAATGGAGGTGTCTTTTGCATGTGTGGAAGGAGAGGCGGATGTTCAGGTTTGTTGGTCCGGTGTTGTGGAGGGCCAGGACCTAACATTTTCTGACAACCCAATTGTGATCCAATTGACTTGTGACAAGTTTCTTGTGACACTATGCCACTTGCTGCATCCTTTCCTGTGGGATATTCTAAAGGATCGGATTTGGCTAAACCGTCCCTCTGAATTTCCAGTCTTGCATAGTTCCACCTCTCATACAGCATGAATACCAGGGAATAGCTGGATCACAGAAGGAGTAACACACAATGTGAGTTTATAAACCTGTTTGGCATTACAAATGCCAATAAAGAAACATGTGAGTACATGCCTGTTTGGCCTAAAGTGAAAATACAGGTAACTCTTGCATGCATGGCCAGTTTGTGGGCGCACATTGCCTCATTGTAGTGCACAGAGACATTACATTGCCACACACAGAGGAAATAAATTAGAGGAAACATTGCTTTCTCCAACGCAATAGCTACGCATCCGCACTGCCAACACCAGGTTCAACTCGCTATACGGTAGTCGGATGACTGCCAGAGTGGTGTTCTACTGGCGGATGTGGACACTGTTCTTGGGTGGTTGGACAGCCAAACATGTAATTAGGCCCTTAGGGCCAGATGTAGGTAGCCAAATACCGGTCGGTAACGGCCGAATTCGGCCGTTACCGACCGGTATTTGGCTTTTGAGATGTAGGTGCCCGAAAACAGGCCATTTCGGTAATTTTACCGAATCTGTAAATATACCGGTCGGTAAATTTACCGACCGGTATTTTTACAGAATCGGTAAAATCGAGATGTAGGTGGGACTCTTCTGAGTCCCACAAGCCCTACAAAATCGGTATTTTACCATCAAATACAAGTTGATGGTAAAATACCGATTCAGGTGTGCATGCACATGTGTGCATGCACACCTGTGCCATATGACAGGCAGACCTGCCCTTAGGGCAGGTATGCCTGCCACATGGCACCTGAACCCGTTTTGGGGGTGCTAGAGGGTGTCAAAGTGACACCCCCTGCACCCTTGTGAAATTCGGTATTTACCGACTCGGTAAATACCGACCGGTAAATGCCCAATCATTCCTATGGGCTTCAAAGCCCATAAGAATGAATGGAAATTGTTAATAGGGGGGGTTTTACCCATTAGAAGGTACGGGGACCTGGGTAGTTAAGTCAATAAAGAGAGGGGGTCCCAGTAGCCATGGAACGTAAAAACACACAAATGTAAAATAATCAAGGAAACATACATTGAAACCACATTGTTTACTTCACAATGGGAATGCTTAACGAATATGCAAGGATAAACAAATACAATAATAGAACACTCGTTTCGGTGGTGCCCCAAGGAGGGAGAGGGGATAGGACGGTGTAGTGAAAGTGAGGAATTGGTGAGGAAAGAAGTGGCGATTCAGTAGTGACAGTAAAATCAACAATTGTCAATCGTTTGACAAAGTTACACACTATGTACAAAAAAACATTTAAGACACAAAATGTTCATGAGCAAATTCGACAAAGTCATCCTCCAGGTTATCCAATAAATGTAGACAGTGGGGATTGGAGATGACACACGGAAGTGGATGTCGACGTTTCGACCCTCAGAGATGCAGATATCAATGGTTATCTTGCTGGGGGGTCTTCATCAGGACTGGGGGACACATAACCGTTAATGCACCAACCGTGGTGAGGTGGTGCCGGATAGAGCTTGGGGTTGAGGATGTCTTCAGGGTGCAATTCTAACCCGCTGTCGTACGTGAGACGAATCCGACAAGGATAAAAGGATGAGGCAGTCAGATAACTCAACAGTGGCTGTCGGACTTAGAATTAATCCGTCTCCGTTTGCAATGTGAAGTCACAGAGGCGCGGAGTACCGGGGTCAGTCCGGTAGGGGAGCTCGCACGAGGCGGTCTCCGGGCTTAGAATGAATCAGTCTTCAGACGCGAGCCCGCGATCGTAGACTGATTCATTCTAAGCCCGGAGACCGCCTCGTGCGAGCTCCCCTACCGGACTGACCGGTAAACAATGTGGTTTCAATGTATGTTTCCTTGATTATTTTACATTTGTGTGTTTTTACGTTCCATGGCTACTGGGACCCCCTCTCTTTATTGACATAAGAATGAATGGGCATTTACCGGTCGGTATTTACCGAATCGGTAAATACCGAATTTTACCGATTCGGTAAATGCACATCTGTATTTACCTACATCTCGGTACTTATATTTTACCACTTCTTAAATACCGAATCGGTATGATTCGGTATTTAAGAGGTGGTAAAATAAATTTACCTACATCTGGCCCTCAATCTTTTCCTTGAGTTTAAAGACTGCCTTTGAGTGAGGCAAGATCCATGGCTGAAGTCGGTTAGGCTTCCTCACAGTTACTAAGTCATCATCAAGCTTCCAATGAAGCTGCTAGTTTAGTGCCGAAATCATGCAGAATAAAATTGAATTTTGCAGCCACTTAGGTTGCTTTCCCACTTGAATAGATTGCCACTTCAACCTGTTCGAGCATTCTACCTTCTGACTCAGTCACTATTTCGGTTCTCAAAATCCATCAATGGGGCAAGACTTGATGCTGTAGCCAGGCAAAGTCCCTTGAGGCTGGATAACTTTGCGATTTAGTGCAGCAGAATCAGTTTTTAACATAGTATTAAACTTAGAGTGGGGAGGACTTGTTATATTTGCCTGCCTTTGTGGCCCGCCCATGGAAAGTCTTTGCACTTTGCCCCGGTCTCTGGATTTAGAAAAATATTTCTAAATCCCATATTTCTCCAACTCCTGATAAAGTTATTTTTGGTCACTTCTGCAGCCCGCTTGAGTTTATGGCAGGCTTCTGCCAGATAAGCATGGGCGGATTTTGCGGATTCGCAATCCGCGAATTTGCGTATTTGCGTATTTGCGGATTGCGAAAATACGCAAAATCCGCGAATTCTCGCGGATTTGCGGATTTTTTTGGGGGGTGTGTTCGCACGGGTTTCTGCAAGTTCGCGAGGGTTTTGTACAATTTCGCAAATTGCGAACTTACTTGTCGGGTCGCCAGTTTTGCGAACTTGTTGTTTCTACGTGCCCAGCCTGTTTGCAAGGCTTTCTTCATCACTGCCACCCTCTGTCACCACTGGCACTCTCTTTGGTCACCCATGCCACCCTCTGGCTCACCCATGTCACCCTCTGTGTCATCACAGCACCCTCTGGTTCACCAGTGTACATTATTGGGGCAAAGCAAAGCACTGCCATCCTCTGTCAACACTGGCACTCTGGTTCACCCATGCCACCCTCTGGCTGGCACACCCATGCCACCCTCGGTGTCATCACAGCACCCTCTGATTGACTAGTGAGTGTACATTATTGTGGCAAAGCCAAGCACACCTGCACTAAGTTTTGCAAACAACACCACCTGCCCTGCCCCAACTGACATTAATGAAGGATGGCACCTGCTTGTCTGCTCCCTTTCCTTTTTGTTGCAATAACAGGATGCAATGGCATACTTGTAACTATTCTGTGACTGTCAGAGCAGGGTCACACAATAGTTGCAAGTAGGCAACCGGATTCTGGAGGGCCCCTTCAGGAAGCACTACAGGTAAATGGTTACAAATGATGAGCTCGAACTTTTGCACCTGCTCGTTGGTTTTGCTTTTGCAAAACTGGTTTTTAGGTAATTTCGCCCTATTCGCGAGGCGCGGCGTCGTGCGAACTCGACCGTGGAAGCCGCGAACTCGTGCGAGTTACCCCAAGGTTGAGTATGGGCGTCGCCATTTTGTTTGCGTGACGTATTTCCGTTTCCGCCCGCTATGTGTAATCTCGCGCAATGAGCGCCTTGCGAATGCAAGTTCGCACGAGTTCGCGAGAGAAATCGCGTGCGAACTTACTTACGCGCACGTGATCGGGCCGCCATCTTGTTTTTCATTCATTCCTATGTGTCTGGGTATGGTGTTTCTATCCTCTGTATATCTCTGCCATCCTTTGCTTGTTTTAATATTTTTTTGATCTATTTAACTTATTTTCTATCCCTCTATTTTTCTAGATCTATATTTTTGTGTTTTAGGCTACTTTTGTTTACTTTTCAACTACTTTTTTAAACTTTTATTTCCTTCTTCCCTACTCTTATTCTTTTTCATTTTGTCTCTTCTTTACTGCTAACACCTGCCCAGAACATGGTCAAGACAGCTGTCAAGCTGCCCAAGACGGGCACCGCAGCCCGTGCCCGGCTCCCGTGTGGTCGCTTGAGGGCGGAAATGGTGGTGCCCCGGGAGATCTTCAGCCCTGAGGAGGTGGGCGCACTTGTTTTTTATGTGCAGCGCCGTCTCCCCAGGACCATTGCGGCAGGCGGCAGGATCGCTGCTGGTTACACCAACAGCCAGGAGCGTCGGAAGCGGTGGGGGCAGGTGTGCCGGGCCCTTTTTAAGATCACGGGGGTCCAGCGCACCTACAATCAAGTCACCCACCGCTGGACCGATATCCTGGACCGAGAGCGTGACCTGCTAGATGTGCTGGGAGTGGAGGTCCCCGGGCTTGGTGAGTAGTAGTAGCAATTTTTTCATCACTCACTACTCTGTTTTTTCTCCTGCTCTGTGTGACTGTGTTATATTGCAAATGTTTGCTTTAATTTTTTTACAAAGAGCAATAATGCTGCTGATTACATTGATAAGAGAGGTAAATTAATATTTCAAAATCTTCTGTGCATTTCAGGTGCACTGTTCTCCTTCTCTGTGGCGGTGCCACTGCTTATTTGTTTTCTATTTTGTGTTCATTTAATTGGGCTGAGTAATGTATGAGTGTATTTTACAGAACTGCGTAATGCTAGACACAAAGGGGCAGATTTACAAGCCCCTTGTTCCACGTTTACGCTGCCTTACCTGACGCACAGCGACGTAAACGTGGCGCATCCCTGCGAGTCATGTACAATGTGATCCATCTAAGGAGATGCGCCACGTGAAGGCCTGGGCCTGCGCCACAATGGGTGCGTTCCCACGCAAGGGGGGGGGGGGTGGCGGTCAGGCAGCTGTGCGCCTCGCAAAAGTGCCTGCGTGAAATCTACAAGATTTAACGCAGGCACTTCCGCGACGCTGCTATTCTGGTCAACCGTGTCGAACAGGCAGGCCTTAGAGATTCTGCCTTGGCTTGGTTGAAATCGTTCTTATTTGAACGCACCCAGTCTGTCTGTCTTGGATCTTTTTCAGCTCCTAAACTTAATTCCTTCTGCGGGGTCCCTCAAGGCTCCTCCCTGTCCCCTTTATTATTTAATTTGTATATGCGGCCCCTTCTTTTTGCTTTAAGTAAACACAAAGTCACTGTATACAATTATGCAGATGACCTGCAGTTAGTCTTCACACTCAATTCCCCAAATGCTGTGGAGGATTTTCAAGTAACCATGACCCTAATCCAGAATTGGATGTCTCTAAATCATCTTAAATTAAATCCGGGGAAAACCGAGCTGATTCTGCCCGGTAAGAGTGAAATCGGTTGGAGCCCTAATTTTTGGCCCATGGACATGGGCCTTCCCCCAAAGAAATCACAAACAGTAAAGAGCTTTGGGGTAACTATTAGTGAGGACCTCTCCTTAAAATCTCAGATCGGTACGGTGGTTTCTTCTGGTTTTTTCCAATTGAGAAAAATCAGGAAAATCGCACACCTCCTCACCCACTCTGCCCTAATCCAGGTAGTCATGGCCCTAATCCTTTCCCATATTGATTTTTCCAACAGTCTCTATCTAGGCCTACCTATAGGCCAACTTAGAAGACTGCAGTACCTGCAGAACCAAGCCGCGAGACTGATTTGTAACGTTCCCAAATGGGTCTCGATCAAATCTGGTTTAGAGACCCTGCATTGGCTTCCTGTGGCTCAAAGAGCCGAATTCAAAGCTGGCTGCATTATTTTTAAGGCTCTGCAAGGGAAGGGCCCTTCCTTTATTAAACAGCTGATTGGCAGATACGTTCCTTCACGCAGCTTGAGGTCAGCCCACAAAGACCTACTTGAGGTACCTCGCTTTAAGAAGAAACGACAGGGAGGCAGTAGTTTTCATTTTTTAGCAGCAACCCTGTGGAATTCTTTGCCGCCAGCTCTTAGGCAGTGCAAGGATTTTCTTGCATTTAGAAAGGCATTCAAAACGCATTTATTCACACAGGCATATCTGAAATAGAGACTTTCGTTTGATCCACCCTTGTTATGTTTTTTATCTCTTTCCAGCGCCAAGAAGCCTTTGGGCGTATGCGCGCTTAATAAATTTTAATTAACATAACATAACATAACATATGTCAATTCTTTATGCCTGCTTGCTTGAAGCAGGCGTAAGGACTGATGCGGTATGTTGAGTATTGGGCAGCCCTGAGCATTGCTATAGTTGCATCACGCCCGCGACGCGACTCTAGAGATGCGCCCCTCTTTCGTCACGAGATGCGTCACGATCTGCCTACCCTTGCGCCAGGGTTTGCCGCATTGTAATAGCGGCGCATCTGCCGTGACGCAAGGTTAGTTTTGCGTTACGCATTTGTTCTGGTGCACATCTGGAGGTGTCCAGCTCAGACCTCGTAAGTATGCCCCTAAGTGTCAGATTAGCAATTACCTGTGCATCCCTGCAAAGTGTGCGGCACGCCAGCACCACCCATGGTGCGCCGTATTTACAATGCTGCACACCATGGTCCCAAAACGTCACCGAAGCGTTACGCATCGGTGCCGTAAAGGCGGCTCATTGATGGAGTTGCGTTGCAACGATGGCGCAGCTCCAGCAATGCTGCGTCAAGCGGTAAGTCTGCTTCATGCAGGCGCAGGGTTTCAGTGACGCATCATTGTCCTAAATGACTGATTGAAATTTTATATATTCCCCATAGCCACTTTTAGCATGTGTTCCTGCGCAGGAACGCCCTCCCTTGCGCTGGAACGCTCCCTAATGGCGCAGGGCTTTAGAATGGGATGCATCTCCCATATGCGTCACGTTGTTAATATACGCCACACCATGGCGCCTCTCTTGTTGTGGCGCTGCGTCACAAAATTGACGCAAGAATGGAGCAAAAGAGCTGCAAGGGGCTTGTAAATCTGCCCCTAGAGTAGAGGCTCAGGTGCAGTCCTTCCTTTGTAGCCCTCATTTTGGATGAAATAGTTGGTTCTTGTTCTTTCTAAATGTTTGATTTGGTTGACAAGGACATCGGCAAGCAGCAATCATCAATGTTTTCTGTTAATTCTTTCATGTTGTACGTCAGGTCCGCCCAGGGGCAAGCGGACCGAAAAATCAGATGCAGTGGCTCCAAAGGAGGAGGATGCAGGCCAGGGCGGCGAGTGCTCCTTTGCTGGCCCCAGTAAGTTTTCATTTAAATATAGAGGACCTATTGTTGTCCAAGCGTTCCTAATTTAATTGTTTCGAAATAGTGTTTAGATAGGAGCAAAATCAATAATCCTACTGTTGCAGGGACAATTCTCCACAAACCGAACTATGGACACCAAAGACCAGAGTAATATTATTTCAGAGTGGCGTGTTTGGCACACTGTATAAATAAACCTGGTAGTGTCAGCAGCACGGACTCCTCCTTGCAAAAATTGCAAAAGTTTTCTCTCAGTCACTCTAGTCTGGAGGACCAAAAACCACAGAGTCTATTCAAGTTTAAAAGCTTTATTAAAAGTTTAAGTAAACACATATATTAAAATAAAGTTAGTTGGAAATGGAAAAGTGCTTGGTGCTGAGTTGATGAGTAATGGAACACATTTCTTGTGGTCGAGCCGAGCTTTCACCTGGTTTGAAGTTGATGTTGCTCTTGTCCTTAGAAGTCCAGTTTCTGTCTGTTCAGAGAAAAATGGTGTGTGTTAAAATTAAGCAAGCATTTAACAATTGTGACAAAAAAATGAAGCAAGACAACAGCCTTCCCTGGAAGGAGGGACATTTTTACTTTAGACTAGAGTAGACAGTCAATTAATTTTTCTGTTGTTTTCACATTTTTTCATTCATAGACCAAATACTAGTGAGTGGTGTAATCTAACATTCTTAAATCTACTTTGTAGGTGGAACATCTGGTGGCGGGGCCAGCTCGGATGTGGTGGTGATCATTGACTCTGAGTCCGAGGATCACTCTGGGGAGGAGGCGGCGCTAGAGGAGTCGGACCAAGAAATACAGACTGTGAGGAAGGAGACAGTGGCGGTGGCGAGTACAGGTAAGCTGGATCATGGTACTATCTGACTCTTAGATAGGATATGATGTGTATCCAGTGGTGGCCCAGTGACAAATTACAATATGGTAATTACAGCAGGCTGGGACCGACAGACAGATAGAGGCAGAGACAGAGAGAGAGGAAGACAGAAGGAGAGAGAGAGAGGGAGGGAGCCAGAGGGAGGGTGAGGGAGGGAGACAGAGAGAGAGAGAGACAGCGAGGTAGAGGGAGACACAGGGAGACATAAAGAGGGAGACAGAGAGAGAGAGAGAGAGAGGGAAACAGACATATCGCCTGGGCTTCTGCCAGATCTCTTTAATATGAAAGAGCATCAAACCAAGGATACAAGTGAGTTGTGGGAAGGGAAATGGTGATTCAAGCGCCCCCCCTTGCCCCTCCCTGCGGACGCCCATGATACTGGCCTGAATAGTTTTGTACTGCGCTGGCTAGTTGCTAGTTGTACTTTGACACAACTTCCTGCTGAATTATTTTGTGTTAATCATATTCTTAAAGAGCATTGGTTACATATTATGTCTTTCTTTCTTCATATAGTTGGCAATACTAAAACCTCAAAACCGACGAGGAGTATGCTGGCTGTACTGGCCCGGCAACGGAGGCTGGAAGCAACTGTTGCCGAATATCGGCGGCTGGTGGAACTGGAGGGGGACGACACGCACTCCAGTGCATCAAATCTAACATCTACATCCTCCTCCGTGACCCCATGTTCTGCCGGTAAGCGCAGTGCTCCAGCGAACCGGAGCCGTGCTGGAAGACGCCACCGCCGAGCAGCAAAGGCTGCACCTCACAGTACTGTTAAGGCTCGCTTGCGCCGTGCACTCCGCAGAGTGTCCGACCTAGAGGCGGAGGTCCAGAAATGGAACGAGTATCAGAATGTGGTGGAGGGCCTCCGCCTAGATCACGCCACCCTCCAGGAGAAGTATGATGCCCTGGCCCTAAGGCATGATGCCCTGGAGGCCAAACTTAACAGCTTGCATCCCTAGAGTGTCCCTTGCCCCTTTTTTAGAGACTTTTGGGGGGTGGGAATTGGGAGTTGGGTTTTTTGGGGACTTTTGAAGGACTATTTATTTGTTGGGGTTAGGGAGGGTCTTGCGGGAGATTATTTTGTTAGGGATATAAATATACTTTTTCAAACTTTATCTGAGCATACCTGTTTTTTTACTACTTTTGAGCTTGGTGGGTGGTGGTTTTGCAGTAAGTTCATTTAACTGAACACTGTCATCGTGTTGGTTCACGTGCAATAGGCCAAATGTTTTCCAAAGTAAATGCCTGTCACAGAGTTTGTTAATTCAAGAGCCCTAGGACTTTACTACTAGTACCACTGTCACTCTCTCGCCTCTCCGAACACTCCATTATACTACCTCCCATCCAAACGCTTATCTTACCTGTAATTTGTGTTTGAGGGCTGGCTCCACCTGGAATTCACAGAGTCCTAAAGCGTTCTGCAGCAGGGCCACAACTGGAGTTTCCCGGCGTGGATTTTCTGCAAAACAAAAGCAATCAACATTAGAAATGTGGCAGCGGTGCTCACACACCACAAAAACCTAGAAGCCCCACAGACAGCACCCCTAAGACAGGCAAGCGAGCAATAATAACGCCTAAACGTTCACGTGCAATAGGCCAAATGTTTTCCAAAGTAAATGTCTGTCACAGAGTTTGTTAATTCAAGAGCCCTAGGACTTTACTACTAGTACCACTGTCACTCTCTCGCCTCTCCGAACACTCCATTATATTACCTCCCATCCAAACGCTTATCTTACCTGTAATTTGTGTTTGAGGGCTGGCTCCACCTGGAATTCACAGAGTCCTAAAGCGTTCTGCAGCCAAGACCCGTAAACCCAAGCGCAAACAAGTTTGACAGTTGACACCCCCAAACAGCCAAAAATGCAAATCGGGGAAAAAAAGTCACACTTAGCAAAATGTATTTAAATGAGGACTCACTACTTCCAGTCCCTCTTTAGAGGACTCAACGTAAGTTTCTTCATTGTGCAGAATCCAGGCATCAGCATTACGGGAAATGGATAGGATGAGTGGAGGAGGAGGATAGACGACCAGGACTGAGTTCTTGTCAACTAACTGTTGTGAACATGAGGAATGCTGCGGCATCAAAATCAAGACAGTTCTGCTGATGGGCTTGTTGTTGCTTGTGATGGGGTGATTACAGTTTTGTTGTGAATGTGATGAAGCACTTGCTAAACAAAGAAAGACAGACACACAGGAATAAAAGTGAATAAGGAGGACTAAATTTACAGTTAATGAGTCATTGACTCATTTTCAGAACTCGCTGTCAGGGAAGCAGAACTCGTCCTCATACTCTGCTAATTCATCAGTCGGTTGTACTTCTGGTAACTGAGGAGAACTTTCCTCAGGTAGGTCGGTGTCCTCTTCTTCCTTCGTGCATTCTCGTACTTTGTAATCTGGTGGTATGAAGTGCTGGTTCATCTTTATCACGGTAAGCCGCTCCACATTTGCGGGCAAGAGGCGGGACCTTTTGCAAGTCACAATGCCACCAACAGAACTAAAAACACGTTCTGAAGACACGCTTGCGAGTGGGCAAGACAAGTAATTGATAGCCAGGTTGGTGAGCTCTCGCCATATTTTTCTTTTCCCATGCCAATACGCCAATGGGTCCTCAGTAATATTGACCGCTGTGGAGTCATCCAGATAGGCCTGCACCATTGAAAGAATGTCCTCCCGCATTCCTGTACTTTGCACTTCTGTGTCCTTTCTGGGACAAGGAAACCCTAGCTCACTTAGCCAATCCGCTTCAGACATATCGCCTGGGCCTGGTGCAGA
Organism: Lissotriton helveticus; assembly: GCF_964261635.1. Classification (NCBI taxonomy): domain Eukaryota; kingdom Metazoa; phylum Chordata; class Amphibia; order Caudata; family Salamandridae; genus Lissotriton; species Lissotriton helveticus. The sequence goes on from NC_136061.1 coordinate 1,297,309,713, forward strand.
TGATACGGTTGCTGGTGTGGTTAACGGCTTAGTGGAAAAGTCACTCACTTCTGCCAGAGGCACAGATGCAGAAGTGCTTTTTTGGGACGCCTGATGGCCTGCTGATTCACTAGTAGTACTGTCTTCTCCTACAGTTTCCTTCCGCTCTCTTTCAAAACGAATGGCTGACTGAGCTAGCCAACCTTTGTACTCTGTAACATCTGATGTTTCAAAAGGAATTATTACTTTGCCAAACAATGGCTTTTTGTAACGTGGATCCAGAATAGTAGCACAAATGTAGTGCTGTTGTTTCTTGATATTTACAAGCCGTTTATTGCTAACTAGGCGTTGTAATAATCTCTGCGCCAACTCATATGCTTCATTCTTTCCAGCATCTTTTAATTGTGAAGACACCACCTTGACTTGGTGCTCGAGCTTCAGCAACAATGGGATAGCTTTGCTCAAAGAACAGTCCTCCCTGCTGACGTCACGCGTGAAGACCTCAGAAGGACGAAGCATGTCTGTCAGGCTTTTAACTAGCTGCCATTGCTCCACCGCTAGCATCATTTCTGTCGTATCACCACCCAGGTTGTAGAAATACTCATTGACTACTGGAAACAGCTCATGCAGACGCTCAAGCATGTAGAAGGTTGAGTTCCAACGTGTTGCCACCTCCTGGATAAGTGCTTTCACTGGCATACTACGTTCATTTTGCTTGCGCCTCAGCTCCTTCCGGGCCTTAAACGAATGGTTAAAATGTGTGCATATTCTTCTGCAGATGGTCAGTATTTTGTCGACTGCAAGTTCTTTTTTCAAGAACTTTTGCACGACAAGGTTCATACAGTGCGCCAAACACGGCACTCTGAAATAGAAACCGTCCTCCATGGCCCTAACTACATTGCTGCCATTATCAGTAGAAACATAACCGACCTTGCATTTTCTTGGGGGCAGCCATTGCGAGACCTTTTTGTTAAAGTCATCCAAAATGTTGGCTGCAGTATGACTTTTCTCCATGCCAAACATGGCTAATGTTGCATGTTTACGAGCACCCTTAAAAATCTCGACCAAGTCACCACCTGCATTTATCTGTTGTGCAACCCCTGAAAAGGAGACCCAGTGTACAGTGATGCACATGTAATCAAGGGCTTGGCAACTGGTCCACATGTCTGTTGTCAGGTGTATCGTGTGAACTGCACTCTTCTGCAAAGCTGCCCCAACCAACTCAAGCACCTCTTTATATAGTGCTGGAACAGCAACCCTGGCAAAATAGAAACGGCTAGGAACCTTCCATTTAGGGGCCAGTGTTGCCACGAGTTCAAGGAAACCCACACCTTCGACAAACGAAAAAGGGAGAAGGTCCACCGCTAGCATTTTAGCCAGCTTAGTGTTATACAGGCGTACAATTGGGTGGTTGCGTTGAAATTGCACATCTGAGGAGAACATGGCTGAAATGGTGTGCTGGACAAATTTACGGGATGATGCTGATGCCTTCTTCGACCCACTTATGATCAGTGTTGACATTTTCCGCATTGGTGTGTCTCCCAGACTCTCAGTGTGCCTCCTATGTGTTCCGGAGGGTGTGGTGCTGCCAGGGGTACTGGGTGCAACCGGACACATGTCTGACGCTTCTTCTACCTCCCCGTCATCTTCAGATGAAACACCTAGTATGGGTATATTTTGGCCACTTGCCCTTTGGGATTGCTTTCCCTTGATGTTTGCTAGGTGCGCAAACCATTCGACAGCGTGCCTTCTTTCAAGATGACCTATCTGGCCTCCGGTTCCATAGTTGGTACCAGTCTTACCACGGCTAACGCTAGTCTTACAAATGCAACAAACGGCTATGTTATCATACTTTGCATGGACACTAAAAAAGTTCCAAACTGGGGACTTGAAACCTCTGGTTTTGGCGCACGAGATGATACTGCCAATGCCAGATGAAGCAGTGGTGGATGAGCCTTGCAGACATCTACTGGGTTGTGCAATTATTTCAGCAACCCTACTTGAGGGAGTCGAGCTGGATGGAGTCCCCCTCTGGGGAGAAAATATGGGAGCTGTAGGTTTTGTTGAACTTGTTGTACTACTTGACTGCATTGGTGGTGCTACCAGTGGCACGTCGCCAGGGTCACGCTCAGCCTGACGTCGGGATAGGGTATAAATGTCTGTCTGCTGCATGGCCGGTGTGGCTGGAATGACGTGTGTGATGACTAGGTCATTGCTGTCATCCTGTTCATCAACATCAGAATGAACCACTTCATCAAGTCCGACGTTCGGATCCATAGGTATGAGCTTTCCGGGGCCCTTCCTTTTAACATTTGATACCTTTCGCAGCTCATGGTGTGCCTCCCTCTCAGACGTCGGAGATGGTTGCCAATCTAGATCCAGATCATCATCTGATGGAGCGGGGCTTGAAGAGGAACTTCTACACACACTCCTTGATCTTTTCTTTGGTGGGGAGCTGGGAGAAAATGAATCATCAGGAGGAGTGCCTTCGTCTTCCTGACATGATACCCCGGCTCCAAAGTCAATTTCCTCCTGTGCCCCTACTTCTGGAAGAACAACCATTGTGGGCACTTGCACCGCTCCATGCGCCGCTACATGGGCCTCTTCATTGATCGCTACTTGCAACTCTCCATGGACCTCTCCTTCTCGGCCTTCTCCTTCTCGGCCTTCTCCTTCTCGGACAGCTCCTTCTCGGACAGCTCCTTCTCGGACAGCTCCTTGCGCATGTACTTGTGCTTGTACTAGTAGCCCATACAGTTGTTGTTGCGGCTTTGGTTGTTGAATAGTACTTGTGAGATGAGTTACAACCTGTGTTGATGGTGTGCTGCTACTTTCTTGCGATGAGCCAACATCACTGGTCGTTGGTGATTTAACCATTAAACAGGCTACCTGTGCAGCACTCATGGGGGGCCTTTGTTTTCCCCACAAAAATTTAGTGGTGGTGCCACCAGTCTCCTTGGTAAGTGGTGCCACTTGCTTCTTCTTCTTCTCCTTAGTAGAGACATCTTTCTTGCTAGAGGACCTACGGGCACCTCTTTTTGGAGCCATCTTCTTCAGATGTCGGAACAACAGGCCGCAGCAGGACTTCTTCCTGGCACTGATGCTCAACGATGATGCGGATTTATTGACTTTATGCACCTACAAGCAAACGAAGACAGAGGAACATCAGTAAATATATGTTGCATATGTAGCACTTCAATAATTAGTTTGCAAGTAGGCATTTATGAATACACTCGTGCACACCACACAATATGGAAATTTCAAAATTAAGAATTGCTAAATTTTTGGGAAACAGGAATTTAACATTGATCCAAGAGAGCACACACAGAGAGGGTTATAGTTTCATGTACCACTGACTCCCCCTGGGCACAATGGGTGAAAGCAAGGCAAAATGGGTGCAGGCCTATGGCACAAAGCTCACTGCCTGCCTTCAAAATGGCCGCTTGACCCCCATCCACATGGCCAGGACCATGCCTCAAAATGGCCACCACCAACATAGCCAGCTCCCAACCCCTACTCCAAAAAGTCAAAAAACACAACACAAATCAAATCACCACAATCCAATGCCATCCATCAAGTTTCAGAAGGCTTATGCTGCCTGCTGGTGGTTTTCTGGTGCAAAATTGCAATTTTTACAATTTCGCGAGTGCGAGATTGTTGCTTCACGGCGCGAACGTGCCGAAAAACCAGCAAAATCCGCGAACAGACCGATTCTGGGCCCCCTGGCCATAATGGATGAAATCAGAGCACACTGGGTGCAGGCCTATGGCACAAAGCACACAAACTGGCTTAAAAATGGCCCATAGACCCCCACCCACACGGGACCAGGCAATAAAATGGCCCCCACCCACATAACAAGCCCCCAACACCACCCCAAAAAGTCGTAAAACACACAAAAATCACCACAATCCAATGCCATCCATGCCCTGGCCAGAATCATGTTAAAAATAAAATTCAACAAAACAGTTCTACATGCATGCAGGCATGCACTCATAACTAAGCCTGGTGGTTTTCAATTCATGTGCAGAATTGTAATTTTTACAATTTCGCGAGTGCGAGATTGTTGCTGCGCGGGACGCGAGCAGTGCGAACACAAGCAAAAAAATCCTCAGCTCGCGAACTTGCAGATTTTCCCCCCCAAAAAGTCGAAAAACAAGCAACACACACAAAAATTACCACAAACAAACAACATCAACTTACTTCCTTGTGAAATAAAATTTCGAATCCAAAAGTAATCCAAAAGGCCTCAAATCCAAATATCCAGCAGCATCCACAAAAAGTAATCCTTCCCAGTCAAGATCGAAATCAAAGTGGCTAGGAAATGGACTAAGCAATGGGAGGAGCTTGCTGGACAGGAACAGGAAGTTGGAGACTGGGGCACTTCCTTCACACCACCCCTATGGGAGGAGCTTGCTGGACAGGAACAGGAAGTTGGAGACTAGGCCACTTCCTTCACCCCTCCCCAATTGTAATTTTTGTACTTTCGCGAGTGCGAGATTGTTGCTGCCCGCGCCGCGGCCCGCGAGCAGTGCGAACACAAGCAAAAAATCCGCTTCGCACGGATTTGCGTATTTTCGCCACATCCGCGAGAGTTCGCGGATTGCGGATTTACCGAAAATACGAAAAATCCGCGAGCGTAACGGATTTTACGCCCATGCTTACTGCCAGACAGAGTTCCAGCAGGGTCCAGTCTTCTGTGGTCAGCTGGGCTGCCTTGGAGTCAGGGGTACTTTTTGTTTCCCTGTAGCAGCCAAATACAAGTACTGTATTCTGGCCCATTGAGAACAGTTTCACCCCTGGGTGTCAGCAGGACTCTGTAGTCCTTAAATCTTAATCTTTCAAGCACGGCCTTCTTCAGGTGTGCTCTCCTGAGATCCAGGAATGTTCTGAAGCAGTGGTGGTAAGATATCAGTCTTCCCTTGTGCACAACCCATTGATTTTTAAAAAAAAATTATTGAATTTTGCCCACCCGGTTATGTTTTCTTTCTCTCACTTTACACACCTCCTTGTGCAGTGCTTAATTTATGCTTTACTTTAAAAATTACCCAAAACCATAAATCCAAAATGGCTAACCCCTCCTTGAACCAGGACAGTCTTTGCTTTCCTATAACCATGCCCCTATTTAGATGAGTTAACCTTACATGACTCAGGGTTCAAACTGTTCTGTCTCTGGTTGGGTTCGGTGCATGATGGTCCAGGAGGGCCCTGGGCATGAAAAGTAACAGATACTGTCTACAGCATTTGGCATCTGAAGCTAACAAGAGATAATATTAAAGCTCCCCTTCGTTCTGCCACCTGTCCTTCTCTTCCTCTCAGAGTGCTGATTCCTGCTTAGTGGCCACTTATTAACCATATCAGTGCCTTCCTGAGCCCAGACACCCGGCTTTTCTTATCTAAAAACAGGATTGTTAACTCCAACCTGGAAATAATGTTGAGCTTCATGAGGTGAGATGAATGATAAAATTGGTCTTGAGCCAGTACTTGTTCAGGCAGAAAAAATAAATTTTTACTCAGCATGTTTCCACTGAAGTTATCATGAAACATCAGCTTTCACTATTAAATAAGATGCTTATAACTGAGTGGCAAATTACTTTGATTCATTTTCCCTGTATTTACCCAGCCAGTAATATGAATTAAGGACTTTAATTGTACCTGGGCATGTCCCTGAAGAATGTATCCTAAACCTACTCTGTGAAAACAGTTTGATCTGGGCATTCAGTCACTTTGAGAGCACTCTATTCAAATTTGTAGTGTGCCACATTTTATATAATAAGCCTCCTGTCCTGTCCGCTTACAAGGCACACTTTTAGGAGTGATTATTTAAAGCAGGTTTCCTAACATGGTGAAAGCACTTTTCCTTTTAATCTGTCTTTACAGTGCTTTTAATGGTCATATATGTTTGTTATATATGTTGGTGGTTTAAAAAGGAGAATTAGTGCACAGCAAGACACATAGTCACGTCACTACAATTACTACACAATATGTTTTTTGGTTGTTTTCAAAGTAGATTCTGGTTTGGCCTATTCGACTCCCAGATACTATTTTCAGTTGTTTGGTGGTTTAAATATGACAATAGCCCACAATATGGCGTTCATCTTCTATGAAGTTACTGCATTTTCTGCACATTTACTATAGCCTTGCTGGAAAGTTAAATAAACCAAATTGGTGAAACCAATTTTAACACTAACATTTGACAGCTAGAGCATGCACACATCATCACTTACCAGAAGTGTCACAGTACACAAAATCCTCATACTACCTAATAGCCCAGAAAAAGTGAAAACTCAACTTTAAACATGCAGAAAATGCTGATTCCCTCCACATTGCTATGGAAGGCACATTAATCTGCATCATTTTGCACTGTTGACTACTTAGCCACCATAATAAAGGCCAAAATCACTGCCATGTACTAAATCAATCAATCAATTACTTTTGTTACTTGTCACCCATTAGGGTATCCAGGCACTCGCAGGGTCCAGTTCATTGTCTGAATAGCCTGGTCTTCAGGGGCTTTCGGAAATCTGCAAGAGATGGCGAGGTCCTTAGATGAAAGGGTAACCTCTGCCATGTCGTCGTTGCTAGGTAGGAGAAGGAGCAACCTCTGCATCATCTATGTCGGATGCATGAGTTGAGGGTTAAAGAAAGTGAGGCAGAGCGGAGGTGTCTGGTGGGCTGATGGAAGTTCAGGTGGGAACCTTTCCAAAGCCATTTTGCTCAAAGGGGATCAGTCTGGTGACCATTACATATGTTTTTTAAAGTATTTAAAAGTAGTCTAGCAAATAATTTGCAATTGGAATTTGAAAGAGCTATAAGTCTATAGGTTGATGGATTCTGCCTATCACCGTTTTAAGGTTAGAGCAAACCAACGATCGGCATCAAAACAGCTGCACGTAAAACAGACCTTCTCAAAATACCGAACAAAGAAAAGGGTGTGCAAATAATTTCCTTCTCAAATAACACCAATGAGAAATCTCTGAGCCTGTTGATTTCTGTTCCTTTGGTTGGTAGATCTTTTATTAGTTGCTAGAGAGGTAAGAGGAAGTTAGCATCATCTTTAATTATCGTACCACATGAACAAAGGTAGTCATGCAATAAAGCCAGGACTACTAGATGAAGTTAAAGGGTTTTATTACAAACTCAGAAAAAACTGATATAGATGAGTCCCAGAAACATATTATAAAACTATAGTATCAAAAGAATAATTCCGAATCTCCTGATGAAATTCAACCTAAACAATAAAAAGCACACCAGAAACTCAGTGGCGGCTATGCAGAAGATTAGGAAGAGGATCTGAAGATTGACCTGCAAGATTCGATCCTCCATCCTAGTCATTAATGGATCTAAAGATATCTAACTTATCATACTCTAAACTAAATATGAAAATTCTAATTAATCTAAGGAAAACAAGGACAGGTGTCACCAATATGGAGTCTTTTGTAAAAGTACTCCAAGTCTAAAGAAAGTGTAGAATGAAGACATACAGTGAGAAGAATAGCAAAGAGATCTGCACCTCGTGAAATCCTAAGGGTCTCTGCTCTCCTACTAACAATGCTCCACCTATTAACACACAAAGTATTGTACCAACATCATCATCTCCAGTATATTTCCACCCTCCTCAGTAGAAATTGGAAACATTCAGCTCTTCTTCAATACCTTCCATTGGGTACATTTGATCGACCTTGAGCAACCTTTCTCTGCCATGAGAACTCGTGTCTAGCTTCCTTAGCATGTCTCCTTCTCGCCAAAGGTTCCTTCCTGTACCTTACCATGGCTACAAATAAACACTGCCTTTTTACTAATTCATAAAGCCTTGTATCTGCACCTGCAGAGGAGAGAACATGCAAGCAAAACAATTCCCAGTGAAAGTTTAAACACTGAGCTCAAAAACCTAATTCCCCTAGTTATGCTAAGTTAGCACAGCAGTTAAAATGCATTTGATACATATGATTACAACTAACACCAATAAATGAATATTATGTGGATTGAAAAACATGGTTACATCGAACTGTGTGTTACCTTTTGAAACATTTGTATAGCTATGAACGAGAAGTACATTTTTCACTAGAAATGTTTAACATTAGTATGCACCCATTTTATAATTCTATGTTCAAGTCATGGTGTCGTGTATTTCTATAGGTTCTGAATCGATCCCCCTATTCCTGACCCTATTCTGGTTAAACTAACTATCAAGTTAACTAACAGCCAGCCCATGAGGCAATAAAAGCCCCCATGATGCAGATACCGTTATCTGACGCAGTCACACTACGGCACAGGAACGTGTTATCTGATTAGGTCATAACGCTTGAGATCTAATTAGACAAGCGACATTCCTCCAGCCCCTGATAAGGCATACGACGTTCTCATAACAAATCAAACCTATGACAACCTGGATAATCCGTGCGGCCATTGTTTTGATTTCACAGAGAACTTTAGTAAAGAATGTGCTAACGAGCAAGTCGTATGACATCTTTATTGACGTATCTATGTCCATCCTTACGTCAATCTCGGCACCTTTAAGGTATAAATATTGCCGATCTTGCCCTATGCAAACACACGCGTGGTGACAAGACGGAGCAGCCATACTTGCCGAAGCCGAGAGCAGAAGCAGACCCCGCTGGCAGCAGCCCCGCCTTCCTGACGCGCTGAGAGACGCGCTGCTATCTCAAGCCGAGAGACCCAGCACCGGCGCTTTCGGGCAGCCCTCGCAGGCAGCCTGGAATATCGAGAGCAGAGAAAGAGATACTATTCCTCATCCATCCTAAATTCCAGGTACAGAACTGAATAACCCCTCACAGAGAATTCTTTAGTTATTCACTTGGCAAAAACAAACTTAACTTAAACTGTAACTTTCTATTCCCGCCCACGCATTAGACTTAGGTCAGGTACACGGGGTAGGCGTATTTAGAAACACCAGTTGAGTACGTTTAGTCAAATGTATATGTGTATGTAAATATATTTTAATCATTTTAAACATCATATGGCTCAGAAACCATATCAATGTTTTTACAGTATTATTTTATACTATTGCTTTTAATGTATGCACTTTACTTAACTATAAGTATTGCAATAATATCGATCCATTTCTCATGTATGAGAAAAGAGACTGATCAATAAATAACATCTTTTATTGAACACGCCCGTCTCTTCCTTTTCTCTACATTCTGATGAGACTAAGAATGCACGTACTGACTGAGTAAAATAATTGCCTTGTGCTCACACGACTCTCGAGATTGACTCTTGATTAGGGGAGAGCAAAGTTGTCATGTTCTATGGTTGTCAGAAACTAAATCCCTTCTTGTCTAATCAGGGGAGTTAATTCCTTCCTTGAACATTCGAGAAAGTTTCTAGCGAACTCTGAGCTTAGCTGGCAAACCCAAAAATTAAGTCTAGTATCGACAGTAGTAGACCTAGTTAACGTCTGGTCTAGGCCTTTACTGCTGTAGGTACTATTCCAATGCGCAGAGCCTATTGGGAAAATAGGAGCTACACTACATGGCGCCCAACGCGTTTGGAAAGGGCGATAAAACTAACGTAAGACATTTAGAGTAACTCAGTCGTGCTTTCTCACTCAGACCCCTTTTCCCGAATACTCCAAAGACGTCTGGAGTGGGTGAAAGGTTATATCCTCCAATAACCTCGCAGGAGGGAACTCCTATGTATGGTTCTTGGTCAAGTCAACGTTGAAGGATAAACAGTTCCAAAATATTGTGCATCTAATCTTTGTTCCATAAAGAAACCTGATCTGCAAACAAACAAAATAACTTTCAGGACAGTAAAATGTCAGAAAATGAAGAAGAAAGAGAGGCAGTTAGATTAGCAACTGAACTCGCAGATGCTGATGCTACCATGCAAGCAGCAGACGCGGATATAATACTCATTCCGGTCATTAAAAGGAGATCTATAACCTTAAAACTTATAGAAAATGGACTGACACCTAGAGGTGGCACAGTCATATTCGTAATTGAGGCACACGAATATCGGCAGACAGAGGTATACTATTCATGGATACATTTTCCGGCAGCAAATGCTGTAACAAAGTACTTCCACTATTACAAAGTAGAGGAACCTCCTGAAACGTACACTCCTTTCGAGGAGGTGGAAGTACCACTCAAATTCCAAGAGCATTTGCTCTTATTTGATGGCGCCCTAAAACATAACAATCACATTACCAGGCTCGGTCCTTTAGGTAGACCAGGAGCAACGTGGCCGGTCTTAGCCGGATACACACCACATCCAGACATCGAAAGAATGCCTGCAGCAGAGCTGTTAATACAGCTAAAACAACTACTCAAAATTCATAGACAATTAGTTCAGTATGTAATGCGGACTTCAACAATTCAGCCAGCGATTAAACTTCCACAGCTGACCCCTCACCAGGGGAACACAAATAAAATTACACCACAGAACATCCAATCCTGCCTAGGTAAAGTTCCAGCTAAACGGGAACAGATACCATTCTGGTTGGCACAGAAAATTACCCAAATAGAGGCGGTGTTTCCTGACACCACCCCATTAGAAAAACACAGGATTCTGACTATATGTCTCCCAATGGGAATCGCACCACACATTGAGGACTGTGACACTTGGGGTACAGTCTTTGCTTCCATCTACACAAAAACGCACGGTGTTCCATCCATTTCGGTAATACCAGATGTGCTAAAACAAATTCAAGATGAATACGGTCCAGAACCTGCTTTAACTCTTGGTATGAAATTACTGAAAGACTTCAAGCAGGTCTCGGCTATATTACTAGCCAACATAAAAGGTGAAGCAGCAAATGTGGCGATCCGCCAGAGGTTAAAAGAGACAGATATAGCAGACCAACCAGCTGAAATTGCCAGAATCATAGAAAAATCCTATGAAGAACTAGGCAGAGATAGTCTAGGTGGAATACCAGTAAAACCGCAACTGACTACAAGTCCAGAAAAAATATTTTTTAATAATAATAATTCACCAAAAAAGAACTGGGATGGAAACAAACAATCCAATCCTAAAGAAAAGAAATTCCAGTCCCGAGGAAGGTCTCCTAGGCGAAGAGAGAAATCTCCAAACCAAAGACAGAGGTCACCGCAGAGTGACCCCTCGGGGAATAGATATAACCTTAGAAATAGGGATAATATTAAAAAACCTGATAGATATCAAGACATTGATACACGTCCCTCTCAATCTTTTCAGAATTCCTCGCAGAAATCGGAAAGAAGAGGACGATCAGAAGAGCACGCCAAGTCCAAAGACAAGGAACCTGCTCAGCTAAAAAAGAAATTACAATTTCCAAAAAAGAAGGTAGCCAGTATCAAGGTAGTTAAAAATGCCGAGAATACTGAGGACACAACTGAAAAACGGAGAATGGGCTCAGACAATGCTAGACAGCGCAGCAGAGGTGAGCATAGCTTGCAAAGTCCTTATGAATCATCTGGAGACAGTGGACACGAATGAATACCTTCAAGTGGAAACTGCAGACACCAGAGTTAGCAAGCCCCACAAGATATACGAGATAACATTACGTATAGAGGGAGATAAGACTAGGAAAATTAGGGGACTATTTTGGGATAACCTCTCCAAAGGCTATGACATCCTTCTAGCTGAAAAAGACTGGCCACCAGAGTTTGTCAGGGAGTGCCCTCATGGCGAAGAAGTAATTATGCCTGCCTTCTCGAATCAAATACCGATTCATAAAAAATACACACTTGCTAGAAAGTGGGCAGTGGCCTTAGCACCTGCTTTATATAAAAATCATGTAGGATGGGATGAGGATTCTCCTCCTCACAAAATCCAGTTAAAATCACAACCTACTGCACAAAGGCAGTACCCAATTAAGCAAGAAGCTAAAAAACAGGTAAATGAAATACTAGATCAGCTAGAATACCAGGGGGTGATTGAAACTTGCACCTCACAAATGAACAATCCTTTGTTTCCGGTCTCCAAACCAGACAATTCATATCGTCTAGTTTTGGATTACCGACACCTTAACACATGTTGCAAAACCTTTGCAGTGCAAAACTCACACAGTGCTGCACTAATGAATAACATAGTGACCAAAAAATACAAAACAACCTTGGACATCTCCAATGGATTCTTTTGTCAAAACATAGCACCAGAGAGCAGATATTTAACTGCATTCTCAGTAAATGGCACTCAAAAGCAATTCTGTCGGTTAGCCCAGGGGTACAAGAACAGCCCGGGGGTATTCTCAGCGAGAGTAACAGAATTACTACAACTATATGATGATGAAGCATTATCTTATGTCGATGACATTTACTTAACAGATGATGACTTGGAGACTCACTTGAAAAGGGTGAACACCATAATACTTGGGTTCGCTGCAGAGGGTTACAAATTCAACTTTAAAAAGTCCAGAATTGCCCATCTGACGGTCCTATTCTTAGGATATGAGTTATCAAGTGAAGGCAAAAGCCTGGCTGACAATTTCCTAGAGAAATGTGCCGTAATCCAAGCTCCTAAAACACTAAAAAACCTACAGTCAATTCTAGGTTTCCTAAATTTCGGAAGAACATACATTGCAAATTACGCAGAAAGGGTCAAACCCCTTTATGATCTAATTAAACCAGACTTTAAAAGATCCAATTGGACTCAAACACACACAGAAATTTTGAGATCCTTACAAACAGACATGCTAATTAAAACAAAATTAGAAACACGTGATAACACACGCAACCTTGTGATCCGAGTCATCCCAGGGAGATGCGGATTCACATACCTGACCTCTAATGAAGGAGAAAAGGTACCAATTGCATTCAAATCACACTTGTACACTAAGGCTGAAATGAAATTTAGCCCAACGGAAAAAATTCTTACAGCAACACAGACAGCTATAGCAAAAGAACGAGCCCTGGCACAAGGTAAACGAATAATAATCGTGACACCAATACCAGCCTTAGAGGCGGTAACGAAGGCAAGCATTCCAAATGCTAAAGCACTCCATCCAAGATGGATACAATGGGCTAACTCTCTTGCTGCAACAGACGTGGTGTACGAATTTGATCCTTATTTAAAAACACAAGAATTTCTCCAATATGAATTTGAATGTCCTCCGCCAACCGAAATTCTGCCTCTAGATCACTACGGCTGTATAATATATACAGACGGATCAGCACAACCCGCAGTAGGGGGTAAACAAGCTTACAGTGCTGCGTGCGCGATTGTTAAAGGTCGTTGGCACGAAGGGAAATTTAAACCAACCCTCACTAAAACACAATCCCTAGGAGATTGTACAGCTCAGCGAGCTGAACTACTAGCATTCAAGATGGCGCTTGAAAATAGCAATCGAGAATTCCCCACACTCATAGTGTGCGATTCGTATTATTGCGTTCAATCTTATAATGAATACTTGCAGATCTGGCTTCAGAACGGTTTCAAGGATGCGAAAGGTGGCACAATCAAGCATAAAATGCTCTGGGAACAAGTAGCTCTTTTACAAAAAGAACTACCAAAGACTCACGTGATACATACACTGAGTCATCAACGTGATGGCGTTCACGTTGCAGGGAATTCATTGGCTGATGAGGCCGCGAAGGCAGCTGTACAAACGGCTTCCGTAGCTGTCGTCACCAGGTCAAAAACAAAAATAGACAGCGAAATATTACAAGCTGTCAGCGCTTCAGAAAAGGATTCGATAGAACCACTCCCTAAAGGCTTTCCAGTAAAATACTCATACATAACTGATGCAAACAATGTTCCTTTTGCTCGAATCCCTGGAGTGGGGGATAGGGCAATTCCAAACATGGAAAATAGGTTAGGACTAATAATAGCGGCACACGAAGGGCTTGCTTCTATCCATGCTGGCGTCTCAGCCACAGTATCATTATTAAAACAGAGATACTGGTGGCCACAAATGAGAAGACAAACGAGGAACTATGTTCTAGCATGTGAAATATGTCAAAAAATGAAAGTATCAACGGTGAGACGTCCAGCGCAGACGCCCCTTCTAATCTCGGATAAACCATTAGCCTGTGTTTACCTAGACCACTGCGGTCCCTTACAAAGGGATGGTAACTATAAATATATCTTGGTCGCAGTGGACTCATGCACGAGATTCATATGGATGTGGCCCCAGCGAACGGCTGACGCCAGAACTGTTATAAAAGATTTGCGAGTCTTTATCGGCACATACGCAATTGGCATGCTGCATTCGGACAATGGTCCTGCTTTTAGCTCTTGGGCTTATAAGGAGGCCATGGTCAGCATGGGCGTGCAATTGCGGTACTCTTGTCCATTTCACCCTGAGGGGAACGGAATTGTTGAAAGAAAAAACCGTGACATAAAGCAATCTATAACGGCAAGGGTATTAGGTTCGGGAGCTGGGTGGGTCAAACATCTAATAAGTGTCCAACGTAGTCTAAATAACTTGCCAAGAAATTCTCTGAAGGGATTCAGTCCGTACGAATTATTATTCGGAACTAGGATGTTGATCTCTGACCTTGATAGTCAGACTTCAGTGGTAATAGAAAAAACCTTTGATGTCAAAGACCGTTTGGCTATTTTGCAGGACTTAAACAAAACAAGAAAAGACCTGAGCAACATACAGTTGAAACAACAGCCAACGACCACTGAAGAATCACCACCTGTCCCAGCAAGACCTGTCTGGATTCCAAAAGTCGGGGATCTAGTCAGGGAAAAGATCGCGGTAAAGAAGGAATTTGGGCCTTCCTACAGAAAAGCAGTTCCTGTCTTGTCTGTCAACGGGACAAGATCAGTTGTACTACCGCCACTTGCTGATAAAAAAAGGAGAACCGAGTTGTATCCATCGACCTGGTAAAACCACAACATGTGGCCGATAACAAACAGTAGGCCAAGTGGACTCCCAATAAGTAATAGTACACCAAGGTTTGCTACCAGTACAGAGGTCCTATCAAAAAGGCTCATCACATTCGAAACGCCTGCAGAAGAACAAGAAGGACTATGCAACAATGCAATAGAACTCAGACCTCTGAAAACCCAAATAAAGATATTTAGCAGAGACACACCAATCTACAATGAAGTACCAAGTGAAAATGCAAAAAACAGAAATCCTGAACCAATTGGAACAATTGACAGAACTGCATCCGGTTACTTCATCAACTTCGATGATTCCTCTGACGGCTTCAGTGAATCAAAGACACAGCCATCATCAAAATCCTTTAAAGACAAAGCGAAGGAACTTTTGAAACAACTGAAAGAAACATATCTGGTTTCTCCATGGATTGAATTTTGGGTGGGTTTTGGTGCATTTATCCTCATACTTTGGCTCATCATGGTATTTACTTTGGGACGCTTCATTGAGGGAAAATATGCTAAAATGGACACAGCAAGTCAGAACATCAACTTGGTCCTCAAACCACACACATCTTCACACGTCGAGAAAAGAGAACTTTCTTCAGCCAACTTCACAGCCAATCCTATACCTGGTGGGGTAGCCTGGGACAACACTGACTATGAAATTTATGGTCCGGTCGAGATCCTGAAATATCCACACCAAATCAAGATCTCCTTGAGTGACTTTGCAAAACCAAACTCATTTGCTGATGATTGGGACTTCGAAAGTATTAACAACATGATGTCTGACTTAGTAATGTCTGCTAAATTTACAAAACATGATTATTTGCAAGGTTCTACAAATTATGATAGTATGTATTGCTATAACCATTATGGTAAACATTTTTTACATAAATCTGCACAACCTAGAAATGTTTTGAATTACAATCAATGGGAACATTGTGCTACACCTCCAAAAGGGAGCTCAAGAACCGTTTACGACAAATATTCATATTTTTCAGGTTTTAACATAAGTAATGCTGAAACATTTTATTTTAAATTGTCAAACAAGACAGGGATGAAAACCATGATAACCAACACAAAATTGATATATTCAGATTCATTCTTTGAAAAAATGAATACTTTTGGATTTGATTATTGGGACAAAAATGTTGATCTGAAAAGTGTTTGGGGTACAAAAGAATGGCAAGTACAGGGTATAGAAGCTTTGTTTAGAGCCTGCATGATCCCAGAACAAATAATATTTTTAAATGACACTGTTCAACAAACCACCTGTCTTGGCTTAGCCAAAATCAAAGATTTAATTAAACCGTCTATTCCAAAGCCAACAATATTTAGCAATAGTTCTGATACAGATGAAGAAATAGACGTAAACCATATAATAAACCAAAACAGAACACATCCTGATTGGAAACAATGGTTGATCTGGCCCACAGATACAAATTACTGTCAAGATAGATTCCTGAATAAAACACAGGGTTTCAAAATGACCAGGCCAGACCCTAGATATCCCCAAAGACATCACCCAGGGATAATAACAACCTACAGTGTGGGCAAATTATGCCTTCAATGGCTACAAACTTCCACACTGCCTGAAATTAAGCAACACCTAACTTTACTTACTGATGGTGCTGACTTGCGTGATTTCATACTGGGACCACGCAAACAGCGTCAAAAGCGTTTCATAGCAGCCTCTGTATATGCAGCATACAATGAGGCCTGGAAGGTTACTCAAATTGAGACAGCAGAAAGAATACGGGAAATTGACCGTATTAATTTGGAAAAATCACTATCTGTAGTGGACAATGGGTTAATGACTCTGTCCTCCAGAATTTTTTCATTGGACAGCATTGTGTCTTCAGCAATCAATATATTATCGCAAGACTTACTATTATTACAACATGGTCAGTCACAATTGCGTTCCATTGTACAGCTTGGCTGGACGTTACAAAATCTGCGTTCAGGCTATGTGCCTTGGCGTTTAATCAACACAACGTCACTATTCCAAATCTTTAACCTTACTGATAGACAAATCGGTATGGCACAAAAGGGTGCTGATTATACAATCTTGAGCATTGAAAAACTAGAAAGATTACCAATGACAATGTCAGAACGACCTGTCAGTGAATGGATAATCCACGGAATCATAAATATTCCAATCTCAACCTTCAGGTTTCAATACTGCCAAAAATATATACAGGCTGGCATGTACGAGAAATTGGGAAAGGGGTACCTTAAAACAACTTGGAATCTGCCCTATTCACATGCATGTGTCAGTAATAAAGGACAGAAAGTGTTTCTTGGTGGCAACAATTGTGCTATGTCACTAAGCGGCACGCTTCTGTGTAACGGAATTAGTTTGCATGGAGCCTGTGAAGGGAATTCATACAACCTTTCATGTCACCAGCAAGGCGCACCTGCAACTGAAATAGAACCATTCTTTCAAAGACTCTATAATGGGAGTTACATTCTTATTGTAGACCGCAGATGTTGCAGTCTTATGCCCGGGACTCCTTATCTATTAACTACAACGGCGAAGGTCAAGTGCTGTGGACGTTCTTTATTCCCCAGCTCCTTTCCAGACAGGGAGGCAAGGGCATGGCCCAGTTTGAAAATTACTTCTATTCGAATAGATACTTTAAGCAGAATGAAAACAGTGCTTCTTCAGACGCCTACAAGGCTCACGTCATCAAAAGAAACGTATGATCTACAAGTCGCAAGGACGACTGCAGAGATACATACATTATTATCAACTAATTCCCCCGTACATTTCGCGGAAATCCTGAGCGAAATCTTAAATATTTCTGATACCAATGGGATCTCAGGGGTATTTAAGACAGTATTTTCGATGGCATTAACACCATTCAAAGCCATACTGGGTATTTTTCCAGATTTCGTCCATTCGATTTTTGGCGGATTTCCCCTGATCCTGGGACTAATTGCAGGAATCCTATTCCTAGTCCTTATTTTTCGTTATGGCAACCCATGTCACAGATCAAACTCTCGCGACAATGGAAGAGACGATCCTAGCCATTGGATACCGGGACCGGATATCAAAAATCCTGGGACTCTCCCGGCTTAGAGACCTGAACATGACTTGGTTTCTATCATTTCGACCAATGTGGCAAAGGTGTGTTTTACCTGTACTAAGGTGTCTGCTATGCGGAGAAGAATGCGTGTTAGACACCTGTCTGACGCTACAATCGGATGCGCCAGTGGATGCAGATACACTGTTGGTTCCTACCAAGGTTCACGCTTTGTGCTGCCCTCAAAGGCTGCCAATCCTGATGACGGCATTCCTGGAATCTTCACCACTGCGATTGAAGAGTAGTGAAGTTCAAGATGAAAGCAGCATCGAACAGGTACGACCTTCTGTCAGCAATGCGAATCAGAATGTCAATGCAGACAATCATGCGCATGAATGCATGGTTACCCCTATTTCCGACTTAGTGGAACTTTCCCATGAAGCTGTTGACAGTTTTTTCGAAAGCCTGAATGATATGATGTTCTCTCCAGAACAGAAATAGAGACTTTTGAGCAAGCTCGCACACGGCGTTCCCTGAATTCGGCCTTCAACTTTAAAAATAAAGTCACATGAACAATTCTTCCCACCAGTTCACGGACAACAATTTTTTAGCAGCCCCAAATTATTTTTCACAAATTTTTCGGGACACTTAACTTCTGCTTAAAGTAAGAAACTATTCCTAGAGAACTAAGATTTCTATTTTTAGATACTTTATAAAACTTTAGTTGCCCGCTGGGATGTTCACAAATATTTTATTATGTGATGAGATGGTCTCGAACTTCCTTTCTGTATAGCTATATTAAGAGCCATTTCATGTGTATTTCTCATATACCAATAAGCAATAATGCATAAAAATGCGTGTTTACTTTTGCATTTAATTCATAGCTTAAGTGCATACAATATATATGACTGCAATTTTTCAGTATATTTGAAAATTTCGAAATGCATTTATGTATTTTGGGGTGGTAAGGTATACACTATACTCTATAGTATGTTGTACTATGTTATACTATGCATAGATTAGTAGATATGACCATAGTTAGCGTGGAGTGGGTGTCGTGTATTTCTATAGGTTCTGAATCGATCCCCCTATTCCTGACCCTATTCTGGTTAAACTAACTATCAAGTTAACTAACAGCCAGCCCATGAGGCAAGAAAAGCCCCCATGATGCAGATACCGTTATCTGACGCAGTCACACTACGGCACAGGAACGTGTTATCTGATTAGGTCATAACGCTTGAGATCTAATTAGACAAGCGACATTCCTCCAGCCCCTGATAAGGCATACGACGTTCTCATAACAAATCAAACCTATGACAACCTGGATAATCCGTGCGGCCATTGTTTTGATTTCACAGAGAACTTTAGTAAAGAATGTGCTAACGAGCAAGTCGTATGACATCTTTATTGACGTATCTATGTCCATCCTTACGTCAATCTCGGCACCTTTAAGGTATAAATATTGCCGATCTTGCCCTATGCAAACACACGCGTGGTGACAAGACGGAGCAGCCATACTTGCCGAAGCCGAGAGCAGAAGCAGACCCCGCTGGCAGCAGCCCCGCCTTCCTGACGCGCTGAGAGATGCGCTGCTATCTCAAGCCGAGAGACCCAGCACCGGCGCTTTCGGGCAGCCCTCGCAGGCAGCCTGGAATATCGAGAGCAGAGAAAGAGATACTATTCCTCATCCATCCTAAATTCCAGGTACAGAACTGAATAACCCCTCACAGAGAATTCTTTAGTTATTCACTTGGCAAAAACAAACTTAACTTAAACTGTAACTTTCTATTCCCGCCCACGCATTAGACTTAGGTCAGGTACACGGGGTAGGCGTATTTAGAAACACCAGTTGAGTACGTTTAGTCAAATGTATATGTGTATGTAAATATATTTTAATCATTTTAAACATCATATGGCTCAGAAACCATATCAATGTTTTTACAGTATTATTTTATACTATTGCTTTTAATGTATGCACTTTACTTAACTATAAGTATTGCAATAATATCGATCCATTTCTCATGTATGAGAAAAGAGACTGATCAATAAATAACATCTTTTATTGAACACGCCCGTCTCTTCCTTTTCTCTACATTCTGATGAGACTAAGAATGCACGTACTGACTGAGTAAAATAATTGCCTTGTGCTCACACGACTCTCGAGATGGACTCTTGATTAGGGGAGAGCAAAGTTGTCATGTTCTATGGTTGTCAGAAACTAAATCCCTTCTTGTCTAATCAGGGGAGTTAATTCCTTCCTTGAACATTCGAGAAAGTTTCTAGCGAACTCTGAGCTTAGCTGGCAAACCCAAAAATTAAGTCTAGTATCGACAGTAGTAGACCTAGTTAACGTCTGGTCTAGGCCTTTACTGCTGTAGGTACTATTCCAATGCGCAGAGCCTATTGGGAAAATAGGAGCTACACTACAATGGAACATTCGAGGAATATATTTGGAACTTCATTGTTTATTCATATGTCAGACCACATGAAATATAAAAGTGGCAATCTGCCCAAATCAACGTAAATATGTGTCGTGTAAGGGTGGAGCCAAAATGTAGCTGCTCCACCACTCATTGAAAGCCTATTCGGTCCAGGATTTCTCGCAGCTCGGGAGCCATTGCCAATTCTGTGAAACTATATGAAACTCTAAGTTATTCGACTTCCTGTTGCACAGTGCTTATTGTACCGCAAAGTGCCTCAATGTATGCTTACCAAGAATTCAAAGAAATAACGAAATGGTTGCATCAAGAAGGAAGATTGCAACTCGGCCTCTATTTCTCTCCATTAGACAGAGCCACCAATCGCCTGTCGGTCGCATTGCGACCAATTACATTACAGATTTACCCAACCACCATAGTAAACACTTTGGGGATTAATATTTACAAGGCCCTTGCGACACTTTTGCGTCATTTTTAACATGGGAAAAGTGACGCAAAAGTGGCGCAAGGGGCCTGTAAATCTGCAAATATGGTGTAAATTCTCGGAAAAGGAATCATAATCTAAATGGAAGATATACATTTAATTAAGTTCAGGGCTATAAACATCGCACAAGAACGCGTGTTTAAGAGTAGCCTCCTGCTTTGCGAGTGGTGGGTGAACCCTAAATGCGCCCATTCACTACTCCCGCATTTTGCATCTGCAGAACCGATTCCAAATCTCTGCTTTCGAATCCAAGGTCTGGATATTGTCAACTGTGTCTGTGGTAGAGTCTCTAAAGCAACATAGCCCGTTTAACACAAGCAACTCTAAGGCCAAACGTTCGTTTTCTGGAAACACATTATATTATCTTCTTCATAGACTACAATCTGGAAACACCACTAATTTTGTAAAAACAGCTATAATCCACAAAATTAATTTGAATTCACTAACCTTGAGAGTTGTAAGGGGATGTGATTAGCTGATGGACTATTATTAACGCGTATTTTTAAATATGTACTTGGTGGGTTTACATCTGGGTAAGCTAAAGCTCCAAGTTGCCATCCCTAGTCGTTTATAACAAGGTCAAATTGTTGATTTTGTGTACCCAGGCTGGTACTACAGATTTTCACTTGTTAGTAGTTTTATCTTTACCTGCTCAGCTTTTTGGGTTGATTAATACTGCAGCTCTTAATCGAGGTTAGAAATAATCCCATTCATTCCTTTTTGACCGTGGTACCTAGCCCAGTTCCTACATGGACACTCACCTGGAGGTTGCACCACCAGCACTAAAGCAAAGGGATGTATTTGGTGGCGTTGGGTTTTGTTTTATCCCCCAAATAGTATTTACTGCTTTCCCAATTGGCTTTGCTATTTCCATTTAAAACAATACAACGATAGTCACCGGAAACAATTTTTGTAGGGTGTCCTTCAAGAATACCTCACAGCTGCTATCAGCAAATGATAAATATGTCAACGAGAAAAGGAGGCCTAACAATTTTACAGTCGATCCTGATTTAAAAAAAAACGAATTCTGCCCCAGATCTATAAAGATAATACAATGTAATTGCCTTTCTTTAATCCCCTCCGTTGCACCTGAGAAAGGCCCAACGGAACATGTGCACTTCCATCTCTCCGCCACCGCAGAGTTAAGCATTGGTCTTCCAGTGGTGGCCTGGGGATTATAGCGCTGTTAAAAGTTGTGTTACTTTTACCAGCTGAGTTCACGCTGTTCTCCATTACTGACAACTTCCAGCAGTTTCCTTCTGCTAGGTGTACACCGTCATGGCCTTTGTTAAGTTGTAGCTTTTGATCATTTCTAGGCAGGTCAAGGGTTATGCCATTTTCAAAATGGCATATCCCAGGACATCTTTCTCCATTACATCCAAAGGAGTGAAAACGTAAATACCCAAGGGCAAAACTACCGTTAAAGTTGACTGTTTTATTGGGCAATTCTGAGCTCTGCCTACTTGTTAAACGACGACTCTTCAAAAATTGAGTTGTTAGGGAAAACTCACTTTTACATGTTAGATATTCAGCAACGCCACTGGATACTGCTTTCCCAAATTCCGTTGGTGTTTGACCACCAGTTTTAAAGATCTAAAAATTCTTCAGTTTTTCCTAAATCATATTTTTTAATTCGGACACTTGCTGGGTAATGGACAAATGCTGGCCTTTCTAGTGTTGTCCAGTGTCTGGAGGGTTGCATCCATCTGCCAACTATAGGTTCCTGTCTGGGCATTTCATTGTGTTACATATAACCTTCAACAACTCTTTCACCGGTTGCCTGGATGGTTCCTCGAACCTTGTTATCTTGAAGGGATTCTGAGAAAAGATTTCAGCCCTTCTCCTAAGCAGTTCCATTCTCCATACTTTCCGTTCCGAGCTCAATATTGTTGGCAGACAGGCATGTTTGTAATTAGTTGGGTACTGCAGATTTCGAGGGATTTGACATATTTGGATCGGATATTAATAAAATGGAGTTGTTGCCCACTTTGTTATCAACCGAAGAGAGATGAGTAGCTCCCTAGTTTAAACACTACCAACGGAGTCTCGTGTTTAGTAGATTGCCCTTTTAGTGCAGCTACTACCTAATCTAATGGCACATCAGTTTCTATAGGCTAAAGGCTTGCTGTATGAGAGTATTTCATTAATTTAGAGATGACAGCTCCTCCTGCTCAAAAAATCTATTAGACACAGTTTAAAAGCTGAAAAAGTCGCTAGTTTAAAAGTGTTTTTTCCAGTTCTTCAGCCTGGTGTGCACCAAGATTAAGGAACACTGTATTGTTTTTGTAGGAGTAGGACGTATCTCATTGACCTGTGTGACGTCATAAGGTTTCTCCCAGGCTGCAGAAAGAAACAGTGGTTTTACTGGTTGTTACACCTGGGATCCCTGGTTGGCTGAGGTAGGTACCTTAGGCCAAGTAGGGACCCGTGTTCCAACGTCAGGGAAAGGAAGGTCACCTTTTTAGATAGCTCCGCTCACCCCCTCGGTAGCTTGGCAAAAGCAGCCAGGCTTATCGTCAAGGCAAATGTGTAAAGTATTTGCAACCAATCTCACAATAATCCAATAATGACACCACAAAGAGACTCCACACCAGTTTTATAAAACGAGTTTAAACTTTATGTAAAAAGATATATGATAAGACCACATGATATAAAACCAACATATGAGGTTGTGTAATATTTCTCCTGGACGGTTGTTAGGCCAGCCTGCCCTTGTAAGTTCTGGCGAGGTCAATGAGCATTTCTAAACATTCTCCTGTACTCCTAATATCATATCATACAGTTCATAATGCTAGAATCAGGCACTTTTGCAATGTAAAAATACTGTAATGCGTTCCATAGCAATCAGACACTCTGCAGTGAAAAGAATGCAATGCGTAACGCAACAATCAGGCACTTTGCAAGATATAATAATGCAATGCGTAATACAACCACCAGATATGTCATTCTGCAAAAAGAAGGCAATGCGTATACACTAATCAGGTAATTCGTTATGCAGGAATAATGCAATGCGCAATACGCTAATCAGGTACTTCGTTATGCAGCAACAAGGCAATGTGTCAAACGACAACCAGGTAGTTCGTTATGCAGATAAAAATGCCATGCGTCATACACTAATCAGGTAGTTTGTTTTGCAGGAATAATGCAATGCATAATACTCTAATCAGGTACTCCGTTATTCAGAAATGATGCAATGTGTAATACGACAGTCAGGTACTCCGTTCTGCAGAAATGAAATATTGAGTAATACACTCAGGCCCCGATCACCGGGCCTTAGATGGTCTCTCCACCTCTCTGTCTGACCTGCAGTCAGCCTCTCACCGTTGCCCCCAACACAGTATGATGTAATCCCAAAGTGCAGCTACGCACTCTGGCCCCTGTACCGCCACTCCATTGGCAATAGGGGCCACAATATGAGCCGAATCAAAGGCTCGCGCTGCCAACATGATAGAGAGGCCGAGAGCGTCTCCCTCCAAGCCCGCACCCCGCACCCCGCCCCAGGAGTCGACACATGTTACTCACTCTCCTCTCTTCATTCAGCGGCTGGGCCTCCAATGCAGGTTTGTGAAATGGCAATGGCGGCTCGGGCTGGCAACTCAGCTCCTCTGGGACTGCCGGTCCGGGCCACTTCAATTACGTTCTCAGGCTGCCACAAAGCACACGCACACAGCGTCGCTGAGTCTTCCTTCACTCCGGGTGCACAATCACTGGGCACTCCTCACACAAGTGCTATGCTGCACGAAGATCACACGTGCAGTGTCGCTGAGACTCACTTTACTCTGGTGTACACAATAACAAGACAAATCCTCACAAGGGTCAGTTCTATCCTTCATTCTCTTCAGTTGTTTCTTCCTTGGCAAGGGTCCTCTTGACCATGAAGTAGCTCCAGTTTAGTTCAAGCCATTCTCCAAAGCTCTGGGGCTTCAACTCTCACAGTTATACCCCTCAATGGCTTTGCAGTATTTGTGCTCCAGGGGGCACTGACCCCTGTTCAAACCAGTTCTGGGTGCCTTCCTGCCAGTGACACCTTTCTTCCTTTGATTAGTCTGGGTCTGGATTCTTAATCACTCAGCAGACTATGAGCAAATTGTTTTATAGCAGCAACCAAGGCCTCTTCACCTCTAGGGGTTTCTCCTCCCCTACACTCTAGATGCAGGTCAGCCTGTTGCTGTCTAACCTCTTCCCCTGGGTCAAGACATTCCCCTGATCCTATCGCTTCCAATCCAGTCAATCCACAGCCAGGCACATGTCAGAGCACAAAACTCAGCCACTTCTAAAAGAGTGGCTTCTGAAGACACAATGCAAAAAAACACCTACATAAAAAGATGTGTTATTACATTGTGAGTTCAGGCTTACTAAACTTCACCTTTCCATCTTAAGCCTTTGGGATGATAGGCTGGAAAACATATTACACAACCGTCCCATTCTTTCCTATGGGCAAGATGGCCTTTCAACAGTGAAAGACGAAATGGAGATTATTTCACTCTCAGGACATGTCACACACCTTAGTACATGTCCTACCTTTCACATGCACTACACCCTGTCCAGGGGGTACCCTAGACCTACCATAGGGGTGTCTGATGTGCCTAGAAAGGGAAGGGTAAGGTCTGGCAAGTGAATGTACTTGACAGGCCAACCTGGCAGTTTAACAAACTTTGTGCAGTCCCTGCAATGGCAGACCTGAGTTCCCTTTTTAAGGCTACTTGTGTGGGTTGCACAAATAGTGCTACAGGCCCACTAGTAGCATTTGCATTACCAGCCCTGGCACACCTAGTTCACTTAACTATGGACTTTACTAGTAAGGCAAACCAATCATGGACAACCAATGACCATTACTTTATACAGTAAACACTTACAATTTGATATTGTTTAGCAGTTGCAAAGTGTCCAAAGTATCTAAGGTGGCAACCCCATGTCAGAAAAAAGGTCTAGGGAGAAAGCAAAAAGTTTTGTGACTTTAGCCCAAAAGGGTCAAGTCCTACACTGGTAAAATGAAAATCTATGGGACTTTACTGCCTCTGTTGCAGGGATAGTGAGATAAAGTGGGCACTTGTCGGTATCGTTGCACTGATGTCTACAATGTTTTCCAAAGTGCCATTTTGTTTCTTCCCCTGGAAGCAACCCTTGTAAATGGATAACATTTGCTTATTACTCTGCTTAGTTTCTAAATGAAACTAAACATGCCTGACATCGCATCTCAAAACAGGCTGCTAACACCTCTCTTTTATTTAGTACGTGAGCCTACGAAGAGCGTTGCCAACACCACCTGCTACTCATGACCTGGATATTTCCATAGTAGTCCCAATACTGACACACCCCACCTAACAGTACTTCGATTTCTTTGTGACCCACTATTTTACAGGCACTCCTGTCTAAATGGTTTAGTAGTTCATTTTGAGTTTGGGTACTCAGTCGCCTTTTCCACATTTGTTTTCTGAAATTCGTTTTTGTTGGCCTTAGTACTCAGTGCACTTTTCCACTGCTAACCAGTGCCAAAGTACTTGTGCTGTACCCAAAAACATAGTAAAATTGGCACATTTGATTTAAATATGTCTCTAGGAAATTTGTTCTAGATGTACCTAGGGCCTGTAAATTAAATGCGACTAGTGGGCTTGCCGCACTCATTATGTCACCCACTAAAGTAGCCTCTTACAACATGTCTCAGGCCTACTACTGCAGCTTGTAGTGCAGTTTTAAACTTTCAGTTTGAACTGGCAAAATAAACCTTTTGCCAGGCCTAAACCCTCCTTCTTAACACCCCTAAGTTACCCTTAAGGTAGGCCCATAAGCTCAAAGGACAGGGTGCAGTGTATTTAAAAATATGGCCATGTACTTTTCAGTTTTACATGTTCTAGTAGTGAAAAAGTCCTAAATTAATTTTTCACTGCTGTATGGCCTGTCTCTCCCATTGGATAACATTGGGTTACCTTATTGCATTTATTAAGTGATAACTTTGGATTGGGAACAGGTAGGAGTTTAATATTTACACTCTAATGAATTGTGATTTAAAATCTTCTTTAGTTGTACAGTCAAATCAAATCAAATCAAAAGTCACTTTATTCGGTTTTGCAAAGAAGACCATAAAAGTTCATAAAAATACATTTCATACATTAATTCAGTTTAAAAAGACTATTAAAAAGTCATGAGTTTAAAATGCATTTTGTAAAATCGTTAAAAGAAGGGGATAGACTCTTAGTACCAACCCTTATAGTCTCTTCATACATTTGATTTTTCAGAGGTTAGACCTATGACGTATGCAAAATTTCAAAAAACGTACAGTTGCTTTTGCTATCAGTTCATTTTCTAGATATTGTAGCGCCAGATAGGCTGGGCGACATTGGCGTAGGCCCCAATATTTAAATATGGGCAATAGCCATTGTCTGCGGGGTGCCTCAAAGAATTTACAAAATAAGACTGTATGTATTGTCGACTGCTTTGATTGGGAGTCACAAGGGCACAATGACATTTTTGATGTCCAATCATTTTGTATGGGAAAGCAGACCATTAAGTGGAACATGTTGAACCTGAAACGTGTCAGAAGTAGTTTTTCAAATGGGGTCATGTTATACAGCAAATAAGGTTCAATAGATGATACTGTTTGAACTAATAAACTTTGTTGTACAGAGGATTTATGGATTTCTTTTAGCAGACGTGTTTGGTGCAAATGTGATAAGCATGCTTTCCTCAGATCTTTTTTGGAAATGCTGTATAAAGATAATGGATCTGTAAAATAATGTCTGTGTCCCATATCTGTAAGAAAGGCATTAACGTAGGCTGTCCATTTCATCCGCCCATAGTGCTCCAGCGTTTGAATGTCTTGAATAATCAGTCTAGTTAAATTGCATTGTTCAGTGACCCAAATTCTTCTCCAGAGCATTATAGGTTGTATTCTTATAATGTCCTCTAGATGGTCTATGCCCAGCTCTTCGTGACAGGCGTATGTAGAAGAATTTTTCGGCAGCCCCAATAGGTATCTTAAGAAGGCATTTTCTATTTTTTGTAAGTCAGTCACATTTGCGTGTCCCCATATCCCTGCCCCATAGATAGCAGTACTAACACATTTTGCCTTATAAATTTTTAAGGTTTCTAGAGGTGGCTTGTGACCCAGTTTTTGGACAAATGTTCTCAAGGCCGCTGTTGTTTTCAGAAATGATAGTTTTCTCGCCGAGATTGCCGCTTTCCACTTAAATTTGTCGTCAATGACAATTCCCAGGTATTGGTAAGTGGGTGTTCTTTCCAGAGCTTCCCCTTTCACAAATAATGTTTTAGGTTTCATGTTTTTCCTCCCCGCATGCATAGTAAAAGTTTTTTTAACATTTAAAAACAAGTTCAAGCTCAACATAAATTCACAGTATCTATCCAGTTCTCGTTGCAGTTCCACAGATGTTCTCGCTAAAATGACTGCGTCGTCGGCATATAGCAGCGCGGGTATATGCCGACGACCGACAGAGGGGAGGTCTCTACTTCCCTCAAGCAGTGCTGTCTCAAGGCCATTTGTGTAGAGGGTGAATAGAAAGGGGGCCAGTACGCATCCTTGTCTGACCCCCTTTTCTACCCGAAAGCTATCTGACAGTTGACCCTTTGTCCCAAATCGCACTCTGCCTGTTGTTCCAGTATAGAGTTCTCGTAGGAAATCTACAATAGGGGGATCTACTCCCATGTTCAACAGGATCGTCCACAGCCTTGAATGTATGACACAATCGAAGGCTGCGGATAAGTCCACATACACCATGTGAAAGGCACTCCCCTTGGCCTCTAAGTATTTTCCTGCCAATAGGGTCAGGTTTAGTGCTTGGTCCACAGTGCCTAGACCTTCGCGGAAACCATATTGTATGTCCGATATGACATTGTTTGTGACTGCCCACTCCTGGAGTCTCTCGAGAACTATCCGACCAGCGACCTTCCCGAGAGAGTCCAGGAGGGAGATAGGCCTATAACAAGTTGGTGAGTATCGGTCTCCCTTTTTGAAGATTGGGACTAATATAGAGGTCTTCCATGATTTTATCAGCCCTTCTTCTAGGGATGCGTTTAAAACATTTGTCAGGAGCGGGGACCAGAGTTCTTCCTCGTATTTGTAAATGTCAACGGGAACCCCGTCGGGCCCCGGGGCTTTGCCTAATTTAGTGGATTTTAAGGCTTTCTGTACCTCGTCGTGCGTAAACTGCAGGTTTAGTGGATAGATAACTTGCTTCAGCAAGTCCGTTGTTTCCATATTATCTGGTGGACTTAAACAAAAGACATTTGAGTAGTGTTTTACCCATTCAGTGTTGGTAATCGCGACATCAATAGAGGGTATATCCTCCTTCCCTGTGAGGTATGGTGACCTTACTATTTTCCAGAACTCAACACTGTCTTTGAGTTCTGTACTTTTTTTTAGACACTCCCAGAGGTCAGTTTTTATCTCGTGTTTTCTGTTTTTAATTGCTAAGGCATATTCTCTCCTTAGTTGTACAGTCAGATTTGAGTATACAATTGTGAGAATGCCACTTTTAAAAAGTTGGCCTTTTCTCGTCCAAACCATTAGGTGCTTGCAGCCTGTGTCCTAGATCACATGACTGGGTGTAGTTGGCATCTGGCATTTTTGCATTTCTCTCAGACAGTGAGTTAAATGGGTACTAGGTCTTGGTATGATGGGCCATACACACAGATGCGTATGGTGGAGCTGTACCCTTCCCCACTTATACTTCAAAGGGCCTGTCTCCACCACACTCACAAAGAACTTGACATCTGTTTATTGTCACCCCAGATTCCTTGGAGCCTGGGCAAGTGAAAGAAGGAAATCCCAGAACCAGATGTGGTGGGGGGAGTTTAGAGGTTTCTCTCACTTCAAAAGCTGGCACCAGATATAAATATTGGACTCTCAGATCAAGTCTTCAGTGCCCTCCTAGATCTGCAAAGGATACCCAGAAGGACTGCCTTGTACTTCAAAGGACTGCCTGCCACTTGAGACCTGCTTTGTATCTCAGACATCTACCATGCTACTACCAGAGGACTGTCACTCCTGTTGCTTTAAGCTTGCCCCGTACCCTTAAAGGAATTCCCTGCTGATTTGAGGCCTGCCTTGCAGCTTAATCCTAGGACTACCAGAGGTACTTCAAGTATCAGTTGGCTGAACTCCAGTTCTGAGTTACAGGGACAAAACAAGCTCCAGTGGCCTCTCTGCAACTGCTCTGTTGACCTGCTGCAACTGGCCCTGCCTAGCCATGCATCTGAACCAGCATGGATCTGCTGGAGCCCTGATAGTCTCTGCTGGAGTTCCTCAACCCCAAGAGGTATCTCGCCAGGTCATGGACTCTTGGCTGATATCAGTTGAGTTACTCCTGAGAAATCCTGAAGTTTTAAATTCTGCGCGCTGGTCTTTGAGAAAGCAACTGTTTCAGTGGGACTAATCTGGTCCCTGTATCCTGCTTGCTCTCCATTGCAGTCAGCCTTACCATGTGACTTTCAACTGGTCTAACACGACTAGATGATCGCAAGTGGCGCTTTGTGCTTTTACACGCTATACTTACGTAAAATCTTTAAATTTCATATCTTCAGTTCTACTGATTGGAGTCTTGTCGTCTTGGCCTCTATTTACGAAAATGTTCCCTGTTTTTTTAAATTGGTGTCGGATATATCTTGTGTCATGTTTCACTTTACTACTGTTTTAGGGCTGCATAAAAAACTTAACACAGTGCCTCTAAGTTAGGCTTGACTGCTTTTGTACCAAGCCACAAGAGGGTTAAGCACAGGTTCATTTAGTGACTTTAGTGACTCACCATGACAAGGACTGTGGTTGTTGCTTCAGGAGCGTATTCACCCCTTCAATGAAAATCTCAATTTCTTACAGCAAAACAGTAATCTACTTATTCCTCCTAAGTCTAATTAAGACTCTTAATCATTGACTTTGGCCACCCAGATCTTCCATTCTGAGAACATGCAGCACATATTCCCTAACTTATGGTACTCTACACACAATTCTAGAAATTAAACTATGTTACAGGTTTCTGAATTTAAGTCAGCCCCCCTCCACTAAACTGCTCCGCAAAGCAGGGGAGCACAATTTGTGGCACTAAAATCATTTACATAATTTTGAATAGAACCAGAAAAGGGCTCTGTAGTTTAAAAATGTGACATTCCTCTTTTGTTAACTAATCTTGTTGGTTTTTTCATAGCTCTGCAGCTTTTACCAAACCAACAGCACTGTGTGGAAAAGACTCTACGATTTAACGGCAGCTAAGCATGGGCGTAAAATCCGCTCCGATCGCGGATTTTTCGGATTTTCGGCAAATTCGCAATCCACGAACTCTCGCGAATTTGTCGAAAATCCGTGAATCCGCTCGCGGCGGATTTTTTGCTTGGTTGCGGCGCGCGGTGTGGTGCACGGCGTTCACTTTCCGTCATTTAGCGTTTGCCGAGTTGTTTTTCTTTGCGAGTGCCGCGCCATTTTGGATCTTGCTGCTTGATCCCGCGGGAGTTTGGCGCCCGCGAATACGTAATCGCGGCTTGCCACCTTGCACAGCACACCTCGCGAGAGTTCGCAATTGGTAACACGTAGTTGCGGCGGAAAGGAACAATCTCGCACTCGCGAAATAGAGCTTTTTCAATTCTGCACAAGAAAATCACCAGCAAACAGGATAAACCTTCAGAAAATTATGATTTTTATCAGAATCACTCCTCAGGTTGACATTTGCATGGCCTTTTTTTTTGCAAGGAGTCCATTTTTTGGGGGGGGGGAGGAAGGAAGTGCCCCACAGTCTCCAACTTCCTGTTCCTGTCCAGCAGGCTCCTCCCAGTGCTTTGTCCATCTCCTGGTCACTTTCATTTGGATCTGGAGCTGGAAGGATTACTTTTTGTGGGTGCTGCTGGATATTTGGATTTGAGGCCTTTTTGACTGTCTTTGGATCACTTTTGGATTAGAAATCAACTTTCACAAGTAAGTTTGTTTGGGGCATTACAGTTGCTGCAAGTAAAATTTTGGAACTTTTTCAGAACATTAAATAAATTATATTGTGGGTAGCCACAGTATCCAGTAGGACCAGGGTTGGTTAGGGGTGCATGATACAACTGTTTTGTTGAATTTAAACACCATTGAGGCCATGGATGGGCTGGGATTGTGCTGATTTTTGTCGTTTTTTTGGGCCTGCTGGTGGGGCCCTTTGCCCAGGGGTGGTGAGTGTTGCATGGGCCTAGTCTTTCTGTGGGGTGTCTTCTTGAATTTAAACATAATTGAGGCCATGGATGGGCTGGGATTGTGCTTATTTTATTGTTTTTTGTCGTTTTTTGGGGGCTGCTGGTGTGGCCTTTTGCCCAGGGGTGGTGGTGCATGGACTGAGTGTGCCTGTGGTGTGGTCTCACTCTCTTTAATGTAAACATCATGGATGGCATTGGATTGTGGTGATTTCTGGCTGTTTTTCTGTTTTTTGGGGGTGTACTGTTGATGTGGACTGGCCATGTGGGTGGTGGTGGTGGCCATCTTGAGTGCTGGCCGGTACAGGCAACATGTGCTTGGGGTGTAAGGGGCCATTTTGAGGAGAGGCAGTGTCTGAGGCCTCCACTTATTTTGCCTACTTTTCATCCATTATGCCCAGGGGTAGTGAGTGTTGCATGGGCCTAGTGTTTCTGAGGGGTGTCTTCTTGAATTTAAACACCATTGAGGCCATGGATGGGCTGGGATTGTGCTGATTTGATTGTTTTTTGTCGTTTTTTTGGGCCTGCTGGTGGGGCCCTTTGCCCAGGGGTGGTGAGTGTTGCATGGGCCTAGTCTTTCTGTGGGGTGTCTTCTTGAATTTAAACATAATTGAGGCCATGGATGTGCTGGGATTGTGCTTATTTTATTGTTTTTTGTCGTTTTTTGGGGGCTGCTGGTGTGGCCTTTTGCCCATGGGTGGTGGTGCATGGACTGAGTGTGCCTGTGGTGTGGTCTCACTCTCTTTAATGTAAACATCATGGATGGCATTGGATTGTGGTGATTTCTGGCTGTTTTTCTGTTTTTTGGGGGTGTACTGTTGGTGTGGACTGGCCATGTGGGTGGTGGTGGTGGCCATCTTGAGTGCTGGCTGGTACAGGCAACATGTGCTTGGGGTGTAAGGGGCCATTTTGAGGAGAGGCAGTGTCTGAGGCCTGCACTTATTTTGCCTACTTTTCATCCATTATGCCCAGGGGTAGTGAGTGTTGCATGGGCCTAGTGTTTCTGAGGGGTGTCTTCTTGAATTTAAACACCATTGAGGCCATGGATGGGCTGGGATTGTGCTGATTTGATTGTTTTTTGTCGTTTTTTTGGGCCTGCTGGTGGGGCCCTTTGCCCAGGGGTGGTGAGTGTTGCATGGGCCTAGTCTTTCTGTGGGGTGTCTTCTTTAATTTAAACATAATTGAGGCCATGGATGGGCTGGGATTGTGCTTATTTTATTGTTTTTTGTCGTTTTTTTGGGCCTGCTGGTAGGGCCCTTTGCCCAGGGGTGGTGAGTGTTGCATGGGCCTAGTCTTTCTGTGGGGTGTCTTCTTGAATTTAAACATAATTGAGGCCATGGATGGGCTGGGATTGTGCTTATTTTATTGTTTTTTGTCGTTTTTTGGGGGCTGCTGGTGTGGCCTTTTGCCCAGGGGTGGTGGTGCATGGATTGATTGTGCCTGTGGTGTGGTCTGGTCTCACTCTCTTTAATGTAAACATCATGGATGGCATTGGATTGTGGTGATTTCTGGCTGTTTTTCTGTTTTTTGGGGGTGTACTGTTGATGTGGACTGGCCATGTGGGTGTAGTGTAGTTCCTATCATCCCAATAGGCTCTGCGCATTGGAATAATACCTACAGCAGTAAAGGCCTAGGCCAGACGTTAACTAGGTCTACTACTGTCGATACTAGACTTAAAGTTTTGGGTTTGCCAGCTTAGCTCAGAGTTCACTAGAAACTTTCTCGAATGTTCAAGGAGGACTTAACTTCCCTGATTAGACAAGAAGGGATTTAGTTTCTGACAACCATAGAACATGACAACTTTGCTCTCCCCTAATCAAGAGTAAATCTCGAGAGTCGTGTGAACAAAAGGCAATTTATTTTACTCAGTCAGTACGTGCATTCTTAGTCTCATCAGAATGTAGAGAAAAGGAAGAGACGGGCGTGTTCAATAAAAAGGTGTTATTTATTGATCAGTCTCTTTTCTCATACAAGAGAAATGGATCGATATTATTGCAATACTTATAGTTAAGTAAAGTGCATACATTAAAAGCAATAGTATAAAATAATACTGTAAAAACATTGATATGGTTTCTAAGCCATAAGATGTTTTAAAATGAATAAAATATATTACATACACATATACATTTGACTAAACGTACTCAACTGGTGTTTCTAGATACGCCTACCCCGTGTACCTGACCTAAGTCTAATACGTGGGCGGGAATAGAAAGTTACAGTTTAAGTTAAGTTTGTTTTTGCCAAGTGAATAACTAAAGAATTCTCTGTGAGGGGTCATTCAGTTCTGTACCTGGAAGTTAGGATGAATGAGGAATGGTATCTCTCTCTCTGGTCTCGATATTCCAGGCTGCCTGCGAGGGCTACCCGGAAACGCCGGTGCTGTATTCTCGGCAGGAGAAAGCAGCGCGTCTCTCAGCGCGTCAGGAAGGCGGGGCTGCTGCCAGCGGGGTCTGCTCTGCTCTTGGCTTCGGCAAGTATGGCTGCTCCGTCTCGTCACCACGCGTGTGTTTTGCATAGGGCAAGATCGGTAATATTTATAACTTTAAGGTGCCGAGATTGACGTAAGGATGGACATAGATACGTCAATAAGGATGTCATACGACTTGCTCGTTAGCACATTCTTTTACTGAAGTTCTCGGTGAAATCAAAACAATGGCCGCAGGGTTTTGCCCAGGTTGTCATAGGTTTGATTTGTTATGAGAACTCCGTATGCCTTATCAGGGGCTGGAGGAATATCGCTTGTCTAATTAGATCGCAAGCGTTATGACCTAATCAGATAACACGTTCCTGTGCCGTAGTGTGACTGCGTCAGATAACGGTATCTGCATCATGGGGATTTTCTGCCTCATGGGCTGACTGCTAGTTAACTTGTTGGTTTGTTTAACTAGAATAGGGTCAGGAATAGGGGGATCGATTCAGAACCTATAGGAATACATGACACCCACTCCACGCTAACTATGGACATATTTACTAATCTAGGCATAGTATAACATAGTACAACATACTATAGAGTAGTGTGTATACCTTACCACCCCAAAATACATAAATGCAAATTGAAATTCTTCAAATATACAGAAAATTTGCAGACATATATATTGTATGCACTCAAGCTATTGAATAATGCTAAAGTAATCACGCATTTGTATACATTATTGCTTATTTGGTATATGAGAATTACACATGAAATGGTTTCTTAAATACAGAAAAAAGTTTCGAGACCATTCCATCACAGAATAAAATATTTGTGAACATACCAGCGGGCAGCTAAAGTCTATAAAGTATCTAAAAATAGAAATCTTACTTCTTTAGGAATAGTTTCTTACTTTAAGCAGAAGATAAGTGTCCCGAAAAACCGAAAAAATGAATTGGGGCTTCTGAAAGAGTTGCTGTCCGTGAACTGGTGTGAAAAATAGTTCATGTGACTTTATTATTTAAAGTTGAAGGCCGAATTCAGGGAACCCCGTGTGCGAGCTTGCTCAAAAGTCTCTATTTCTGTTCGGGTGGGAACATCATATCATTTAGGCTTTCGAAAAAACTGTCAACAGCTTCCTGGGAAAGTTCCACTAACTCGGAAATAGGTGTAATCATGCATTCTTGTGCATGATTGTCTCCATTGACATTCTGATTCGCATTGCTGACAGAAGGTCGTACCTGTTCGATGCTGCTTTCATCTTGAACTTCACTACCCATCAATCGTAGTGGTGAAGCTTCCACGAATGCCGTCATCAGGATTGGTAGCCTTTGAGGGCAGCACAAAGCATGAACCTTGATCGGGCTCAACAATGTTTCTGCATCCATCGGTGCATCCGATTGTAGCGTCAGACAGGTGTCTAACACGCATTCTTCTCCGCATAGCAGACACCTTAATACAGGTAAAACACATCTTTGCCACATTGGTCGAAATGATAGAAACCAAGTCATGTTCAGGTCTCTAAGCCGGGAGAGTCCCAGGATTTTTGATATCCGGTCTCGGTATCCAATGGCTAGGATTGTTTCTTCCCTTGTCGCAAGAGTTTTGTCTGTGACATGGGTTGCCATAACGAAAAATAAGGACTAAGAATAGGATTCCTGCAATTAGTCCCAAGATCAGGGGAAGTCCGCCAAAAATCGAATGGACGAAATCTGGAAAAATACCCAGTATGGCTTTGAATGGTGTTAATGCCATCGAAAATACTGTCTTAAATACCTTCGAGACCCCATTGGTATCAGAAATATTTAAGATTTCATTCAGGATTTCCGCGAAATGTACGGGGGAATTAGTTGATAATAATGTATGTATCTCTGCAGTCGTCCTTGCGACTTGTAGATCATACGTTTCTTTTGATGACGAGAACCTGGTAGGCGTCTGAAGAAGCACTGTTTTCATTCTGCTTAAAGTATCTATTTGAATAGAAGTAATTTTCAAATCGGGCCATGCCCTTGCCTCCCTGTCTGGGAAGGAGCTGGGGAACAACGAGCGTCCACAGCACTTGACCTTCGCAGTAGTAGTTACTAGATAAGGAGTCCCGGGCATAAGACTACAACATCTGCGGTCTACAATTAGAATGTAACTCCCATTATAGAGTCTTTGAAAGAATGGTTCTATTTCTGTTGCAGGTGCGCCTTGCTGGTGACATGAAAGGTTGTATGAATTCCCTTCACAGGCTCCATGCAAACTAATTCCGTTACACAGAAGTGTGCCACTTAGTGACATCGCACAATTGTTGCCACTAAGAAACACTTTCTGTCCTTTATTACTGACACATGCATGTGAATAGGGCAGGTTCCATGTTGTTTTAAGGTATCCTTTTCCCAATTTCTCGTACATGCCAGCCTGTATATATTTTTGGCAGTATTGAAACCTGAAGGTTGAGATTGGAATATTTATTATCCCATGTATTATCCATTCACTGACAGGTCGTTCTGACATTGTCACTGGTAATCTTTCGAGTTTTTCAATGCTCAAGATTGTATAATCAGCACCCTTCTGTGCCATACTGATTTGTCTATCAGTAAGGTTAAAGATTTGGAATAATGACGTTGTGTTGATTAGACGCCAAGGCACATAGCCTGAACGCAGATTTTGTAACGTCCAGCCAAGCTGTACAATAGAACGCAATTGTGACTGACCGTGTTGTAATAACAGTAAGTCTTGCGATAATATATCGATTGCTAAAGACACAATGCTGTCCAAAGAAAAAATTCTGGAGGACAGAGTCATTAACCCATTGTCCACTACAGAAAGTGATTTTTCCAAATTAATACGGTCAATTTCCCGTATTCTCTCTGCTGTTTCAATTTGAGTAACCTTCCAGGCCTCATTGTATGCTGCATATACAGAGGCTGCTATGAAACGCTTTTGACGCTGTTTGCGTGGTCCCATAGTGAAATCACGCAAGTCAGCACCATCAGTAAGTAAAGTTAGGTGTTGCTTAATTTCTGCCAGTGTGGAAGTTTGTAGCCATTGAAGGCATAATTTGCCCACACTGTAGGTGGTTATTATCCCTGGGTGATGTCTTTGAGGATATCTAGGGTCTGGCCTGGTCATTTTGAACCCCTGCGTTTTGTTCAGGAATCTGTCTTGACAGTTATTAGTATCTGTGGGCCAGATCAACCACTGTTTCCAATCAGGATGTGTTCTGTTTTGGTTTAATATATGGTTTACGTCTTTCTCTTCATCTGTATCAGAGTTATTGCTAAACATTGTTGGCTTTGGAATAGACGGTTTATTTAAATCTTTGATTTTGGCTAAGCCAAGACAGGTGGTCTGTTGAACAGTGTCATTTAAAAATATCATTTGTTCTGGCATCATGCAGGCTCTAAACAAAGCTTCTATACCCGTACTTGCCATTCTTTTGTACCCCAAACACTTTTCAATTCAACATTTTTGTCCCAATAATCAAATCCAAAGGTATTCATTTTTTCAAAGAATGAGTCTGAATATAACAATTTTGTGTTGGTTATCATGGTCTTGGTCCCTGTCTTATTTGACAATTTAAAATAAAATGCTTCAGCATTACTTGTGTTAAAACCTGAAAAATATGAATATTTGTCGTAAACGGTTCTTGAGCTCCCTTTTGGAGGTGTTGCACAATGTTCCCATTGATTATAATTTAAAACATTTCTAGGTTGTGCAGATCTATGTAAAAAATGGTTACCATAGTGGTTATAACAGTACATACTATCATAATTGGTAGAACCCTGCAAATAATCATGTTTGGTAAATTTAGCAGACATTACTAAATCAGACATCATATTATTAATGCTTTCGAAGTCCCAATCATCAGCAAATGAGTTTGGTTTTACAAAGTCACTCAAGGAGATCTTAATTTGGTGTGGATATTTCAGGATCTCGACCGGACCATAAATTTCATAGTCAGTGTTGTCCCAGGCTACCCCACCAGGTATCGGATTGGCTGTGAAGTTGGCTGAAGAAAGTTCTCTTTTCTCGACGTGTGAAGATGTGTGTGGTTTGAGGATCAAGTTAATTTTCTGACTTGCTGTGTCCATTTTAGCATATTTTCCCTCAATGAAGCGTCCCAATGTTAGTATCATGATGAGCCAAAGTATGAGGATAAATACACCAAAACCCACCCAAAATTCAATCCATGGAGAAATCAGATATGTTTCTTTCAGTTGTTTCAAAAGTTCTTTAGCTTTATCTTTAAAGGTTTTTGATGATGGCTGTGTCTTTGATTCACTGAAGCCTTCAGAGAAATCATCGAAGTTTATGAAGTAGCCGGATGCAGTTCTGTCAATTGTTCCAATTGCTTCAGGATTTCTGTTTCTTGCATTTTCGTTTGGTACTTCATTATAGATAGGTGTGTCTCTGCTAAATGTTTTTATTTGGGATTTCAGAGGTCTTAGTTCTATTGCATTGTTGCATAGTCCATGTTGTTCTTCTGTAGGCGTTTCGAATGTGATGAGCCTCTTTGTTAGGACCTCTGTACTGGTAGCAAACCTTGGTGTTCTGCTACTTATTGGGAGTCCACTTGGCCTACTGTTTGTTATCGGCCACATGTTGTGGTTTTACCAGGTCGATGGATACAACTCGGTTCTCCTTTTTACCAGCAAGTGGCGGTAGTACAACTGATCTTGTCCCGTTGACAGACAAGACAGGAACTGCTTTTCTGTAAGAAGGCCCAAATTCCTTCTTTACCGCGATCTTCTCCCTGACTAGATCCCCGACTTTTGGAATCCAGACAGGTCTTGCTGGGACAGGTGGTGGTTCTTCAGTGGTTGTTGGCTGTTGTTTCAACTTTATGTTGCTCAGGTCTTTTCTTGTTTTGTTTAAGTCCTGCAAAATAGCCAAACGGTCTTTGATATCAAAGCTTTTTTCTTTCACCACTGAAGTCTGACTATCAATGTCAGAGATCAACATCCTAGTTCCAAATAATAATTCGTACGCACTGAATCCCTTCAGAGAATTTCTTGGCAAGTTATTTAGACTACGTTGGACACTTATTAGATGTTTGACCCACCCAGCTCCCGAACCTAATACCTTTGCCGTTATAGATTGCTTTATGTCACGGTTTTTTCTTTCAACAATTCCGTTCCCCTCAGGGTGAAATGGACAAGAGTACCGCAATGCCACGCCCATGCTGACCATGGCCTCCTTATAAGCTCTAGAGCTAAAAGCAGGACCGTGGTCCGAATGCAGCATGCCAATTGCGTATGTGCCGATAAAGACTCGCAAATCTTTTATAACAGTTCTGGCATCAGCCGTT
Source organism: Lissotriton helveticus (assembly GCF_964261635.1). Lineage (NCBI taxonomy): Eukaryota > Metazoa > Chordata > Amphibia > Caudata > Salamandridae > Lissotriton > Lissotriton helveticus. The sequence goes on from NC_136061.1 coordinate 1,297,349,287, forward strand.
CGCTGGGGCCACATCCATATGAATCTCGTGCATGAATCTACTGCGACCAAGATATATTTATAGTTACCGTCCCTTTGTAAGGGACCGCAGTGATCTAGATAAACACAGGCTAATGGTTTATCCGAGATTAGAAGGGGTGTTTGCGCTGGACGTCTCACCGTTGATACTTTCATTTTTTGACATATTTCACATTCTAGAACATAGTTCCTTGTTTGTCTTCTCATTTGTGGCCACCAGTATCTCTGTTTTAATAATGATACTGTGGCTGAGACGCCAGCATGGATAGAAGCAAGCCCTTCATGTGCCGCTATTATTAGTCCTAACCTATGTTCCATGTTTGGAATTGCCCTATCCCCCACTCCAGGGATTCGAGCAAAAGGAACATTGTTTGCATCAGTTATGTATGAGTATTTTACTGGAAAGCCTTTCGGGAGTGTTTCTATCGGATCCTTTTCTGAAGCGCTGACAGCTTGTAATATTTCGCTGTCTATTTTTGTTTTTGACCGGGTGATGGCAGCTACGGAAGCCGTTTGCACAGCTGCCTTCGCGGCCTCATCAGCCAATGAATTCCCTGCAACGTGAACGCCATCACGTTGATGACTCAGCGTATGTATCACGTGAGTCTTTGGTAGTTCTTTTTGTAAAAGAACTACTTGTTCCCAGAGCATTTTATGCTTGATTGTGCCACCTTTCGCATCCTTGAAACCATTCTGAAGCCAGATCTGCAAGTATTCATTGTAAGACTGAACGCAATAATACGAATCGCACACTATGAGTGTGGGGAATTCTCGATCGGTATTTTCAAGCGCCATCTTGAACGCCAGTAGTTCAGCTCGCTGAGCTGTACAATCTCCTAAAGATTGTGTTTTAGTGATTGCTGGTTTAAATTTTCCTTCGTGCCAGCGACCTTTAACGATCGCGCACGCAGCACTGTAAGCTTGCTTACCCCCCACTGCGGGTTGTGCTGATCCGTCTGTATATATTACACAGGCGTAATGTCGTAAAGGCAGAATGTCGATTGGCAGAGGGTATGTTTTTTCATATTCTAGATTTTCCATTTCTTCTAGTTCTGGATCAAAGTAGTAGTATACTTTGTCCGTTGTGATTGAATTCACCCATTGTATCCATCTCGGATTCAATGTTGTTGTTGGTAAATTACACGGTGTTGTTAATGCCTCAAAGGCTGATTCAGCTGTTCTGACTGTGATATGTCTACCGTCTGCTTGATCTTTTTTTCTAGCTATTGCGGTTTGAACTGCATGAACAATTTTTTCTTTGTTGCTGAATTTCTGTTCAGCTTCTGTGTACAAGTGTGATTTGAATGCAATTGGTACCTTTTCTCCCTCATTAGAGGTCAGGTATGTGAATCCGCATCTCCCTGGGATGACTCGAATCACAAGATTGCGTGTGTTATCACGTATTTCTAATTTTGTTTTAATTAGCATGTCTGTTTGTAGGGATCTCAAAATTTCTGTGTGTATTTGAGTCCAATTGGATCTTTTAAAATCAGGTTTTATCAGATCATAAAGGGGTTTGACCCTTTCTGCGTAATTTGCAATGTATGTTCTTCCGAAATTTAGGAAGCCTAGAATCGACTGTAAGTTTTTTAGTGTTCTAGGTGCTTGGAGTACGGCACATTTCTCTAGGAAATTGTCAGCCAGGCTTTTGCCTTCACTTGATAACTCATATCCTAAGAATAGGACTGTCAGATGGGCAATTCTGGATTTTTTAAAGTTGAATTTGTAACCCTCTGCTGCGAACCCAAGTATTATGGTGTTCACTCTCTTCAAGTGAGTCTCCAAGTCATCATCAGTTAAGTAGATGTCATCGACATAAGATAATGCTTCATCATCATATAGTTGTAGTAATTCTGTTACTCTCGCTGAGAATACCCCCGGGCTGTTCTTGTACCCCTGGGCTAACCGACAGAATTGTTTTTGAGTGCCATTTATTGAGAACGCAGTTAAATATCTGCTCTCTGGTGCTATGTTTTGACAAAAGAATCCATTAGAGATGTCTAATGTTGTTTTGTATTTTTTGCGCACTATGTTATTCATTAGTGCAGCACTATGTGAGTTTTGCACTGCAAAAGTTTTGCAACATGTGTTAAGGTGTCGGTAATCCAAAACTAGACGATATGAATTGTCTGGTTTGGAGACCGGAAACAAAGGGTTGTTCATTTGTGAGGTGCAAGTTTCAATCACCCCCTGGTATTCTAGCTGATCTAGTATTTCATTTACCTGTTTTTTAGCTTCTTGCTTAATTGGGTACTGCCTTTGTGCAGTTGGTTGTGATTTTAACTGGATTTTGTGAGGAGGAGAATCCTCATCCCATCCTACATGATTTTTATATAAGGCAGGAGCTAGAGCCACTGCCCACTTTCTAGCAAGTGTATATTTTTTATGAATTGGGATATGATTTGAGCAGGCAGGCATAATTACTTCTTCGCCATGAGGGCACTCCCTAAAAAACTCTGGTGGCCAGTCTTTTTCAGCTAGAAGGATATCATAGCCCTTGGAGAGATTATCCCAAAATAGTCCCCTTATTTTTCTAGTCTTATCTCCCTCTATACGTAATGTTATCTCGTATATCTTGTGAGGTTTGCTAACTCTGGTGTCCGCAGTTTCCACTTGAAGATATTCATTCGTGTCCACTGTCTCCAGATGATTCATAAGGACTTTGCGAGCTATGCTCACTTCTGCTGCGCTGTCTAGCATTGTCTGAGCCCACTCTCTGTTTTTCAGTTGTGTCCTTGTGTGATTCTCGGTATTGTTAACTACCTTGATACTGGCTACCTTCTTTTTTGGAAATTGTAATTTCTTTTTTAGCTGAGCAGGTTCCTTGTCTTTGGACTTGGTGTGCTCTTCTCTTTGTTCTGATCATCCTCTTCTTTCCGATTTCTGCGAGGAAGTCTGAAAAGATTGAGAGGGACGTGTATCAATGTCTTGATATCTATCAGGCTTTTTTATATTATCCCTATTTCTAAGGTTATATCTTTTCCCAGAGGGGTCACTCTGGGGTGACCTGTGTCTTTGGTTCGGAGATTTCTCTCTTCGCCTAGGAGACCTTCCTCTGGACTGGAATTTCTTTTCTTTAGGATTGGATTGTTTGTTTCCATCCCAGTTCTTTTTTGGTGAATTATTATTAAAAAATATTTTTTCTGGACTTTCAGTCAGTTGTGGTTTTACTGGTATTCCACCTAAACTATCTCTACCTAGTTCTTCATAGGATTTTTCTATGATTCTGGCAATTTCAGCTGGTTGGTCTGCTATATCTGTCTCTTTTAACCTCTGGCGGATCGCCACGTTTGCTGCTTCACCTTTTATGTTGGCTAGTAATATAGCCGAGACCTGCTTGAAGTCTTTCAGTAATTTCATACCAAGAGTTAAAGCGGGTTCAGGACCATATTCATCTTGAATTTGTTTTAGCACATCTGGTATTACCGAAATGGATGGAACACCGTGCGTTTTTGTGTAGATGGAAGCAAAGACTGTACCCCAAGTGTCACAGTCCTCTATGTGTGGTGCGATTCCCATTGGGAGACAGATAGTCAGAATCCTGTGCTTTTCTAGCGGGGTGGTGTCAGGAAACACCGCCTCTATTTGGGTAATTTTCTGCGCTAGCCAGAATGGTATTTGTTCCCGTTTAGCCGGTACTTTACCTAGGCAGGATTGGATGTTCTGTGGTGTAATTTTATTTGTGTTCCCCTGGTGAGGGGTCAGCTGTGGAAGTTTAATCGCTGGCTGAATTGTTGAAGTCCGCATCACATACTGAACTAATTGTCTATGAATTTTTATTAATTGTTTTAGCTGTGTTAACAGCTCTGCTACAGACATCCCATTGATGTCTGGATGTGGTGTGTATCCGGCTAGGACCGGCCACGTTGCTCCTGGTCTACCTAAAGGACCGAGCCTGGTGATGTGATTGTTATGTTTTAGGGCGCCATCAAATAAGAGCAAATGCTCTTGAAATTTGAGTGGTACTTCCACCTCCTCGAAAGGAGTGTACTCATTAGGAGGTTCCTCTATTTTGTAATAGTGGAAGTACTTTGTTACAGCATTTGCTGCTGGAAAATGTATCCATGAATAGTATACCTCTGTCTGCCGATATTCGTGTGCCTCAATTACGAATATGACTGTGCCACCTCTAGGTGTCAGTCCATTTTCTATAAGTTTCAGGGTTATAGATCTCCTTTTGATGACCGGGATGAGTATTATATCCCCGTCCGCATCTAGTGCTGCAGCATCAGCCGCTGCGAGTTCAGCTGCTAATCTAACTGCCTCTCTTTCTTCTTCATTGTCTGACATTTTACTGTCCTGAAGGTTATTTCTTTTGTTTGCAGATCAGGTTTCTTATGGAAACAAAGATTAGATGCACAATATTTTGGAACAGTGTATCCTTCAACGTTGACTTGTACCAAGAACCATACATAGGAGTTCCCTCCTGCGGGGTCTGGCGGATATAACCTTTCACCCACTCCAGACGTCTTTGGAGTATTGTGGGAAAAGGGGTCTGAGTGAGAAAGCACGACTGAGTTACTCTAAATGTCTTACGTTAGTTTTATCGCCCTTTCCAAACGCGTTGGGCGCCATGTAGTGTAGTTCCTATCATCCCAATAGGCTCTGCGCATTGGAATAATACCTACAGCAGTAAAGGCCTAGGCCAGACGTTAACTAGGTCTACTACTGTCGATACTAGACTTAAAGTTTTGGGTTTGCCAGCTTAGCTCAGAGTTCACTAGAAACTTTCTCGAATGTTCAAGGAGGACTTAACTTCCCTGATTAGACAAGAAGGGATTTAGTTTCAGACAACCATAGAACATGACAACTTTGCTCTCCCCTAATCAAGAGTAAATCTCGAGAGTCGTGTGAACAAAAGGCAATTTATTTTGCTCAGTCAGTACGTGCATTCTTAGTCTCATCAGAATGTAGAGAAAAGGAAGAGACGGGCGTGTTCAATAAAAAGGTGTTATTTATTGATCAGTCTCTTTTCTCATACAAGAGAAATGGATCGATATTATTGCAATACTTATAGTTAAGTAAAGTGCATACATTAAAAGCAATAGTATAAAATAATACTGTAAAAACATTGATATGGTTTCTAAGCCATAAGATGTTTTAAAATGAATAAAATATATTACATACACATATACATTTGACTAAACGTACTCAACTGGTGTTTCTAGATACGCCAACCCCGTGTACCTGACCTAAGTCTAATACGTGGGCGGGAATAGAAAGTTACAGTTTAAGTTAAGTTTGTTTTTGCCAAGTGAATAACTAAAGAATTCTCTGTGAGGGGTCATTCAGTTCTGTACCTGGAAGTTAGGATGAATGAGGAATGGTATCTCTCTCTCTGGTCTCGATATTCCAGGCTCCCTGCGAGGGCTACCCGGAAACGCCGGTGCTGTATTCTCGGCAGGAGAAAGCAGCGCGTCTCTCAGCGCGTCAGGAAGGCGGGGCTGCTGCCAGCGGGGTCTGCTCTGCTCTTGGCTTCGGCAAGTATGGCTGCTCCGTCTCATCACCACGCGTGTGTTTTGCATAGGGCAAGATCGGTAATATTTATACCTTTAAGGTGCCGAGATTGACGTAAGGATGGACATAGATACGTCAATAAGGATGTCATACGACTTGCTCGTTAGCACATTCTTTTACTGAAGTTCTCGGTGAAATCAAAACAATGGCCGCAGGGTTTTGCCCAGGTTGTCATAGGTTTGATTTGTTATGAGAACTCCGTATGCCTTATCAGGGGCTGGAGGAATATCGCTTGTCTAATTAGATCGCAAGCGTTATGACCTAATCAGATAACACGTTCCTGTGCCGTAGTGTGACTGCGTCAGATAACGGTATCTGCATCATGGGGATTTTCTGCCTCATGGGCTGACTGCTAGTTAACTTGTTGGTTTGTTTAACTAGAATAGGGTCAGGAATAGGGGGATCGATTCAGAACCTATAGGAATACATGACATGGGTGGTGCTGGTGGCCATCTTGAGTGCTGGCTGGTACAGGCAACATGTGCTTGGGGTGTAAGGGGCCATTTTGAGGAGAGGCAGTGTCTGAGGCCTGCACTTATTTTGCCTACTTTTCATCCATTATGCCCAGGGGTAGTGAGTGTTGCAAACTTGCATGTCCCTAGTCTTTCTGTGGGGTGTCTTCAATGTAAACATCATGGATGGCATGGGATTGTGCTCATTTTTCTGTGTTTAGTCGATTTTGTGGGGTGTATAACTGAACTGATGTTCCTCTGTCTTCCATTGCTTTTAGGTGCACAAGAAGACTCAAGAGAACCACCAGTGCCAGGAAGAAGTCCTGCAGCGGTGTGTGTGTGCAGCATAACGTCACGCGACGTCACGTCTGGACACAGAACCCTCTGCAACTCGTGCAACTGCTGCCTGCTGACCTGCTCTGAAGAAGATGGCCCCAAAAAAAGTAACCCGTAGCTCCTCTAGCAAGAAAGGTGCCAGTAAGGAGCAGAAGAAGCAAGTTACCAAGGACACTGGTGTGCCGCCCGCCCCTTTTTTTGGGAGTAAAAAAAAAAGTATGCCTGCAGCAGCAGCGGGATCTGCTGGGGACCAAGCTGGCAGCAGCACCCCCGCTCCATTGGGCTCAGTGCCACCACCACCACCACGCCAACTTCAGTCCAAGCCCTTGAGTGCTGCAGAGGCAGCCAGTATAGTTCTTCAATCACCATCGACCAGTGATGTTGGCTCATCGCAAGAAAGCAGCAGCAATGTCCCTCAATCAACACAGGTTGTTGTAGCTCATCTGACGAGTGTTGAACAACCACAGCCGCAACAACAATCACATGTGCAAGTACAAGCCCAAGTACATGTGGAAGTAGAGGCAGCGCAAGGAGATGCGCAAGCAGAGGTGCATGGAGGGTCACAAGTGCCCACAATAGTTGTTCCTCCCGAAGTAGGGGCACATCAGGAAATCGACAATCAAGGCGAGGTATCATTTGAGGAAGCCACTCCTCCTGATGATCCTTCATTGTCTTCCACACCCCTAGCAAGGAAGAGATCAAGGGTGGTGTCTACATCTTCTTCAAGCACACCTCCTTCTGATGATACGGATCAAACTTGGGAACCAGCACCACAGCCGTCTGAGAGTGAGGCACACCATGATCCAACAAAGGTAGTTAAGCGTAAAAGGAAGCTCGTCCAAAGTCTCAGAGTTATGGAGTGTGATGAGGCTCAACAAGAAGTGGCGGATACTGCTGCTGATGAAGACTCTGCCAACGACGACCCAGTCATCATAAAGGTCACTGCAGCCCCAGCGGGCATGCAGCAAACAGACATTTTGACCCTAGCCCGAAGAGCTGCTGAGCGTGATGATGATGATGATGTTGTCGATGAGGAGGCAGTGGAAACACCACAATCATTGGAGTTAAGTAGTACACCAACTCGTCCCGCTTCCATATTTCTTTCTGGCAAGAAGAGACCTCCGTCAACCTCGACCTTAATTAGTGGCGGTGAAAGTGCAAAACGTACAAAAGTTGGGCAATCCAGATCCTCCACTTCATCTGGCATTAGCTTCATGACCACCACCACCAGTATCGCCGCCTCCTCCAGGTCCCACAGACACTTCAAGTCCCCAGTTTGGGACTTCTTTACTGTTTGTCAAAAAAATCCAAAGTTTGCCATTTGTACCCTTTGTAAGGTTGCAGTTAGTCGTGGTAAGCCAGGTACCAACTATGGTACCGGAGGCCAGAGAGGTCATCTTAGGAGACAGCACACTGTCAAATGGTTTGCGCACCTAGATGCGATCAAGAAAGGCCAAATTCAAGGAAACGTTGATGTTTCATCTGATGATGACGAGGAGGAAGAAGACGTGTCAAACACTTCCCTTACACCCAGTACCCCTGTCAGCAGCACACCCAATGTGAGGCACACTAAGAGTGTTGGAGCGAGTGAGACACCAACGCACAAACGTTCACCAGCGAGCAAAATTGGGTCAACGAAGTCATTATCAGCCCGTAAATGCTTGGTCCAGGGCAACATTAGAACAATGCTTACTTCAGACGTGCCATATGAACGCAACCACCCACTGACGCGTCTGTATAACACTAAGCTGGCTAAAATGCTAGCTGTGGACCTTCTCCCTTTTTCTTTTGTAGAAGCGGTAGGTTTTCTAGAATTAGTGGCAACGCTCTGCCCTAAATGGAAGGTTCCTAGCCGGTTCTATTTTGCCAGAGTTGCGGTTCCAGCACTACATGAAGATGTGCTGGAGGCGATTGGGGCAGCTTTGCAGAAGAGTGCTGTTCACACAATACATCTGACAACAGACATGTGGACCAGTGGCGCAGGCGCTGATTACATGTGCATCACTGCACACTGGGTCTCTTTTTCAGGTGTTAAAGCAAAGCTAAACGCAGGTGTTGACCCGGACAAAGTTTTCAAAGCTGCTCGGAAACATGCAACACTAGCCATGTTTGGCTTGGAGAAAAGTCACACAGCAGAAAACCTTTTGGAAGAGTTTGACAAAAAGGTCTTGAAAATGCTATCCCCCCAAAAACGCAAGATTGGTTATGTTTCCACGGATAATGACGCCAATGTAGTTAAGGCCATGTGGCAGGGTGACTATTTTAGAGTGCCGTGTTTGGCGCACTGTATCAACCTGGTAGTTCAAAAATTCTTGAGTGATAAACACAGTCCAGCGTTCGAGGTAATGGCCACCTGCCGCAAAATGTGCAACCATTTCAGCCATTCTTTTAAGGCCCGGAAGCATCTGAGGAGACTGCTACTTGAACGTCAAATGCCAGTGAAAGCACTCATCCAGGGAGTGGCAACACGTTGGAACTCAACCTTCTACATGCTTGAGCGTCTGTATGAGCAGTATACGGTACTCGATCACTATTTCTTCACAGAGGGTACATCTCAGAAGGAGGACATGCGGTTGGGTGCGGCGCAATGGGACATAGTTAAAAGCCTGACAGACATGCTTCGTCCTTTTGAGTTCTTCACGCGTGCAGTCAGCCAGGAGGACTGTAATTTGGGAAAAGCTATCCCATTGTTGTGCATGCTGGAGCACCAACTGATGGCGGTGTCTTCTGAGTTTGAAAAAGATGAAAAAAAAAGACCATTTTATTTTGTCTGAGAAATTATTAGAGCGCCTACGTGGTGATGAACGTCTTCAAAAAATCAAGTCAGAACAGCATTACATTTGTGCTACTATTCTGGATCCACGCTACAAAAAGGCGCTGGCAGGCGAAGCATTCTTTCCTTTTGCTGATGCAGATGTTCAAAAGTACAAACATTGGTTAGCCTTGTCAGCCAAGAGGTTTGAAAAAGAACGGCAGGTTATTGAAGGAGAAGCAGCATCAGCAGGCCATCCCCAGTCACAAGAATCCACTTCTGCACCTGTGGCTGGGGCACAAGTGACCTCTCAGCCGTTAAAGACACCGGCAACTGTATCATCTTCTGCACCACACACAACACTAACAGTGGCTGCTGAGGAGGATTGGCTAAGTTTGCTTGGGTATGGTTCTCGAAAAAATGTCAAAGGCACAGCAAAAAGTAAGCAAAGTGGAGGAACCGTTGATGACCTTGAGTCGATGGTGCAGGACTGTATGAATGACTCAACAGAGGTCTTTCTTAATGATGAGCCATTGCAGTATTGGCATGGCAAAAAACAATTGTGGCCACAGCTCTCCAACCTGGCTATAAACTATTTGTCTTGCCCACTCGCTAGTGTGTCTTCTGAATGTGTTTTCAGTGCTGCTGGAGGCATTGTAACTCCCAAACGGAGCCGCCTCTCGCCCAAAAATGTGGAGCGGCTGACAATGATCAAGATGAATCAGCACCTCATACCACCAGATTACAAAGTACGAGAAAGCACGCCGCATGAAGACGAGGAGGACGGCAACGTAGATGAGGGGATTTGTTCTCTGTTCGGTGGCACTGACCTCATCCTGCCTGAATTCGCAGAGTATGATGACGAAATCTTGTTCTTATTCCCTGACACCGAGCCCTGAAAATGAGACAATCAATCAAGAACTTTCTTTTTCGTCCTTATTCACTTTTATTCCTGTGTGCTGTGTGTCTCTCTTTCTTTGTTTTGCACAGTTAATTTAATTCAAACTTTAATCACCTAATCCCAAAAACAAGACCATCATCAGAACTGTCTTCACTTGTTTGCTTATTGATTTGAAGGTGCCGCAGTCTACATTCCTCAGGTTCACAAGTTCTGAAGAACATGCTCCTCTATCCTCCTCCTCCAGACTGCGATTTCCCTCAAAGCAGAGTGCTGGATTACGCCCAATGAAGAAAGACTCAGCACTTGTGGGGGTGTTGTACTTCTTTGCGGATGAGTTGACGGATTTGGGCCCATTGCTGTGAAGCTCTAATAATGGACAAAAGTGTTTTGGACCAAATATGAGGTGGAAATTTCTTGCCGTTTTTGCTGACTTGCTTGCCTTTGGGGTGCTCTTTGGCGGGGTTCCGGGTGTTTGTGGGTGATTTTTGGTGTCTGGGAGCACTGCTGCGACAGTCTAATCTTGATTGCATTTGCTTTTCAGGAAATCCGTGGTGGAAAACAGGAGTTATGATCATTGATGATGATGACCTAGCTGCACAGCGGCGCGTTTGGACCGAAGGCCGAGAGATATTGTAAGTATGAGATTTAGCTTTTTCGCTGTTTGGGGGTGTTGTCGGGTGTTTTTTTCCGGGTGGGTTGGCGGGTCTTGCCTGGGGCATTCCTGGGAAGGTCTAATACCGGATAGAAGTGTTTTGGACAAAATCCTTAAGGAACAGCCTTTTTTTTGCTATTTCTTCTGTTATCTTGCTCAATGTAGCGTTTTGGGGGGCTTCCTGCTGTTCGTGGGTGGGTTGCGGCCGGGGTCTCTGTCGAAGCACTGCTGCGACAATCTAATCTTGATTGCATTTGCTTTTCAGGAAATCCGTGGTGGAAAACAGGAGTTATGATGATTGATGATGATGACCTAGCTGCACAGCGCCGCGTTTGGACCGAAGGCGGAGAGATATTGTAAGTATGAGATTTAGCTTTTTCGCTGTTTGGGGGTGTTGTCAGGGTGGTTTTTTCCGGGTGGGTTGGCGGGTCTTGCCTGGGGCATTCCTGGGAAGGTCTAATACCGGATAGAAGTGTTTTGGACAAAATCCTTAAGGAACAGCCTTTTTTTTGCTATTTCTTCTGTCATCTTGCTCAATGTAGCGTTTTGGGGGGCTTCCTGCTGTTCGTGGGTGGGTTGCGGCCGGGGTCTCTGTCGAAGCACTGCTGCGACAATCTAATCTTGATTGCATTTGCTTTTCAGGAAATCCGTGGTGGAAAAACAGGAGTTATGATGATTGATGATGATGACCTAGCTGTACAGCGCCGCGTTTGGACCGAAGGCGGAGAGATATTGTAAGTATGAGATTTAGCTTTTTCGCTGTTTGGGGGTGTTGTCAGGGTGTTTTTTTCCGGGTGGGTTGGCGGGTCTTGCCTGGGGCATTCCTGGGAAGGTCTAATACCGGATAGAAGTGTTTTGGACAAAATCCTTAAGGAACAGCCTTTTTTTTGCTATTTCTTCTGTCATCTTGCTCAATGTAGCGTTTTGGGGGGCTTCCTGCTGTTCGTGGGTGGGTTGCGGCCGGGGTCTCTGTCGAAGCACTGCTGCGACAATCTAATCTTGATTGCATTTGCTTTTCAGGAAATCCGTGGTGGAAAAACAGGAGTTATGATGATTGATGATGATGACCTAGCTGCACAGCGCCGCGTTTGGACCGAAGGCGGAGAGATATTGTAAGTATGAGATTTAGCTTTTTCGCTGTTTGGGGGTGTTGTCGGGTGGTTTTTTTCGGGTGGGTTGGCGGGTCTTGCCTGGGGCATTCCTGGGAAGGTCTAATACCGGATAGAAGGGTTTTGGACAAAATCCATAAGGAAACACCAGTTTTGGCACTTTTTGTAAGTTAGGGTTCGTTAGGGTTAGCCCTAGCAGCAGGATTGCATGTGTTTCGGGGGGTTCTATTGCAACGCAGTTCTGGTGTTGTAGAGCACTGTTGGAGCGATGCTGGCTATGGATACTTTTTCTTGCTTGCAAGTGGTTTGAATACAATCCACGGTCTGTATTTGGGCCTACTGTTACTTTCAAAGTATGTTTTGTAACCATTTTTCTGCTAGGCATCGTTTTTGGAGATCTGATTGGGGTTCTTCTACATTTTTGCGACTGGCTTTAGTAAGGGTCTTGGTGGGAGCATTGCTGGGAAGGTCAAATTTTGTTCTAAAACACAGTTTACAGTACACCTACCTTGAGGGGAAAGATCCGCTATAATATTTTGGCCATACTTATTTATCCTTAAAAAGGTGACTCAGACAGAGCACGCAATTTCAAAAATATTGTACTGTCTATTAGGGAAATCAAAGTGTCACTTTTTGAACCACACAGCATACATACCTTTTATTTATTTATCAGTGGTATTGTAATAGCACTTCCTGTTTTCCGTTCAATAATTACAGGCCGGGTTTCAGTCAACATCCGCCAGGCAGGCAGTGGACAGGGTGTCTTCTGTCAGTGGTCACGAACATTGATGGACGAAGCGTCAGCTGGAATGGAGGAGTGCCGCCAATAAGAGGAATTGTTTGCTGCATGCAACTTACTTACCAAATTCAACAGGACAACTCCAACAACATACGCAATACAGATACAGTATCCATTGTTTTATTCTATGAGTGTGACTGCATGTGCTTAGCTTTAGTTTGTAACCAAAGATTGTCTTTATCTTCAATTATTGTTTGTCCATGCTCTGCTTTTTTTTTCTTCTCTCAACAAAACCTACCCAAAAAGAAACCCCCATTCCCATCCATTTTCCAAACCCTAACCCTCTTCCCCCGGGCTGTGTGGTTTTGCTTGATGTCTGACTAAATGACATCAATAATTCCACACACTTGCTGGGGAGGATAAGGTCATAGCAACAGGCTGGTGAAGGAATACGAGGATATCTTCTAGACTTACTCAGCTTCAGTACTATATCTTCTAGTAGTAGTAGCCAATGTCAAATAAATTCAACGCAAGTACTAGTTATACTTGCAAGCAAATACTTTACCATTTGTTAGGCTACATTATGGCACTGTTCTAGTGTACTGTCACCTGCTATATTCTCGATCGTACCGTAACTGTTGTAATGCTACAGTAAGGACAAACAAGGTTTCGTTTTCTTTTTTTCCATAGGCATGCAACTGCCACTGTGTCACACCACTAGTACCACCGCAATGAGGAAATGTCACCCGCCCAGGATTGACAACGTTAATCCCCATTTCACGTGGAGCCAGCCCTGGGCCTAGCCCTAATTTCTAACACAAATTACAGGTAAGATAAGCGTTTGGTGGGAGGTAGTATAATGGAGTATTATTTCGGAGTAGACAAGAGATTGACGGTTGTACTACTAAAGTCCTACGACTGTTCAGGAAAACAAAGTTACTGTTACACCCCCGTCCCCCACCCACCAGACTGAAAAGCAGTAAAAAACAGGTATGGTCAGATAAAGTTTAAAAATGTATATTTATGTAGCCCTAACAAAATAATCTCCCTCAAGACCCACCCTAACCCCAATGATTGTCTTTGAAACGTCCCAAAACGATCCCAACTCCCAAATCCCACCCCCCAAAAGTCTATAAAAAAAGGGCAAGGGACACTCCACTACTGGAGGGTGCTGGTGCATTTTGCGGCATGGGCATCATACTCCTTGCGGAGGGTGGCAAGCTCGGAGCGGAGGCCCTTCACCAAGTTCTTATACTTCTGGACCTCCTGCTCCAGGTTGGACATTTGGACTCGTAGGCGGCGTTGGCGTTCCTTGCAGCTCCTGTGGGGGGCAGCTGGTGTTTCTGTTGCTTGGCGGTGGCGGTTGGCTTTGTTAGCCCGGCTCGGTCCCGCTGGAGCACTGCGCATGCTGGCGTCCCGTGGGGTCACGGAGGAGGATGCAGCGGTCCCAGTCGAGGTTGTTGTTGTTGCACCGCTCGACTGCGTGTCCTCCTCCTCCTCCAGGGCCACCAGCCGCCGATATTCGGCGACAGTGGCATCCAGCCTCCGTTGCCGGGCCATTCTAGCCTGCTCCCTCCGTGTTGTTGATTTGGAAGGAGCAACTATATGAAGAAAGAAAGACATAGTCTGTAACCAATGCTCCTTAGCATTAATAACACAAAGTGATTGAGCCGAAAGTTGGGTCACAGGTAGCAAATTGAAAGCACAGTACATAACTATTGAGGACAGTATCTATGTAACCTCCCACTTCTGCATCCTTGCTCTAACATTAGTGGTAGTTTAATGAACAAATTCTACGACCACTATGGACTTCCATTACAGTCGACTATGACAGTACACCAGTCTTATTCTTCTTCTTCTCTCTTGTTTAGGAAAATTGGTACGTTATCTTATGCAAGCCGGCAGAATGACATGGACAGCACAGTGAACTTGCACCCGAGAAAAAAAGTTGCACACCATGATGAGTGAGACAGACTTGCGTTACTGTACCGGTCCAGTACATGCAGGTGGTGAAGCTATTACTTTTCTATTACGGGTGGCACTGAGAATACTCTGTTACAAGGGCTACTGCTTAATTAATTTACCTTTCACCCTACAGTGCAAATGAGTACTAGAAAAGGAAAATGAAGAAGCTAACTAATTTGATTATCTATCACTTCACATGGGACGTATTTGATGACATATGGGATGACTTTAGGTGCTTTGCTTAATATTGAGTGAACAGTGATACACCCACACATGAATGACGTACTACAAGTAAACTAAAGTTATTAAGAGAGGTACGGAGTGTCCACCGTAATAACCAGATATATGCTGTGATTGCAGACGCAATACAAAGTACTGCTACTATTCATGGTAGTATTGGACACATTTACAATTTCTTTTCCTTGCCTTCCCTGCACTGGAACGGACGTGCGGGTGCGGTGGTACATGCTCTTCAAGGTAACACTTAGTTCATCCAGCGACCATCTACTCTCTCTAGATACACATGTGCTATCTAAGAGTCAGAGAATACCATGCTCCAGGCATCCATTCAGTCAAAGTATATGCACACATACAGTTTCTGTTTCACCCACCCAGGCTGCTGTCCTTCCACCCATCCTTGCTTCATCATTGACCCAGCCATGCACCATACCATATTCCTCCCTTCCCAGCCACCTCGGGGGCCAAGCAAACACATATCGTTCTTCTTTGCCAGCCATCATACAATTTCGCGTCCCACTTACTTACACCCTTCTTTCGCTTTTCGTTCATCCCATCCATCACGTTCGTCTAAGAACTTATTGGGATTCTTCTCACCAAAAACTTCACAGCTAAGTCGAAGTACATTTCGAGGAGGCTACTACCTGGTTGATTTGTAATACACCCGTGCAGAAAGCACACTATGCAGTCTTCAATCTCAATAAGTAAGGAATATATAGCTTACCTGTTTCCGCCACCACCGTTTGAACCCCCACAGGACCGTCCGCCGGCTCTTGCACCGCCTCCTCCCCAGAGTCCTCCAAGTCCTCGCCCAACACAGCCACCTCCGCGCTGGCCCCGTCACCAGATGTTACACCTACAAAGTACATTTAAGAATGTTAGAATACACCACTCACTACTATATAATATTTGGTCTAGGAGAAATGTTAAAAAAACAGAATACAATGTAATAATTTGTGACTGTCTACTCCAAAGTAAAAATGTCCCTTTTTCCAGGAAAGGCTGTTGTCTTGCTGCACTTTTATGCACAACTGATGAATGCTTGCTTTTTATTTTTAACACGCACCACTTTTTCTCCTAACAGACAGAAGCTTGACTCCTAAGAACACGACCAGGATCAAGTTCAAACCAGGTGAGAGCTCGGCTCGACCACAAGAAATGTGTCCAATTAATCGTCAGCACTAACCACTTTTCCGTTTTCAGTTAAATAGTTTTGTGACAAAGTAGATTTTAATAAATGTGTTTACTTTTAATAAAGCTTTTAAATTTAAATAGACTCTGTGGTTTTTGGTCCTCCAGACTAGAGTGGATGAGCTAAAGGTTTTGGAATTTTTGCAAGCATGAGTGCCTCTGACACTTCTTGACTGTGCTGTGACTCCGTACTCTCTTGTCCTGCCTACGATAATCTAGAGATCATTGGGGATCAATAATCGGTGACTTCGGGAGCTGAATGACTCTGCCACACTATCTAGTCAGTAAGGAGACAGTGCATAGAGCTATTGCTGAATAGAATGGGAGTCCAAGGGAATTGCCAAATGTCCAATCTTAGTTAGCTACACAGACAGACTAATAAGAATAATCTAGTAATACCACAGGGAGTCATATTAGAGCCAGGATAAGAATTTATATCCAGTCTACAAGAAGATCAAAGACAATTTAGAAAAAATCGAATGAGGAACGCTAGGAAAAAATAGGTACTCTTTATTACAATTAAAACTTACTGGGGCCAGCAAAGGAGCCCTCGCCTGCCCGATCCTGGCCTGCATCCTGAACAGCACCCTCCTCCTCCTGTGTCCTCTTGCCCTTGGGGGGAGCTGATGTACAACATGAAAGAAAGAAAGACCAGAAAACATGGATGAGATTTGTCAACCAAATCAACCATTTCAAAAGAACAATAACAACATTTTTTGGAGAAATAGCAAATAAATAGACAACTATTCCACGGGATC
Source organism: Lissotriton helveticus (assembly GCF_964261635.1). Lineage (NCBI taxonomy): Eukaryota > Metazoa > Chordata > Amphibia > Caudata > Salamandridae > Lissotriton > Lissotriton helveticus. The sequence goes on from NC_136061.1 coordinate 1,297,365,913, forward strand.
TATCTCATGTGGTATACTACGTTATTCGTATTGCCTGATTTGCGGACCGTTGACTTAGAAAGTTCCTATGTAACTCAATAAACAGACTACTAAAGAGGTTTGCCTAGGCCTGGCACTGCAGGCAGCAGTCCGCAGCACGCGAAGTGACAGACAAAGTCCATCCTGCTGTGGAAAAGTAAATTTTGCCATGTTGTATGTGCCTACGTGTTCCCCATCTTATGTTATATGTGCATGAATGATATGCATGTATTCCCTTCTGATCGATTAAAGACCCAATTACAGTTGTGTCCATCTCTAGTATGCCAGTTTCCAGTTATCGTGAATACAACGAATATCAGGCCTATGTAAAGCTACGTTGCCACGTTTTCTCAGTGTGCACGTTAATTCATTGAATTGTCCCCGTTTCTAGGCCTCAAAAGGGCCCGGACTCAGATTCAGCTCCTGTCTCCTGAACCCTCCTCGAGGAGCGATACAGCCCCCACCTGTATCCCTGACCCTTAGCTTACTTTCATGCCTCGCAGTGCCCGGCTCGGCCTGGCTCTGCCTCCCAGTCTGCCAAGAGTATGTTATGTTTCTAGTTATCAGTCCAGCCCTCCTTCTCTGCATTCCTAAGCTACTGAATCGCATCAATAGTTTCCGTCATGGTCTAGCCTTTATGTCTCCATGTAAGAGAAATACTGTATTAATATTCATAGAATATTCCTCGCACACACACTACATGTAGAATAATGCATGCCCCAGTCTTAGTGTCTGTTAGCCTTTACCCGGATAACTTTTGGATTCTATCAACATGTTCTCTAAACACGAGATACTAGATAGGCTTTAGGTACATGTCGCTCTGACACTCCAGACTTTCGTCTCCTCTTCTAGCGCAGAAGTCATAGCCCCCAGTCCTCCTGGTAACACGTCATTGTCAGTTTGCGCGCACCACTAGGTTAGAGGTCCCAGCTGCTCAGGTAGCCCCCTCCATGTTTCCGCCCCGTTTATGACATATTCTGTTACGTTTGTATCACATGTCTATGTATACGCCCTGTACACACCTCTTGTTACACCCACTTTATGCCTTATCTTTCGCGACTGCTACAAACTCCGCCTACTGCTACGCCTACTGTATTGAATACAATGTATTTGTTTAACTATAAATATTGTGCACTGTTATTAAAGTTTGCTAGCCATTCCCAGATCCTGCCCCGGCAGCTGCCGGGCCCTGCCATCCCATTCCCATGCAGGCTGTCCTGTTCCAGTCCTTTTATGCCTGATTAAAGCCTGTACACTCTAGCTACCTCGTATCTTGACTCTTATTTATTGAGCTAACCGTTTATTGATTATAGTCAAAAATAGATCAGGTAATTAATTATTTATTTAGCACATAATGGCGCCCGAATAGGGACTTGCCCTTTCCCCACGCGCCGGAGAAGCCACGCAGGCCCCCTGATCCTCTGCAGCCGTGACGGAACCATACCGTGCACGTGCAGATATTTCTGCTTCAAGTATCCCTCAGGCCCACGGAGGAGACGGAGGTTGCGGTCCAGCATCCAGACGAGGCGGTGGAGGAACGCGGCGAGTCCCGACCAGAGCCCAAGCCGAGAGTCCAAGGTCCGAGGTATCCGGAGGCCCACCTGTAACTGAAGTCCGAAGTTCGTCCGTCCGTCGTCGTAGCAGTCCAGTCCAGTCCGAGGCCTTCCGTTCTTGCTGCCCGGTGAGTACCGTTGCTGGGGTAGTATCTAGACAGGGTCAAGTAATTTGTCTCTGGTCCGTGGGTTTGGGTACACAGATCCAACACGAAGTGTCCACTTAGGTGGATGCGGGTCCTGACGTGTCTCTTTATGAGACCGGTAAGTTTCGTACTGTTTCAGCAGTGCATCTAGTAATTCTAGTCAGTTCTGTTCTCGAGAAATTCATGTGTTCTGTTCTCAGTATACCAGGTAGTATTTTTTCCGAACTGTTATTTTAAATGTTATTCCATGTGTTTTCAATGTCGTGGTATGAATGATTCGTTTTCAAGTTATTATTGTGTTTATTGTGTATTGTATTTGTGTCCAGACTCTAGCCTAGTCATGCCTCTGTTCACGAAGTTACGTCAGTTAAAAACTAGAAAAGGTCTGCTCGAGGAAGCAGTTCCTGTCCCGCCTAGGGACAGTCCAGGTCATTTTATGTATCACAAGCATGGCATAAGTGCCATATTATATCTAGATTTATGGGTAGAGTACACCAAGGAATTAGAAGAAAAGTATAGATGGCCTGTATCAGGCACATGGGATGCCGAGTGCATCATGCGAGTAGAAGAAGCATTATGGAAAAGGAAATCAAGACAGTCCCAGAAAGATGCCATCGAGTTATGGCGCAAAGAATCTCACAAAAGAACAGAGAAAGAAATCAGAAAGTCTGAGTTAAGTAGAGAATCCTCAGAAAGAGCCCAAGAAAGGGAATTAATCGAAGTAGGTGAACGAGTTAAAACCGAACAGTCAGACAGACAGAGAAATGCCCTTATTAAGGGTATGTATCCTCTTCTTGCTGAGGGCTTGCCGAAAGCAACCCCGGAAGCACCATGTAATTTTCCGCCGCCATTAGTTCCGATTAAGCTACGTCACAAACCGACCGCAGCTGATATTTTTCTCTCGTCCTATTTGGACGACACAGTCCCAGAATATGCAAATCCTGCTCCGCCAGCTCCTGTAAATAATGTAATTCCTGTTCTTCCAGCCACCGGGGCACCTGTTACAGCACCTGTTACGGTACCCCAGGTCCAGCCCATAATACAAGTGCCCGCTACATCGGTCACTCTGCCAGCACGAAGAGTATCAGTCGACGATTCCAGTTTAGGGGCCGCGGGAGGAGGTCCTCCTGGTACCCCGCCGCCACACAAACGTGTAACGTTAGTCGAGTTACATGAACGTGCGTTACAGCGTACGCCCAAATACCAGTCCGTTGCAGATATCAAGCGAGCTCTTACCGAATGCCGTTATGATCCAGTCCCAGGCGATGATAATATGGTTATATATTCATTGCGTGTAAGGCGGGTGACCGAGTATTTGGACACCCTACCGAATATGAAAGAAGATCTAGACAGAATATATCGTTTCATCCGTACAGGAGAAGATTCAGAAAGTATTGGCGAAATCATGTCTCTAAGGAAAGCTGAGACCCAGCTCATGCTATTAAAATTTCTAATTAATTGTTTAGTAAGGGAACAAGATTGTCCGACTAAAGATCCGACCGAAATGAAAGTCCTGACAAGGTGGAGTGATAATATAGCAGAGGGTAGACACAAGACACTCAGTAGTATAGAGAGTATGTACAAGAAAATTCGTAAGGAAATAATAAGGTTACACGACAATCGTAAAGCAGCACAAGTAAGCGAGAAAGAAGACAACACTGATACTGAAGAAGTAGAAGACGAGAATCCCACCAGAATAGCGTATGTAGGTAGGTCTAGTCTTCCCTACCGACATTCACGCCTAGAACATAAGAAAGTTTTCCCTCCTCCAGCACCAGAACAAGGTTCTCTAGAGCAAGTATTTCAAGCTACCGATCACATTCTGAAATTACGAATCGGTTATAGTGAACTTAGTACCATGCATGAACAAGAACTAGCCCGATCAGCAGTCCGATGGGCTACTGATTCTACCACTTTTCCAGACGAAATAGTGGCACAAATGTTTCTGAAACTGCCCCCAGCCGAGCAGCGACTGGTGGGTATGTATATGATCCAGCACCTCATTACACTGTATGAGGGTCAACATTCTGATCCAGGTCCGTTACATGATGTTCTGAACGAGTTACTCCAGTATAAATGGAAAGGTTTAGGTACCGATTTAATTAGTGTCATTCTAGAACAACGCCACAAATATAGAACGTTTCTGAATCCACATTTTGTTCACGTCTCACCCCCAGAAAGTAAACCATTCTACATGGATAGACAGAATCCGTTACGAGAAGTACACCCAGTTAGGACAGAGGGTGGTGAAATGCAACGAGTATTTGTTTACACCCCTATCACCAAGATGGAACTCTTAGAGATGAAGAAATTAATTCCCTGTCACGACAAAGATCCAGCAGGGTTCCATCGAGAATTAAAAGACATGCTCCGTATGGGAGAATACACGTATCCAGATATTATTAAAATGTTAAAGGTCCTGTTGCCCGCAGGGGTATATGAAAAACTCAAGGAAAAAGAATGGGAGGTGGGAGAGAAAAAGATTGATTGGACAGCACTAGAAGCTGAAGATAAAATACGAGTACCAGGTACCGGTCTTGGGGACAAATGTAAAGAATTGCCCGAGTTATTGATTCAGGTTTTGCCAAGATTATTAGCCACGAAAAAGGAAGATTGGGATGCAATCTCAGCATGCAAACAGAAACAGGATGAAGATACTAGTGATTTTTATTCTAGATTTGAGAAATGTTTCATTATCAACAGTGGTTTGAAGACAGGTAGCGAGTCATACCCTCATCTTTTTGTTACTAAACTAGTCGAGAATTCAAGCCCACAAGTTAAAAATCGAGTTTTGAAAGTCGAAAGTACCTGGCAAGCTAGTACCCCGTCACAGATGTTACAGATGCTCCAATATCACCAGAATAGAATCAGGGAAGAACAAGAACACGAAAAGAGACGTATGAAAGACACGAAAATGAAGGTACTAGTTGCACAATCTGTTCCACAAGACAGTCAGAAGAGGGGTCCGAATCAAGCCAGTCATCCTGCAGCTCCCGTTAAAGGGACATGCAATTATTGTAAACAGCCAGGTCATTTTATAAACGAGTGTGCAGTTCTGAAACACAACATAGCCACTGGTAAGACTAAAGAAAGGCCACGTCCGCCTAGACAAGAACAAGTTTCGCAGACTTCTCAGTCACCACAGAATGCACAACAGACAGTTCCAGCACCGCAGCCTATCGCTGCAACACAGCATGTTACACAGCAGATGTACCAGTATGCCCAGACAGAGTATCCAGAGTATCAACCGTATTCATGAAACAGCCTAGAGAGGGAGGTAGGCTTGCCTCTCATCGAGATACCTGTAGATCAAGAGGGTCCCTATGTACACAGTCAAGTATTAGGGAAAGACAGAAAGTTTCTGATTGATACAGGGGCAAGTAGGACTACTATCAGTCATGACGAGGTTCCAGGGGCTCCGCTCTCAGGCTCTAGAAATGTTTCCCTTGGATTTTCAGGAAAGCCTATTGTAAACGAGATTTCAAAGCCAGTTTCTCTAGAAGTTGGTCCATTGTCCCGAACTACTGATTTGTTACTTACGAAATCATGTCCAGAAAATTTGTTAGGCATCAAGACATTAAAAGAATTAGGTGCAGTTATTTGCTGTTCCCCAGAAGGAATCCGTTTGTTCTTAAGAGACTTTAAAGGTCACTATGTATTACGAGATTTTGATCCAAGATTGTCCAATGTACCACAGCATTTATGGGCGCAAGGTCCAACTGATGTAGGTTTTATGCAAATCACACCCCATCGTGTGACTCTCAAGCAAGGTATAGTCTTGCCACGAATCAGACAGTACAGATTGCCACCTGAGGCTGTAGCAGCCTTATCCAAAATTATTGACGAGCTTATTGCTCAAGGAGTGGTCGTAGAAACTGACTCCAATGTATGTAATTCTCCTATCATTCCAGTCATGAAACGTACTGATCCAAATGCACCTCCAGTATATCGATTAGTGATTGACCTTCGAGAACTTAATAAATGTATCATACCTCAGTATCCAGTAGTCCCAGATATTTCATCCCTATTAACAGCTATTGATTCCGAAGCTACATTTTTTACTGTAATAGACCTCAAGAATGCATTTTTCAGTGTTCCCATTCATCCAGACAGCCAGTACCTTTTCGGTTTTTGTTTAAATGGAAGGAGCTATAAATTCACACGAGCTCCTCAAGGTTTCACAGAAAGTCCTAGTATTTACAGTCAAGCACTTAAGAGACAACTAGACAATATTCACATGCCAGCTGACACTGCCCTGCTCCAGTATGTCGATGATCTACTGATCACAGCCCGTTCTGAACTTGATTGCGAGCGAGCGTCACTTGCAGTTCTGTATTTCCTGGCCGAGATGGGGCACAAGGTGTCCCCTTCGAAGCTTCAATTCTGTGTCCAGCAAGTGATCTACTTAGGCCACTTACTGTCCAAGTGGGGTAGGCAGTTGACACCAGACCGTATCCAGTTAATAGCGAGTCTTCCACAGCCCAAGACACAGAAGGAGGTACGTGCTTTTATCGGCCTTACTTCTTACTGCAGACAATGGATTCCTCAGTATGCATTTCTAGCAAAGCCACTGATACAGTTAACGACACAGGAGGCAGCCGTATCGACTGTTCTCCCTTGGACATCTGAACATACACTTAGTTTTAATGAATTAAAGAAAGCCTTATGCCAAGCACCTGTTCTAGCTACACCGAACTACAGTAAGCCTTTTACACTTTTTGTCACAGAACGTAATGGTACTGCATTATCTGTTCTCACACAAGATCAAGCAGGACAATACAAGCCTTGTGCTTATTTTTCGAGCACACTAGATCCAGTAGCCCAGGCTCTGCCTGCGTGCCTCAAGTCAGTTGCAGCCACAGCTCTAGCTATCAGACAAAGTGATTCCATAGTATTAGGACACTCCCTGACAGTACAAGTTCCACATTCCGTGGAAGTTCTTTTAAACCGAACACAGACTCAGCACTTGACAATTGCACTTTTAACAGGTTATGAATTGACACTGTTCCAGCCACACATAGAAATCAGACGCTGCAACGTTTTAAATCCTGCTACACTGTTACCGTCAGTTACTTCAAATCCTGCCACACATGACTGCGTGGAAGTAGTTAACACTATGACTAAGCCAAGACAAGACCTGACAGACATTGCATTACCTAATCCCGACCTGACACTTTATGTGGATGGTTCATGTATGAGAACTAGTACAGGAGAACTAGTAGCCGCGTATGCAGTGACTACTGAAACCGAAGTTATAGAAACACACCGTATTGACACCCTGTCTGCTCAAGCAGCAGAGCTAGTTGCTCTGACCCAAGCCTGCATACGTGCCAAGAACCTGAAAGTAAATATATACACAGATTCACGTTACGCATTCGGAGTTGTACACGACTTCGGAGTGCTCTGGCAGGAGAGAGGTTTCATGACTTCTCATGGAACCAAGATTCAGCATGGTCTCCTCATTCAAGCTCTGTTAGATGCAATACATTTACCAACAGCTATCGCTATCATGAAGTGCAAAGCACATACGAAAGTCACTGATATTATTTCCCAAGGTAATGATCTAGCAGACCGAACAGCCAAGCTTACAGCTCAGACCCCAGACATTCCAGTTAACATGACACAGACACTCACTCCAGATCCGACTACTTGTATGACAGTTAAGGACCCTACACAAGATGTCATAGACATACAGTTACATGCTACTCCTGAAGAAATCAAGAAATGGTCCGAACAAGGAGGGGTCCAGACAGATCAAGGATGGGTGACGAAGGGAAAAGCCACATGGTTTCTCCCCGACTCTATGGTTCAAGTCATTATCAATACCGCACATAGTCCAGCACATCTAGGAGAAAAAGCTATGTTAGACAGTATACAGAACCTTTGGTTCAACAAGCACTTACGAGCTGCAGCCAAGCAGAAAGTCCGTACCTGTATGATATGTTGCCAGTTCAATCCAGGTAAAAGTGTCCCGGTGGAACAAGGTGGATTCCAGCCTCCTGACCACCCTTTTGAAGTCCTCCAGATGGATTATATCCAGATGGAGCGATGTCGAGGTTTCAAGTATGTTCTTGTAGTTGTATGCGCTTTGTCCAGGTGGACAGAAGCATATCCAGTTCCAGATTACACAGCCGCGACCACTGCCAAGCAGTTGGTTCGTGAATTCTTCCCCCGTTATGGACTCCCTAGGGTCGTGTATTCTGATAATGGCCAGCCATTCTCATCTGAGTTAATGAAGCATGTTTCCCTTTTGTTAGGGTACCAGTGGAAGTTCCATTGTGTACGCCATCCTGAAGCAGCCGGTCTCGTAGAGAGACATAATCAAACTCTGAAAGTCTGTATTGCCAAGACATGTAAAGAGAAAGGTGTAGACTGGCTAGTTGCCCTGCCAGTTGCTTTATTCTTTATGCGCATGGTTGCACATTCCAGATCAGGTCTGTCCCCTTATGAGGTCGTATTCGGCCGCCCCCCAAACATGTGGGGTACACCTAGACCCCGCAGTATTACAGATGTTTCCAGTAATATGTTGACAGATTACCTAGCTTCCTTGATGTCTGCCCTACACTCTTGTCGTTCACAGGTTGCCGCTGCATTTCCAGATAATACCGAAGTGAAACCGCATGAGGTCATCCCAGGTGACCTAGTACTGGTCAGGAACTTTGATCGTTCAAGTCCGCTGGAGCCTCGCTGGAAGGAGCCGAGACTAGTCCTTCTGACCACCCGCACGGCCGTGAAGTTGGAAGGCCGCAAGGGTTGGGTCCATCTGTCGCATATCAAGAAATTTCATGGAGTCCGGAAAAAGACTTTTAATGACAATTCCAAAGACTGTTCCATTTTTAAAGACTGCCTGAAACCAGACTCTAAACCAGACATTAATCTAAATCCCGAACTGAAAGTTCCTCTGTTAGAGAAAACTCCGCAGCAGGAGTATAAGTTAAAACTCCGGTCTAGTAAAATAAGTCAGCCAGTTTAATTGTCTAAGTCCCTCTCGGGTGAAACGGTTAGACAGGTATCTGACATGTATGAGATAGACCCCCATAGTGAGAGAGTTAGTCAAAACTCTATACGATGTATCATTTTTCTAAGTTTTCTATTGTTTCTAAGTTTGATGGTTACCTGCACAAGTTATGCATTACATTTATGTTTTCCAATTTCTCATGTAAATAAGTTTTCTAATGCCACAGTTGAGCACACATTTAGTGATCTGCCTCCTCACGAGTTATCCTATCGTCTTGCTATGAGAAATAATACATTTATAAGAATGTTACACTATTCACACCAGACCAGCAATGCCACTAATTGTTGGGTGTGTGGTCGACTCCCCCCTTTCCAGACACCGAAGGGAGTTCTGCCACTCTTTCCTTATCCGTTTTCACATAATGGTTCGTGTGGAGCATGGTCCATGTTAACGTCATCTTCAAATGATATGTCCCTTCTGAATAGAACATGTTTTCCAGACAAGCAAGGTCTCTCCCATAGAACAGGGTTAGATCTAGAAAATGAAGTATATGATTTGGGTAATTATTCTTCGAATTTTATGGTCCTGAATGTTCAGTCGATACTACTCCAGATTTACCTGCTATTTCAGTACTACCAGTCAAAGGCGAATTATGTGTCAGAAAGAATGGTTCTGCACATGTAGGACATAGTGATTGTACTACTACTGTCGAGTATAGTGACAGTGGGAAATCTATTTTCAAAGCCTCACGTCATTCTTATTTTGTTTGTGGTCAGACCGCATATGTTCGTCTGCCCCTCGATTGGGATGGAACATGTTACATTGCCTTCCTACTGCCACCAGTTTTTCTAGCCCCATCTGATTATCACAGAAACACACGTCTAGTACACGTCAGACATAAAAGGGAGATCGAGTCCCCAATTGTCGATCAAACTGAAACTACTCTAGAACAGTATCAAGACTTTAATAAAGGTTTCTTCTTCTTTATAGGCCCTTTCCAGAATAGTAAGTTAATACGTAGGTTAACCAGAACCCTTGAAGCAGTAGTGAATGAGACTACTTCTGCTCTAGGTAACTTAACCGAAGAGCAATCTGCTATGAGATTTGTCGTGCTCCAAAATCGTCTCGTTCTTGACGTCATACTGGCCGATAGAGGAGGAGCATGTAGAATCATCGGATCTAGTTGTTGCATTTTCATTCCTAATAACGCGCCGTCTGTTTATTCAGATATAACCAGACTTCATAAAATTGCCCATCAGTTACACCAGAATCCAGGCACCTGGACATGGTCCGGTTGGCTCTGGAGTATCATATCTGCCTGGGGATGGAAAGTATTGTCATTCCTAGGTATTGCAGTAATGATCATTTTCAGTTGCTGCCTCTGTATACAATGTGGCCCTGCGATTTGCGGCATGTGCGCTACCTCTTGTATTCCTAGTCCTAAGTCCCGTTCCAAGACAATTCGAGACGAGCAAATGATGCTATATGAAATGATAGATGGTATCATGAATATAGATGTTTCCTGATGGAAACGTAGGGCACAAGGAGGGAATGTGGAAAAGTAAATTTTGCCATGTTGTATGTGCCTACGTGTTCCCCATCTTATGTTATATGTGCATGAATGATATGCATGCATTCCCTTCTGATCGATTAAAGACGCAATTACAGTTGTGTCCATCTCTAGTATGCCAGTTTCCAGTTATCGTGAATACAACGAATATCAGGCCTATGTAAAGCTACGTTGCCACGTTTTCTCAGTGTGCACGTTAATTCATTGAATTGTCCCCGTTTCTAGGCCTCAAAAGGGCCCGGACTCAGATTCAGCTCTGTCTCCTGAACCCTCCTCGAGGAGCGATACAGCCCCCACCTGTATCCCTGACCCTTAGCTTACTTTCATGCCTCGCAGTGCCCGGCTCGGCCTGGCTCTGCCTCCCAGTCTGCCAAGAGTATGTTATGTTTCTAGTTATCAGTCCAGCCCTCCTTCTCTGCATTCCTAAGCTACTGAATCGCATCAATAGTTTCCGTCATGGTCTAGCCTTTATGTCTCCATGTAAGAGAAATACTGTATTAATATTCATAGAATATTCCTCGCACACACACTACATGTAGAATAATGCATGCCCCAGTCTTAGTGTCTGTTAGCCTTTACCCGGATAACTTTTGGATTCTATCAACATGTTCTCTAAACACGAGATACTAGATAGGCTTTAGGTACATGTCGCTCTGACACTCCAGACTTTCGTCTCCTCTTCTAGCGCAGAAGTCATAGCCCCCAGTCCTCCTGGTAACACGTCATTGTCAGTTTGCGCGCACCACTAGGTTAGAGGTCCCAGCTGCTCAGGTAGCCCCCTCCATGTTTCCGCCCCGTTTATGACATATTCTGTTACGTTTGTATCACATGTCTATGTATACGCCCTGTACACACCTCTTGTTACACCCACTTTATGCCTTATCTTTCGCGACTGCTACAAACTCCGCCTACTGCTACGCCTACTGTATTGAATACAATGTATTTGTTTAACTATAAATATTGTGCACTGTTATTAAAGTTTGCTAGGCATTCCCAGATCCTGCCCCGGCAGCTGCCGGGCCCTGCCATCCCATTCCCATGCAGGCTGTCCTGTTCCAGTCCTTTTATGCCTGATTAAAGCCTGTACACTCTAGCTACCTCGTATCTTGACTCTTATTTATTGAGCTAACCGTTTATTGATTATAGTCAAAAATAGATCAGGTAATTAATTATTTATTTACCACACTGCTTGCAGATCAGTGAATACTCAAACTATCAATCCACCCACCACCACCACTATTTCTTCTTATAGCCATGTGTCTAAAGGAAGGAGTGGACTTCAGTCTGTTGGGGCTGATTTAGAAGTCCCTTGCGGCTCATTTTCCTCCATTGTTGCGTGACTTTTGTGACGCTGCGGCAGAACAATAGACTCGCCATGGTGTTGGTGCGGCGTATATATTAAAAAAAAAGAAATTATGGGCGATGCATCACGTTGTAAAGCCCTGCGCCATCAGGGGGCGTTCCGGCGCAAGGGAGGGCGTACCTGCGCAGGGACGAATCCTAAAAGTGGCTGAGGGAAATCTACAAGATGTCAATCAGTCACTTTTAAGACAATGATGCATGAGTCAAACCCTGCGCGCTTGAAGCCGACGTACGGCTTGATGCAGCATTGGGGAGATAGGGTACCCCAGAGCATTGCTGGAGCTGCGCCATCGTTGGCACGCAACTCCAGCAATGCGCCGCCTTTACGGCACAGATGCGTAAGGCTTCTGTGACGTTTTGGGCCAATGGGTGGTGGTGGCATGGCACACAATTACTGCCGCATCCCTGCTACTTTGCAGGGATGCGCCGGTAATTGAAAATATGACCCTTAGTGTCTAGCATTACGCAGTTCTTATCTTTACACTACACTCATACATAATTTCTCAGGCCAATGAAATGAACACAATGTACAAAACAAATAAGCATAGTAGCAAGCAAGGCTACTGAGAAGGAGAGCAGTGCACCTGAAATGCATAGAAGATTTTGAAATATAATGTACCTACAATGTAATCGGCAGCATTATTGCTCTTGGTAAAGAACAAAGATTTGCAAATAACAGAGCCGGATAAAACAGAGTAGTGATGAATAGCTACTATTACTCACCAAGCCCGGGGACCTCTACGCCGAGCACGTCCAGCAAGTCCCGTTCCCGGTCCATGACATCGGTCCAGCGGTGGGTGGCCTGGTTATATGTGCGCCGGACCCCAGAGAGCTTATACATGGCCCGGCACACCTTCTCCCACCGCTTCCGGCGCTCCCGGATGCCATAGCCAGTTGCGATCTTGCCGCCTCCCAGGATCGTCTTGGGGAGGCGGCGCTGGACGTGGAAGATGAGTGCCGCCACTTCCTCCGCGCTGAAGATCTCCCGCGGCACCACTTGCTCCCCCCTCAAACGCCCGCACGGGAGCCTGGCACGGGGTGCGGGACCCTTCCCCTTCTCAGGGTGCTTCCCGGCTCCCTTTACCATGGTCTGGGCAGAAATAAACTTAAATGATAAAGAAGAAATAGAATAGTGAAGAAGAAAAGAAAAGAGTTTAAAAAAGTAGTTTAAAAGTAACTAAAAGTAGCAGAAAACACAAAAATATACAGCTAGAAAAATAGAGGGATAGATAATAAGTAAAATAGATTAAATAAACTTCAAACAAGCAAAGGATGGCAGAGATTCAGAGAGGATACAGAAAGCATGCCCAGAACCATAGCAATGAATGAGAAACAAGATGGCCGCGCCCGTTCACAACCGCGTGGGTAAGTTTGCGCGAGATTTTCCTCGCGAGCACGCGCGAAATTGTACTAGCGAGCAGCACAGTTTGCGAGATTACACATAGCGGCCGGAAACGGAATTACGTCACGCAAACAAGATGGCCGCGCCCGTGTACGACCGCTAGGGTAACTTTGCAAACGTATAGCTACAAGCGCCTCGCGAACACGCGCAAAAGCACGCGAACATACACGTCGCAAAAAAAAATAAGTGTATTCGCAAGCATTCGCGGCTCCCGAAATCGATCTCGCACGGATTCGCGCCCCAAAAAACGTGCGAAATTGCAGAAAAAACGTTTTTTGCTAAACTGAAAGCAATGAGCAGGTGCAAAAGTTCAAACTTAACATTTGTAACATTCACTGTAGTGCTTCCTGAGGGGCCCCTCCAGAGTTTGCAACTATTTTATGACCCTGCTATGACCCAAACAGCAGGCTCATAGAATAGCTACAAGTAGACCATAAAGGTCCTGTGAAAAAAAATTTCACTGCAACAGAAAGCAAATTACAGATAAGGAAGGAAGCAGGTGCCAGCCAGACTGGAACTTTCTAAATAACTGACACATTAATCAACCCCCAATTAATTCATGGCAGTTGAAGTAGGGGAGGTGTGCTTGCTTTTTTCACCCCCCATAAACTACAGTGATAAACAAACCTAATGGGTGGCAGTGAGGATGTACCAGAGGGTGGCATGGGTGTCCCAGAGGGTGGCAGTGGTGAAACAGAGGGTGCTGTGAACCTGTGATGATAAACCAGACGTAGAAACAACATAGTCGCGGCCGTTGCGTGCCGAAAAGTAAGTTCGCAATTGCGAAATTGTCCCAAAATCGTCGCGAACGCGCGCCAACACAAAAAACGGGAAAATCCGCAAATCCGCGAGAGTTCGCGTATCTTCGCGGATTGCGAATCCGTAAATCCGCAATTTCGCGTACGCGAGATCCGCTAGATCCGCCCATGCTTAACGGCAGCCCAAGCAAAGATTCTCACTGATGGTCTGAGCAAGTGTGGCGTGAATGTGACTTCCTCCAAGGTTATCCCCAGGTGAGAGAAGACATTGCCTGGAGTATTTATCTCCACATAAGTGAGGCAGTGTGCATGTGCCAATCAGGGCCGGACTGGGAACCGAAACCAGCCTTGGCAAACTGCTCGGCTGGCACCTGGGATGGGTGGTGGAAGGGGTGCAGCAGCGGTGGGTACTAGGGCCGGTTTTGGCAGATTTTGTCACAGGGGGCCTATATTGCTGGCCCCTGTTAGCAAAAGTGCCCCCCCAGCTGCCCAAAACGAGCACTCACCCTGGCGGCCCACTGGGGAAACGCCCGGTGCCTGTTATGGCCAGTCTGGCCCTGGTGCCAGAGCCTAGCAGGAGGAGGATGAAGAAGAGATATATTTTTTCCCTTACACACAATATTATAATGCTTTGGAGGCACAGAACTGAAAATTCGTTCAGAGCAATGTGCGGGTATAACTAGATTTTTTGAGCCATTTGAGATAGAGGGCCTTATTATGATGGCAGTCCGATGAACGTCTGACCGCCATCATTGCAGGATAGATACCGGCTGACATGTAGTCAGCGGTTCCACTCGCCTAATCACGATCTGACCACCATGCAGGTGGTCGAAAACATACCTATTTCTATTGCGGCTTGTGCAGCGGCCCGGAAATGGCCTGTGGCACAAGCCACAATAGAAATAGGCATGTTTCAAAAATCCATGCACTGTGTGCCAGGCACCATGAGGTGCCCAGCACAGTGACCATGAATGTTTGGTGGGCCACCACATATGCCCACCTGGCCCCATAGCGGAGACCAATGGGGCACGGGGGCCCTGCTAGTAACCTCCAAAGTCCCTTTCTGTCTGTTGGCACTTGACAGTTGGACCGCCATGTACAGGCTGAGGGAAATGGTCATTGTGATCCCTACACCAGTGCCTGAGTAGGCACCATGCTATTGTAGAGATTATGGTCTGACCGCTGTCCCGATGGGCTCCTTGAGCCCGTCAGAAAATCAGCGGTCTGTCCCTACACTGATGCTCTCTGATCGCAGGATCAGAATCCAGCTGTCGTACTGCTTCAAAGGATGGTGGTGGAACCGCCATCGATGGGTTGCAGTGGCAGTCCCACCGCCACGGTACTGAACCCCATATAGCGCAGAAATACACATTTCAGATTAGTCGTGCTTTCCGAAGTGACACAATCCAGCCGCATCTCCCTAATGCCAC
Source organism: Lissotriton helveticus (assembly GCF_964261635.1). Taxonomy (NCBI): domain Eukaryota; kingdom Metazoa; phylum Chordata; class Amphibia; order Caudata; family Salamandridae; genus Lissotriton; species Lissotriton helveticus. The sequence continues at coordinate 1,297,381,110 of NC_136061.1, forward strand.
ATGTTCGGTATAGAAGTAATAAACAATTACAATTGCCCTTAATTAAACAAGACTACAATTTAAAATGTGGAGGACTAGGTGGTTTCTTGTAAGCTCCATGGAACCACAAGGATACAAATCCTATTCAAATGTAGCTTGTCCATCATTCAGACAAAAAAAAAGAAAAACTGTTTCAGCTGAAACAACCAGCAGTTGCCTGACCTTCTTCATACACAAGCATATTCTGCTTCAAAGGCATATTCTTGGTTAGAGTTGTCCTTCCTAAGAGCAATTTCTGTTATGATCAGAAGTCTGAGATCTTGCTATTTGGTAAATTTCCTTCCAATTTTCGAGAGCGGCTGTGATTGCCAAACTTTTGCTGCCTTCCTCTTCCGGAAAGCCAGTTAAAAATATGGGTGTTTGGTTCGATGAGGGCCTTTACTTCACGATACACATTAAGAAGTTGGCAGGATGCTGCTTTGCCCTTTTTAAAACCTTTAGACAATTCTTTCCACTTTTGCCGCAGGCTGCGAGGACAACGGTCACAGGTGGTCTAATTCTGTCATGGTTGCACTACGTCAATGCCCTTTTTGCGGGTGTGCCAGGCTACCTGTTGAAAAGACTTCAGGTGGTCCAGAATGCGGCAGCTAGATTGCTACTGGGTTACTTCGGCTAGGAGCAGCATTCACCATCAGCTGCGCTCTCTCCATTGGCTCCCCGTGGTGGATAGAGTTAAATTCAAATCTTTGGTCCTGCCTCATCGTCCTCTCCACAGGCTCGGTTCTCGCTATCTGCAGACTCGGTTCTCTTTTTATGTTCCTTCGCGAGCCCTCCGATCCATGTCCTTACGCCTTGCCCTGGTCCCCTGTTTTAAGTATCAGAGGCTTGGGGACAGCTCCTTGGCTGTGAAGGCAGCAGTGGCCTGGAATGCCTAACCTCTTGTCCTGCGATCTATCCAGGATCCCATGGCTTTTAAGCGGAAATTAAAGACTCACCTCTTTACCTGTTAGCTTCCTTCTTCCCCCCTCAGGCATTGTGCCGGGACACTCAAGAGTAATTGTGCGCGTTATAAATATAGGTAACATAACATAACATAACATAACATTTTAACCCAAACCCTATTAAAGAAAATACTGCCAAGTCTGTTTTCTTCGGACAGGAATCTTCCCTGGAAGCCATTCTATGCATTCTAAAAAAGATTGAACAGTTTTAGACACAACCAAAATGTGTACAAATCCGTGGTGTAATTAGTTAAAGATGTAACAGTTAATTCAAGAGTTGCTTTTATATGCTCATTTATCAGTACTGCACCTGATGGAATATTGCTCACTTATGAGTGGGGTACGGCAGAGAGTCAAAATGGTTTCATAGGCATGTGGGCATTTATACTAAACATTTTAAAGAGTTTAAAAACTGTGGGCCCAATTCACAAAAGTAATCTGAGGCAAAATCCTAACTTTAAGACTTTTGGTATTTCACAAAAGGCATTAGGAGTAGTAAAGTTAAGGTTACTAACGTTACTACTCCTAAACTGTGGAAAATCCTAACTATACAACTTTTGGTATTCAGAAAAGGCATTTAGGAGTAGCAAAGTTAGAAATCCTAACTTTGCTACTCCTAAATGCCTTTTGTAAATACCGAAAGGCAAAAAGTTAGGATTTTCCTCGGTTTAGGAGTAATAAAGTTAGGAATCCTAACTTTGCTACTCATAAATGCCTTTTGTGCATACCGAAAGTTGTAAATTTAGGATTTTGTCTCAGATTACTTTTGTGAATTGGGCCCAGGTTTCCTAACTTTACTACTAATAAACTTTATATATATATATATTCACTGAAAAAACCATAGGTTTCTCACCAGTTATAGTTAGGAATTAGCATTTAAAAAACCTATTAAATTCACTGAAAAAAACATAGGTTTCACACCAGATATAGTTGGAAATTTTACTCGCATAAAACCAATGAAATTCCCACGTTATAGTTAGTTGGACTCACTATAACTTGCGCGTGCAATGCACTGCTGATGACGTCACATATTACATCACTCATGACATGGTCAGTGACATCACTCATGACATCACTGATGACACCATCCAGTGAATGTGTGTCTTTCTGAAAAATAAATATGTGTTATATATGTATATGTAAAAGTTGATGGAAGAATAAATGTTTAAATAAGTGTTTACATGGATGTTTTTGTTTTTTTAAATTGATTGGTTAACTGGTTTATTAAGTGTATCTTAGTGAATACATCTATTAGAGAGTAATGTTTAAATATTTAAATATATGTATTAGTGTTTCACTTTGTGTATAAGTGACTGCATGGGTTGGTGAGTAGCTACATGTGTATGTATATGGTTTATTAGATGTTTTTCTTAGTATCAGTATGAGTGTTTGTATGGTTTGGTGGGGGTATTACTTAGCACATAGATGCATGAATGACTGACTCTCTCTTTGTATGTGTTTTGAAGACAGCATATGTGCAGGACTGTATGGGTGGATGACTGTGTATATGTGTGTGTTACTGACTGAATGACTGTCTCACTAGTGTCTTTATCAGTAACTACATATGTTTTAATGTAATATATGTGAATATTGATGTATATAAGTGAGTATGTGTGAGAGTAAGGGATTGTAAGAGTTCTTGTTTAAATACGTATGTGTTTCTATAAGTGATTGTTTAAGAGAGTACGTATGTGTAAGGTTTCTAGAAGTAAGGTGGTAGTGTGTGTATAGCTGTATATGCAAATAAATGGATGTTCAACAGTTTATTTGAATGTGTGAGTATGTGTGAGAGTATCTTTTGGATGACTGTCAGTGTGTAACAGGATGTATAGGTGTATCACTACATATGATGAGTGAGTATATGTATGAGTGACTATATAGAACTGTTGGTCAATCAGTGGATGTGTATATAGATGGTGGAATTATTGAATTGGTTGTTGTAACTGGTATGGGTATCTCCATTTTTTTGAAAATTTTAGTTTCTATTTTTGAATATGTGTTTTAAGGGTTACATTATAGTGAAAGGAGGTCTGTCACTGTATCACAAGGATGGTGTCATCAGTGATGTCATGAGTGATGTCACTGACACTGACCATGTCATGAGTGATGTAATATGTGACGTCATCAGCAGTGCATTGCACGCGCAAGTTATAGTGAGTCCAACTAACTATAACGTGGGAATTTCATTGGTTTTATGCGAGTAAATTTTCCAGCTAACTATAACTGGTGGAGCATCTGCCCCACCACCACCACCACCACCATCAAAAAGACCACCAGAAGATTACATTGGTGTTCAAGAGGAAGAGGAGGAGGATGATGAAGAGGAGGAACAGACAAGGCATTTCCTGCCTGAAGATAAACAGCCCTACAACCCAAAGAGCACTTTATATGGGAGTTCTACAAAATCCCAAGGGGTTTTAAAAAAGTCAAAGCTGCAAAGGTGACTTTCGGATTTGTGGTGCTGAGCTGTCCAGGGGGAACCCTAACAAAAAATATTCCTTCGGGAATCATACCATGATTCGCCACATGATGCGTTTGCATCCAAACAACTATTCTAATGCAGAGTTAAGGGACCTCTGCAGTAAGCTACCCCCATCAACATCTAGACCCTCAACATCCAAACAACCCACTCCATCGGGTCCGGGGGCAAGAGACACAATGCCTACCATTCAACCCAAGTTTGCCGATTTTAAAATCATGTGCAAATATTGTGGAAAGACACTTTGCTATGGTGAGCAAAGTATAGAACTTATCATCGTTGCTGGTGATAACCATAAGTGCCCGAGAAAACCCTAATTTTTCCTGTTTTTTTTTTGCTCCAGTTGAGCCATTTACAATTCCCTGTTTTTTGTTTCTCCCCATAAAAAAATACAAAAAAATATAAAACTGTTCAGAAAAGCCAAAAAAAGTAAAAAATGTTCAAAAAAACAATAAAAAAAATATAAAACAACAAAAAGAATAAAAAAACAGTTCTTTTTAGAACTACCTTTAATTTATAAAAATAAACCTATATTTTTAAAGAATCTCTGTCAATCTTTTTTTCTGCAGGGTACGCGTACCGGTACGTGCACCGGGGCGTGCACCAACAAAATAAAAAAAATAAAAAAATAAAGAAAGAGTGAGCATGAGGGAAGAACACAGAAAGAGTAATGTTAAGAGAAAAAGAGGTAGAGGGAGCAACACAGAGGGATTGTTTATTACATAGTAAAAAACAGAGAAGGTGTAATAGGGTGTAAGTGAGAAAAGGAAAATGAATAAGGGAGCAAAACAAGGGAAGAGAGAGGAAAAAAACTAAAGTAGAGATACTGGTAGAATGTGAGTGGGTGTTGAAAGTAAAAGGAAGGACAGTAAAGAATGGGGACTGAGGGGTAGTGACGAAACCGGAATAAATGAACAACAGTGAGGGAGGGTGAGAAAAGAGCAGTGAGTGTAAGTAAAGAGAGGTGAAAGAGGGTGGATAAAAGTGAATAAGGGTAAGACATGGGGCGTGACAGAGAGAAAAGAGAGAGAGAGTAAAGGAAGGAGTGACTGAAAGGGACTGAGTGAAGCAGCAAAGAAAGGTAAGTGAGGGAGTGTGGGTGAGTTATAGGGAGTCAGTGGGTGTAGGTGGGGGTGTGGGTGTGTAAGGTGTGTGTGTGGGTGTGGATGTGTGGGGTGTTTGGGTGTGGGTGGAGGTGTGGGTGTGTCAGATATGTATGGGGGTGTGTGGGTGTGGGGGGTATGTGTGTGGAGTGTGTGTGTGTGTGGGATGTGTGGGTGTATGTGTGTGAGGAGTGTGTGTGTGGCAGTGTGTTTGTGTGTGTGAGGTGTGTGTGTGGTGTGTATGTCAGAGGTGTGTGTGTGTGTTGGGGGGGAGGTGTGTGTGTAGGAGTGAAGTAAATGATTAAGGGAAAGAGAATGAGTGAGGGAGCAAAGGAAGGGAACAGAGGGTAAGGGAAGTAAAGAATGGGGACTGAAAGAAGTTGAATGTGGGAGAGGAAATAGGGAAAGTGGAGTAAACATGGAGAATATGAATACGTGAGGGAAGCAGAGTAAAGAAACAGGAGTGAGGTAGGTTGAGAAAACAGTAGTGAGGTTAAAGCAAAGGGTGATGACAAACTACATTTTTTAGTCTCACTTTCCATATAATAAATGTAACTGTAATTACATTTCATTACTACATTTTGTATCTGTGAAAGAGAGAAGAAAAAATAAGTTATAATTAGTAAAATATGTATTTTAAAATAAAAGATACAAATGAAGAGGTTAAAAATCATAACAGTGTATTTAGAAATAAAGTAAGAGTGAAAGACACAGAAAGGGAAATAAAGTAAGGTAGAAGGACAAAAAGAGGGAAAAAGAAATAGAAGGAGACTAAATTACTAAGAGTAAGGCATATAGATTCACTGACAGAAAGGAAGAGAAGAAGAGAAAAATGAACTGAAGGTAAGAAAGATACTAAAAGAATGTGAGTTAGCAAAACTAAATCAGGAAACAGGAGTAAGTAAAAAGATAATGACTGAGAGGGAAAGGAGTCTAATTAAGGATGCATTTAGAAGAATGAGGAATGGAAGATAACTGACAGTAAGTGAAGGAGAGTCATAGAGTGAAGGGATGAAGGGAGAGAGGATAATATAGAAGGATTGAGGGAAAAGGAGTGATGAAGTTATTAGACAGAGAGACTAAGGGAAGGACTGAGTGAAGTGGAGTGCAATGAGTAAGGAAAGAAAAATGAGTAAGGGAGCAAAAGAAGGAAAGAGAGGAGAAGAGGACTAAAGCAGTGGTACTGAGAGAAAGTGATTCGGTGATGAAAGTAAAGAGAAGGACACTGAAAGATAGGAAACGAGGGGTAGTAATGGAACCGGACTAAAAGAAATGGGTTGAAGAACGATGAGAGAGGAGCAGTGAAGTTGTTGTAATAGAAATGATAGAAGGTAGATAAACACAAGTGAACATAACACAATGAGAGTGAGGGACTGAGGACATTGAGGTAGTGAACGGAAAATAGAGAGAAGAGGTCAAAAGAAAGGAGCAAACAAAGATAAGTGAGGGAGAGTGGGTGATTTATAGTGACAGAGTGCGACAATACTGCTGAGTGAGTAAAGAGGAATTACTAAAAGAGCAAAGGAGGAAAAGACGGAAAAGGGAAGTAAAGCCAAGAGACTGAAAGCTGAATAGTTATGCAAGGGAGAGAGGGGATGCAGACAGTTGAAATGAGAATGAGGGGTTGTGAAAGAAGTGGAGTAAAGGAACGGGGGTGAAAGAGAGTGAGAGAAAGACATTATAAGTGAGTAAAAAGAGCTAAAAAAGAGTGGAAAAAGGAAAGTGAGTGTGAGACAATGGGAATACAATTTAAATTTAAATTACAGAATACAAACTATACATGTTACATAGTTTATTTTTGCTGTTCTCAGAATATATTGAATTTCACTTAAAACAGTGAGTTCAAACTACTCATCATATGACAGCGGGAAAAAAAACACAATCTAAAAGATTGTGTTTTAAAAAAAACCTTAGTAACTTAAAAATCACAAATGTACACTAATCCTTCATTCACTTACTTTTCCTTTAGGCCAAATAGTATATCATAAAGGTCCTTTTCGTTGGAAAGTACTCTGCTGTTCATTAAAAAATCCATTTCATCGACTTTCTAGAAGAAAAGCTCCAAGAACATCTGAAATATTTTCATTATTTTCATATACTCCTTTTTTTCAGTCATGACTCTTTGCTCATTCCTTTACTTTTCCTTAAGGCCAAATAGTGTCAGATGTATGAGTATATTTTCAAATTAATTAAAAGAAACTCTGAATGTACAGTTTTTCTGATGTTCTGAAAGAAAGGCTCATACAACATATTCACAATATTTAAATATTCGTAAAACCATCTCTGACTCACTCATGTTCATCATTTTGTATAATACTGATATTACTTACTATGAGATCCACTTACAGTACCTATATGACAAGTCAATTATTTATATTATCTGGATCACTTTTACTCAGAATATAATTTTAAACAGCAAACTAACCTTTATTAACTGCTCCCGTCTTCAAAGGCCAATTACCTTTACTTAAATTTTGGTTCTAAACACACTAGGTATGAATTTTTTAAGTCAAAAGGCAAACGTTGTTTGAAAGTCAAATGAGTGTCATTACAGTGGGTCCAACCTTTACGACTTTTTAAATAGCATGTGTAATGCCCTGATGTTGTTAAAGGACCGTCATGATAAATAATAGCTACAGTTGCAAAGGTTCTTCCTGAAATTGATAACTGAGAAGCCACAAAATTTTAATAGAAGTTGACAATTTACTTCCATCAGGTCTACATCGTTGGAACATTATTATTACATATTTACCATAAGTTTGTAAAAATAATGTGGACAGCATTGCAGACTTACATTGGGTACACACCATATTGTGATCAGCTGCTTTAACTAGATTATTAAAAGGCACTGATTTGCAGTCTGGTAAACTCAAATATATAAATCTGTCAGTGTCTATTCTAGTACTACTTGATAAACTACAGTTGTCGCAGTCATGCTGCCATTGATAAGAAAGGCTAAAAAGATTTTTTATATCTACACCTTCATCTTCCAAAACATCAAACATATACATTAAAAATTCCTGACAATCCTGCTGAATAATCTGTGAAAATTGATTTTGACCAGAACATATGTCTAGAAGATTTCTAATTTCTGAAACGCTTTCTATTTTTGCTCTATCACTGATACATTTCTCAAACACAGAATTCAATAAACAGCAGAATGTTTGATCTCGATTTTCAACAATCTGTTCTTGTAAATTTTGAAGAACAAAAACAACATTAAGCACTACATTAGCATAGCAGTTGACACCAGAACTGTTTTCAAACTGAAATCCAACAACATCTTCAACAGAATCCTTTTTCTTTCTACTTACAATTACAGTTTCATCTACTTTTTGTCTTTTTGCTACTACCTCACTGCAATTATTCTCATTTCTTCTTTTTCTGCGTACCACACATTTTTCAAACAGAAGATATTGAGGCAAATGTGGAGCATACTCTCTTCTTAACCTATTGTATTCTTTAACACAATCTAGATCAGCACAAATCTTTCTTTCATCACACTCAATCAAGTACAATCTTGATAAAGTTCTGACTCGTGATAATGCCACATATGCCATACCCTCTTTAAACACAGAACTTCCAATGTTCACCAAAGCACTATCTACACTTAAACCTTGAGATTTATAAATTGTTACCGCATATGCCAAACAAATAGGAAACTGTTTTCGGCGAACATATAAGTCTTTCACAAGCAAAAACCTAGCTGAACAACGACAAATTTGTTCTATTTCGTCAATGCCATCAAATTTAATTTTTAAAATTTCAATTCCATCTCTATTTTTGTAATTCACAAAACCAACAACATGACCCATTGCTCCATTTACCAGACCTCTTTCAACATTTAAATTCCTTCTCAAAATAATACGACAATTTAAACACACATTCAGAGTCTTTTCAAAACCAGCAGTTTTAGATATAGTCTTCTCTAATGAATCCAATTTTGATTTCAAATTTTCAGACAAAATAATTGTTGCTCCCATATGCTCTATTTTATCTCTAGCTTCCAGTTTCACTATCTCTTCATTTTCTAACTTTAAAATTTTGTTGTTGAACATGGAACATTCTTTCAGAGTTGGCATCAAACATATGCCAGATTTCTTCTCGTTAATTTTCTTAAAAATATTCTCTGGAAGAATGTTTTCATTTGGGTACAAATTTGAAATTAATCGTCCATGTAAAGTTTCTTTCCCATGCTGAATTACTTTTCCGATTCTTACATCTTGTAGAATATTTTTATAATCTTCATCCAAATTTCAAATTTCAAAGCTTTATTCGATTATTTATAAACAATCATAAAAGCATACAGCGATAAAAGTTACAAGATAAAATACACACAACAAAAACATAGGTCACAATAAATGGGACAACTCAATTAGAGACAAATATTCGACCATACAGAGGAATTTTTACAAATAGGTCAGACATAAAAAAACAGACTTTTCCTATGGGAAACAGCTTTTAGAATAAAAGTAGCGGTAAAAAAGCAGATATCCAAAGTGTCAAGTGCGAATAGTAAATTCATGGCATGGGCAGTAGTGGACACATAATATTTCTTAAAAACAGGTTTAAGATAACATAGTCGGATGTGCAAGTATAATGGACAAATTAGCATAAAGTGCAACGTGCTTTGCTTAGTGGTACCATCACACGGGCAAGGGCTTGAACTATGTATTTTCATCCATGGGAATGCCACCAAGTTATGGACAATACCTAGTCTCAGCCTGGTGAGAACAAACTGGTGGGATTGTTTGGTGATTTCTTTTAAATACATAGGCATGTCCTTGCCAACCTCCTTGTTAGAATGGTAAAAAACATGGGTTGTAAAATGACTACATTGGACTCTACGCAGATTAGATTTAGTTCCCAAATAAACTTTTTTAACCTCCTGTTTGGGTATATTAACGGCACTTAAGGGGTCATCAAGAATGTCCAGATTAAATGTTTCTTTATAGGACGTGAGATTGTATTTTAACCAGGGGATCTTGCGAACATTATCCAACCGAAGGCAGTCTAGGATAATGCGCCTGGTAAATTCTAATTCGTCCTTTGCCCAGATTGACCTCCAAACCATAAGAGGTCTCATGCCCGTTAGATCTGTCAGATAGTCTAACCCAACCTCGGTATGAATCAGTTCGGAGGATACTGAAGAGGGAAGGCACAGGAGTCTTTTGAGGAACTGATTCTCTGTAACTTGCAGATCCCCATGGTTACAGTGTCCCCATACACCTGAACCATATAGGGCAAAGGATGCGCATCTATGCTTGTAGATATTTAACATATCTGGGATGCGGCGACTGCCCAGCTTTGAGGCAAAACGAAATACTCCGAGGAGCTTTTGCCCATCTTGGCCTTCACATTTAAAATCTCAGATGCCCATGACCCACTACTATTAAAAGTTACACCTAGATAACAAAATGTATCCACAACCTCTATTCTGTGTTCTTTAAATTTGAATGGTTTAAGTTGTTTCATCTTTTTCCCACAGGCCATAATGAAGGTCTTAGAATTATTAATTTTTAATTTTCACCCGTGGATAAAATCATAAAAGTAATTCATAAGATTTTGGAGACCGTTTGGGGTTCTTGAGAGAAGGACCGTATCATCGGCATATAGCAGTACCGGGACTGGATGGCCGTCAATCTGCGGGGAATCAGCTTGAACCCTTTTAAGTTCGGACTCCATAGAGTTTATAAAAAGGGAGAAAAGTAACGGGGCCAGCACACAGCCTTGCCTTATGCCAGGTTTGACCCTGATCTTGTTGGTGCATTCCCCTGCCTGGCCAAAGCGAATCTGGGCTGAAAGCTTGTTATAAAGTCTGGCCAGGAAGTAGATTATTGCTGTTGGGGCTCCCATTTCAAGTAAAGTGGACCATAACAAAGTATGGTCCACCAGGTCAAATGCACTTGAGAGGTCAGCGAAACAAAGGAATAAAGAGCCCTGTTTCGCTTTAGTATATTTCCCTATAATGAGATCAAGGTTGATGCATTGCTCAATTGTCCCAAGGCCCTTACGGAAGCCAAATTGAGAATCCGCACTAATTTTGTTGTCCTCAGCCCATTCCTCCAATCGTGCTAGTAAGACCCTGCTCATGATTTTAAGTGAGGAATCCAGAAGGGAGATAGGGCGGTAGTTCTTTGCCTCTCCTCTATCTCCCTTCTTGTAGATCGGCAGGATTATGGATTCACACCATGTGGATGGTGTACTATCACTAACGGATGCATTAAACACCTGGGTCAGGAGTGGACTCCAAAGTGCCTGGTTGGTTTTATACAGGTCAACCGGGACCCCATCTGGTCCCGGTGCCTTCCCACCTTTGCTCTTACTGATGGCAATTTCAACTTCTTGAACGGTAATCCCCAAGGATAGCTTAGGATTAGTAGGGGTGGCAAAAGAGATGTCATGGGCCCCCCTAACCGGGTCAAAGATTCCTGTAAAATATTGTACCCAGTTTTCCTCGCTAACTTGGGCTGTAAGTGTAGGGAAATCTTCCTTAAGGAGGAAGGGACTATTGACCGTGCTCCAAAAAAGCTTACTGTCACTCAAGGCTGCTGCTTTTGTCAGGTTGTCCCAGGCTTGCTCCCTTAACTCTTTTTTTCTACAGATAAGTTGCTTTTTGTAGGTCGACCTAAGGTGTGTAATAACCTCCCTGTCTCTGGGTTGTTTTGACAGTGCGCGCTTGAGTTCATGAAGAGATTTAGTGCAAGCACTGTCAAACCAGCCAACCGTAGCCCTCTTAGATATGCCCTTGGTGATGGTAAGGGACCTTTTTATTATAATACCAAGTTCCTCAAAATCAGCAATAATGCACCGGGCGGTAGCATCATAGTCCAGACATTTAAATATCATTTCTGACCCGGCTTCCACAATTTTATGCAACAGCTTCCCCCAATTGTCTCCACACCATTTGATACGAATACCATTTTGCCTGCAGGGGATAATATCTTCTACTATCATGCGCTGATCGCAGGGTGGTGGCCCCCAAATAGAGGTCAACATAGTGATGGCATTATGGTCGCTGTTACCAAAGTCTACAACGGTCGGGACTGAACAATATGGGGCAATATATGCAGATACCAGTATGTGGTCAATAACGGACGCCGTATTCCTACCTACAAAAGTTGGGATAATATTACCCTCATTATCTGTGGCCGGGTAATGAATCAATAAATCATGGCTAAGCATAAGGGAATTAAGTGAGTCGCCGTAGGGTGTGTGAGTAAAATGTGCCCGGTTTTCCCCGTTATCCCCGTCAAACCCACATGCATTGGTGAAGGAGTGAGGACAAGTACGGATGTTGAAATCCCCACCCCAAATGATATTATAAATCTTATGAGTATCTTTACAAATTTTCCTCACTGCTGAATCGAGCTCATCCACAACAGAGGTGTTTGTAACGTCAAAGATGTTATTATAATGGTTGATCAACAATGTTTCATAAACCCTTTTATATTCCAAAATTAAAATTTGTGAATGAAAACCCACAGTCAAATGCCATTTCACACATATAGGGAAATTCACAGAGAGTAGAATTACAAGCCCACCTTTAGCCCTGCCCATATTAGACCTTTGAGCAGGAATATTATAGGACACAAAACCATCATAAAAGATATCAGTCGCTACCCAGGTCTCCTGTAAGCATAAAACGTCAAACTGGGAAAGGGATTCACTCCAACCCAGCGACAACGTTTGCCGACTCCAGCCTGCGATATTCCAGCTAGCAAGTTTAAAGCCAGGGAGACTCGTTGTATGATCAATAAACTTAGGAGCGCTAATGGGCTCAGTGAACGGTGAAGTTTCATTAGGGGTAACCATAGGTGTTGGTGGGAGATGAGTAGCATATGGGTCTAAATCCCGGAGTACAGAGTGGTTAGGGGTAGGGTACATTATAGAGACTGAGTCTGTTGGTATACCATTACCCTTAGCCTCTTGTAAACTAATACCAGTACCAGGGAGGAGGGGGCTTGAAGCATGAGTCATAGGTAGTCAGTCGACTCCATCTAAACCATCTCGACAGCTGAACCGGTTAAAATCACAGAATGGGGTATCCGGGGGCATCCTAACCGGTCTTGCATTAAATCTTCTATATGTGCCCCTCCGCTCAACCCTGGTCCAGTCGTCTCTACCTCGGTCATGGTGCTGATGGTTAGGGGGAAAGAAAAAGAACACTGGTAGCGTCTGGATGGTGGAATCCAAGGATCTATTAAAGCCTGCATAGATATGTGAGACAGTTCTGGGATCTCTAAAGCTGACCGTTATACAGTCCCCATTTATAGACTTCCTAGTTTTACCCAGCCAGGGTACCCTTCTACCCATGATGATTTCGTTATGAAGGTGGGCCGGGAGGGGTCTGTTCCAATTCAACCATCTAACAACTTTACTTTTGAGGGATTGAAAACTCTCAGCTTCCCCGGCTTCCAGCGGTGGAGCTCCAGCCAAAACTACCGTAAAGCGATTGGCCTCAGGCGGCAGATCAGGCCGTCGCGGTCTAGGGGCTATCTGGTCAGGAGCTGAGGAAACTATTTGGCCATCAGCTGTAACCCCGTTAGTATTAGCCATAGATTGAACTGGCCCTGGAGGTAGCAAGGGGGGAGTTTTTTTAATGTTGTGATGGATGGGGATGGGGATTGAAAGGCCTGTTGGGGGACAGGGCGGGTTAGGGCGTCTTTCACTAAGGCGGGACCTGGGATAGTAGGGGTGATTTGGGGGTTACACTGGGTGTTGGGCTTGGTGGATTTAGCCAAAATGACATCTGTGCATTTCTCGATGTTAGCAAGTCGGAGTTCTATCCGTTCCATTTTGGACTCTAGAGGGAACAGAATTGATTTAAAAAGAGCTCCCAGGTTTTCTAGTGTTAACTCCGTACTGGGCAGCAATTGGGTTAGGCCTAATGTGGGGTAGGGGATATCGTGTTTGTGCTTGGCTGATTTAGACTTTCTACCCGATTTCGTGTGGTAGGATCTCTTGCGTTTGGTTGCGGCCCCTTCATTGACCACATTTGACATATTGTTACAGATGACTTCTGGCTCCGAAGAAGTGGACACATTATTGTCAAGAACTATATCAATTTCTGGGAGAATTTCATTAACCAGAATGTCCAGGTCAAGGGACCCCAAATTAGCCTCCTTGAGTGTTATAGTTTGGCCAATCGCATCATTATTAATAGTGTCAGTGGGCCGCTCGGGGGTTTTGGCGTTAGCTAATGTTCCAAGGGAAGATCTCTTTCTAGCCGATAGTTCCTTAGATAAGCGTTTTTCAAGGACGTTTATTTCAGTGTCGATTAGGGTATTGGCTTTGATCAGAAATTTTTCCATACCTCCAGCTATGTTGCCTCCAGCTGAGAACGACTTGCTCCTTGTTTCACGACAGGACATCTCCCCACACTAAAGTTGCTAACAGTGATGACAGATGCAAGAGGGGGGGCCCGGTCCGGTCAGGCCCGGTCACGAACGGGCACAAACGGGCCCGCCCTTGGCCCGGGCTTCGTCCGGCGTCGCTCCCGCGCTGCGGGATGCTGAATCCTATAAGTAGGGAGGGTTACGGGCTGTAGGCGGAGCAACAGGGAGAGCGGACCAGGTGATGGCTCTTGGTCGGGCAGGGACTCCTGGCAGATGGTGTCCCTGCAACAACGCTCGCAGCCCTGATGCGGCCTTCAACCAGGAACCCACGGACCTCAGCTCCTTCTGGCAGTTCTGAATGCCTCTGCCCCAAACCACGAAGCGGCACCCGCGGAGCGGGTGCGGCGAAGTAGGGAGATGGAAAGATGCAGCAGCGGTTGACCCAGCACTTTAAACTCCTCACGGCACCAAGTCACAGAGAGTAATCCCACGTAGGGAGTGCAGGCTGATGATTAAAATCCCCTCGGGTGGGCTGTGGGCGGAGCAACAGGGAGAGCGGACGAGGTGATGGCTCTTGGTCGGGCAGGGACTCCTGGGAGATGGAGTCCCTGCAACAACGCTCGCAGCCCTGATGCGGCCTTCAAGCAGGAACCCACGGACCTCAGCTCCTTCTGGCGGTTCTGAATGCCTCTGCCCCAAACCACGAAGCGGCACCCCCGGAGCGGGTGCGGCGAGGTAGGGAGATGGAAAGATGCAGCAGCGGTTGACCCAGCACTTTAAACTCCTCACGGCACCAAGTCACATGCCGCATATTTTGGAGTAGTTCTGCATATTTGAAATTTAACCATATATTAATGTTTCCAATGCTTCCTAGGCACTTCCTGGTATCTTCATGCGTGACCATTTTAAACACTGGTTGTCCTTTCACTGGAGTCAACTGCAGTAGATCTCCAAAAACAATGATGCGTTTCCCTCCAAAGAACACATCATACTCTGTTCTAAGAATTTCTTGCATTCTCAAATGCACAAAAGCAAGCATTAGATTTGAGACCATGCTTACCTCATCAATGATAAGAAGTTTCATTTTCTTCAGGACTCTCGAAACTTCGGAACACGCATCTCCAGATAGCTTGTGGTATTGCAATTTGTTATCATGCTCCACTGGCAGCATCAGTAAACGATGTAGAGTAATCCCTTTAATATTATGTGCTGCCAGCCCAGTTGGAGCTGTAACAACACAAGATAGCTGTGATTCAGTCCTTTTCTGCAGATAAGTTGCAATTGCTTTAATCAGAAAACTTTTTCCAGTTCCCGCTTCTCCACTCACGTACAGTTGGACAGGCTTAAATGATGTACATGAGCACTCTTTTTTCTCATGAGTGAATCCATGTTCAATCTGTTCTGTGACTTCGTCATATATCTGCTTCTGCTCAAGGTTTAGTTGTTTCACCAAACTTCTAAGTTAACTACATCATCTTGAGCTTGTTCCATAGCTCTTTCCACCTCATCCATGGCAGTGGCAGCTTCATTTTGGATAATTGGTCCTCCTAGTGGATCCTGACTCAATGAAGTAGAACTCTGACTGTCTTGAGAACTGTCTCTCGCAATCTCTGCAGCAATTGTTGCTTCTTGCTCTATTTCTTCGTTCAACATTTGCAGATAATTTGGAAAAACAGGACATTCTATGGTATCCTTGGTTGCATTAAAAGAATCTTCGTAACAGAGAAAATTTCCAAGTAGTTCCTCTTCTGTACGTCATGGTTTAAAGAGTTGCAAAAGAGCCAAATAGTAAAATTCCCTTTTGTCTGGATTTTCGCAACTCAATTTTTGATGATTAATCAAATTACCTTTTCTCTGTTTCACTATACATCCTTCACATCCAATGACAGCATATATTCCATTATTGATATCTTCTCTGATGTTCCTCTTATAAATATAGCTTTGCAGAACTTCATAGAGACAAGCGTTCTCAAGGTGAGGACTTCTATTTGGATAGTATGTATCCAACATGTTTGTCTTCAAAATATCTGTACTTTCTGGTTCTTTCTCCGCCAAATACTCTATTTGTTGTACAGATTTCAAAACGGGGTTTCGTGTTGCAGCAAGACCTAGACTCACCCAAATGATGGTTCTAGATTTGGCATAGAGACTTGCTGATGACAATCGATCAGAACATTCATATGCTCCAATTTCTCGATGCGACAACATCTTCAGACTGTAACTGTATAATTTCTTGCTTAGACTCTTTTCATGTGAAATGTCCTCCCACATTTCCTTCAGTTCTGTCTTTTCTTTTTTTGTGATGTAAGACGTCACATATCGAGCCACAGCAATAGAGTTGTCAGCAACGAATTGAATATCCATGTTAGCATTCCACATGGACAAAATCACTGGGTTGTAGTCGTTGATGTACTTGGATTCTTCGTTTCTTTTTAAATTGTATGTATTTTTGGGTGATTTCCTCGTCACAGTATGTCGTAGAGAAGACATCAAATTATTTACTCTTCCTTTAGAAATCACTGATCGTGGAAAGCCGAAATGACATTTTGTGTAGAACTTGTCCTTGTTTCTGAATTTTCGATGACAATACTTCCCACAACGATGCGATTGAAAGCGTAAAACTTGTTGCCTTAAACTGTTTTCCTCTGTAGTTTTCGGAACAGCACATGTTGAATACTCTTCAATGAAACTCATCACTGTTTCATCCGAATCTGTTCCAAATTTGGGTGCATCTTTAATCCACAACAACATATGTATGTGAGGAGCACCTCTCGCTTGATACTCCTTTCTCCAAAAGAAATCCAAAACCTGTCCAAGGGGAGGATTTTTTTTGTTGGGAATAAAAGACATCATAGCTTCAAATCTATGATTAAAATATCTGCATACATTCACTGGATCCAAATACCACAGTTCTCCAAGTGTTTTGAATTCTATATTTTGTATATTTGCATTTGCCTCGCGTATAAATTGAAGTAAGTCGTCCCATGCATACTCGGCACAGCTAAGAGTGAGGAACCATGTAGGAGTTCCTAAGTTTCTTAGCATACATTTCAATTCCCCATGACGACGGTACCAATACTCGTTTGTACCACGCTGACATGCCATGAGATTGATTAGATGAGATTCCAATATATTATCTTGCAGATTAACTTTCTCCATAAAGTCCCTCGCTGAAACATTTTGCAGATGTGCTCCACTTTTCAGTATATGATTTACTGCAGAAGAAAGCCCAGACAAGTCACTTTCATACAGTAGATGAAACAAATATGGAATGCATTAACGAAACCTTGGATCTTCAGCATATAATCTTAAAGTCCGGTATTCAGATGCAGGAATTTGAAGTGGTCGATCGTCATATCGTCCACCTCGACCTGTTGGAAATAGCTGTGGAAAAGAACGAGCTTCCAAACTTTCTTCCCATACACTAATGGGACTTCCTTTTGCTGCTTTCATTTGAAACAATTCAATTGCATTCCCCATTACTTCTTTGGAATGCAAAGGATGAACAGTATAATGTTCATATATTTCTTCACTTCTAGACACATCAACTTTTTCAATTTGGCCAGCTGAACAATCACTGTCTTCATCTGCAGCTGTTTCCTCTGCTCCAACACATACATGTTTGTAGTACTCATTGTTTTTGACCAAATACAACGTTGCCTTTTTGACTTTCCTAACATCCACTAAATCTTGCCTGATTTTCTTACTCTTTGTCGGAACCCCATTAACTAGAATAACCAGAGGTTCCTCTTCCACTTTCTCTACACCAATTGTATCAATTATTTTTCTTGAAATTGAGAGGCAAATAAACAACTCTTCCCTTTAATCCTCTCTATAAATCTGAAGGAGGCAATTTCCCTATCTTAGGCTCCATGCGAACAATTGCCTGAAAAGGATGGACACATTGGATCAAAATAGACTCATATGTATTTAAATCCATCAATTCAGGAGGAATGTCCACCAACTCCAGATTATTATGAACAGCTCTAGCAGGCATTCTGTTTTGATTTAATTTATCATAACAATATTTACAAATACGGTGATCAGAACTCAAATCAAAAGAATTCTCCACCTACAAATAAGTTGCAAAATCCTTCCACTCGTAATTATTTATCTTTTCACTTTTTACGTATAAATCAACTAATCTAGTTTGATGCTTATAATGAGTTCGTCGACAACACACACAAGTAACATTCGACCTTTCACTTGATTTCACCTTAAACCTGGTAATTTCCTGGTCAAACTTTTCTGTACTTGAAATCTGTACATTGTCTTCCACATTACCTTGAATTTCTGTATCAATTTCTACACTGTCCTCTTTTTCACCAATATAACAAATCTCAATTTCTTCACAAATCTTCTTCACATCTAAATAAGTTCCATGCAAAAGAGCACTGTTTAATTGTTTAAGCTTAAGTGCTGGACTTTTTGCATAATACAACCTTCTCACTAATGTCCTCATTTTGTTATGATGCACTGCTAACATCCTAAAATGATGAAAAGCACCCTGACAGACTTTTCTAGAAAGACAAGCCAGTGAATGCCCTTGCAAACCTGTGTTTTCTCTCACTCTGCAAGGATCTAAGTCTTGCAACATTTTCATTTTCTGTTTTAGAGTTTTCTTACTATGCGTACGTAAGAAATTACAAAACAAATCGATTGATTACTGTCGCACACTACAAATACTACTACACTTCCAAGTGTACACTGGACCCTTAGTACGCCTCTCTAAAACTTCATCAGTTAACACCTCTTCTGGTTCTCTAGGCAAAAGTTTCTCTTTTTCAATCGGACAACCGTCTTTCACCTCATATGCTCGACCACTGGTGTCAACTGCATGCACTAAATCATTCTCCTGGAAGTAACTCTCCTCATTAAAAAATGGCTCACAACTTGAACTGTGCATCCATTCTCCGGAAAAAACTTTACAAAAATGAGTCCGATTAATTACTCTTTTCCATTTACTGTTTGATTTGAAAACATCAATTGTCTTGTTAAGTGTCCTAATTCTATTGATTATTAAAATAAATAATTTTTTCTTAACTTCAAAAGCCTGATCAACAATCTTCTCTACACTTTTCTTTTTCTTATAAAAAGCAGATCTCTGTTTACCTTTTTTAATATTCTTTAACAAATTTAAAACCACCCTATTGCGAAACATTCGTTTACGAATGTCCCTAAATTGATTTTGCCTTCTATTCCTATACATATTATTGTCTCCTGCTGCAGTAGTAACATTTTTTAGGGATCTCTCCTTCCTCTTCAAATTTGCTCTCTCCTTCCCTTTTTCTACATTCTGTCCAACATTTTTTTTTGATCTACATATGTTCCGTAAGAAAGACTTAGTTATCTTACCAGGAGCTTTTTTCCTGTTTTTTGAAGTATTTGTTGTAGGAGACTGCTTTAATTCCGTTGCTGTTTTTGATTTTTTTCCGCTAAGCATCTTTTCGTCTCCTTTCCCTTGAGGGCATATTTCCTTACTATTGAAATCTTGATTTTAATCTGTGGTAAACAAAAAAAAATAAAAAACTCATTATAGACCACTATTACCAAACAACAAAACAATGGCAATAAGCAAACAATATAAACACTATAATGCTTATACATATGACCTTATCTCTGTTTTTTAAATATAATTCTAAAAAAATATTTCGGGCACATGAATTGGTTTTACATTATTGACAAGGATTAGATAGTATCTGCATGATTAAAAAAATATATTTGCACATTTCACAATCATATCACCTGTGTTTCCTCAGATTAGTAAGCAAATTGTGCACATGAGGTAAGGCCTGTCCATGGGAACATAGGTTGTCAGACCGGTGTCTAAGAGTGCACTGGACTGGACTTTATGAAGCCTATCCCCCACTACACTCTTAGATACAGCCCTCACCTTCTTTCCACCCCTGGACAGACCTCTCTTCCACTACACTCTTCAACACAGGCATCACTTCATATGCACCCCTGGATAATCCTCAACTCATCTGCAACCCTGAATAGACCTCAACACATCTGCACCATGAAACAGGCTTCAGTTCATCTACACCCCTGGACACGCCTTATCTCATCTGCATCCTGTTACCATCAATTATACTCAATGTATTGAGGTCTGTCCAAGGGGCACAGATTAGATATTGCTTGTCTAAGGTTCAGAGGAGGTAAGTTCTCTCCATTGCACTCATGGACACAGGCCTCAACTCCTTTGCACCCCTGGACATGCCTCACCTCATCTGCACAATCCACTTCCTAATTTGAGGAAACACAGGTGACATGATTGTGAAAGGTTCAAATATTTGTATGTATTCATGCACACACTACTTATTCCTTCTCAAAAATGTTAAAACCATTAATTTACCCCCAAATCGTTTTTGTAATAACATTTTAGAAACAGAGTGCAGGTCCTATATACATTTATGAGGCCGTGCGTCACTTTTACGCCGCCAGTGCGTCACTTTTTGTGACGCATTGGCAGCGTAAAACATGCCTCCTGTTGCGCACTATTTTCAAAGTGACGCATCTAAGCAGATGCGTCACTTTGTAAACCCCTGCGCTACATTATACCTGCGTCAGGTATAATGTATGCAGAGGGGGAGCTCCCCCGCAAAAAGCCTTGTAATAGTGACGCAGTAAAATCTATGAGATTTCACTGCGTCACTTTTAGGACGCTGTTACGTCAAAATTTTACGACTGCCTCACAGCAGGCATAAGACTGATGCAAGCCTTTTCACATGGGGCTTTCCCCATGTGAAAGGACGCATTGCTGCAGTTGCGTCACTTTTGTGACACACTCCTGCAATGCGTCACTTTTGCGCTTCCTGTTGCGCACTATTTACAAAGTGACGCATCTAAGCAGATGCGTCACTTTGTAAACCCCTGCGCTACATTATACCTGCGTCAGGTATAATGTATGCAGAGGGGGCGCTCCCCCGCAAAAAGCCTTGTAATAGTGACGCAGTAAAATCGATGAAATTTCACTGCGTCAATTTTAGGACGCTGTTACGTCAAAATCTTACGACTGCCTCACAGCAGGGGTAAGACTGACGCAAGCCTTTCACATGGGGCTTTCCCCATGTGAAAGGACGCATTGCTGCAGCTGCGTCACTTTTGTGACACACTCCAGCAATGCGTCACTTTTGCGCTTACAGCTACGTCAGAAATACTGACGTATCTGTAAGTCCTTGCGCCATGATGCGTCATACATTACATATCACACATCATTGGTGTCACAAGGAGTGCGCAGTGAAAAGTGACGCATCGCTGTTTTCATAAATAAGGCTCTCAGTGTGCTTCCTAATCTGAGGTAACACAGGTAACATGATTGTGAAAGGTTCAAATGTTTGTATGTAATCATGCACACACTATTTATTCCTTCTCAAATATGTAAAAGCCATTGATTTGCCCCAAAATCGATTTTTGAATAACATTTTACAAACAGAGCGCAGGTCCTATGTACAATCATTCCATTTCAGTACTGAAAACTCACTATTTTACAAAATAAATTTCCTCTCTCTTGCAAACATTCCTACCAAGCATTACCAAAAAAATGACACAAACCAACAGCAAAGAAGCTCAGTTTGCTTCCTAATCTGAGGTAACACAGGTGACATGATTGTGAAAGGTTCAAATATTTTTATGTAATCCTGCACACACTATTTATTCCTTCTCAAAAATGTAAAAGCCATTGATTTTCCCCAAAATCGTTTTTTGAATAACATTTTAGAAAGAGAGCGCAGGTCCTATGTACAAGCATTCCATTTCAGTACTGAAAACTCACTATTTTACAAAATACATTTCCTCTCTATTGCAAACATTCCTAGCAAGCTTTATCAAAAAAATGACACAAACCAACAGCAAAGAAGCTCAGTCTGCTTCCTAATCTGAGGTAACACAGGTGACATGATTGTGAAAGGTTCAAATATTTTTATGTAATCACGCACACACTATTTATTCCTTCTAAAAAATGTAAAAGCCATTGATTTGCCCCAAAATCGTTTTTTGAATAACATTTTAGAAACAGAGTGCAGGTCCTATGTACAAGCATTCCATTTCAGTACTGAAAACTCACTATTTTACAAAATACATTTCCTCTCTCTTGCAAACATTCCTACCAAGCATTACCAAAAAAATGACACAAACCAACAGCAAAGAAGCTCAGTCTGATTCCTAATCTGAGGTAACACAGGTGACATGATTGTGAAAGGTTCAAATATTTTTATGTAATCATGCACACACTATTTATTCCTTCTCAAAAATGTAAAGGCCATTGATTTGCCCCAAAATCGTTTTTTGAATAACATTTTAGAAACAGAGCGCAGGTCCTATGTACAAGCATTCCATTTCAGTACTGAAAACTCACTATTTTACAAAATACATTTCCTCTCTATTGCAAATATTGATACCATGCATTTTCAAAAAGCATCACACAAACCAACAGCAAAGAAGCTCAATGTGCTTCTTAATCTGAACTCTCTATCTATATTGAATGAATCATAACTCACCTTTACAAATGCTTTGGGAGATTGAGAACAGTGTCAGATACACACACCAATATTTCTTTAGCAGAGCAAAAGGTATGACTCCAGGCACTGCAACCATGAATGGCACAGAAAACCTCTAATTCTACACACATATTCCTCATGGTAACCAATCAAAACTCTTCCCTCTCTATTTTCAAATCAACACCCTTCCCCCCCTCAGCCCTTTCTACCTGTTACAATAGCAACTCCCTCCTCACTGAGCTCTCAGGGTTAAAGGTTTATTCTACAATGTTGCAAATGAACTCAGCAAGGATGTTTGACCTCTCAATACAACAGCTTATCAGGTGCAGTCTTTCTTTTAATGACTTTTTCTTGACCATTCAAATTACTTCTTTCACAGAACAGAACGATGCACCCTAACTTTCAGTTTTCAACTATCTGAATCCACCAATCATTGCTTGTGATTCAAGAGCACTGAAACTCCACAGTTTTTTTTTTTGCAAACTCCTACTGTTCCAACTGCCATTTCATTCCTACACTTCATCTGACTGCACCAGAACCTCCTCTCACCATGTACTCTGTCTGGATTATTGGACGTAGCTAAATTCACTGGGCTCAAAGGTATGCAGCTATCAGAAATTTTCACAACCTTGATTTACAAAATGTGCATATAAAGTGGATTGGCCAAAGAGAATTGAGATGTCATCAATTGATACCATTGGTGAAAACCTTTTACCATCTGCCACACCCTGACCTCATAATTTTGCTCTGTGGTGGAAATGACCTAGGCACTTTGACTGGGGTAGGTCTGGAGATGGTTTTAAAGGACACCTTTGGGCAATTGATGACACTTTTTCCACAAACTGCCTTGGTATATTCCAATATATGCCAAAGACAGAAATGGAAGTGGTCCAACCAATTTTGTCCACAATTTGAAAAAGCACAGAAACATGTGAATAAATCTGTTTCTGCTTACATGAGAGACTATGGAATGGGTTCAATATACAACAACAACTTGCGTTACAACATGCAAGATATCTACAGAGGAGATGGTGTGCACTTCTCAGATGAGGGGAATAGAATATTCCTCCTGAATTTAAGTTTGTGCATTGGAACCTACTTGTAGGTACCTAAATGAGCCCCAGAACCCAAAAGCTCTTTTCAGGGCTACCCTAGATCTAATCACTCAAAATGATTATTTTACTCTAACTTTTTTCACTGTTTTTCACCAAAGTACGCTCCCCGGTACGCTCCCCGGTACGCGTACTGGGCGCTCCCCCCGAGACAATTAATTTTTTGTTTTTTTGGCCTATATGGGCCTCCTAAGCCCCCCTCAGAAAACCTAGGGGGTCAGGGGGTGCCTACCGTGCCCCCTTATACCCATTCCCAACGTTGTTTGTCCTCCATCTTCTGTCTCAAATCTACCGAAACACAAAATGGAGGACTCCCGTTGCGCTTACCGGTACGCGTACCGGGGCGCTCACCGGTAAGCGCTCCCAAATTTTTTTTAAAGTTAATTCACATAAAAACCTCTGTAGAGATGTTCACCAAATATAGAATAGGCCATACTACATACCAGTCCCTACCATTTTCCCAAATTTGGTGGAATTCCATTGAGCCATTTGCCCTGTAGCCCTGTCTAAATCCTGAGGTAAATTACATGACAAAAACACATATGAAGATTTAGGATTTACAACCAATTAAAATGTTACTTTAATTTTCTACTATTTTTTCCTGACATTTGATTGATTATGTACATGAATATAAATGAAAAATGAGAGGGAAACACGGCCATTTTGACTACACCTTCCTGAGGTACATCTTGAAACAATTTTCTCCATTTATCTTCATCACCTTTTAATAAGGTAAGTTGTTAATTTGTAAGGGGCACTTTTAGTTAATTTGTAAAAACGTTTTCTGATAGTTATTTACTGTCCCTCTGTTATAGTTATAGATTGAGATAGGCTTCTCTGTTATATTTATGGATTGAGTTAGGTTTCTCTGGTATAATTATGAAATTACTTAGGCTTCTTCACATACACTTTTTTGATATTTCTACTTCCTGCTTGATACCATACACTGCCCAAAGATAACTTCACTGTTAAAAACTCAGAAGTACCTGTCTCAACTTAAACCCAACACTGCCCTAACTCTACTGATATATTTATTTTTAATGCAATTTACAGCAAGAAAATGGAAGGAGAAGCAAATATTTCTTTCGAAATAGTTGTTCAAAACAATCCTGAGGAAGACTTGGACTTTATGGATCAGTCTCTAGACGAAGAGTTAGTTAATTGTGTGGAAGAAATGGAATCATGGACTGAAAATGAGGACATTCCTGACGATATAATGTTGGAAGTGTTATTAAATTTTGAAAAATCAGAGCAATACATTGTTATTTAATAATTAAAAATTTCTCTAGACATTATTATTTTTAATATGTAATTCATGAAAAAGTACCAAAATGATTATAATATAAAGTGAGACTTACAGTATACTGTGCATACTATACAACTTTTTTGTGTTACATAATAAGTTTGCTCATAGTTACTTCCTTTCTCCTACTATATTATCTCGAATGTGTATTTGACATCTCTTTTTGATCTACAGCCTTCTTTCTCTCACTGTCTGTCTCTAATGCACCATATCACCACCAATTTTGTGTAGATTCACAAGAGAGTAAAATGTAATACTTGAAAATATCATAAGGGAGCAGGGTAGACTACCCATGATCCCATAGGCTTTCTCAAGGAGTGCTTAAAGGATCTGTTTCTGCTTTCCTGACACACTATGATATGGATTCCATATACCACAATAACTTCTGTAACAACATGCAAGATATCTACAGAGGAGACGGTGTACATTGAATTTAAGACTCTGTATTGGTACCTACATGCTGATACTTAAACACCCACACAACACAACAACTCTATTCAGAGCTACCCTACCTCTAAGCACTTTAAATTATTATTTTACAGTTTCACTGAGTTTTCCCCATGCGTGGGGGGGAGGGTGTGTGGGGGATGTGTGGGGTGTGTCTGTAAGGTGTGTGTGTGTGTGGGGGGGAGGTGTGTGAGTGGGTGTGTGGGGTGTGTGGGTGTGGGTGTGTAAGGTGTGTGTGTGGGTGTGTGGGGTGTTTGGGTGTGGGTGGAGGTGTGGGTGTGTGAGGTGTGTGTGGGTGTGTGTGTGGGGTGTGTGCATGTGGATGTGTGTGGGATGTACTTATAGGTACCTAAATCAGCCACAGAACCCAAAAGCTCTTTTCTCAGCTACCCTACCTCTGATCACTCAAAATAATTATTTTACACTAACTTTTGTCACTATTTTTCACCAAAGTACGCTCCCCGGTACGCTTCCCGGTGCGCGTCCCGGGCGCTCCCCCCGCGAAAATGGCCCCCACATCAAACCTAGGGGTCAGGAGGGGTCTACCCTGCCCCCTTATGGTCATTTCCCCCTTTGTTTTTGCCACCTCTTGTGTCTCGATCCTACCGAGACACAAGATGGCGGCCGCTCCGGACTGTTTGGAATGTTTACAGACACCCAAGAGCCAATCAGCTTTCCGCTCGCGAACTCGCGTTACGCGCCGGGTGCGCTCCCCGGTGCGCGTACCGGGGCGCGCTTATAGATATATATATTTTTTGGAACCTAAATTATTCAAAATCCACTGGAGCACATATCTTGAGACATAGCAAAGGCACATCGGGCTACCAGTCCCTACAATTTTGCCAAGTTTGGTGGAAATCCATTCAGCCGTTCGAGCTAAAAGTGAGTCCAACCGCCCTATGGAAATTAACATTGGGAAAACACGTTTTTGGACCCCCCTTTTATCTCAGCCCCCACTTGACGAATCCCCCCCAAACTTCCAGGGAATGACCGGAGCACCACGAGGCAAATTTGAGGAAAATTTCAGGCAGATTCCTCAACCGGCACCAAAGTTATTCCCAATAGAATGTTGCGATTTCCCTATGGAAAACAATCCTAACTATAACTACCTACTGGCGACCGCCAGTAGGTAATATATATTACCTACTGGCGGTCGCCAGTAGGTATATATAGTTAGGATTTTTTCTCTATGGGTTTTTTGAAAATTCTATGTCTAATAACTTTGGCGTTTGTGGACGGAATTGGCTGAAATTTTCAGGAAAATTGCACATTTTGTTTCTGAGCAGCCCTTGAAAATTTGGGGGGGGTTCGTCCAGTGGGGGCCGAGAAAAAAGGGGGGTCCCAAAACGTGTTTTTAACATTGAGTTTTCCATAGGGCGGTTGGCCTCACTTTTAGCCCGAACGGCTGAATGGATTTGCACGAAACTTGGCAAAATTGTAGGGACTGGTAGCCCGATGTGCCTTTTGTAGGTCTCAATATATGTGCTCCAGTGGATTTTGAGAAATTAACGTTTAAAAAAAGATATATATCTGTAACAGCGGACCGGTTAGCGCTCTGGTTCGCGGACTTTTCGCGCAACGGAGCTTTGTGAAGCGAAGCTGATTGGTTCTCCGGCGTCTGTCAACATTCCAAACAGTCCGTAGCGGCCGCCATCTTGTCTCTCGGTAGGATCGAGAGACAAGAGGAGGTCAAAACAAAGGGGGAAATAACTATAAGGGGGCATAGTAGATCCTCGCTGACCCCCTAGGTTTGATGTGGAGGTTTTAAAAGGGCCCCGCGGGGCAAAAAAAAATAATAAAAATAATAATTGAACGGCTGAATGGATTTGCACGAAACTTGGCAAAATATTAGGGACTGGTAGCCCGATGTGCCTTTGCTAGGTCTCAATATATGTGCTCCAGTGGATTTTGAGAAATTAACGTTCAAAAAAAGATATATATCTGTAACAGCGCTCCGCTTCGCGTAACGGAGGTTTGCGAAGCTGATTGGTCATTCTGTCACTGGGCTATAGTTGGGCTACATCTGGCTGATATTTGGGCTACATTTGTTTTTTTGTGTGTCTGGCGGCCATCTTTGGGCTACATTGGGCTACATTGGGCTTCATTGGGCTACATTCGGCTAATTAGCAAATAGCTCATCGCAAACTAGGAATGGTAAAGAATCGCTATTTATTCCTTAAAGTTCGCTATTTAGGAAATGCAAATAACTTTGATGATACATATGGCGGTTCATCTCTAACAAGATAAGAAGCATAGGGATAGATTTATGATGACTGGCGCATCACCAGGGATGTGTTAGTCATTCTGTGCCGCTGTTCCGTCACCTATGGTGTGCTGCATTTACAATGCGGCGCATCATGGGGCAAAAACAGCACAGATGCGTGATGTATCTGTGCCGTAAAGGTGGCGCATTGCTGGAGTTGTATCGCAAGTGTGATGAAGGTCCAGCAAGGGTCGGGGGTGCCCCTGTCGCAGGGTTTCTGTTCTCACACAGAACTGTGGACAGAGGATTGGAACCTCGGCGAATTAGGGTGTCCCAAAACTCACGTTAGTAATCAAAAACTATTTAGCAAGCTAGGTACAGTGTCACATTGGATATAACAAACTCTCAATGTTTAGACAATCCAGAATATGAACTTATAGTACCTCAGGATACGTGGAACTCATGAACAGTCGGTCGTTATATATTTCTTAGAAACCAGAACATGGAGTTAAGAAGAACACATGTGTATTTGAAATGTTTATTTACTAATGCCGTCTTCTCAGGCGTAGTACCTTAGATAATAAAAGTACACATATTATCAGTAGCAAAATTACCAGCATAGTTACTAGTACATAAAAAGTGAATGGTGATAGTATGTTAACATGCTGTAAATGAATAAGAGTTAGCAACACTTATAAGCAGCCGCGGGCCGTGGAGGGAGTTACGGTGAGGCAGGGAGGCGGGGAGGGGGAGAAGCAGGGTGGAGAATACAAGTACACATATTATCAGTAGCAAAATTACCAGCATAGTTACTAGTACATAAAAAGCGAATGGTGACAGTATGTTAACATGCTGTAAATGAATAAGAGTTAGCAACACTTATAAGCAGCCGCGGGCCGTGGAGGGAGTTACGGTGGGGCAGGGAGGCGGGGAGGGGGAGGGGCAAGGTAGAGAGGGCTCCACCCTGCTTCTCCCCCTCCCCGCCTCCCTGCCTCACCGTAACTCCCTCCACGGCCCGCGGCTGCTTATATCTCACCCTCCCTAATACACATATTATATTATTTGCTAAGAAGGTCTCTTTGTGTTGGTTTAGGGCGTGCCCATACTTTAGTGTCTTAGATTTGAAGGAATCACATCAGCATACACCAGCTCTCTCTTCATGTGAACCGCATCAAGTGTTGTGTATGTGTGTTCGGCAAAGCAATATAAAACCCGCCTCATGCCCAGAATTGGCAGAAGTTGCACTTATGTTATGAGTATGAAGTCGTGGAGATCAGACCTCATAACAATTCTGTATCGTGTTGTTCTTGAAACTTTAGCACTCGCTGTACAGATATAGTTTAACAAGTAAAGCAGATAGTAGACCAATAACATATTATTCTCATGTAAACCACGATGAACTACTAGGTGGAAAGCTAAAGCAACAACTAAGTGTCGTGTGCAGAAGTTGCAAAAAAGGAAAAATGGCGTTTAAACCGGTAATGAGCCCATGCTAACTTAACACGGTGTAAAGATATCCAGGACCTAGATGACACCTCCTCATGATCCGGAAACGAACTGAATAAGATAATAGAAGTGCCATCTCATGAGAGCAGATTGCAAGTTTATATGTGGACGGTCCGCAAGGTAAAGCATTAAAAACTAGGAAAATTCAATGCTAAAGAAAAATAAAACAGCCAAGTACTTTATCGAGTCTTAAGCCAATAGGCAAGGTAAATAATAAAAACTTGACAAATAAGTCAATGAATTGTCAATGAAATGCTAGTACTCAGCATATGAAACATGAAAAAGGTCTATGACATAACTGTGTATGCAAAATAAGCTGCAACAGCCTCCAATAGGAAGTCACCGTCTTCATCCGAAAACAGTTCAGCCATCCAATTTAAAAGCGGAAAAGAACATACGTGCTCTCCCAGCACCGGATCCTCTATCACCATCAGAGGACAGCTCGGTGGGTTTTCAAGAAAGCTGTGTTCCAAGAAAGACTGTGCTGCCGCCAGTAAATTCCAGGGACCAAGTAGTCCATGCATCAATGCCACAGCCATAATCCTTTCGCCAGGACAAATCAACTCGTGAGTAATGATAGGAGTCATCAGCTGATTAAAGTCGACGTCAGGAGAAACCGGTCCGCAGAGACACAAATCAATGGCCCAATCGAAATCACAGGTCAGGCAGTGAAATACAGGCTGGACACAGGTGAAGTAGGAGAACCGAAAAGATAATCCATATGCCGTGCTTAATATCGCCAACGGCATTGTGCCATAATATTCTAGCATGCGATTGCGGAACAGTGTCAGCAGCTGCAGGGTCGGAGGTTGCATAGGAGGGACATCCATATTTAAAAATGTAAAAAAGCACAAGAGCGTCCGCTGGTAATGCAAGTAAAAATGCAATCCACGAACCAGAGTGGAGAAAATGGAATGAAAGGGAGCAGGGATGACTCCAAAGATTTTCTCAAATGAAGTCACGAGACCACTGGTAACAACTTTAAAAAAGTGTGCCAGGGATTTTGTGGAGGATGCGTTAAAGATAGTTGGAAACATGTTGCTGAAATTGAAAGGCAAACCTGTGTACGGGTGTTCGCTATGTGAAGTACGAAAGTTTCACGGGCCGAACTCAAGGCCACCTCTCTCTGAGACAAAAGAGCTCTTATTCTTGTCATGCCGTTGAAACGTGTCCCAAGGTTGGTATTTGTGGCCAGATTGAAAACTCCCTATGTTCATGTGTGGGAGGAAATAGAACATTTCTGCAGCAAATAACCCGTTCACTTACTGTTACGATAAAAGGAATACTTTTAATTAACTCAGAACAATCTTCATTATTGAGCATCAAATAACTACCATTTTCCAACAACTTGAACGTGGGGATGATAGCAGGAACTGGCGTGACTTGCAACACGCAAGCCATATTTGGTCGGTGTTTGTTGCATGAATCGTGTAACTGTATGTGCCTACACATTAGTGAATGATCTGGCGTCTCAGTGCATTCCTCTCCATTCAGATAAACTTCTTGATCATCTTTGAAACATCTGTATGTGTATGGAAGCGACCAGACCTCATGAACAAAAGCACTACCTAAAGGTTCATAAAGACCTATTGGTATATATTTCATACAATTTGAAAACTTATATAAAGCAAAAGGCAGCGTTATTAAACCGTGGATAAGGCATGTTGCCAAAAAACCCGCAATCCTCTGCTGATGATGTCACTGAGCATGTCATGAATGATGTAATATGTGACATCATCAGTAGTGGATTATGGGTAATAGTATCTCTAGTTTACTCCCCTATAGCTGTCTTTCTTTTAACATAAGTGTGTGTTTCCTTCCCTTATACTTACTGTTTTTGGTTCGCTTCCAGTTCGCGTACCAGCGAGCGAACTAGGAAGCAAACTAAGAGAAATAGAGGTTGGCACAGTTCCAAATATTGTACCAATTTTTTAATAACGGGGAGGTAGTTCTGAAAAGAACTTTTTTTTTTATTTTTCTGAACATTTTTTTACTGTTTTTGAATTTTTCGGAACAGTTTTATATTTTTTTGGGTTTTTCTTGGAGGGGGCAATGAAAACGATTCATTGTAAAGGGCTCAACAGGAGCAACAAAACAAAAAAAAGAAGTATTTATTATTTTGGGCGTTTCGGACAAACTTGCATATGATAGTCAATAGCTCTGTTGATCAGAGTGATGCTTCTTTCTCCGTAGGAAATGAATCCATCGCAAAATACGCAGGTGTGTTTTACTTCACCAAATCTCATTTGTATATTTGGCACCATCTCCCTGCCCTCTGGTCCCGTTACTTCCGGTACAACAGATCTTCTGGCCATAATAGGGAGATTATCTAGGTCGTTCCGAAACTGTGCAGCACTGTAGTTGTTAGGATGCCACCTAGTCATATGGCGATGCATTGTGTAGTTTCCGAAACTGTATTTTTTGTCGGTCCCTCTGGACAGTCTATCTTGACACATAAGGCAAGTTACGTATCTTGCATTTACTTTTTTCTGACCTTTGGGAATTTAAAAAAATTGCCAAATGAAGTTTTCTTTCCGGTGAGACGTCTTGGGCTGCTCAGGCAAAAACTGCCTCTCTTCGTGCTCGTCCTCCTGTTCCTCTTCTTCTTCTTCTTGTTGAATTACAACTTGAGCAGGTGGTCCACTCTTCCTTGGATGTGGTGGAGGTGGTGGGGAAGCACCAGCTGAAGCTACTAAAGAAGCCATTGCTCAGTGATCACAAAGGGTCTTTCTCTCACAATGATGAAAGTCAGAGTGAGGAAAGAAGGAGGGATTTTCATCATTTGGGAAAAACAAGAGTTCTCAACCAATCAAAAGTGTTCATTTTAGATTATATGACCTAGTCTTACATCATTAGGAAACCAAAAGTGAAATGAACCAATGAAAAGTGTTATTACCAAGTCACATGACTTGCTGTGTTTACGTTAAGCGCTTTGCAGGGCCTCCCTGTTTGCTTCCAGAAACCTGCGCTTTGGCACTCGCTTCGCGTACCAGTTCGCTAACGTAGCACGTCATATGACGTATCAAGCGACAACGTGGAACGTCATGCGGACGGGAGGCGTCACGATGTTGTTTTCTAACGCGGCACTTGCGGTAAAGAAACGTTTACCGGCTCGCGGTCTATTTCGCGGCATCAAGGTCAGCTAACGGGAAGCTTCCTGATTCGCGAAGCGGGAACGAAGAAAAAAAAATATTTAAAAAAAAAAATATTCATAAACATATAAAATATATTTTTGGATTTAAAGAAGAATACATTTTACAGCTACAGATATTAGCTGTTAAAAAACCAATGAAATTTACAGAAAAAACCATAGGTTATAGACCATATATAGTTAGGAATTAGCATTTACAAAACCTTGAAAATTCACTGAAAAAACCATAGGTTATAGACCATATATAGTTAGGAAATAGCATTTAGAAAACCTTATTTTACTCACACAAAAACATTGAAATTCCATATATAGTTAGTTGCACTAACTATATATCGCGCACCTGCAATCCACTGCTGATGATGTCACATATTACATCATTCATGACATGGTCAGTGACATCACTGATGACATCACTGATGACATCTCAAATGACATCACTGATGACATCACTGATGACAACATCCAGTGACTGTATGCTTCTGTAAAGTTAAAATATGTCTTACATATTGAAGAATGAGTGGATGTATAAGTGTCTGGATGAAGGATTTAGTAGGTGCATGACTGACTGTATAAGTGGGTGATTAAATGTGTCTCACTGAGTGCATGGGTTAGTGACTAAACTGTTTTAAATTGTGCATCATTGTGTCTGTTGTTTTGTAATCTGATGCATGTGTTGATCATTAGCTATATGACTAACTATATGGGTTATTGATTAGTTGCCCAAGTATTTGTATGGGAGACTGAGTGTGTGTGTGGGTGTCTGGGAGGTGTATGACTCTGTGCATAGATGTGTGAGCAGTTGATTCACTAGATGTATGGGTTCAAAAGTGCATGTGGAAACATCTGTATGGGCGGTTGAATGTGTGCATGAGTGTATTGGTGAGTGAATGGATATCTCAGTGCTACATGTCAAAGTAAGTACATATGTAAAACACAGTACATGTGATAGTTGACATATATAAATAACTGTGCATAAGAGCCAGTGAATGTGTGAGTGGCTGTATGGATTATTGTGAACTTGTATCAGGGATTGTATAACAGAGTAAATATGTGTTATTATATGTTCCAATAAGTAAGGTGTGTATAACTATATAGTTGAGGAAATCGAGGTGTGATTGATTCTTTGCAAGACTGACTAGGTGTGTGAGTAACTCCATGGATGAGTGACAGTCTGTGAGTGTCTGTTTACACTGAGTGTATCTAAGGTTATATTAGAGTCTGAAGAGGTTCATTGTATCATCACATGAATGATGTCATCAGTGATGTGATCAGTAATGTCAAATGAGATGTCATCAGTGATGTCATCAGTGATGTCATTTGAGATGTCATCAGTGATGTCATCAGTGATGTCACTGACCATGTCATGAATGATGTAATATGTGACATCATCAGCAGTGGATTGCAGGTGCGCGATATATAGTTAGTGCAACTAACTATATATGGAATTTCAATGGTTTTGTGTGAGTAAAATAAGGTTTTCTAAATGCTATTTCCTAACTATATATGGTCTATAACCTATGGTTTTTTCAGTGAATTTTCAAGGTTTTGTAAATGCTAATTCCTAACTATATATGGTCTATAACCTATGGTTTTTTCTGTGAATATATATATATATACTCCTTTTCACGATGAATTCAAAGTTATACGACAGTCGTGGCTCCGGGGAGGCAAAAACAAACCTCCGGAAGGAAGCGCAGAAAAACCCGCAGAGGTGGGGGAGGCAAGCAGCGGAAGAGGTCGAACACGCAGCTGGACGAATCGCAAGAAGAACATGAACAGGCAATAATGACGTCGAATTTGACAGTAGTCAATCTCACGGAAAGGACCCTTACTGAAGTAGAGCATAAGATACTCACAATGGGACTCACATTCTGCCCGAGTAACCGATTAGAGTACACACAAGCACGCATTGATCTATTCAGTTTTGTGCGAAAGCTTAAGCTCCATAAATACTTCAAAACTAGATCACACTTAAAAGAACGTAAGGGAAACACTATGCGGTTGACTACCACTGACGCCCTTACTGGGAAAGATCTGCCTGCAATAGAATGCCTGGAGGACTTAAGATCTGAAACTGGTAGTGAACCAGAACATGACATTCAAGATTTTTCAATAAGAGCGGTAAACATAGGTGTGGAACAGGACAGTAAAGAAAGTCCATTCAAACCTAAGTCCCTGTTCAATCCACAGATGCCACCTGATGCCTTTGACATCTTTTCAGATGCGATGACGAATGACCTCCTCAAGTTCAGAAGGAGACCCAAACATCATCTACGCTCGGATAATCTAACACACATGGAGAAACAAGCATTACAACAACTACTACAAGACCACAAAATCATCATCAAACCCTCCGATAAGGGGGGTAATGTAGTGGTACAAACAAGGGAAGCATATTGTGAGGAAGCACTTCGTCAACTGAATACAAACTGTTACTTGAAGGTTACAGCCAAGGAGTATCAGACCAGCATCTTGGAATATGACAATCTAATCGCCAAGTGGTACAATAAAAACATGCTAGGTCGGGAAGAAAATTTGTTTTTACGAAGTTCGAATCCTGTCACACCAACTTTTTATCATATACCCAAACTACACAAAGATGATAAACATCCGCCTGGCAGGCCCATTGTTTCTTCTATGAATGGATTAACCGAACATTTGTCTACGTTCATTGACCACTTTCTATCTGTATGGGTACTTCAACTTGACTCTTATATTAGGGACACCCAAGACTTTCTGAACAAAATAGAAAACATTGAATGGGACCCTAGTTACCAACTAATGGTTTTAGACATTGCTAGTCTATATACGTGCATAAGGCACGAGGATGGTATAACAGCAGTAATGTCTTTTTTAGAAAGACGTCAATTGAGGTACTCAGCACACACCACCATGCTCATTGAGTATATCGAGTTTTGCCTTACACGCAATATTCTTCTATTTGAAGATCAACATTACAGGCAACTCACTGGGACGGCGATGGGCACCTGCTTTGCCCCCAGCTATGCAAACTTGTTCGTTGGTTGGTGGGAGGAGCGGGTGCCCAGAACCTACCATGATGAGTTTAATTCAGGATGGGTCATCAAGTGGTATCGATATATCGACGATTTATTCATTATCTGGCAGGGAAATACAGAGTCAGCCAATCGATATATCGATCTCCTCAACAACAATCAAATCAATCTTAGATTCTCGGGTACAGTTAGTCCAGTGGCAGTGGACTACCTGGACCTGAGGATCTATGTTGAGGAGGAGACTTTACAAACCACCTTGTTCCATAAAGCAACAGCGGGCAACTCGATACTCTTTGCCAGCAGCAGCCATCCACCAAAACTCATCCAAAGCATTCCCTATGGGGAATTGCTGAGGCTGAAAAGAAACTGTTCAACGGTTCATGAATTTGACAAAGCTGCTGCTGCAAGCATTGCCAGATTTAAAGTCAGGGGTTATGATCCAGCTACCCTTGACACTACACTAAACAAAGTGAAAGGCATAGATAGAAAGCAGCTGCTCACTGGCAGTAAGAGAGCCACAGATGAGATGGGTAAGTTCCGGTTGATAACTCCCTACTCAGCTGAGGCAAGTTATGTCAAGAAAATGCTACGTAAAAACTGGCCTATCCTCCTTACAGATACAACGATTGGCATGGATGTTCCACCTCAACCATTGGTTACCTTTAAAAGAGCGAGATCTCTGCGTGACATCTTGGTCAAAAGTCATCTTGACAAACTGCCTGGAAAACCTAGTGGGCTTAAACAGATGATGGGCTTTTTTCCATGCAGCAAATGCAAGGCCTGCGCCAACAGTAGGAGGGTGTTAACATATGATATATCTGATGCAGGAATCAAAAACAAAAAGATAATGAAGTTTATCACCTGCTCAACACCCTTCGTTGTATATTGTCTGCTGTGCCCGTGCGGTCTCCGTTACATCGGGAGTACTGTTAACCCAGTAAAAATGCGGGTGCTAGAACACATGCGGGCCATTGACAAAAATGACCAGGCATATCCGGTTGCGCGTCACTTCGCAGAAAACCACAATAGAGACCGCAATCAACTGCAATATTTTGGTCTGGACCACGTAGCTCAATGTCCCAGGAGTGGTGATAGATTGAAGAAGCTGCGCAGACTAGAATCGCGCTACATAATTGATTTACATACTAAACACCCGTATGGTTTAAATTGTGGGGAGGAATTGACAGTCCACATAGGTTGAAGAAAATTGTGGCAAAAGTACAGTACAGGAGACCTGTGTCATTCACTTAATCAACTTGTAGATAGTAGCAATGAATTGAGAAACCTATGAAGGTAAATTGAGACCGTAACATTATGTTATGTTTTTTGTTTTTTGACATGCACTTTGATGAATTCATGTATTATTACATAGCAATATGTTCACGCATTCTTGATATCTATGACGAGTCATAGTCTATTCTAATCTATGGTATGATTGGGATGACTTATGGAAGGATATTAGCCGATCCACGGCTTTATTAGCAAAGTTTCACATTTACATTAAAATGTTGGATTCATTACATTATATAACAGAATGTTGAACCCAGAAACAACTCTCAAATGAGTAATCGTCACATAATTGTTTATATATTACAATATGTTATAAAATGGCGCCCACGTTAGAAGTGGTACGCATGTCCTTCCTTTATTTTTACATAGTGAATGCCAATAAAACATGGTGTTTTGTACCAGTGCCGGTAACATCGAAAAAGGCACTTCCGCCGAAACGCGTCTGTTGCTGTAATAAAAGAGATTTTGCAATCATGTGTTAGTATATGTTTGAAAATGTAAGGTGCTCTATGTTTAACTGTATAGACAAGAAAATGGAAGTGTCATTGATTCTTTACAGGACTGACTAGGTGTGTGAGTAACTCCATGGATGAGTGGCAGACTGTGAGTGTCTGTATAGGTGTATGAGTGCATATGATAGTGTTGTAAAGATGAGTGATTGTATGTATGAATGATTGTATGGGTGAATGAGTGAATGTGTGTGTAGACATAGGAATCAGTGAGTGCGTATGTAGTAACTAGAATTGGTGTGTCAATGGTTTCAAAAATTATACTCTGTATTTAACACTGGGTGAAACAGAGGTTATATTAAAATATGAGGAGATGCATTGTATTGTCACATGAATGATATCATCAGTGATGTGGTCATTGATGTCAAATGAGATGTCATCAGTGATGTCATCAGTGATGTCATTTGAGATGTCATCAGTGATGTCATCAGTGATGTCACTGACCATGTCATGAATGATGTAATATGTGGATTGCGGGTGCACGATATATAGTTAGTGCAACTAACTATATATGGAATTTCAATGGTTTTGTGTGAGTAAAATAAGGTTTTCTAAATGCTAATTCCTAACTATATATGGTCTATAACCTGTGGTTTTTTCAGTGAATTTTCAAGGTTTTGTAAATGCTAATTCCTAACTATATATGGTCTATAACCTATGGTTTTTTCTGTGAATTTCATTGGTTTTTTAACAGCTAATATCTGTAGCTGTAAAATGTATTCTTCTTTAAATCCCAAAATATATTTTATATGTTTATGAATAATTTTTTTTTAAATATTTTTTTTTTGTTCCCGCTTCGCGAATCGGGAAGCTTCCCGTTAGCTGACCTTGATGCCGCGAAATAGACCGCGAGCCGGTAAACGTTTCTTTACCGCAAGTGCCGCGTTAGAAAACAACATCGTGACGCCTCCCGTCCGCATGACGTTTCACGTTGTCGCGTGATACGTCATATGACGTGCTACGTTAGCGAACTGGTACGCGAAGCGAGTCGCAAAGCGCAGGTTTCTGGAAGCAAACCGGGAGGCCCTGCAAAGCGCTTAACGTAAACACAGCAAGTCATGTGACTTGGTAATAACACTTTTCATTGGTTCATTTCACTTTTGGTTTCCTAATGATGTAAGACTAGGTCATATAATCTAAAATGAACACTTTTGATTGGTTGAGAACTCTTGTTTTTCCCAAATGATGAAAATCCCTCCTTCTTTCCTCACTCTGACTTTCATCATTGTGAGAGAAAGACCCTTTGTGATCACTGAGCAATGGCTTCTTTAGTAGCTTCAGCTGGTGCTTCCCCACCACCTCCACCACATCCAAGGAAGAGTGGACCACCTGCTCAAGTTATAATTCAACAAGAAGAAGAAGAAGAGGAACAGGACGACGAGCACGAAGAGAGGCAGTTTTTGCCTGAGCAGCCCAGGACGTCTCACCGGAAAGAAAACTTCATTTGGCAATTTTTTAAAATTCCCAAAGGTCAGAAAAAAGTAAATGCAAGATACGTAACTTGCCTTATATGTCAAGATAGACTGTCCAGAGGAACCGAGAAAAAATACAGTTTCGGAAACTACACAATGCATCGCCATATGACTAGGTGGCATCCTAACAACTACAGTGCTGCACAGTTTCGGAACGACCTAGATAATCTCCCTATTATGGCCAGAAGATCTGGTGTACCGGAAGTAACGGGACCAGAGGGCAGGGAGATGGTGCCAAATATACAAATGAAATTTGGTGAAGTAAAACACACCTGCGTATTTTGCGATGGATTCATTTCCTACGGAGAAAAAAGCATCACTCTGATCAACAGAGCTATTGACTATCATATGCAAGTTTGTACGAAACGCCCAAAATAATAAATACTTCTTTTTTTGTTTTGTTGCTCCTGTTGAGCCCTTTACAATGAATCGTTTTCATTGCCCCCTCCAAGAAAAACCCAAAAAAATATAAAACTTCAGAAAAATTCAAAAAAAGTAAAAAAATGTTCCGAAAAATAATAAAAAAAATATAAAACAACAAAAACAATAAAAAAAAAGTTCTTTTCAGAACTACCTCCCCGTTATTAAAAAATTGGTACAATATTTGGAACTGTGCCAACCTCTATTTCTCTTAGTTCGCTTCCCAGTTCGCTCGCCGGTACGCGAACTAGAAGCGAACCAAAAACAGTAAGTATAAGGGAAGGAAACAGACACTTATGTTAAAAGAAAGACAGCTATAGGGGAGTAAACTAGAGATACTATTACCCGTAATCCACTGCTGATGATGTCACATATTACATCATTCATGACATGCTCAGTGACATCATCAGCAGAGGATTGCGGGTTTTTTGGCAACGTGCCTTATCCACGGTTTAATAACGCTGCCTTTTGCTTTATATAAGTTTTCAAATTGTATGAAATATATACCAATAGGTCGTTATGAACCTTTAGGTAGTGCTTTTCTTCATGAGGTCTGGTCGCTTCCATACACATACAGATGTTTCAAAGATGATCAAGAAGTTTATCTGAATGGAGAGGAATGCACTGAGACGCCAGATCATTCACTAATGTGTAGGCACATACAGTTACACGGTTCATGCAACAAACACCGACCAAATATGGCTTCCGTGTTGCAAGGCACGCCAGTTCCTGCTATCATCCCCACGTTCAAGTTGTTGGAAAATGGTAGTTATTTGATGCTCAATAATGAAGATTGTTCTGAGTTAATTGAAAAGGGTCTGCACCTCTGTACGGGTGTTCGCTATGTGAAGCACGAAAGTTTCACGGGCCGAACTCAAGGCCACCTCTCTCTGAGACAAAAGAGCTCTTATTCTTGCCATGCCGTTGAAATCTGTCCCAAGGTTGGTATTTGTGGCCAGATTGAAAACTCCCTATGTTCATGTGTGGGAGGAAATAGAACATTTCTGCAGCAAATAACCCGTTCACTTACTGTTACGATAAAAGGAATACTTTTAATTCAGATTTGCCTTTCAATTTCAGCAAGATGGTTCCGACTATCTTTAACGCATCCTCCACAAAGACCCTGGCGCACTTTTTTAAAGTTGTTACCAGTGGTCTCGTGACTTCATTTGAGAAAATCTTTGGAGTCATCCCTGCTTCCTTTCATTCCATTTTCTCCACTCCGGTTCGTGGATTGGCATTTTTACTTGCATTACCAGCGGACGCTCTTGTGCTTTTTTACATTTTTAAATATGGATGTCCCTCCTATGCAACCTCCCACCCTGCAGCTGCTGACACTGTTCCGCAATCGCATGCTAGAATATTATGGCACAATGCCGTTGGCGATATTAAGCACGGCATATGGATTATCTTTTCGATTCTCCTACTTCACCTGTGTCCAGCCTGTATTTCACTGCCTGACCTGTGATTTCGATTGGGCCATTGATTTGTGTCTCTGCGGACCGGTTTCTCCTGACGTCGACTTTAATCAGCTGATGACTCCTATCATTACTCACGAGTTGGTTTGTCCTGGCGAAAGGATTATGGCTGTGGCATTGATGCATGGACTACTTGGTCCCTGGAATTTACTGGCGGCAGCACAGTCTTTCTTGGAACAGAGCTTTCTTGAAAACCCACCGAGCTGTCCTCTGATGGTGATAGAGGATCCGGTGCTGGGAGAGCACGTATGTTCTTTTCCGCTTTTAAATTGGATGGCTGAACTGTTTTCGGATGAAGACGGTGACTTCCTATTGGAGGCTGTTGCAGCTTATTTTGCATACACAGTTATGTCATAGACCTTTTTCATGTTTGATATGCTGAGTACTAGCATTTCATTGACAATTCATTGACTTATTTGTCAAGTTTTTATTATTTACCTTGCCTATTGGCTTAAGACTCGATAAAGTACTTGGCTGTTTTATTTTTCTTTAGCATTAAATTTTCCTAGTTTTTAATGCTTTACCTTGCGGACCGTCCACATATAAACTTGCAATCTGCTCTCATGAGATGGCACTTCTATTATCTTATTCAGTTCGTTTCCGGATCATGGGGAGGTGTCATCTAGGTCCTGGATATCTTTACACCGTGTTAAGTTAGCATGGGCTCATTACCGGTTTAAACGCCATTTTTCCTTTTTTGCAACTTCTGCACACGACACTTAGTTGTTGCTTTAGCTTTCCACCTAGTAGTTCATCGTGGTTTACATGAGAATAATATGTTATTGCTCTACTATCTGCTTTGCTTGTTAAACTATATCTGTACAGCGAGTGCTAAAGTTTCAAGAACAACACGATACAGAATTGTTATGAGGTCTGATCTCCACGACTTCATACTCATAACATAAGTGCAACTTCTGCCAATTCTGGGCATGAGGCGAGTTTTATATTGCTTTGCCGAACACACATACACAACAGTTGATGCGGTTCACATGAAGAGAGAGCTGGTGTATGCTGATGTGATTCCTTCAAATCTAAGACACTAAAGTATGGGCACGCCCTAAACCAACACAAAGAGACCTTCTTAGCAAATAATATAATATGTGTATTAGGGAGGGTGAGATATAAGCAGCCGCGGGCCGTGGAG
This sequence comes from Lissotriton helveticus, assembly GCF_964261635.1. Classification (NCBI taxonomy): domain Eukaryota; kingdom Metazoa; phylum Chordata; class Amphibia; order Caudata; family Salamandridae; genus Lissotriton; species Lissotriton helveticus. Next base: position 1,297,422,557 of record NC_136061.1, read on the forward strand.
GGAGTTACGGTGAGGCAGGGAGGCGGGGAGGGGGAGAAGCAGGGTGGAGCCCTCTCTACCTTGCCCCTCCCCCTCCCCGCCTCCCTGCCCCACCGTAACTCCCTCCACGGCCCGCGGCTGCTTATAAGTGTTGCTAACTCTTATTCATTTACAGCATGTTAACATACTGTCACCATTCGCTTTTTATGTACTAGTAACTATGCTGGTAATTTTGCTACTGATAATATGTGTACTTCTATTATCTAAGATACTACGCCTGAGAAGACGGCATTAGTAAATAAACATTTCAAATACACATGTGTTCTTCTTAACTCCATGTTCTGGTTTCTAAGAAATATATAACGACCGACTGTTCATGAGTTCCACGTATCCTGAGGTACTATAAGTTCATATTCTGGATTGTCTAAACATTGAGAGTTTGTTATATCCAATGTGACACTGTACCTAGCTTGCTAAGGAGTTTTTGATTACTAACGTGAGTTTTGGGACACCCTAATTCGCCGAGGTTCCAATCCTCTGTCCACAGTTCTGTGTGAGAACAGAAACCCTGCGACAGGGGCACCCCCGACCCTTGCTGGAGCTTCATCACACTTGCGATACAACTCCAGCAATGCGCCACCTTTACGGCACAGATACATCACGCATCTGTGCTGTTTTTGCCCCATGATGCGCCGCATTGTAAATGCAGCACACCATAGGTGACGGAACAGCGGCACAGAATGACTAACACATCCCTGGTGATGCGCCAGTCATCATAAATGTATCCCTATGCTTCTTATCTTGTTAGAGATGAACCGCCATATGTATCATCAAAGTTTTTTGCATTTCCTAAATAGCGAACTTTAAGGAATAAATAGCGATTCTTTACCATTCCTAGTTTGCGATTAGCTATTTGCTAATTAAAAATTACCCATTCATTTCCTTCATTTCCATAGGGCGGTTGGACTCACTTTTAGCTCGAACGGCTGAATGGATTTCCACGAAACTTGGCAAAATTGTAGGGACTGGTAGCCCGATGTGCCTTTGCTATGTCTCAAGATATATGCTCCAGTGGTTTTTACGAAAATTAACTTTGAAAAATATATATTGGGCTACATTGGCCTATATATATGTTGGAGCCCAAATGTAGCCCAATGTAGCCCAATGAAGCCCAATGTAGCCCAATGTAGCCCAAAGATGGCCGCCAGACACACAAAAAAACAAATGTAGCCCAAATATCAGCCAGATGTAGCCCAACTATAGCCCAGTGACAGAATGACCAATCAGCTTCGCAAACCTCCGTTACGCGAAGCGGAGCGCTGTTACAGATATATATCTTTTTTTGAACGTTAATTTCTCAAAATCCACTGGAGCACATATATTGAGACCTAGCAAAGGCACATCGGGCTACCAGTCCCTAATATTTTGCCAAGTTTCGTGCAAATCCATTCAGCCGTTCGATTATTATTATTATTATTTTTTTTTGCCCCGCGGGGCCCTTTTAAAACCTCCACATCAAACCTAGGGGGTCAGCGAGGATCTACTATGCCCCCTTATAGTTATTTCCCCCTTTGTTTTGACCTCCTCTTGTCTCTCGATCCTACCGAGAGACAAGATGGCGGCCGCTACGGACTTTTTGGAATGTTGACAGACGCCGGAGAACCAATCAGCTTCGCTTCACAAAGCTCCGTTGCGCGTAAAGTACGCGAACCGGAGCGCTGCCTGGTCCGCTGTTACAGATATATATCTTTTTTTAAACGTTAATTTCTCAAAATCCACTGGAGCACATATATTGAGACCTACAAAAGGCACATCGGGCTACCAGTCCCTACAATTTTGCCAAGTTTCGTGCAAATCCATTCAGCCGTTCGGGCTAAAAGTGAGGCCAACCGCCCTATGGAAAACTCAATGTTAAAAACACGTTTTGGGACCCCCCTTTTTTCTCGGCCCCCCCTTGACGAACCCCCCCCCCCCCAAATTTTCAAGGGCTGCTCAGAAACAAAATGTGCCATTTTCCTGAAAATTTCAGCCAATTCCGTCCACAAACGCCAAAGTTATTAGACATAGAATTTTCAAAAAACCCATAGAGAAAAAATCCTAACTATATATACCTACTGGCGACCGCCAGTAGGTAATATATATATATATATATATATATATATATATATATATACATATCAATCATTTTGTGAAATTTCTTTATTCGGTTTACATACTGCAAACTACAAAAGTACACAGTAAAAAGAGATATAATTAATGAATAAAAAATACAAAACAAGGGTTCATGCCTCAATGTGAGCTCCCAATGACAGAAATCTATTACATTAGTGTGTAGCAGTGAAGGCTTTTCTTACCTAAAGAACAAAAACCTACTGAATGGTCCGCCATGTTATTAGTAATAATCGCCTTGCACGACCCTCATATGTTCAAATCAATTCAATCAATCAATCAAATGTCATTACAGTCAAGAGCAACAATGTCAATATAAAAATCTTTAAAAATGTTGAGATTGTTTCATCTTAAAAATATTTCACTCTTTCTCATTTCATTAGTCAAACAGCCGATGAATTGTTTATAGGCGAACTATATTTGTGTCAAGAGCAACGTAAGGTATCCATTTCTTTGCTCTAAATAGGACCATTCCTATTAAAAAAGATAATACAATGTTTTAAAGACTGTATAATGTATAATAGAATTGAAAAGGCCCCACCAAATAAGTATGCCAGGAGGCACATAATGAGTATAGCTATAGGCATCTTCAAGAGATTCCTAGTGCGGCCTCATTCGAGAAGGCTTCCAAATGTGCAAGATTTTTCCTTCTCAGAGCAAATATAATGAATGATATATTGGCAAGAGAAATGACCACATATTCTAATGCAGGTAAATGATTAAAAGCATCCTGATAATTAATATATTTTACCGGCTTTATGAATTGGCGCTAGGTATTGTTTTCTGAGATCCCTATAAGCTACAGCACAAGATAAAGTATATTGTGCTTTGGCTGGTTTTACCATCACATGGGCATTTTGGTAATGTGTCAGCCCACTCCTCCACTTTTGGGAAGGTAACCCTCGGGTGAAATGTTCCTAAAATCAGTCTAGTGAAGTAGAACCTATAATGGGTGTTCTTCACCATTACCAGGTAGTTTTGCAGGTCGGCGTGTACCGGGCATGACAGGTATCTACACATTTTTTGCGCTCACAAGAATGTGTCTTTCTAGCTCTCTAACTCCTGTGAGTATAGATTTAACCTCAGTCCTACTATATTACAAAAATGTAACTGTGTCTTTAGCTCCAATACTATTATCCACTTTTCTTGGGTGGCTTTCTATATAGGTCAGCCAACTTATCTTTCCCCAAGTGTCTAAGGTTAGGCACTCTGATATTATATCCTTGGCAAACTTTGTCCCTACTTTGCTACATATGTTATACCACAACAGACCGGGGCTGGCATGTAGGTCATCCTCTAAAAAAGGAACTGTTACTTCCTTATGAGTAATGTAGGATGAGCTGGTTTTTGGAACAGCCAGGAGTTGGTCTAAAAACAAATTCTCTAAGGTTTGCAGAGTCACAATTTGCTCCCACCACCCCCACAGTGGGGCACCGTAACTAGCACTTGGCAGGTATTACTTTTATATAACAACAGTATTTCCCTAATAGCCTACTTTGCTTGCAAATCTAAAAATGGATTCTATGGCTCTCAGGAATTTAATTTGAGGTGTGTTTAATTTAGTTTCCCATCGCCCTGATGCTGTAATTTGGACTCCTTGATATGAGAAGCAATGGGTCTCGGCTAGTCTTACTCTCATAATCTGGTGTGCTCTCTTTTATGCCCTGCCTTTCCCACTCACCATGATAAATGCTTTCTGTAGATTTACTCTCAGGTCTGTATCTTCCATAAGGGTGACAACATTTTCAATCAGGAGCTGTATATAATAGGATTGGAACTGGGCGGGATTCAACCATAGAGGCGTCACCCTTCACTTTCTGTAACATCTCATCCACTCCATTTATATGGAGTGGGAAGAGCAGAGGGCAAAGACACAACCCTGTCATATCCACCGGGCAACCTTAAATCGTGGGGTACATTCCCCTTTCAGGCCATAATGTACCCGTGCAGTCAGATGGGAATACAATTGTGACAGGTAGCTGATAATACCCATCGGGGAGCCCATGTCCATGAGAGTTTCCCATAGCGTTTCATGGTTTACCAAATAAAAACGCACTGCTTAAGTCTGCAAAGCATAGATAAATGTGTCCTTCTTTTGCAACTGTATCTTTATTGATAAGCAAATGTAGTTTAACACATTGTCTATCGAACCAACATCCCTCCTGCGCCCATACTGGGTATCAGTGAGGATATGTTTCTCCTCTACCCACTGTTCTAGCCTAGCCAAGAGAATTCTACCCATTAACTTGGCACTGGAATCCAGAAAGGATATTGGGCGGTAGCATCTTGGGTCCCCTCTGTCTCCTTTTTTGAATATCGGAACAATTGTACTTACTGTCCAAGTACCGGGGAGAAAACCTTTAACTATAGCATTGCACACTTGTGTTAGCAAGGGGGCTCACAAAATATCATGTGTCTTAAAAGTATCTATCGGGACCCGTTGGGGACCAGAGCTTTTCCGTTGACAGATTTATTTAAGGCGTTAATTACCTCTTCTAGTGCCAAAATGCTCTGCCCAGTCCCCCTGTTGTACAAAAACGTCTACCCTAGGATCCACTATATCTTTCAGGAAGGGCTGATTTATTGTCTTCCAAAAAATGATATTATTATTTAGCTCTGCAGCCTGCAATAGATCATTCCAAACCTGTCTTTCATCTCTCTCTTCCTTTTATCCAGGTCAGATTTGTACGTAGCTCCTAGGGCCCGATTATGATGCGGTTAGAAAAGCATTCCCACCTAGGGCCCAATTACTGGCCAGATTCCGATCTCGCTCGGAAAGCCCTATGGCTGACTCTGTCCCATAAACTGCCCGCCCGCATAGCGATTTTAATTGTCTTATTTTGCGGCGTGTTTTAAAGAAATACTATTGCACTTTAAACTTTCTTTTGTACTGTACTCCTCCCTGCCTGTGCCCCGTTCCACCACGGGTTCTCCCGCTTGTGTGGAGGGCACGTCGGCAGACATCGGGTCCCCCCTCCCATTGGCTGCCGTCAGTCAGGTGGGACGCGAGAGCTGACTCTTCAAAACCGGGCTATCCTGAAGCCTCGGTTAGTTCGTGTCCCAGGGCATGAGTGATATGTTCTGGTGGCCTGTATGAAATTGCTGCTAAACTGTCCGTCCATATTGCTGCTAAACTGCCCGTCCACATAGCGATTTTAATTGTCTTATTTTGCGGCGTGTTTTAAAGAAATACTATTGCACTTTAAACTTTCTTTTGTACTGTACTCCTCCCTGCCTGTGCCCTGTTCCACCACGGGTTCTCCCGCTTGTGTGGAGGGCACGTCGGCAGACATCGGGTCCCCGCTCCCATTGGCTGCTGTCAGTCATGTGGGACCCGAGACACGTGACCCAACTCATATAATTGGGATGACGTTATTCGCGCACAGCGAATGCGCACAGCGAATATGCGCCGAAGTTGCGCCAAAGTTAAGCCCGTCTGCGCCTGTCCGCGCTGAGGACGGGCTGCAGGACGGGCTGCACAGGGAGGAAACCACGACATCGGTGGGCAGCCAGGTAACGTGGCCCTATGCTTATAGGGATATAGTCACACTTATACATTCCTTCCTACCCTGCCACCATAGTCTCACCCCGGAAGCTCTCCTTCATTCACCCACATGTCGTTGCTACTTTAGCTACACTGAGCCCTCTCTCTCTCACTTCCCTAAAAGACGCACTATGGTCAAAACACCTCCTACGCTTACCGCTCACATGGAAAGAGTTTTTTTTATCAATGCTAGGTCATTGATTAAAAACAATATCGCGTTCCACGATTTTGTTACAGCCAGGAACCCCACATGGGTTTTTATCACTGAAACCTGGGCATCTGAATCCTCTGGTCCGGACCTCCTGCACGCCATCCCTGAGGGCTAGGCGTTAAACAGACTGGATAGAGTAGGTCGCAGGGGCGGAGGGTTGGCGATTCTTTATAAAGTCTCTTCTGTCTGTCGCATTAAAACTCTCTCCTCTCAATCAGATCTTTTTCAGGCTATTCACTTCTCTATATCCTCCTCTCCCTCTGCATCTTTTTCCGGTCTCCTCATTTATAGACCCCCTGGCCCCAGATCCAGTTTTAGCCACAAACTTCTTAAAATTTTAGAACCCTATTTTTGGCAAACCCCACCTTACGGTTATGGGGGACCTAAATTTTCATTTAGATGATCTCTGCTCGAAGGATACCCTCTCTTTAGTGGACCTCATGACCGCCTGTGGCCTTCACCAGCTGCTAAATAGCTCCACGCACCTGGCCGGCCACATCTTAGACGGGGTGTTTTCCAATGACCCCAGACTCTCTACGGGCCCTCCCATCCCCCTGGTATGGTCGATCATCTGGCGGTACCTCTGGAACTTAAACTCTCTCCCTCCCCCTCCCTGTGCCATGGGTTCACGAACAAGGAACTTAAACTGAATTATAGGGGTATCACGAACGACTCTCTCTCTCCCCTCATAGCGCAGACCACCACTTCATCTGCAAAGGATGCCAGCGATGCTGCGCTGGAGCTTGCAAACTCTATCTCCAGAGCAGTAGATCTTTTGGCACCTGCCTCCTATCGCTATTCAGCTAGGTGGAAACCATCAGCCCCCTAGTTTACTGAGCCTCTTAGGCTCTTAAGGCAGAGCTGTAGGAGACAGGAGAGGTTATGGCGGACAACCTGGAACCCCAAAGATCGAGAAAGACATAAGCTTCTGCTTGTAGACTACAAGACAAGGGTCATCAAATAAAAACAGGCCTACTTTTCTAAGCTCACAACGTCCCTTACTTCCTCTAGGGATTTATTTAAAATTGTTGACTCTCTGTGCTCTCTACAAACTCCCGATCCCATCATAGGTTCCCAAGAGTTGTGCCACAGGATCGCGCAGTTCTTCCACACTAAAATTGCGGACATCTATCTTACCCTTGAAGCACAGAGAGCCCTAATGAGCCCTCTTCCTTTCCCGACTCAACCTACCTTAGAACGTTGGGGAAAAGTTCCCTCGAAGATCCTGTCCGACTTCCCTCCCCTTACCCTTGAGCAATTAGATTCTCTCCTAAATAGAACCAAGTCAGGCTCGCCACTGGATCCCTGCCCTTTGAAGATCTTGAAAGAATGTAGGGAAACCCTGTTGCCCCCTATTTTGGGGATAATGAATTGTGCCATGACTCAGGGCATTTTCCCAGCTGTCTGGAAAAAGGCCATAGTCAAGCCGCTACTTCAAAAACCGACTCTGGATCCTGAAACCCTCAAAAACTTTCGACCAATATCGCTGCTGCCTGCCCCAGCTAAAATGCTTGAATTCCATCTCAATCAGCATTTGACTTCCTTTCTTGAGGTCTCCGGGTTTTTGGATCAATCTCAGCACGGTTTCCGAAAGTTCCATAGCACTCACTGTAGTGGTCGACAACATTCGATCTAAGGTTGACCGAGGCCAGACTATTTTGCTGGTCTTACTCGACCTGACTGCAGCTTTTAACACCCTGTCTCCTTTGACTCTAACAGCTCGGCTAAAGGAGATAGGGGTGGAGGGCCCAGCATTGAGCCTCCTGTCCTCTTTCCCCAGCCAAAGAGAGCAGAGGGTCAAGCTAGGAGAGTTCCTCTCCGCTGCTAAGCCTGTGCAATGTGGGGTTCCACAGGGGTCGGCCTTGAGTCTGACCCTTTTTAACATCTATGTGGCCCCACTTGCCAGGTTAGTAAGATCGCACGGGATGGAGGAGGTGTCATACACCGATGACACTCAGATCATGGTGTCCCTCTCCCACTCGGTGAGTACCTCCGCGTTCAGCTTCAGGAACTGCATGCAGGCAGTCTCCGAATGGATGATTTTAAACTCACTGAAGCTGAACGGAGAGAAAACCGAGGTCCTGATCTTTGGCAAAGATCAAGACATATAGTCCAATGACGGGTGGCCCCCTCCTTGGGAGCATGTCCTGTGCCAGTAAAATCAGCCCGCAACCTGGGCGTGATTATCGATACGTCACTGGCCATGACGCAGCAGGTTAACCGAACTGTGTCCACCTGTTGGGGAGTCATTAAGATTCTTAGGAAAATAGCCCATTATCTCATCCCCCAAGCCCGTAAACAGACTGTGGTTGCCCTAGTGGCATCACGGCTGGATTACTGCAACGGACTGTATGCAGACATAAATAAGAACCTTATTCTACGCCTCCAGACCGTTCAGAACGCGGCTGCCAAATTTGTCCTGGGCGTCCCTAACACCTCCTCTGCCACTCTCGCCAGGAAGAGTCTGCACTGGCTCCCGATCCACCTTAGGATCACTTTCAAAATTCTATGCCTGGTTTTCAGTGCTCTATCAGGCAGAGGCTCAGGAGCTATTGGCTCCCTTTTTTCCCTTACACTCCTAGCAGAAGCCTTCGTTCTGCCTCCAAGAATCTCCTATCTGTCCCTCGAACAAACAGAGTCAGATGGGGTGGAAGGGCCTTCTCCTCTATGGCCCCCAAACTGTGGAATGACCTCCCCTCCAAGTTAAAAGCTCAACCCTTTATGGCCCTTTTTAAGAAAGCCTTAAAAACGCGGCTCTTCATCGAGGCCTATCAGTAGCATGCTCTCTGACTCTGGACTATGTTTGATTAGGCGCCTTGACGCCCGTTGGGCAAAGTTGCGCGTTATAAGTTGTGTTTCATTCATTCATTCCCATAGAGCTTTCTGAACGACTCGTGCTCCTGGGCTCTGAACGCCCAAGTACCATGCAAGTACGTGCTAACGGACTCGGGTCTCTTGAAGCCCCATTGAAGACAACGGTAGCCTGTTGTACGTTGCGTACAGAGGCTTACCTTGAGAAAAAAGTACGCCGCACAAAAGGGTGCCACCTGTCGTGGGGACACGTCAGTGCTCCCTGCACCATACATGCATGTGTAAGGGGACCCTTGGGTCCTCCTGCGACTGGGTCATAGGGCTACGGGTAAAGGGGGGGCCCGCTACGGTCCCCAAAAATCCCTTCCCAAAGCTTTTTCGAGTCAGAGGCTCAGAGTCGCTTCGGCTGCTCGATGCACGCATCGTACTTGGTCACTCAAAAATTGGACCCATAGCGCTGCACGAGTGCCTTGGATCACTGACAGAATATCGACAGTCAGAATATCGAAGTACAGAAATATCGACACAAGAATATCGATGTGCAGAATATCAAAGTCCTATCTCCATCATGGTAAGTACAACAATATCGGGAAAAAAATATTGATGTAAAAAATATAGGTAAAAATATTTGTTTTTTTTAAATGTTAAAAAAAATGTAAAATAAAGTAAATAATACAAGTAATTAAAAGAAACATAGTACAAAATATTTTAAAATGTTAAAAAATGATAACTAATACATATGGGGTTGATTGACAACACTCGGTATGACTCTTTTTCTACGGGAGCTTAAAACATCCGTAAAAGCAGATTTCGCCTCCAAATGCATATGAAACGGACCCCCCGGGTACGGTGCGTAAACCCCATGACTGCAGGGGTACGGTGCATCGGGGTACGGTGCGTTCACCCCTGGATTTCAGGGGTTCAGTGCGTATGTCCCCGTGCATACACCCCATTATCGTAGGTGTACGGACCATAGGGGTACAGTTCGTACACCCCAAGGTCGTATGTGTACGGTGCATACACCCCATGCATACACCCCTTGTTTTAGGGGTACGGTGCATATGTGATAGTGTTGCCTTCTGTACAAATTGCTCATACGCGACGTTTACTGTACGAATCGTGTACTGATTACCCGGTCCAGATCGTACTTGGCGGGTCGTACGGCATTTTTACGAATCATACTGTTCACTGTGCGGGTCGATGTCGTACGGATTTACCCTTCATTTTCGTACAGTTCACAATGATTCGTACGTATTTGCTCACAACGGATCATACTACGCAATTCAGATGGATTCGTACGATTCGGACGGAAACGGCTACGAATACGAATCGTCGTAAGGATTTGTTTCCCGAATCGGAATCGACCACATATTGTAAAAATAAATTAAACATATACATATAAAATATAATATAATATATATACTTACTTAATAATCTTCATAAATAATTATTTTAACGTATAATTGTTTAAAACATTTGATACATTATAAATACATATACACACTACAACAATAATATAAATAAAAATATAAAAATGTATATAACAATAAAGAAATTACAATATTTTTTATCTTTTTAAAATAAATTATACACTACATTAACAAAAACAGTAGATGAAATATTGGATCGCGGAGGGCATACAATTACTATTCCCACTCCAGAGATTGTAACAGTAGGGAAAGTGTTGGATAGCGTAGGGGTAAAAATTACTATTCCCACTCCAGTGAGTGCAACAGTAGGGAAAGTGTTGGATAATGTAGAGACTAAAATAACTATTCCCACTACAGATAGTGTAACAGTACGGAAAGTGTTGGATAGCGTAGGGGTAAAAATTACTATTCCCACTCTGAGAGAGCAACAATAGGAAAAGTGTTGGATAGCGTAGGGGTAAAAATTACTATTCCAACTCAGAGAGTGCAACAGTAGGGAAAGTGTTGGATAGCGAAGGGGTTAAAATTACTATTCCCACTCCAGACAGTGCAACAGTAGGAAAAGTGTTGGATAGTGTAGAGGTTAAAATTACTATTCCCACTCCAGAGAGTGCAACAGTAGGGAAAGTGTTGGACAGCGTAGGGGTAAAAATTACTATTCCCACTCCACTGAGTGCAACAGTAGAGAAAGTGTTGGATAGCGAAAGGGTTAATATGACTATTCCCACTACAGAGAGTGCAACTGTAGGGAAAGTGTTGGATAGCAGAGAGTTCAAATTAACATGTTTGTCAATCATTATTTTTTTCATTAAATAACCAATTAATAATTATTTAACAATACAATAATTATGAATACCAATAAAATAAAATTCATATTTATTTCAATAAAATTAAATGACTTACAATCAATCAATCAATCAAGAAATTTGTATAGCGCGCTACACACGCGCGCTGGTGGGGGGGAGAAGAAGCTAGTGGTCAAAGAGCCAGGTCTTGAGCAGTCTTCTGAACGCCAGGAGGTCTGCAGTTTGGTGTAGGTGGAGGGGGAGGGCGTTCCAGGTCTTGGCGGCACGGTGGGAGAAGGATCTGCCTCCAGAGGTGGTTCTGTGGATGCGCGGGACGGTGGCCAGGGACAGGTCGGCGGAGCGGAGATTCCTGTTGGGTGCGTAGAAGGATAGTCTGCTGTTGAGGTAGGCGGGGCCAGTCTTGTGTAGTGCTTTGTGTGCGTGGATCATGAGTTTGAAGGTGATCCTTTTGTTGACGGGGAGCCAGTGCAGGTCTCTCAGGTGGGGGGTGATGTGGTTTCTGTGAGGGACGTCGTGGATCAGGCGTGCAGAGGCGTTCTGCATTCTCTGTTGATGAGTTTGGTTGGGGCTCCGAGGTAGAGAGCGTTTCCGTAGTCGAGTCGGGTGCTGATGAGGGCGTGGGTGACTGTTTTCCGAGTGTTCGTCAGGATCCATTTGTAGATCTTGCAGAGCCTATGGAGGGTGTGGAAGCATGCGGAGGAGACGGCGTTGACTTGGTTGGTCATGCTGAGCGTAGAGTCGAGTATGATTCCCAGGTTGCGTGCGTGGTTGGTCAGTGTGGGGGGGGCTCCCAGGGAGGGGGGCCACCAGGAGTTGTCCCACACCCAGAGGTTGGGCCCCAGGATGAGGATCTCCGTCTTGTCCATGGTCAGCTTGAGCCGGCTTGCCTCCATCCAGGCGGCGACAGCCTTTATGCCCTGGTGCAGTTTGGATATGACGGTGAGGGGGTCCTTGGTGAAGGAGTGGATCACCTGGCGGTCGTCGGCATAGGAGATTATCTTGAGATTGTGTAGTCTGGCGATGCTTGCGAGGGGAGCCATGTAGACGTTGAATAGCGTCGGGCTAAGGGAGGATCCCCGAGGGATGCTGCAGATGGTCTTAGTGGTTCCGGATTGGAACGGGAGGAGGAGGACTCTCTGGGTTCTGTCGGTGAGGAAGGAGGTGGTCCAGTCCAGGGCCTTATCTCGGATGCCTGCGGCGAAGAGGTGTGCGCTGAGGGTGTGGTGGCAGACGGTGTCGAAAGCGGCGGAGAGGTCCAGGAGGATGAGGGCAGCTGTTTCGCCATTGTCGAGGAGCATTCTGATGTCGTCTGGGATGGGTCCAAGATGTTGTTACCTTCTAGGTAGCGAGTGAGCTGGGTGTTGACAGTATTTTCAATGACTTTCGCTGGGAACGGAAGCAGGGAGATGGATCCCCCATTAACCCATAACCCACTCCTAAAACAAATTATCACAATTAATATAATAAACAATTAATAAAAAATAATTACCAATTATTAATTAATTAACAATAAATTAATTATCAATTCCAATAAATACAAATTAATAATTACTTTATTATAATTAATTTACTTCACACCCCATTCCCCTATAAACCCACACCCGCTCCCCCAAATATTAACAGAATTAATATAATTATCAATTAATCAATCACTAAAAATGAATTAACGATTAATAATTAATTAACAATAAATTAATCAATACCAATAAATAAAACGTTATAATTACTTTATTATCAATAATTTACTTCCCCCATTACCCTATAAACCCACAACCCGCTCCTAAACTAAATTAACATCATTAGCAAATAATCAATTAAGAAAACTAAATGACCAATTAATAATTTATTAAAAATAAATTAATTATCAATACTAAAAAATAGAAATTAATAATTACTTAATTATAATTAAATTACTTCCCACCCTATTCCCCTATAAACCTACAACAATGGCACGATCCTGATCCAAGCCAACAACGACAACCTAGAGGCCTTTGACTCACTCTTCCCCACTTTACGCCTTGCCCTCACCCATTCACCTCAGACCAACACGAAAGACTCCCGAGCCTCCAACCACACACATAACAATAACCTCCCATCCCTTGCACACTATCAACCCCCCCCCTGCGGGTACCGCCAACCTACCGCCCCCTAGCTCCCCCATTCACCTCAACGCCTTCCTGAGCTCGCAACATTCATCCCGCTTATGCTCATCCACCTCTAGACTCTCACCAGAAAATACACCCCAACCCCTCTCCAGCACAAGGGTCTCCCCTTACCCCCTCCCAGTAACCAAAGAAACTGACCCACTGCTAACTGTCCTGAATGCCCTGCCCACTCTAAACCCAGTAAGTCCACTGATACCAGTGACTACCCCCATAAACTACAATAAGATCACAGACAGAGAGAAGAACTCCCTCACTGATTCGCTTTCTCCACCTACCATAACAAATCTCCCTCCAACAACTAAGGATCGGACGCAGGACACACAAAGCCTCAACCCCCCCCACCCCTCCTTCCTTGAGCATAACCCAAAGATTGGCTCGACTAGAACTCCAGCTAGGAACAGTGACCCAAAATGTTAACAGAATCTTATCTAAACTTAACTTCCCCTCTATTAAAGGCCTACCCCTTCCACTCCCTAGCCCCCTCAACAAACTTAGACCCCACCACATAAATTCACGACTGAGTTGAAAGACAACCCCCCTTAGTAACCATCCACACAGACCCAAGAGAACGAGCGCTGTAATGTCCATGCTAGAAGCAAGGGACCTTACTGAATCCTATAAAGCAAAGCCAACCTCCCTCACAAGTACTATGATCCCAGTAATTATCGGTCTTGGGAGAAAAACCACAACCTCAAAATTATTGAGACATCCAGCGCACCTCATTAACATTCCTAGGGCCCCCCCAAGCTTAGAGCTAAACAACAAGAAAATGGCCAACTGCATGCTCATCAACTGCAGATCTGCGAATAAACACTCAACTGAACTGTCAGAAACCATCTTAACACATGACTTAGACATCCTGTTCATCACTGAAACCTGGCTGAATGAAACCTCCCCACCTATCTTCGACATGCTTGTACCCCCAGGATTCTCTATCCTCAACCAGGACAGGAACAACCAAAGAGGTGGAGGGACGGCAATCATATTTAAAAAGAACATCTCTATAACAGAAATAGACTCCCTCAAATATAATAATCTGGATTACCTGTCAGTCAACATCAAAATGTCTGACAACAAGAGACTTCACTGTCACCTTATCTACAGACCACCAGGAAACAACACTATTTTTGGTGAACAGCTGGCTGACCTGATCTTGCACTGCTCACTCTCAAATGAGAAAAACCTGATACTAGGAGACCTAAACCTTCACTGGAATGAGACAAACAACCCTCTAATACAAACATTAAACGATCTCCTCCACAACAACAACTTGATTCAACACTGCACTGAACAAACCCACGACAAAGGTTCAATCCTAGATGCCATCATTGCCCATGAGGATGCAATCACCATCATTCGTACCCTCCCAGTTGACTGGTCAGATCATCATCTCATCCTCTTTCACATCAATCAAAAACCACATCAAACTCCTAAAAGTAATGATCACTTCCATTGGACAAGAAACCTGAGACAGATCCCCTTGGAAGAACTAGAAGAAAGTCTGAACCCACTCTTCCCCCAATGAAGAAGAAAGGTCCACTATAGAACTTACCACCCAATATAACGAGGCCCTAACCGACATGTTGGACAAATTAGCACCCTTGAAACAAAAAAAGAGCAAGACCCTCCCATCGAGATCGTGGTTCAACTCTGAACTAAACGTGGAAAGAAGACAGCTAAGAGCATCTGAAAGACTCTGGCACAATAACCCCTCGTCAACTCACCTCGAACTACTCAAAACAAAACGTAGGATGTATAACAAGCACATCGCGCACGAGAAATCCTCCTTCTTCTGCAACGCACTGAACAATGCAAAAAACCGCCCCAAAGAACTCTTCAACATTATCAGACAACAAACATCTAAACCAACTCTGGCTGCTATTCCGGCCTCCAAAGAGCTTTGCAACAAATTTGCTAACTTCTTCAATGATAAAATTCTAAAGATTGAGCTCTCACTAACGGCCCATCCACCTCCATCAAAGACCGGCCCGCTACTCAGTAAAGATGATGCAAACCCACCCAGCCAACCTACCTACAATTGGCTAACCTTCACTCCCACCACTGTAACTGAAATTACTGAACTAACCACCGGATCCAAACCCTCATCGCACCTTGAAGACCCCATCCCCGCGCAACTGGCAAAACAACTCAAACACTCCTTAGCCCCCACCTGGACCAGGATCATTAACAGCTCCCTGGAAACAGGAAGCATACCTGACTGCCTCAAAATAGGCCAGGTAACACCTCTAATAAAAAAGGCTGGTGTTGACCTCAACGATCTTAGCAACTACAGACCTGTTTCCAATCTTCCTTTCCTAGCACAATTACTAGAAAAATGTGTTCTCCGTCAACTCACCCAACACATGGACTTCAACAACCTCCTCGACCCACACCAATCAGGCTTCAGGAAAGGATGTAGCACAGAGACTGCCATCCTTAATGTCATAGATGACATGCACAAATCACTAGACAAAAACCGCTGTTGCCTACTCATACTCCTGGACCTTTCGGCGGCCTTTGACACGATCGACCACAAACTACTCATCAACACTCTCAAAGATAGGGTAGGTGCCAAAGCAGTGGTTGCACAGTGGTTCGCCTCCTTCCTACAAAACCGATCTCAAAGAATAAAAATAGGAAACTTCACGTCCGACCTACACCCTATAACTAGAGGTGTCCCCCAAGGGTCAGTGCTATCACCCGCACTATTCAATATCTACATGTAGCCACTCACCATCATCCTTAAAAAAGCCAACATTCCATTCCATCTCTATGCCGACAACACCCAGATATACCTAGAAACCTCCTCCCTAGCAGACATGCAAAGACTAAACATCACCCTAAGAGAAGTACAAGAGTGGCTATCCTGCAACCATCTGAAACTAAATCAAAACAAAACGGAAATTCTTCTCCTAGCCAGCAAGGAAAAGACCCCGCAGATCACGGAATGGTTAAAGGCTATTGATGCTCTAGACTGCACTCTCATCCCAGCAGACTCAGTGAAGTCATTGGGTATCACTCTGGACCCCAACTTGGATATGATTAAACACATCAAGAGCACCGCTAAAGGTGCCTTCTTCAACCTAAAGCTACTAAGTAAATTCAAACCCTTCATCCCACCAACGGACTTCAAACAAGCCAGGCAATCCCTTGTCCTACCCAGATTAGACTACGGGATCGCCACCCTCACAGGCACAGCTAAACTACACCTGGCTCCACTTAGAACAACACTAAATGCAGCAGCCAGAATGGTGTCGGGGGTGAAGAAATATGAACACCTCACTCCCGCGCTAACTGAACTCAAGTGGCTCTCAGTAGAAATGCGAGCTAATTTCAGAACCGCCTGCCTCACACACAAAGCTCTACATACTGGCAAACCCACCTATCTAGCTGCCAAACTCAAGAAAGCAGGACAGACAAGAAACCTCAGAAGCACTAACTCTCTGCTTCTCATCCCTCCGAAAACCTGCAAACAAAAGACTCTATCTAGATCCTTCACCGGAAATGCACCCAAAATCTGGAATGCCATTCCCATACACATTAGGACAAACTCTTCCTACAGAGCCTTCAAGAGCCAGTTCAAAACGCTCTTCCTCAATCAAATCCTCACAAAGTAAAAACGGATCCTCTTTAACTCCCGACCACAGAACAAAAGACTTGAAACTACATCAAAACGGATTTCCGAACCCCCTTAGACCGTGGACTCACTATTTACCTGAGCACTCCTGTTGTTACAATCTGTTTATAACAATGTAATCTGTTCACATCAATGTTGTAAAGCGCTCCGATACCTCCGGGTCTGGCTAGCGCTATAGAAAACTCCAGAAATAAATAAAACCCACTACGGAACTAAAATGATAAATTTAATAAAAAATAATTATTAATTTCCAAAATGTATTATTTAATTTACTATAATTAAATAACTTCCTACCCTATTCTGCTATAAACCCGCAACCCTCTACGGCACTAAAACGCAAAATTTACTTAAAAAAAAAATTACTAACTTTGAAAAATGTAATACATATATTAAAAAAAATACAAAACATGTGAAACACATACATGTAAAATATATACTAAAATACATAACACTAACATAAACATTGATATTATTAACAACGATATTTTTGCAAACGATATTACTGACTTTAATATTAACAAAAACAATATGTCTTACCTTCAGGTCGATATTCTGGTCACCAATATTCTTGATGTCGATATTCTGTCCCTTCGATATTCACAACATAATATTTCTTTACTTCGAAATTAAAAAGTCGATATTATGTCTGTTCACCGTCTACCATGTTGTAGTCATCTGGAGGGCTTTGCTGATGGGTAAGAATCGGCCGGAGCGTGAGGCGATATTCATATCGTACTAGTTCGCTCGTACGGCAGTATGAGTCGGTTGGAAATCACACTCGCGACTTGGACTCGCTCCTGACGGATGCCGTAAGGAGCCCTTTCGGGCAAGATCAGAATCTGGCACTACATTTGCGGTTAGGAAGACCTCCTAACGGCATTTGGTCCTCCAGAATCGGAATGGAAATGTGTCTTCCCGACCGAGAGCCAGATTATGATGCAGTTAGGAACATAGGTGCCCATAGAAGTCAATGATAGTCCAACCAAATCGTCTCTGGAAACATCTAGATGCATCACACTCAGTCGGTGGGACTCTCCCGTTTCGAGTCGGTGGGAAAACAGCTTTAATTCTGTCTTACATGTCACCACCTCGTGATTTCAACATGTAAGTTTGCACTAAGGAGAAAATCTACACTGAAAAATAGTAACTAGCCAAAAACGGTAGACTTCCAACTAGGTGCAGATTATTTACATGTGAGAAAATCTATACATGTAAATGTAACTCTCTGAATAAGGCCCTAAGACCTTTTACATACACATGGCTAGGTACTGAGAAGTGTTGGTGTATGATCGCGGGCCCCCCTCACCAGTGCTTAACCGCATGCGCGCTAGCGGTTTTCCCGCTGCGCGCTGCGATTTTAAAAACCCCGCGTTACATGACGAGCCCAGCTGGTCATCAGCGTAGGGCACGTTATGCTCATGACGAGCTGGGCTCGTCATGAGCGCCGAAGGGGTTAAATTGCAGAAGATTAAGTAACAGGTCACAAAGTTTTGCTCAGAAGCCCACGGCCAGCACTATCAAAGGTTGAAATAGCGAACTGCCAGGTGAGTAATATCGATACCTCCTCATGCCTCTTTAATCCACTACGAGACACTTCCTACTTCTTACACTCACTCTCACCCTTTTTCAGTCTTTGTCTCCTTACTTCTTTCTATCTATTGTGTTTTTCTGTATCCTGCTCTGGATCAAATTCTTTTGAGGAAAAATAAGTTCTGGTCCCCAAACAAATAAGTGCTGGTGGGCCCCATCTGCAACCACAGGCTGAAATTAAACACTGCCTCTCACTACGAATCATTGTCCAATCATACTCCATGACGGTTGAAGAATCTTTTAAAGTGTTTCTCTTTGAAATAACTATGGATGGTTCAAAGTGTGATATTAATATTTTATTCTAGTCTGGGACAGCTCTCCTGTTTCTTCGCCGACTTGGTTGAGAAGATGGATTCTAATTCTCGGGAGGCCCTAAACAACGCGTTGCCCAATTGCACCCGAAATGTGAATGATGTAATTAAAGTAGAAGTTTTCTTGTACCTAGTAACACCTGCATTGTGCTGTAGAAGAATGTTTGGAAAGAGAAAAAGACGCTTTAGAATATTTGCATTTTCAGACTCCTCAAGTCTCAACCCTTCAGTTTGAAATTCACCCCATAGAACACAGTCCTGTTTTTCGCCAGCCTCAGTGGCCAAGTTGATGTAGATACAATCTCACTGTTAGAAATCATAACTTGTTAAAACATTTTCTTTTGGTGCAAGTCATACTGGCGAGATCTTCTTAACCTAATACGTGTCTTATAGGTTTTTTATCCTCTTCATATTTCTATGCTTCTCTCCTTCTTTCATCCTTCTTTTTTTAGTTTCTCCACAATGGTGCAGTATAGCAATGCCTTAAATGGAAACTTTATATTGCGGATTCAAGAACAATTGACTCATGGCTCACTGCCAGAGAAAACTAAGGGGCATATTTACAATAGAAGTCACTTCTGAAACACAAGGCTGCCCCATATTTACAACAATATGGTGCAGCCCTGCATTTCCCCATGCGCTGGCGCTAAATGCTGCCTGCATTGTAGGGGAAGATTATTTATGTGCAGGAAGGTCTCCCTTCCTGCACATAAACAATCTTTAAATGGTGTTTTGAAACTTCTATGTGTGTTGCTTAATGCAGCACACATAGAAGTTACAAAACATCATTTAAAAAAGAGTATTGTTTATATGCAGTAAGAGACAGCTTCCTGCAGATAAACAATCAATGACGTTTTGCTAGTTCTATGTGTGCTGCACAACGCAGCACAAATAGAAATAGTAAAAGCGAGGAGAAATTAAACATTTCTCCTCGTTGCATCAGGGTAAAACCAGGTTTCCCCTGTTCTTAGTTTTGCCGCTGCCCCATATTTATGCCAACCTTGTAAAAATGGGACAGCGTCAAAATCTATGGGTGGTGCAGTGGAACGCCCGCTGCAACACCCATTGCCCTCCCCTTTTATGCTAAGTATAGTGTAAAAGGGTGCCTTATTTACAAGGCAGCGTTAAGGCACGTTAAGTGGCTTAACACTGCCTTGCATATAAGGCAAAGCCCCTATCGCCACCACACCATCGTGAACAAGCATTGGAAATGCAATAGGTCTCGCATTAGGAAAGTTTGAGCTATTGGTATTGTAAATGGCAATTTTTTTTATTTCTGTATTGGTTTTGAAAATAGTTAAATTAATAGCTTTGTCATTTACAATGCCAATAGTTTTAACTTTCGTAAATGTGACACCTATAGCATTTGTAATGCAATATGTGTTGTATTTACGTGACTTAGATGTATTGATATTACAAATAACAATGGCTTTTAATTTTTTTAAATAATTAATACTTAAATAAAAGTTATTGTAATTTATAATAGCAATAGCTTAAACTTTTGTAAATAACGTTTGTGAAGATTGTGTTCAGTGTATTTTATTGTGACGAAAATCCAAGAACAGAAGTGAAATTTTAACATCTTTCTGTGACATTTGTAATAAAGCTTGAAACATTGAGAGAACATATTTGAACTAGTTGTTGTTGAATGGTTGCACAGATTGATGCTGTGATGGCGCAGAGTGATGTTGTGGTGGCGACGAGTAATGCTGTGGCGTTCAGTGATGCTGTGGTAGCGCATAGTGATGTTGGTGGCCCCTGAGTGATGCTGTGGTGCTGCAGAGTGAGATGAGTGATGCTGTGGTGGTGCTGAGTGGTGCTGTGATGGTGCTGAGTGATGCTGTGGTGGTGCGGAGTGGTACTGTGGTGGTGCTGTGGTGGTGTGGTGGTGCTGAGTGGTGCTGAGTGATAATGTGGTGGTGCTGAGTGATGCTGTGGTGGTGCTGAGTGGTGCTGTGGTGGTGCTGAGTGATAATGTGCTGGTGCTGAGTGAAAATGTAGTGGTGCTTAGTGATGCTGGGGTAGCGCTGAGTGATAATGTGGTGGTGCTGAGTGACAATGTTTGTACGGAGCAACAATTATAAGGTAGTGAGAGAGACAAGAAAAATACTAGCTGTTTACAGTGAAAAGTACAGACCTAGTAGATTAATAAGCAGGAGCAGGAGGTACTGCAGCACATGCCTGTGAGCGATGAGCAGCGTCGTACACCAAGAAATTTTAAATCGCGCTTACAAGTATTTTTTAAACATACTATAGTGTAACATTTAAGACATCTTTGTTATCACCAAAAATGTCCCTTACCTGAGTCACCAGCAATGAACAGTCGCTTTTGTAAAACCAACCTCATCCAACGGTAAAAAAAGGAAATATTTTGCTTTAGTAGTATGCAGGTTTAAAGAGGAACTGGAGTCGAAAATTCCGAAAAGAGTAAACACAAAGTCGGCAATGAAATAGAGTCACTATCAATGAATTGGCGCTTTTGTAAATCCTACGGTTAGAACAAGACTCAGAGATTGAGTTGTTTTTTTGATGGAGTGGGATGAAGCCAACCCAAAGTCAATAGATAAAATTGGAAGGAAGGGTCATCAGGACCCAGGAGAAGGATCTCAATTATAAGCAGGGCCTAGGAATAGGACCTCTTTCTTTGGACCAGTGAACCAGGGCTAATGAAGCAGTATCCATCTTATAGCTTAGGTGTGGTCTTGTGCAATCTACTAGTTGCCTACCGTACCAGGGCTTTGTCTCTGGAACCCTCCCCTAAAAGCTTCAGAGCCCGATGCAGATTGACCCAAGACTGGTTAAGAATATGACAAACATGAGGCTGAAGAATGGTTCAAGCGGAATTTATTGGTACTGTTGGGGTACTGAAGAGGATGATTGTTGTGAGAAATAAAATTATTTTGCTGCATATTTTGGGAGGGATCGCTAGTGTCAGAGATGAAGGACTGAGTGTAAGCATACAGCAACTGCAGTGGGTGAGGTAATTTGTGTTTTTTACACCATCCAAACTGCTTTATTTCCAGTATTGCCACTGAGATCGTTCTGTAAGTTGCAATTTTTAATGACCTATTTTTGAGAGTATTGGACAATTTGACCTTCTGTATCATTAATTGAACAATGTGGGCAACGCTGCGTGTATACCATTTTATATTTGGTCTCGGAGATGCAAAGGTGTGCACTTGGGATTTGGTGAAATTTAAGGCTGGAGACGTTTTGCATGAGAGCATCAGCATTGATGGTATTTTCCTCTTGGCCCACAGTGAGGCGGGCCTCACAGAGTTAGGGTTGGCCTCATTGCCGCGTGCACCATGAATGTTGAAAACGAGGACATGGACAGACCATGCGAAGAGCTGCCAGTCCCAGAGGCGAAGATTGGGTATCTGGAATTCTAAGATGTCAGGGCCCTTCCACTTCACTGGTGAACGTATTGACCACTTGAGTAAATCTAAAGGTGCTGTCATATCTTTGTTTGCCTCTTGTGTGTCAGGTCAGGTGATGAGTTTGCTGAGCAGGGACAGCAGAATGAGATCATCTGCTAGGCTGCCAGGGTTAGAGGTAAAAGGTTAATGCGTTTTCGTTGAAGGAATATAGACTGACTTACAGGTGACAGATTTTACCAGAAGGTGTCATGTAAACTGTGCATCATCTTTCAGCTGAACTGGGTAAGATTAAGCTTTTTTTCTATATTTTTTTACGATATTCTAGTTAAAAAGTGGTAGCGCTGAGAGTATAGAACCAGATGTGGTTAGCCAGGAGTCACTGAGGACTAAATAGCTAAAGCTGCTATCATAGTTAAGGTTGTGAATCCTTGTGACATGTTGGCAATACCCATACAGTGAAGAGTCCAACTCTGATGAAAAGCCCCGAATTGCATGTGATAAGCGCTGTCAATGGTAGATTCAGCAAACATTGAGCAGAAGCATGTGAGACTGTGGGTCGAACAAATGAGGCTTCTGCTGGGATTGTTGTGCCAACTCCAAGATTTGTGACCACTTGTGGAAATAGGAGCGCAATTTCCCTCTCGTGGTAAATAGGTCACAACCCTTTTGATTAGGCACCTGTCAGGTTTTCTTGTGCTATCTACTGGTAAAGAGTGAGACGTATGAGTGTATGGGAGAAGGGAGGTGTGCGTGGCTGCAGCGAGAATATGCCATGGATGCATGGTAATTGAGCAGGTGTGATTTGATGGTGAGATGCTTAGTGGGTCAGGCAATGGTGAATTCTGGACTTTTTTGCATGACTGTTCATACCTGGAATTGGAAGCTATGTCTCTTGTTTTGGTTGGTGCCTTGATGTTTGTGAAGTGGAGATGCGCTCCCCTGGGTTTGCAGAGTTTAAGAGAAGGTTTGAAGTTGATGGTGACCTGCAGAAACACAGCCTCACACTCCTTGTACTACACAGGGTTCAACAAAGTACACAGGGTTCCCCATAATGCTTGGTGATAATAATAAACAAAAGCAGCAAGGTCACTGCCCCGCCCGAGAACAGTTGTAATTCAAGGCGCGTGAACTCGCGTTCCGTGGCTGCCTTACACGGCGCGCGCGCTATCTCTGTGAGGGTGACAACGTTCAACTGGCACGCGCGGTAAAGCCGCGGTCTCGAGTCAGAGCCGGTGGGGCGGGCGGATGGAACGCTGCTGCTGGTGGATCCCATTGAGAGGCAGCGGCTGGAGGCGGTGCCCATGCGAAAAGCGGCATAGCCAGTATCCCCGCACAGCATCACAACCCACCGCTCGCACCCTAAAGGCCAAGGGATGGCCAAGGGATAGCCACCGCGGCCTCGAACTGGGCTATACCAGTGCCCCACTTTCAGGGGCTACCGTTCCTAGAGGCTGTGCTCGGCGGGTCAGTATGAGCGTAGGGGCGACAGGCAGCCCGGCAGAGATGCCACACAGCGGGAGCCCAGCGTCCTGAGCAGAGCTCCCACTGGGGGAGGGCGGAGGCAGCCGCGCTCAGTATGTCTTCGTCCCTGGGGGCCCCTTGGTTTAGGGCCCGCGCCCGGCCCCCGAGATCCCTGACCTGAGCCACCTGACCGAGGAGGAGCGCAGCATCATCATGGCAGTCATGGACCGGCAGAAGCAGGAGGAGGAGAAAGAAGAGGCCATGCTAAGGTAAGCGCCCCCAGCACCGATGTGTGTGCGCGTGTGAACAGGGGAATTCTTGTAGGGAAGGTGGAAGCTATCAGAATGCCTTTTGGGGATGCTTTGGAGGCGCCATATCGATGGTCTTATATAGCTGCTGAGCAAGCATCTAGGAAGCTCTACCTCCTGCACTTCTAGTCCTTCAGGGGAGTGGAGAATAGAGGGTACAGAGTGGACCAAACCACCGCGAGACACTGAGCGAGGGAGCAGCGGCGCGCACACTGGGAGGCAGCCCCCACCACGTGGGCGGTGCACGCACAGAAAGGAACCCAACGCCAGGAGGGGCGGAGCGCACGCACACACGCAGTGCCCAGCGCCGAGGTAGGACATAGGAAAAATCCTATTTCTTGGCTCTTTTTCAGGACCAAGTTAAACCATTGCACTGCTTCACCCTGAGGAAGACAACCAACGCTTGGGACTTGAGCAGGCAGGGCACTTTGCAAGGGCAGATGGGAGGGCACTATTAAGTTCACAGTAGAGCTCTTTGGAAGAGATGAAAAGTTTTCTTAATTCAACGGAAGGGGGTATAGAAGGGAACTTTAGAAGTGAGGTGAGGTAAGGAGGGGAGTGTGTGCGTATGTGTGTGCATGCGTGAGTGTGGCTGCGCGCGTGATTGAGAGAGGCGAGAGGCGCTGTGTGAATGTGGGACAGGAGATGTGCACGGCGCCGGGCTGGACGTGCGCGTCCACAAACCCGAATTGCTGCGAGTGCCCTGGTTTGTCTCCCTTGAGAAGCATCTCGGCAACAATAGGTCTCGAGGGCGAGACCTAAAAACAACATCTGCTCCCTCAACAGCTGAAAACTGACGTCTGCCTCCACAGTATTGCCAAATACAATATTACCCCCTCAATAGGAAAAATCACACAAATGCCAATTATTTGGCAAATTACAACTCTTCTTCCCACATTAGGTGAAAACACACAACTGCCACCTACACAGGTGATCACTACAGGCCTGATTTTTACTAGGTGAAAAGTAATTGCCCTGTAATCCCATTTTCTTTAGCATGACAAACCCCAGAATGCTTCCTCTGCAAGAGTGAAGTCCTAGCTGCCATGAAGCAGGTTGAACATGACTGCCACCTTAGCAAGAAAAACACAGGATGACTCAGATGTTGAGGGATAACAATATAACCGCTGCCTTCGAAGAGGAACACACAACTTCCTCATCAGTAAGTGAAAATACCAAATTACCTCCTCAACAGGCTAAAAGGCTTTCAATTTCCTTTTCAGACAAAACACGACTGACTTCTGAAAAGGTGAAATGCGTCACGCTCTATAATAACTGCCTGGTGAGATCACAATCTGTAATAACTCCCTGGCGAATGGTATTGTTCCCTCCTTTTGTAAAACAACTTTAGTAACCCACTCTTCAAAAAGGATACTTAAGAACCTAATATCTCTTCCAACTATCCTATTTCCATTCTTCATTTTTGTATTAACATTTTAAATATTTGGATGAATACACAGCTCATTTCTCATATTGAGGAAAACAGTGTCCTTAATGCATTTCAGTCCAGTTTCAGGCCCTCATTTAGCCCAGAAACAGTGCTAGTGGCTGCAGTCAGTGACATCTGTATGATCTTGAAGCAGGGAGCCCTGAGTCTCTACGCGTCCTTGATCTGTTGTCAGCCTTTGACAAGATCTCACATGCTGTCCTGCTAGAACCATTAAACGTTATTGGTTTGGGGGACAACGCTCTAAGATGGTTTGAATCCTTTATTGTAAAATTGAACACAGGCTGTTCAGAGGGCTTTATTCCATGCAGATTTTAAAGGTACGCCCTGTGGAATCTCTCAGGGATCTGTTCTCAGTCCAACTCTCTTTAATATATATGTTGCTCCATAAGCGTATCAGATCACCTAGTCTAAGTTCTAATTTTATGGCTATGCTGATGGCACGCAGATCATCTCAGACAAGACAGAGGTGCTGATTTTCGGTAATCCTTAAGATTGGTGCCCCCTGCGGTGGCCCCAGGCATAAGGGGAGTGCCCTAAATTGGCAACTACTACCTGGAAACTTTAATATGTACACCATATGAAAAGCTAATGGCCACTTGTATTTTTGATCATAAAAAAATTATAGATTCATCCATTCCTTCCTCAATACTCCAGCAGCTCTTAATACAAGCCTTGATTCTCATCAGGTTGGACTATTGCAATGCATTGTATGTTGGTCTCCCTGCCTATCTTATGCTGAGACTGGGGAGGCAGTTTTGAGTTTTACCTACTGTACACTAGCAGCATGTATCACCTGCTGAGAAGCCATTAATGCCATTTCGCTTCCTGAGCTGGAGGTTATTTTCCATTTGGTGAAGGCTTAGTGAGGTTTTTACTTGCTAAGACAGAAGTCACCTCTATGGTCTGCTTATGGTTATCCACATGCTGGTACTGGTGGGCATGTCGGTGCGTTTGTCATGCTGGAAAGGCAGATCTATGGGGCATATTATCAAGGGGGTTTATCTCTGCTTTTTTGGCTTTAAAAGCCAAGAAAGCGGAGATAAAATTATCTCCCTATTACCTAGCTGTCGCTAACACCAGTTAGCGACAGCTAGTAGGAGATAGCGACCATCTTGGGCCCCACTTTGCATGTCAGTGATATTTATCACTAATGACATGCAAAGTGGGCGTGCCAAGATGTTAGCGACTGGAAACAGTCGCTAACAACGCTATCTCCTATTACCAACTTTTGGAGATATTTGCGCTAAGCGTGAATATCTAAAAAAGCTAACACCTGCCCTGAGCAGTTCTTAGCCATGTTATCCAAAGGGAGGTGGATAACATAGCTAAGAGCATTAGCTCGGTAATGCATGAATATCGCTGACTTTTCAGCGATATTCATGCATCGCGGCCGATTTTTATCGCATTTGCGATAAAACTTGGTAATACCAAGGTTTATCTGCGATAAAAATCGCCGCAGCTCAGCGGTAAATTTTTGTCTCTAACCAAGCAATAGCGATAATTATCGCTATTGCTTGGTAATATGCCCCTATGTTCTCTCCTTTTGAGGAGGTAATCATATTCTTTTACTTGTTACTGGGACTGTAGGGTGTTTTCTGCTGCTGAGTAGGCATTCGTGTTTTTAACCTGATGAGAGCGCATTTATGTACTATCACCTGCTGAGCAGGCAGTCTTGCTTTTACCTGCTCAGGAGATATTTATGTTTTATTTCGACTAGAGGAAGAATTATTTTCGTTTGCTGAGAAAGTTGTGTGTTTTCTTCACTCTTGTGGGCAGTTGTGTGTTGTCATCTTCTGGCGGAGCCGAGCGCAGCGTCTAGAAGAGGGGTGCCTTTTAAGCATGCCAGAGATGGAATTGGTTCGAGATGCTGGATAAATGGCTTTGTGGCAGATGCAGAGAGCCTTCAACCAACATCTTTTCTTAACTGGGAGCCCACGTTACCAGTTGCACATAGGCACTATCAAATCTCTGCATGCCAAATATCAGTCTGGCAGCTGTGATGCGTGTAAACATACAACTGCCTACAAACCATGTACACATGTATCCATATTGTGAGTACATATAACATACAAATGCCAGGCAGGGGGCAACCATGTGACTGCATCCCCTGCAGGTTTAAACCTATGACTGCACATCTAAAGGTTGCAAAGGACTGACCCGTCAGAAACAAAAAAAGACAGAATTGTACAGCATCATTTTTAAGATATCCTCATCAATTATCCGCTTTTCCTCATTTGTTATTTCCTGAATCATCACTCCTCTTCGATCACCCTCATTAGCCATCCCTTCTCCCTCATCCCTCAACCATCATGTGTCAGTGTCATCATTCTAAGCTGAATATGAATTTAATTGCAAAAAACACAGTTGATGGACAGAATGTAGAACAATGTCATACATTCACCCCAGTACAAGGATCTGGGCCTAAATCCATCGTTTTTTTGCACTCCACACCACCCTGGGTTAGACACTGGCTATATGCAAATCAGCTCTGACCCTGTGCCTCATGGGAACAGTCCAGTCCGAACTACCAAGCCATGTCTTTCCCAGACCGGAATCAAGCATCCAAGGACCGGTTTCTGGCTATCAGCCTTCATCAGCCTGGATAGCTTGACTCCAGTGGTGTGGAGGGCCTGGGACTCACGTCTGAGCATACCCAGCCCACTCGGGGTGAAAATTGCAAAAAACACAGTTGATGGACAGAATGTAGAACAATGTCATACATTCACCCCAGTACAAGGATCTGGGCCTAAATCCATCGTTTCTTTGCACTCCACACCACCCTAAGTTAGACACTGGCTATATGCAAATCAGCTCTGACCCTGTGCCTCATGGGAACAGTCCAGTCCGAACTACCAAGCCATGTCTTTCCCAGACCGGAATCAAGCATTCAAGGACCGGTTTCTGGCTATCAGCCTTCATCAGCCTGGATAGCTTGACTCCAGTGGTGTGGAGGGCCTGGGACTCACGTCTGAGCATATCCAGCCCACTCGGGGTGAAAATTGCAAAAAACTCAGTTGACGGACAGAATGTAGAACAATGTCATACATTCACCCCAGTACAAGGATCTGGGCCTAAATCCATCGTTTTTTTGCACTCCACACCGCCCTGGGTTAGACACTGGCTATATGCAAATCAGCTCTGACCCTGTGCCTCATGGGAACAGTCCAGTCCGAACTACCAAGCCATGTCTTTCCCAGACCGGAATCAAGCATCCAAGGACCGGTTTCTGGCTATCAGCCTTCATCAGCCTGGATAGCTTGACTCCAGTGGTGTGGAGGGCCTGGGACTCACGTCTGAGCATACCCAGCCCACTCGGGGTGAAAATTGCAAAAAACACAGTTGATGGACAGAATGTAGAACAATGTCATACATTCACCCCAGTTCAAGGATCTGGGCCTAAATCCATCATTTTTTTGCACTCCACACCACCCTGGGTTAGACACTGGCTATATGCAAATCAGCTCTGACCCTGTGCCTCATGGGAACAGTCCAGTCCGAACTACCAAGCCATGTCTTTCCCAGACCGGAATCAAGCATCCAAGGACCGGTTTCTGGCTATCAGCCTTCATCAGCCTGGATAGCTTGACTCCAGTGGTGTGGAGGGCCTGGGACTCACGTCTGAGCATACCCAGCCCACTCGGGGTGAAAATTGCAAAAAACACAGTTGATGGACAGAATGTAGAACAATGTCATACATTCACCCCAGTACAAGGATCTGGGCCTAAATCCATCGTTTTTTTGCACTCCACACCACCCTGGGTTAGACACTGGCTATATGTAAATCAGCTCTGACCCTGTGCCTCATGGGAACAGTACAGTCCGAACTACCAAGCCATGTCTTCCCCAGACCGGAATCAAGCATCCAAGGACCGGTTTCTGGCTATCAGCCTTCATCAGCCTGGATAGCTTGACTCCAGTGGTGTGGAGGGCCTGGGACTCACGTCTGAGCATACCCAGCCCACTCGGGGTGAAAATTGCAAAAAACACAGTTGATGGACAGAATGTAGAACAATGTCATACATTCACCCCAGTACAAGGATCTGGGCCTAAATACATCGTTTTTTTGCACTCCACACCACCCTGGGTTAGACACTGGCTATATGCAAATCAGCTCTGACCCTGTGCCTCATGGGAACAGTCCAGTCCGAACTACCAAGCCATGTCTTTCCCAGACCGGAATCAAGCATCCAAGGACCGGTTTCTGGCTATCAGCCTTCATCAGCCTGGATAGCTTGACTCCAGTGGTGTGGAGGGCCTGGGACTCACGTCTGAGCATACCCAGCCCACTCGGGGTGAAAATTGCAAAAAACACAGTTGATGGACAGAATGTAGAACAATGTCATACATTCACCCCAGTACAGAGATCTGGGCCTAAATCCATCATTTTTTTGCACTCCACACCACCCTGGGTTAGACACTGGCTATATGCAAATCAGCTCTGACCCTGTGCCTCATGGGAACAGTCCAGTCCGAACTACCAAGCCATGTCTTTCCCAGACCGGAATCAAGCATCCAAGGACCGGTTTCTGGCTATCAGCCTTCATCAGCCTGGATAGCTTGACTCCAGTGGTGTGGAGAGCCTGGGACTCACGTCTGGCCCTCCACACCACTGGAGTCAAGCTATCCAGGCTGATGAAGGCTGATAGCCAGAAACCGGTCCTTGGATGCTTGATTCCGGTCTGGGAAAGACATGGCTTGGTAGTTCGGACTGGACTGTTCCCATGAGGCACAGGGTCAGAGCTGATTTGCATATAGCCAGTGTCTAACCCAGGGTGGTGTGGAGTGCAAAACAATGATGGATTTACGCCCAGATCTCTGTACTGGGGTGAATGTATGACATTGTTCTACATTCTGACCATCAACTGTGTTTTTTGCAATTTTCACCCCGAGTGTGCTGGGTATGCTCAGACGTGAGTCCCAGGCTCTCCACACCACTGGAGTCAAGCTATCCAGGCTGATGAAGGCTGATAGCCAGAAACCGGTCCTTGGATGCTTGATTCCGGTCTGGGAAAGACATGGCTTGGTAGTTCGGACTGGACTGTTCCCATGAGGCACAGGGTCAGAGCTGATTTGCATATAGCCAGTGTCTAACCCAGGGTGGTGTGGAGTGCAAACAAATGATGGATTTAGGCCCAGATCTCTGTACTGGGGTGAATGTATGAAATTGTTCTACATTCTGTCCATCAACTGTGTTTTTTGCAATTTTCACCCCGAGTGTGCTGGGTATGCTCAGACGTGAGTCCCAGGCTCTCCACACCACTGGAGTCAAGCTATCCAGGCTGATGAAGGCTGATAGCCGGAAACCGGTCCTTGGATGCTTGATTCCGGTCTGGGAAAGACATGGCTTGGTAGTTCGGACTGGACTGTTCCCATGAGGCACAGGGTCAGAGCTGATTTGCATATAGCCAGTGTCTAACCCATGGTGGTGTGGAGTGCAAAACAATGATGGATTTACGCCCAGATCTCTGTACTGGGGTGAATGTATGACATTGTTCTACATTCTGACCATCAACTGTGTTTTTTGCAATTTTCACCCCGAGTGTGCTGGGTATGCTCAGACGTGAGTCCCAGGCTCTCCACACCACTGGAGTCAAGCTATCCAGGCTGATGAAGGCTGATAGCCAGAAACCGGTCCTTGGATGCTTGATTCCGGTCTGGGAAAGACATGGCTTGGTAGTTCGGACTGGACTGTTCCCATGAGGCACAGGGTCAGAGCTGATTTGCATATAGCCAGTGTCTAACCCAGGGTGGTGTGGAGTGCAAAACAATGATGGATTTAGGCCCAGATCTCTGTACTGGGGTGAATGTATGACATTGTTCTACATTCTGTCCATCAACTGTGTTTTTTGCAATTTTCACCCCGAGTGTGCTGGGTATGCTCAGACGTGAGTCCCAGGCTCTCCACACCACTGGAGTCAAGCTATCCAGGCTGATGAAGGCTGATAGCCAGAAACTGGTCCTTGGATGCTTGATTCCGGTCTGGGAAAGACATGGCTTGGTAGTTCGGACTGGACTGTTCCCATGAGGCACAGGGTCAGAGCTGATTTGCATATAGCCAGTGTCTAACCCAGGGTGGTGTGGAGTGCAAAAAAATGATGGATTTAGGCCCAGATCTCTGTACTGGGGTGAATGTATGACATTGTTCTACATTCTGACCATCAACTGTGTTTTTTGCAATTTTCACCCCGAGTGTGCTGGGTATGCTCAGACGTGAGTCCCAGGCTCTCCACACCACTGGAGTCAAGCTATCCAGGCTGATGAAGGCTGATAGCCAGACACCGGTCCTTGGATGCTTGATTCCGGTCTGGGAAAGACATGGCTTGGTAGTTCGGACTGGACTGTTCCCATGTGGCACAGGGTCAGAGCTGATTTGCATATAGCCAGTGTCTAACCCAGGGTGGTGTGGAGTGCAAAACAATGATGGATTTAGGCCCAGATCTCTGTACTGGGGTGAATGTATGACATTGTTCTACATTCTGTCCATCAACTGTGTTTTTTGCAATTTTCACCCCGAGTGTGCTGGGTATGCTCAGACGTGAGTCCCAGGCTCTCCACACCACTGGAGTCAAGCTATCCAGGCTGATGAAGGCTGATAGCCAGAAACCGGTCCTTGGATGCTTGATTCCGGTCTGGGAAAGACATGGCTTGGTAGTTCGGACTGGACTGTTCCCATGAGGCACAGGGTCAGAGCTGATTTGCATATAGCCAGTGTCTAACCCAGGGTGGTGTGGAGTGCACAAAAATGATGGATTTAGGCCCAGATCTCTGTACTGGGGTGAATGTATGACATTGTTCTACATTCTGTCCATCAACTGGGTTTTTTGCAATTTTCACCCCGAGTGTGCTGGGTATGCTCAAGCGTGAGTCCGAGGCTCTCCACACCACTGGAGTCAAGCTATCCAGGCTGATAAAGGCTGATAGCCAGAAACCGGTCCTTGGATGCTTGATTCCGGTCTGGGAAAGACATGGCTTGGTAGTTCGGACTGGACTGTTCCCATGAGGCACAGGGTCAGAGCTGATTTGCATATAGCCAGTGTCTAACCCAGGGTGGTGTGGAGTGCAAAAAAATGATGGATTTAGGCCCAGATCTCTGTACTGGGGTGAATGTATGACATTGTTCTACATTCTGTCCATCAACTGTGTTTTTTGCAATTTTCACCCCGAGTGTGCTGGGTATGCTCAGACGTGAGTCCCAGGCTCTCCACACCACTGGAGTCAAGCTATCCAGGCTGATGAAGGCTGATAGCCAGAAACTGGTCCTTGGATGCTTGATTCCGGTCTGGGAAAGACATGGCTTGGTAGTTCGGACTGGACTGTTCCCATGAGGCACAGGGTCAGAGCTGATTTGCATATAGCCAGTGTCTAACCCAGGGTGGTGTGGAGTGCAAAAAAATGATGGATTTAGGCCCAGATCTCTGTACTGGGGTGAATGTATGACATTGTTCTACATTCTGACCATCAACTGTGTTTTTTGCAATTTTCACCCCGAGTGTGCTGGGTATGCTCAGACGTGAGTCCCAGGCTCTCCACACCACTGGAGTCAAGCTATCCAGGCTGATGAAGGCTGATAGCCAGAAACCGGTCCTTGGATGCTTGATTCCGGTCTGGGAAAGACATGGCTTGGTAGTTCGGACTGGACTGTTCCCATGTGGCACAGGGTCAGAGCTGATTTGCATATAGCCAGTGTCTAACCCAGGGTGG
This sequence comes from Lissotriton helveticus, assembly GCF_964261635.1. Lineage (NCBI taxonomy): Eukaryota > Metazoa > Chordata > Amphibia > Caudata > Salamandridae > Lissotriton > Lissotriton helveticus. Next base: position 1,297,455,510 of record NC_136061.1, read on the forward strand.
TGTGGAGTGCAAAACAATGATGGATTTAGGCCCAGATCTCTGTACTGGGGTTAATGTATGACATTGTTCTACATTCTGTCCATCAACTGTGTTTTTTGCAATTTTCACCCCGAGTGTGCTGGGTATGCTCAGACGTGAGTCCCAGGCTCTCCACACCACTGGAGTCAAGCTATCCAGGCTGATGAAGGCTGATAGCCAGAAACCGGTCCTTGGATGCTTGATTCCGGTCTGGGAAAGACATGGCTTGGTAGTTCGGACTGGACTGTTCCCATGAGGCACAGGGTCAGAGCTGATTTGCATATAGCCAGTGTCTAACCCAGGGTGGTGTGGAGTGCACAAAAATGATGGATTTAGGCCCAGATCTCTGTACTGGGGTGAATGTATGACATTGTTCTACATTCTGTCCATCAACTGTGTTTTTTGCAATTTTCACCCCGAGTGTGCTGGGTATGCTCAGACGTGAGTCCCAGGCTCTCCACACCACTGGAGTCAAGCTATCCAGGCTGATGAAGGCTGATAGCCAGAAACCGGTCCTTGGATGCTTGATTCCGGTCTGGGAAAGACATGGCTTGGTAGTTCGGACTGGACTGTTCCCATGAGGCACAGGGTCAGAGCTGATTTGCATATAGCCAGTGTCTAACCCAGGGTGGTGTGGAGTGCAAAAAAATGATGGATTTAGGCCCAGATCTCTGTACTGGGGTGAATGTATGACATTGTTCTACATTCTGTCCATCAACTGTGTTTTTTGCAATTTTCACCCCGAGTGTGCTGGGTATGCTCAGACGTGAGTCCCAGGCTCTCCACACCACTGGAGTCAAGCTATCCAGGCTGATGAAGGCTGATAGCCAGAAACCGTTCCTTGGATGCTTGATTCCGGTCTGGGAAAGACATGGCTTGGTAGTTCGGACTGGACTGTTCCCATGTGGCATAGGGTCAGAGCTGATTTGCATATAGCCAGTGTCTAACCCAGGGTGGCGTGGAGTGCAAAACAATGATGGATTTAGGCCCAGATCTCTGTACTGGGGTGAATGTATGCCATTGTTCTACATTCTGTCCATCAACTGTGTTTTTTGCAATTTTCACCCCGAGTGTGCTGGGTATGCTCAGACGTGAGTCCCAGGCTCTCCACACCACTGGAGTCAAGCTATCCAGGCTGATGAAGGCTGATAGCCAGAAACCGGTCCTTGGATGCTTGATTCCGGTCTGGGAAAGACATGGCTTGGTAGTTCGGACTGGACTGTTCCCATGAGGCACAGGGTCAGAGCTGATTTGCATATAGCCAGTGTCTAACCCAGGGTGATGTGGAGTGCACAAAAATGATGGATTTAGGCCCAGATCTCTGTACTGGGGTGAATGTATGACATTGTTCTACATTCTGTCCATCAACTGTGTTTTTTGCAATTTTCACCCCGAGTGTGCTGGGTATGCTCAGACGTGAGTCCCAGGCTCTCCACACCACTGGAGTCAAGCTATCCAGGCTGATGAAGGCAGATAGCCAGAAACCGGTCCTTGGATGCTTGATTCCGGTCTGGGAAAGACATGGCTTGGTAGTTCGGACTGGACTGTTCCCATGAGGCACAGGGTCAGAGCTGATTTGCATATAGCCAGTGTCTAACCCAGGGTGGTGTGGAGTGCAAACAAATGATGGATTTAGGCCCAGATCTCTGTACTGGGGTGAATGTATGACATTGTTCTACATTCTGTCCATCAACTGTGTTTTTTGCAATTTTCACCCCGAGTGTGCTGGGTATGCTCAGACGTGAGTCCCAGGCTCTCCACACCACTGGAGTCAAGCGATCCAGGCTGATGAAGGCTGATAGCCAGAAACCGGTCCTTGGATGCTTGATTCCGGTCTGGGAAAGACATGGCTTGGTAGTTCGGACTGGACTGTTCCCATGAGGCACAGGGTCAGAGCTGATTTGCATATAGCCCGTGTCTAACCCAGGGTGGTGTGGAGTGCAAAACAATGATGGATTTACGCCCAGATCTCTGTACTGGGGTGAATGTATGACATTGTTCTACATTCTGACCATCAACTGTGTTTTTTGCAATTTTCACCCCGAGTGTGCTGGGTATGCTCAGACGTGAGTCCCAGGTTCTCCACACCACTGGAGTCAAGCTATCCAGGCTGATGAAGGCTGATAGCCAGAAACCGGTCCTTGGATGCTTGATTCCGGTCTGGGAAAGACATGGCTTGGTAGTTCGGACTGGACTGTTCCCATGAGGCACAGGGTCAGAGCTGATTTGCATATAGCCAGTGTCTAACCCAGGGTGGTGTGGAGTGCAAAACAATGATGGATTTACGCCCAGATCTCTGTACTGGGGTGAATGTATGACATTGTTCTACATTCTGACCATCAACTGTGTTTTTTGCAATTTTCACCCCGAGTGTGCTGGGTATGCTCAGACGTGAGTCCCAGGCTCTCCACACCACTGGAGTCAAGCTATCCAGGCTGATGAAGGCTGATAGCCAGAAACCGGTCCTTGGATGCTTGATTCCGGTCTGGGAAAGACATGGCTTGGTAGTTCGGACTGGACTGTTCCCATGAGGCACAGGGTCAGAGCTGATTTGCATATAGCCAGTGTCTAACCCAGGGTGGTGTGGAGTGCAAAACAATGATGGATTTAGGCCCAGATCTCTGTACTGGGGTGAATGTATGACATTGTTCTACATTCTGTCCATCAACTGTGTTTTTTGCAATTTTCACCCCGAGTGTGCTGGGTATGCTCAGACGTGAGTCCCAGGCTCTCCACACCACTGGAGTCAAGCTATCCAGGCTGATGAAGGCTGATAGCCAGAAACTGGTCCTTGGATGCTTGATTCCGGTCTGGGAAAGACATGGCTTGGTAGTTCGGACTGGACTGTTCCCATGAGGCACAGGGTCAGAGCTGATTTGCATATAGCCAGTGTCTAACCCAGGGTGGTGTGGAGTGCAAAAAAATGATGGATTTAGGCCCAGATCTCTGTACTGGGGTGAATGTATGACATTGTTCTACATTCTGACCATCAACTGTGTTTTTTGCAATTTTCACCCCGAGTGTGCTGGGTATGCTCAGACGTGAGTCCCAGGCTCTCCACACCACTGGAGTCAAGCTATCCAGGCTGATGAAGGCTGATAGCCAGAAACCGGTCCTTGGATGCTTGATTCCGGTCTGGGAAAGACATGGCTTGGTAGTTCGGACTGGACTGTTCCCATGAGGCACAGGGTCAGAGCTGATTTGCATATAGCCAGTGTCTAACCCAGGGTGGTGTGGAGTGCAAAACAATGATGGATTTACGCCCAGATCTCTGTACTGGGGTGAATGTATGACATTGTTCTACATTCTGACCATCAACTGTGTTTTTTGCAATTTTCACCCCGAGTGTGCTGGGTATGCTCAGACGTGAGTCCCAGGTTCTCCACACCACTGGAGTCAAGCTATCCAGGCTGATGAAGGCTGATAGCCAGAAACCGGTCCTTGGATGCTTGATTCCGGTCTGGGAAAGACATGGCTTGGTAGTTCGGACTGGACTGTTCTCATGAGGCACAGGGTCAGAGCTGATTTGCATATAGCCAGTGTCTAACCCAAGGTGGTGTGGAGTTCAAAAAAATGATGGATTTAGGCCCAGATCTCTGTACTGGGGAGAATGTATGACATTGTTCTACATTCTGTCTATCAACTGTGTTTTTTGCAATTTTCACCCCGAGTGTGCTGGGTATGCTCAGACGTGAGTCCCAGGCTCTCCACACCGCTGGAGTCAAGCTATCCAGGCTGATGAAGGCTGATAGCCAGAAACCGGTCCTTGGATGCTTGATTCCGGTCTGGGAAAGACATGGCTTGGTAGTTCGGACTGGACTGTTCCCATGAGGCACAGGGTCAGAGCTGATTTGCATATAGCCAGTGTCTAACCCAGGGTGGTGTGGAGTGCAAAACAATGATGGATTTACGCCCAGATCTTTGTACTGGGGTGATTGTATGACATTGTTCTACATTCTGACCATCAACTGTGTTTTTTGCAATTTTCACCCCGAGTGTGCTGGGTATGCTCAGACGTGAGTCCCAGGCTCTCCACACCACTGGAGTCAAGCTATCCAGGCTGATGAAGGCTGATAGCCAGAAACCGGTCCTTGGATGCTTGATTCCGGTCTGGGAAAGACATGGCTTGGTAGTTCAGACTGGACTGTTCCCATGAGGCACAGGGTCAGAGCTGATTTGCATATAGCCAGTGTCTAACCCAGGGTGGTGTGGAGTGCAAACAAATGATGGATTTAGGCCCAGATCTCTGTACTGGGGTGAATGTATGACATTGTTCTACATTCTGTCCATCAACTGTGTTTTTTGCAATTTTCACCCCGAGTGTGCTGGGTATGCTCAGACGTGAGTCCCAGGCTCTCCACACCACTGGAGTCAAGCTATCCAGGCTGATGAAGGCTGATAGCCAGAAACCGGTCCTTGGATGCTTGATTCCGGTCTGGGAAAGACATGGCTTGGTAGTTCGGACTGGACTGTTCCCATGAGGCACAGGGTCAGAGCTGATTTGCATATAGCCAGTGTCTAACCCAGGGTGGTGTGGAGTGCAAAACAATGATGGATTTACGCCCAGATCTCTGTACTGGGGTGAATGTATGACATTGTTCTACATTCTGACCATCAACTGTGTTTTTTGCAATTTTCACCCCGAGTGTGCTGGGTATGCTCAGACGTGAGTCCCAGGCTCTCCACACCACTGGAGTCAAGCTATCCAGGCTGATGAAGGCTGATAGCCAGAAACCGGTCCTTGGATGCTTGATTCCGGTCTGGGAAAGACATGGCTTGGTAGTTCGGACTGGACTGTTCCCATGAGGCACAGGGTCAGAGCTGATTTGCATATAGCCAGTGTCTAACCCAGGGTGGTGTGGAGTGCAAAACAATGATGGATTTAGGCCCAGATCTCTGTACTGGGGTGAATGTATGACATTGTTCTACATTCTGTCCATCAACTGTGTTTTTTGCAATTTTCACCCCGAGTGTGCTGGGTATGCTCAGACGTGAGTCCCAGGCTCTCCACACCACTGGAGTCAAGCTATCCAGGCTGATGAAGGCTGATAGCCAGAAACTGGTCCTTGGATGCTTGATTCCGGTCTGGGAAAGACATGGCTTGGTATTTCGGACTGGACTGTTCCCATGAGGCACAGGGTCAGAGCTGATTTGCATATAGCCAGTGTCTAACCCAGGGTGGTGTGGAGTGCAAAAAAATGATGGATTTAGGCCCAGATCTCTGTACTGGGGTGAATGTATGACATTGTTCTACATTCTGACCATCAACTGTGTTTTTTGCAATTTTCACCCCGAGTGTGCTGGGTATGCTCAGACGTGAGTCCCAGGCTCTCCACACCACTGGAGTCAAGCTATCCAGGCTGATGAAGGCTGATAGCCAGACACCGGTCCTTGGATGCTTGATTCCGGTCTGGGAAAGACATGGCTTGGTAGTTCGGACTGGACTGTTCCCATGTGGCACAGGGTCAGAGCTGATTTGCATATAGCCAGTGTCTAACCCAGGGTGGTGTGGAGTGCAAAACAATGATGGATTTAGGCCCAGATCTCTGTACTGGGGTGAATGTATGACATTGTTCTACATTCTGTCCATCAACTGTGTTTTTTGCAATTTTCACCCCGAGTGTGCTGGGTATGCTCAGACGTGAGTCCCAGGCTCTCCACACCACTGGAGTCAAGCTATCCAGGCTGATGAAGGCTGATAGCCAGAAACCGGTCCTTGGATGCTTGATTCCGGTCTGGGAAAGACATGGCTTGGTAGTTCGGACTGGACTGTTCCCATGAGGCACAGGGTCAGAGCTGATTTGCATATAGCCAGTGTCTAACCCAGGGTGGTGTGGAGTGCACAAAAATGATGGATTTAGGCCCAGATCTCTGTACTGGGGTGAATGTATGACATTGTTCTACATTCTGTCCATCAACTGGGTTTTTTGCAATTTTCACCCCGAGTGTGCTGGGTATGCTCAAGCGTGAGTCCCAGGCTCTCCACACCACTGGAGTCAAGCTATCCAGGCTGATAAAGGCTGATAGCCAGAAACCGGTCCTTGGATGCTTGATTCCGGTCTGGGAAAGACATGGCTTGGTAGTTCGGACTGGACTGTTCCCATGAGGCACAGGGTCAGAGCTGATTTGCATATAGCCAGTGTCTAACCCAGGGTGGTGTGGAGTGCAAAAAAATGATGGATTTAGGCCCAGATCTCTGTACTGGGGTGAATGTATGACATTGTTCTACATTCTGACCATCAACTGTGTTTTTTGCAATTTTCACCCCGAGTGTGCTGGGTATGCTCAGACGTGAGTCCCAGGCTCTCCACACCACTGGAGTCAAGCTATCCAGGCTGATGAAGGCTGATAGCCAGAAACCGGTCCTTGGATGCTTGATTCCGGTCTGGGAAAGACATGGCTTGGTAGTTCGGACTGGACTGTTCCCATGAGGCACAGGGTCAGAGCTGATTTGCATATAGCCAGTGTCTAACCCAGGGTGGTGTGGAGTGCAAAACAATGATGGATTTAGGCCCAGATCTCTGTACTGGGGTGAATGTATGACATTGTTCTACATTCTGTCCATCAACTGTGTTTTTTGCAATTTTCACCCCGAGTGTGCTGGGTATGCTCAGACGTGAGTCCCAGGCTCTCCACACCACTGGAGTCAAGCTATCCAGGCTGATGAAGGCTGATAGCCAGAAACTGGTCCTTGGATGCTTGATTCCGGTCTGGGAAAGACATGGCTTGGTAGTTCGGACTGGACTGTTCCCATGAGGCACAGGGTCAGAGCTGATTTGCATATAGCCAGTGTCTAACCCAGGGTGGTGTGGAGTGCAAAAAAATGATGGATTTAGGCCCAGATCTCTGTACTGGGGTGAATGTATGACATTGTTCTACATTCTGACCATCAACTGTGTTTTTTGCAATTTTCACCCCGAGTGTGCTGGGTATGCTCAGACGTGAGTCCCAGGCTCTCCACACCACTGGAGTCAAGCTATCCAGGCTGATGAAGGCTGATAGCCAGAAACCGGTCCTTGGATGCTTGATTCCGGTCTGGGAAAGACATGGCTTGGTAGTTCGGACTGGACTGTTCCCATGAGGCACAGGGTCAGAGCTGATTTGCATATAGCCAGTGTCTAACCCAGGGTGGTGTGGAGTGCAAAACAATGATGGATTTACGCCCAGATCTCTGTACTGGGGTGAATGTATGACATTGTTCTACATTCTGACCATCAACTGTGTTTTTTGCAATTTTCACCCCGAGTGTGCTGGGTATGCTCAGACGTGAGTCCCAGGTTCTCCACACCACTGGAGTCAAGCTATCCAGGCTGATGAAGGCTGATAGCCAGAAACCGGTCCTTGGATGCTTGATTCCGGTCTGGGAAAGACATGGCTTGGTAGTTCGGACTGGACTGTTCTCATGAGGCACAGGGTCAGAGCTGATTTGCATATAGCCAGTGTCTAACCCAAGGTGGTGTGGAGTTCAAAAAAATGATGGATTTAGGCCCAGATCTCTGTACTGGGGAGAATGTATGACATTGTTCTACATTCTGTCTATCAACTGTGTTTTTTGCAATTTTCACCCCGAGTGTGCTGGGTATGCTCAGACGTGAGTCCCAGGCTCTCCACACCGCTGGAGTCAAGCTATCCAGGCTGATGAAGGCTGATAGCCAGAAACCGGTCCTTGGATGCTTGATTCCGGTCTGGGAAAGACATGGCTTGGTAGTTCGGACTGGACTGTTCCCATGAGGCACAGGGTCAGAGCTGATTTGCATATAGCCAGTGTCTAACCCAGGGTGGTGTGGAGTGCAAAACAATGATGGATTTACGCCCAGATCTTTGTACTGGGGTGATTGTATGACATTGTTCTACATTCTGACCATCAACTGTGTTTTTTGCAATTTTCACCCCGAGTGTGCTGGGTATGCTCAGACGTGAGTCCCAGGCTCTCCACACCACTGGAGTCAAGCTATCCAGGCTGATGAAGGCTGATAGCCAGAAACCGGTCCTTGGATGCTTGATTCCGGTCTGGGAAAGACATGGCTTGGTAGTTCAGACTGGACTGTTCCCATGAGGCACAGGGTCAGAGCTGATTTGCATATAGCCAGTGTCTAACCCAGGGTGGTGTGGAGTGCAAACAAATGATGGATTTAGGCCCAGATCTCTGTACTGGGGTGAATGTATGACATTGTTCTACATTCTGTCCATCAACTGTGTTTTTTGCAATTTTCACCCCGAGTGTGCTGGGTATGCTCAGACGTGAGTCCCAGGCTCTCCACACCACTGGAGTCAAGCTATCCAGGCTGATGAAGGCTGATAGCCAGAAACCGGTCCTTGGATGCTTGATTCCGGTCTGGGAAAGACATGGCTTGGTAGTTCGGACTGGACTGTTCCCATGAGGCACAGGGTCAGAGCTGATTTGCATATAGCCAGTGTCTAACCCAGGGTGGTGTGGAGTGCAAAACAATGATGGATTTACGCCCAGATCTCTGTACTGGGGTGAATGTATGACATTGTTCTACATTCTGACCATCAACTGTGTTTTTTGCAATTTTCACCCCGAGTGTGCTGGGTATGCTCAGACGTGAGTCCCAGGCTCTCCACACCACTGGAGTCAAGCTATCCAGGCTGATGAAGGCTGATAGCCAGAAACCGGTCCTTGGATGCTTGATTCCGGTCTGGGAAAGACATGGCTTGGTAGTTCGGACTGGACTGTTCCCATGAGGCACAGGGTCAGAGCTGATTTGCATATAGCCAGTGTCTAACCCAGGGTGGTGTGGAGTGCAAAACAATGATGGATTTAGGCCCAGATCTCTGTACTGGGGTGAATGTATGACATTGTTCTACATTCTGTCCATCAACTGTGTTTTTTGCAATTTTCACCCCGAGTGTGCTGGGTATGCTCAGACGTGAGTCCCAGGCTCTCCACACCACTGGAGTCAAGCTATCCAGGCTGATGAAGGCTGATAGCCAGAAACTGGTCCTTGGATGCTTGATTCCGGTCTGGGAAAGACATGGCTTGGTATTTCGGACTGGACTGTTCCCATGAGGCACAGGGTCAGAGCTGATTTGCATATAGCCAGTGTCTAACCCAGGGTGGTGTGGAGTGCAAAAAAATGATGGATTTAGGCCCAGATCTCTGTACTGGGGTGAATGTATGACATTGTTCTACATTCTGACCATCAACTGTGTTTTTTGCAATTTTCACCCCGAGTGTGCTGGGTATGCTCAGACGTGAGTCCCAGGCTCTCCACACCACTGGAGTCAAGCTATCCAGGCTGATGAAGGCTGATAGCCAGACACCGGTCCTTGGATGCTTGATTCCGGTCTGGGAAAGACATGGCTTGGTAGTTCGGACTGGACTGTTCCCATGTGGCACAGGGTCAGAGCTGATTTGCATATAGCCAGTGTCTAACCCAGGGTGGTGTGGAGTGCAAAACAATGATGGATTTAGGCCCAGATCTCTGTACTGGGGTGAATGTATGACATTGTTCTACATTCTGTCCATCAACTGTGTTTTTTGCAATTTTCACCCCGAGTGTGCTGGGTATGCTCAGACGTGAGTCCCAGGCTCTCCACACCACTGGAGTCAAGCTATCCAGGCTGATGAAGGCTGATAGCCAGAAACCGGTCCTTGGATGCTTGATTCCGGTCTGGGAAAGACATGGCTTGGTAGTTCGGACTGGACTGTTCCCATGAGGCACAGGGTCAGAGCTGATTTGCATATAGCCAGTGTCTAACCCAGGGTGGTGTGGAGTGCACAAAAATGATGGATTTAGGCCCAGATCTCTGTACTGGGGTGAATGTATGACATTGTTCTACATTCTGTCCATCAACTGGGTTTTTTGCAATTTTCACCCCGAGTGTGCTGGGTATGCTCAAGCGTGAGTCCCAGGCTCTCCACACCACTGGAGTCAAGCTATCCAGGCTGATAAAGGCTGATAGCCAGAAACCGGTCCTTGGATGCTTGATTCCGGTCTGGGAAAGACATGGCTTGGTAGTTCGGACTGGACTGTTCCCATGAGGCACAGGGTCAGAGCTGATTTGCATATAGCCAGTGTCTAACCCAGGGTGGTGTGGAGTGCAAAAAAATGATGGATTTAGGCCCAGATCTCTGTACTGGGGTGAATGTATGACATTGTTCTACATTCTGACCATCAACTGTGTTTTTTGCAATTTTCACCCCGAGTGTGCTGGGTATGCTCAGACGTGAGTCCCAGGCTCTCCACACCACTGGAGTCAAGCTATCCAGGCTGATGAAGGCTGATAGCCAGAAACCGGTCCTTGGATGCTTGATTCCGGTCTGGGAAAGACATGGCTTGGTAGTTCGGACTGGACTGTTCCCATGTGGCACAGGGTCAGAGCTGATTTGCATATAGCCAGTGTATAACCCAGGGTGGTGTGTAGAGCAAAACAATGATGGATTTAGGCCCAGATCTCTGTACTGGGGTGAATGTATGACATTGTTCTACATTCTGTCCATCAACTGTGTTTTTTGCAATTTTCACCCCGAGTGTGCTGGGTATGCTCAGACGTGAGTCCCAGGCTCTCCACACCACTGGAGTCAAGCTATCCAGGCTGATGAAGGCTGATAGCCAGAAACCGGTCCTTGGATGCTTGATTCCGGTCTGGGAAAGACATGGCTTGGTAGTTCGGACTGGACTGTTCCCATGAGGCACAGGGTCAGAGCTGATTTGCATATAGCCAGTGTCTAACCCAGGGTGGTGTGGAGTGCACAAAAATGATGGATTTAGGCCCAGATCTCTGTACTGGGGTGAATGTATGACATTGTTCTACATTCTGTCCATCAACTGTGTTTTTTGCAATTTTCACCCCGAGTGTGCTGGGTATGCTCAGACGTGAGTCCCAGGCTCTCCACACCACTGGAGTCAAGCTATCCAGGCTGATGAAGGCTGATAGCCAGAAACCGGTCCTTGGATGCTTGATTCCGGTCTGGGAAAGACATGGCTTGGTAGTTCGGACTGGACTGTTCCCATGAGGCACAGGGTCAGAGCTGATTTGCATATAGCCAGTGTCTAACCCAGGGTGGTGTGGAGTGCAAAAAAATGATGGATTTAGGCCCAGATCTCTGTACTGGGGTGAATGTATGACATTGTTCTACATTCTGTCCATCAACTGTGTTTTTTGCAATTTTCACCCCGAGTGTGCTGGGTATGCTCAGACGTGAGTCCCAGGCTCTCCACACCACTGGAGTCAAGCTATCCAGGCTGATGAAGGCTGATAGCCAGAAACCGTTCCTTGGATGCTTGATTCCGGTCTGGGAAAGACATGGCTTGGTAGTTCGGACTGGACTGTTCCCATGTGGCATAGGGTCAGAGCTGATTTGCATATAGCCAGTGTCTAACCCAGGGTGGTGTGGAGTGCAAAACAATGATGGATTTAGGCCCAGATCTCTGTACTTGGGTGAATGTATGCCATTGTTCTACATTCTGTCCATCAACTGTGTTTTTTGCAATTTTCACCCCGAGTGTGCTGGGTATGCTCAGACGTGAGTCCCAGGCTCTCCACACCACTGGAGTCAAGCTATCCAGGCTGATGAAGGCTGATAGCCAGAAACCGGTCCTTGGATGCTTGATTCCGGTCTGGGAAAGACATGGCTTGGTAGTTCGGACTGGACTGTTCCCATGAGGCACAGGGTCAGAGCTGATTTGCATATAGCCAGTGTCTAACCCAGGGTGATGTGGAGTGCACAAAAATGATGGATTTAGGCCCAGATCTCTGTACTGGGGTGAATGTATGACATTGTTCTACATTCTGTCCATCAACTGTGTTTTTTGCAATTTTCACCCCGAGTGTGCTGGGTATGCTCAGACGTGAGTCCCAGGCTCTCCACACCACTGGAGTCAAGCTATCCAGGCTGATGAAGGCTGATAGCCAGAAACCGTTCCTTGGATGCTTGATTCCGGTCTGGGAAAGACATGGCTTGGTAGTTCGGACTGGACTGTTCCCATGTGGCATAGGGTCAGAGCTGATTTGCATATAGCCAGTGTCTAACCCAGGGTGGTGTGGAGTGCAAAACAATGATGGATTTAGGCCCAGATCTCTGTACTGGGGTGAATGTATGCCATTGTTCTACATTCTGTCCATCAACTGTGTTTTTTGCAATTTTCACCCCGAGTGTGCTGGGTATGCTCAGACGTGAGTCCCAGGCTCTCCACACCACTGGAGTCAAGCTATCCAGGCTGATGAAGGCTGATAGCCAGAAACCGGTCCTTGGATGCTTGATTCCGGTCTGGGAAAGACATGGCTTGGTAGTTCGGACTGGACTGTTCCCATGAGGCACAGGGTCAGAGCTGATTTGCATATAGCCAGTGTCTAACCCAGGGTGATGTGGAGTGCACAAAAATGATGGATTTAGGCCCAGATCTCTGTACTGGGGTGAATGTATGACATTGTTCTACATTCTGTCCATCAACTGTGTTTTTTGCAATTTTCACCCCGAGTGTGCTGGGTATGCTCAGACGTGAGTCCCAGGCTCTCCACACCACTGGAGTCAAGCTATCCAGGCTGATGAAGGCTGATAGCCAGAAACCGGTCCTTGGATGCTTGATTCCGGTCTGGGAAAGACATGGCTTGGTAGTTCGGACTGGACTGTTCCCATGAGGCACAGGGTCAGAGCTGATTTGCATATAGCCAGTGTCTAACCCAGGGTGGTGTGGAGTGCAAACAAATGATGGATTTAGGCCCAGATCTCTGTACTGGGTTGAATGTATGACATTGTTCTACATTCTGTCCATCAACTGTGTTTTTTGCAATTTTCACCCCGAGTGTGCTGGGTATGCTCAGACGTGAGTCCCAGGCTCTCCACACCACTGGAGTCAAGCGATCCAGGCTGATGAAGGCTGATAGCCAGAAACCGGTCCTTGGATGCTTGATTCCGGTCTGGGAAAGACATGGCTTGGTAGTTCGGACTGGACTTTTCCCATGAGGCACAGGGTCAGAGCTGATTTGCATATAGCCAGTGTCTAACCCAGGGTGGTGTGGAGTGCAAAACAATGATGGATTTACGCCCAGATCTCTGTACTGGGGTGAATGTATGACATTGTTCTACATTCTGACCATCAACTGTGTTTTTTGCAATTTTCACCCCGAGTGTGCTGGGTATGCTCAGACGTGAGTCCCAGGTTCTCCACACCACTGGAGTCAAGCTATTTAGGCTGATGAAGGCTGATAGCCAGAAACCGGTCCTTGGATGCTTGATTCCGGTCTGGGAAAGACATGGCTTGGTAGTTCGGACTGGACTGTTCCCATGAGGCACAGGGTCAGAGCTGATTTGCATATAGCCAGTGTCTAACCCAGGGTGGTGTGGAGTGCAAAACAATGATGGATTTAGGCCCAGATCTCTGTACTGGGGTGAATGTATGACATTGTTCTACATTCTGTCCATCAAATGTGTTTTTTGCAATTTTCACCCCGAGTGTGCTGGGTATGCTCAGACGTGAGTCCCAGGCTCTCCACACCACTGGAGTCAAGCTATCCAGGCTGATGAAGGCTAATAGCCAGAAACCGGTCCTTGGATGCTTGATTCCGGTCTGGGAAAGACATGGCTTGGTAGTTCGGACTGGACTGTTCCCATGAGGCACAGGGTCAGAGCTGATTTGCATATAGCCAGCGTCTAACCCAGGGTGGTGTGGAGTGCAAACAAATGATGGATTTAGGCCCAGATCTCTGTACTGGGGTGAATGTATGACATTGTTCTACATTCTGTCCATCAACTGTGTTTTTTGCAATTTTCACCCCGAGTGTGCTGGGTATGCTCAGACGTGAGTCCCAGGCTCTCCACACCACTGGAGTCAAGCTATCCAGGCTGATGAAGGCTGATAGCCAGAAACCGTTCCTTGGATGCTTGATTCCGGTCTGGGAAAGACATGGCTTGGTAGTTCGGACTGGACTGTTCTCATGAGGCACAGGGTCAGAGCTGATTTGCATATAGCCAGTGTCTAACCCAAGGTGGTGTGGAGTTCAAAAAAATGATGGATTTAGGCCCAGATCTCTGTACTGGGGAGAATGTATGACATTGTTCTACATTCTGTCTATCAACTGTGTTTTTTGCAATTTTCACCCCGAGTGTGCTGGGTATGCTCAGACGTGAGTCCCAGGCTCTCCACACCGCTGGAGTCAAGCTATCCAGGCTGATGAAGGCTGATAGCCAGAAACCGGTCCTTGGATGCTTGATTCCGGTCTGGGAAAGACATGTCTTGGTAGTTCGGACTGGACTGTTCCCATGAGGCACAGGGTCAGAGCTGATTTGCATATAGCCAGTGTCTAACCCAGGGTGGTGTGGAGTGCAAAAAAATGATGGATTTAGGCCCAGATCTCTGTACTGGGGTGAATGTATGACATTGTTCTACATTCTGACCATCAACTGTGTTTTTTGCAATTTTCACCCCGAGTGTGCTGGGTATGCTCAGACGTGAGTCCGAGGCTCTCCACACCACTGGAGTCAAGCTATCCAGGCTGATGAAGGCTGATAGCCAGAAACCGGTCCTTGGATGCTTGATTCCGGTCTGGGAAAGACATGGCTTGGTAGTTCGGACTGGACTGTTCCCATGAGGCACAGGGTCAGAGCTGATTTGCATATAGCCAGTGTCTAACCCAGGGTGGTGTGGAGTGCAAAACAATGATGGATGTAGGCCCAGATCTCTGTACTGGGGTGAATGTATGACATTGTTCTACATTCTGTCCATCAACTGTGTTTTTTGCAATTTTCACCCCGAGTGTGCTGGGTATGCTCAGACGTGAGTTCCAGGCTCTCCACACCACTGGAGTCAAGCTATCCAGGCTGATGAAGGCTGATAGCCAGAAACCGGTCCTTGGATGCTTGATTCCGGTCTGGGAAAGACATGGCTTGGTAGTTCGGACTGGACTGTTCCCATGAGGCACAGGGTCAGAGCTGATGTGCATATAGCCAGTGTCTAACCCAGGGTGGTGTGGAGTGCACAAAAATGATGGATTTAGGCCCAGATCTCTGTACTGGGGTGAATGTATGACATTGTTCTACATTCTGTCCATCAACTGTGTTTTTTGCAATTTTCACCCCGAGTGTGCTGGGTATGCTCAGACGTGAGTCCCAGGCTCTCCACACCACTGGAGTCAAGCTATCCAGGCTGATGAAGGCTGATAGCCAGAAACCGTTCCTTGGATGCTTGATTCCGGTCTGGGAAAGACATGGCTTGGTAGTTCGGACTGGACTGTTCCCATGTGGCATAGGGTCAGAGCTGATTTGCATATAGCCAGTGTCTAACCCAGGGTGGTGTGGAGTGCAAAACAATGATGGATTTAGGCCCAGATCTCTGTACTGGGGTGAATGTATGCCATTGTTCTACATTCTGTCCATCAACTGTGTTTTTTGCAATTTTCACCCCGAGTGTGCTGGGTATGCTCAGACGTGAGTCCCAGGCTCTCCACACCACTGGAGTCAAGCTATCCAGGCTGATGAAGGCTGATAGCCAGAAACCGGTCCTTGGATGCTTGATTCCGGTCTGGGAAAGACATGGCTTGGTAGTTCGGACTGGACTGTTCCCATGAGGCACAGGGTCAGAGCTGATTTGCATATAGCCAGTGTCTAACCCAGGGTGGTGTGGAGTGCAAAACAATGATGGATTTACGCCCAGATCTCTGTACTGGGGTGAATGTATGACATTGTTCTACATTCTGACCATCAACTGTGTTTTTTGCAATTTTCACCCCGAGTGTGCTGAGTATGCTCAGACGTGAGTCCCAGGCTCTCCACACCACTGGAGTCAAGCTATCCAGGCTGATGAAGGCTGATAGCCAGAAACCGGTCCTTGGATGCTTGAGTCCGGTCTGGGAAAGACATGCCTTGGTAGTTCGGACTGGACTGTTCCCATGAGGCACAGGGTCAGAGCTGATTTGCATATAGCCAGTGTCTAACCCAGGGTGGTGTGGAGTGCAAAACAATGATGGATTTAGGCCCAGATCTCTGTACTGGGGTGAATGTATGACATTGTTCTACATTCTGTCCATCAACTGTGTTTTTTGCAATTTTCACCCCGAGTGTGCTGGGTATGCTCAGACGTGAGTCCCAGGCTCTCCACACCACTGGAGTCAAGCTATCCAGGCTGATGAAGGCTGATAGCCAGAAACTGGTCCTTGGATGCTTGATTCCGGTCTGGGAAAGACATGGCTTGGTAGTTCGGACTGGACTGTTCCCATGAGGCACAGGGTCAGAGCTGATTTGCATATAGCCAGTGTCTAACCCAGGGTGGTAAGGAGTGCAAAAAAATGATGGATTTAGGCCCAGATCTCTGTACTGGGGTGAATGTATGACATTGTTCTACATTCTGACCATCAACTGTGTTTTTTGCAATTTTCACCCCGAGTGTGCTGGGTATGCTCAGACGTGAGTCCCAGGCTCTCCACACCACTGGAGTCAAGCTATCCAGGCTGATGAAGGCTGATAGCCAGACACCGGTCCTTGGATGCTTGATTCCGGTCTGGGAAAGACATGGCTTGGTAGTTCGGACTGGACTGTTCCCATGTGGCACAGGGTCAGAGCTGATTTGCATATAGCCAGTGTCTAACCCAGGGTGGTGTGGAGTGCAAAACAATGATGGATTTAGGCCCAGATCTCTGTACTGGGGTGAATGTATGACATTGTTCTACATTCTGTCCATCAACTGTGTTTTTTGCAATTTTCACCCCGAGTGTGCTGGGTATGCTCAGACGTGAGTCCCAGGCTCTCCACACCACTGGAGTCAAGCTATCCAGGCTGATGAAGGCTGATAGCCAGAAAGCGGTCCTTGGATGCTTGATTCCGGTCTGGGAAAGACATGGCTTGGTAGTTCGGACTGGACTGTTCCCATGAGGCACAGGGTCAGAGCTGATTTGCATATAGCCAGTGTCTAACCCAGGGTGGTGTGGAGTGCACAAAAATGATGGATTTAGGCCCAGATCTCTGTACTGGGGTGAATGTATGACATTGTTCTACATTCTGTCCATCAACTGGGTTTTTTGCAATTTTCACCCCGAGTGTGCTGGGTATGCTCAAGCATGAGTCCCAGGCTCTCCACACCACTGGAGTCAAGCTATCCAGGCTGATAAAGGCTGATAGCCAGAAACCGGTCCTTGGATGCTTGATTCCGGTCTGGGAAAGACATGGCTTGGTAGTTCGGACTGGACTGTTCCCATGAGGCACAGGGTCAGAGCTGATTTGCATATAGCCAGTGTCTAACCCAGGGTGGTGTGGAGTGCAAAAAAATGATGGATTTAGGCCCAGATCTCTGTACTGGGGTGAATGTATGACATTGTTCTACATTCTGTCCATCAACTGTGTTTTTTGCAATTTTCACCCCGAGTGTGCTGGGTATGCTCAGACGTGAGTCCCAGGCTCTCCACACCACTGGAGTCAAGCTATCCAGGCTGATGAAGGCTGATAGCCAGAAACTGGTCCTTGGATGCTTGATTCCGGTCTGGGAAAGACATGGCTTGGTAGTTCGGACTGGACTGTTCCCATGAGGCACAGGGTCAGAGCTGATTTGCATATAGCCAGTGTCTAACCCAGGGTGGTGTGGAGTGCAAAAAAATGATGGATTTAGGCCCAGATCTCTGTACTGGGGTGAATGTATGACATTGTTCTACATTCTGACCATCAACTGTGTTTTTTGCAATTTTCACCCCGAGTGTGCTGGGTATGCTCAGACGTGAGTCCCAGGCTCTCCACACCACTGGAGTCAAGCTATCCAGGCTGATGAAGGCTGATAGCCAGAAACCGGTCCTTGGATGCTTGATTCCGGTCTGGGAAAGACATGGCTTGGTAGTTCGGACTGGACTGTTCCCATGTGGCACAGGGTCAGAGCTGATTTGCATATAGCCAGTGTCTAACCCAGGGTGGTGTGGAGAGCAAAACAATGATGGATTTAGGCCCAGATCTCTGTACTGGGGTGAATGTATGACATTGTTCTACATTCTGTCCATCAACTGTGTTTTTTGCAATTTTCACCCCGAGTGTGCTGGGTATGCTCAGACGTGAGTCCTAGGCTCTCCACACCGCTGGAGTCAAGCTATCCAGGCTGATGAAGGCTGATAGCCAGAAACCGGTCCTTGGATGCTTGATTCCGGTCTGGGAAAGACATGTCTTGGTAGTTCGGACTGGACTGTTCCCATGAGGCACAGGGTCAGAGCTGATTTGCATATAGCCAGTGTCTAACCCAGGGTGGTGTGGAGTGCAAAAAAATGATGGATTTAGGCCCAGATCTCTGTACTGGGGTGAATGTATGACATTGTTCTACATTCTGACCATCAACTGTGTTTTTTGCAATTTTCACCCCGAGTGTGCTGGGTATGCTCAGACGTGAGTCCGAGGCTCTCCACACCACTGGAGTCAAGCTATCCAGGCTGATGAAGGCTGATAGCCAGAAACCGGTCCTTGGATGCTTGATTCCGGTCTGGGAAAGACATGGCTTGGTAGTTCGGACTGGACTGTTCCCATGAGGCACAGGGTCAGAGCTGATTTGCATATAGCCAGTGTCTAACCCAGGGTGGTGTGGAGTGCAAAACAATGATGGATGTAGGCCCAGATCTCTGTACTGGGGTGAATGTATGACATTGTTCTACATTCTGTCCATCAACTGTGTTTTTTGCAATTTTCACCCCGAGTGTGCTGGGTATGCTCAGACGTGAGTCCCAGGCTCTCCACACCACTGGAGTCAAGCTATCCAGGCTGATGAAGGCTGATAGCCAGAAACCGGTCCTTGGATGCTTGATTCCGGTCTGGGAAAGACATGGCTTGGTAGTTCGGACTGGACTGTTCCCATGAGGCACAGGGTCAGAGCTGATGTGCATATAGCCA
Organism: Lissotriton helveticus; assembly: GCF_964261635.1. Classification (NCBI taxonomy): domain Eukaryota; kingdom Metazoa; phylum Chordata; class Amphibia; order Caudata; family Salamandridae; genus Lissotriton; species Lissotriton helveticus. Next base: position 1,297,474,342 of record NC_136061.1, read on the forward strand.
GTGTCTAACCCAGGTGGTGTGGAGTGCACAAAAATGATGGATTTAGGCCCAGATCTCTGTACTGGGGTGAATGTATGACATTGTTCTACATTCTGTCCATCAACTGTGTTTTTTGCAATTTTCACCCCGAGTGTGCTGGGTATGCTCAGACGTGAGTCCCAGGCTCTCCACACCACTGGAGTCAAGCTATCCAGGCTGATGAAGGCTGATAGCCAGAAACCGTTCCTTGGATGCTTGATTCCGGTCTGGAAAGACATGGCTTGGTAGTTCGGACTGGACTGTTCCCATGTGGCATAGGGTCAGAGCTGATTTGCATATAGCCAGTGTCTAACCCAGGGTGGTGTGGAGTGCAAAACAATGATGGATTTAGGCCCAGATCTCTGTACTGGGGTGAATGTATGCCATTGTTCTACATTCTGTCCATCAACTGTGTTTTTTGCAATTTTCACCCCGAGTGTGCTGGGTATGCTCAGACGTGAGTCCCAGGCTCTCCACACCACTGGAGTCAAGCTATCCAGGCTGATGAAGGCTGATAGCCAGAAACCGGTCCTTGGATGCTTGATTACGGTCTGGGAAAGACATGGCTTGGTAGTTCGGACTGGACTGTTCCCATGAGGCACAGGGTCAGAGCTGATTTGCATATAGCCAGTGTCTAACCCAGGGTGGTGTGGAGTGCAAAACAATGATGGATTTACGCCCAGATCTCTGTACTGGGGTGAATGTATGACATTGTTCTACATTCTGACCATCAACTGTGTTTTTTGCAATTTTCACCCCGAGTGTGCTGGGTATGCTCAGACGTGAGTCCCAGGCTCTCCACACCACTGGAGTCAAGCTATCCAGGCTGATGAAGGCTGATAGCCAGAAACCGGTCCTTGGATGCTTGATTCCGGTCTGGGAAAGACATGGCTTGGTAGTTCGGACTGGACTGTTCCCATGAGGCACAGGGTCAGAGCTGATTTGCATATAGCCAGTGTCTAACCCAGGGTGGTGTGGAGTGCAAACAAATGATGGATTTAGGCCCAGATCTCTGTACTGGGGTGAATGTATGACATTGTTCTACATTCTGTCCATCAACTGTGTTTTTTGCAATTTTCACCCCGAGTGTGCTGGGTATGCTCAGACGTGAGTCCCAGGCTCTCCACACTACTGGAGTCAAGCTATCCAGGCTGATGAAGGCTGATAGCCAGAAACCGGTCCTTGGATGCTTGATTCCGGTCTGGGAAAGACATGGCTTGGTAGTTCGGACTGGACTGTTCCCATGAGGCACAGGGTCAGAGCTGATTTGCATATAGCCAGTGTCTAACCCAGGGTGGTGTGGAGTGCAAAACAATGATGGATTTACGCCCAGATCTCTGTACTGGGGTGAATGTATGACATTGTTCTACATTCTGACCATCAACTGTGTTTTTTGCAATTTTCACCCCGAGTGTGCTGGGTATGCTCAGACGTGAGTCCCAGGCTCTCCACACCACTGGAGTCAAGCTATCCAGGCTGATGAAGGCTGATAGCCAGAAACCGGTCCTTGGATGCTTGATTCCGGTCTGGGAAAGACATGGCTTGGTAGTTCGGACTGGACTGTTCCCATGAGGCACAGGGTCAGAGCTGATTTGCATATAGCCAGTGTCTAACCCAGGGTGGTGTGGAGTGCAAAACAATGATGGATTTAGGCCCAGATCTCTGTACTGGGGTGAATGTATGACATTGTTCTACATTCTGACCATCAACTGTGTTTTTTGCAATTTTCACCCCGGGTGTGCTGGGTATGCTCAGACGTGAGTCCCAGGCTCTCCACACCACTGGAGTCAAGCTATCCAGGCTGATGAAGGCTGATAGCCAGACACCGGTCCTTGGATGCTTGATTCCGGTCTGGGAAAGACATGGCTTGGTAGTTCGGACTGGACTGTTCCCATGTGGCACAGGGTCAGAGCTGATTTGCATATAGCCAGTGTCTAACCCAGGGTGGTGTGGAGTGCAAAACAATGATGGATTTAGGCCCAGATCTCTGTACTGGGGTGAATGTATGACATTGTTCTACATTCTGTCCATCAACTGTGTTTTTTGCAATTTTCACCCCGAGTGTGCTGGGTATGCTCAGACGTGAGTCCCAGGCTCTCCACACCACTGGAGTCAAGCTATCCAGGCTGATGAAGGCTGATAGCCAGAAACCGGTCCTTGGATGCTTGATTCCGGTCTGGGAAAGACATGGCTTGGTAGTTCGGACTGGACTGTTCCCATGAGGCACAGGGTCAGAGCTGATTTGCATATAGCCAGTGTCTAACCCAGGGTGGTGTGGAGTGCACAAAAATGATGGATTTAGGCCCAGATCTCTGTACTGGGGTGAATGTATGACATTGTTCTACATTCTGTCCATCAACTGGGTTTTTTGCAATTTTCACCCCGAGTGTGCTGGGTATGCTCAAGCGTGAGTCCCAGGCTCTCCACACCACTGGAGTCAAGCTATCCAGGCTGATAAAGGCTGATAGCCAGAAACCGGTCCTTGGATGCTTGATTCCGGTCTGGGAAAGACATGGCTTGGTAGTTCGGACTGGACTGTTCCCATGAGGCACAGGGTCAGAGCTGATTTGCATATAGCCAGTGTCTAACCCAGGGTGGTGTGGAGTGCAAAAAAATGATGGATTTAGGCTCAGATCTCTGTACTGGGGTGAATGTATGACATTGTTCTACATTCTGTCCATCAACTGTGTTTTTTGCAATTTTCACCCCGAGTGTGCTGGGTATCCTCAGACGTGAGTCCCAGGCTCTCCACACCACTGGAGTCAAGCTATCCAGGCTGATGAAGGCTGATAGCCAGAAACTGGTCCTTGGATGCTTGATTCCGGTCTGGGAAAGACATGGCTTGGTAGTTCGGACTGGACTGTTCCCATGAGGCACAGGGTCAGAGCTGATTTGCATATAGCCAGTGTCTAACCCAGGGTGGTGTGGAGTGCAAAAAAATGATGGATTTAGGCCCAGATCTCTGTACTGGGGTGAATGTATGACATTGTTCTACATTCTGACCATCAACTGTGTTTTTTGCAATTTTCACCCCAAATGTGCTGGGTATGCTCAGACGTGAGTCCCAGGCTCTACACACCACTGGAGTCAAGCTATCCAGGCTGATGAAGGCTGATAGCCAGAAACCGGTCCTTGGATGCTTGATTCCGGTCTGGGAAAGACATGGCTTGGTAGTTCTGACTGGACTGTTCCCATGTGGCACAGGGTCAGAGCTGATTTGCATATAGCCAGTGTCTAACCCAGGGTGGTGTGGAGAGCAAAACAATGATGGATTTAGGCCCAGATCTCTGTACTGGGGTGAATGTATGACATTGTTCTACATTCTGTCCATCAACTGTGTTTTTTGCAATTTTCACCCCGAGTGTGCTGGGTATGCTCAGACGTGAGTCCCAGGCTCTCCACACCACTGGAGTCAAGCTATCCAGGCTGATGAAGGCTGATAGCCAGAAACCGGTCCTTGGATGCTTGATTCCGGTCTGGGAAAGACATGGCTTGGTAGTTCGGACTGGACTGTTCCCATGAGGCACAGGGTCAGAGCTGATTTGCATATAGCCAGTGTCTAACCCAGGGTGGTGTGGAGTGCACAAAAATGATGGATTTAGGCCCAGATCTCTGTACTGGGGTGAATGTATGACATTGTTCTACATTCTGTCCATCAACTGTGTTTTTTGCAATTTTCACCCCGAGTGTGCTGGGTATGCTCAGACGTGAGTCCCAGGCTCTCCACACCACTGGAGTCAAGCTATCCAGGCTGATGAAGGCTGATAGCCAGAAACCGGTCCTTGGATGCTTGATTCCGGTCTGGGAAAGACATGGCTTGGTAGTTCGGACTGGACTGTTCCCATGAGGCACAGGGTCAGAGCTGATTTGCATATAGCCAATGTCTAACCCAGGGTGGTGTGGAGTGCAAAAAAATGATGGATTTAGGCCCAGATCTCTGTACTGGGGTGAATGTATGACATTGTTCTACATTCTGTCCATCAACTGTGTTTTTTGCAATTTTCACCCCGAGTGTGCTGGGTATGCTCAGACGTGAGTCCCAGGCTCTCCACACCACTGGAGTCAAGCTATCCAGGCTGATGAAGGCTGATAGCCAGAAACCGGTCCTTGGATGCTTGATTCCGGTCTGGGAAAGACATGGCTTGGTAGTTCGGACTGGACTGTTCCCATGTGGCATAGGGTCAGAGCTGATTTGCATATAGCCAGTGTCTAACCCAGGGTGGTGTGGAGTGCAAAACAATGATGGATTTAGGCCCAGATCTCTGTACTGGGGTGAATGTATGCCATTGTTCTACATTCTGTCCATCAACTGTGTTTTTTGCAATTTTCACCCCGAGTGTGCTGGGTATGCTCAGACGTGAGTCCCAGGCTCTCCACACCACTGGAGTCAAGCTATCCAGGCTGATGAAGGCTGATAGCCAGAAACCGGTCCTTGGATGCTTGATTCCGGTCTGGGAAAGACATGGCTTGGTAGTTCGGACTGGACTGTTCCCATGAGGCACAGGGTCAGAGCTGATTTGCATATAGCCAGTGTCTAACCCAGGGTGATGTGGAGTGCACAAAAATGATGGATTTAGGCCCAGATCTCTGTACTGGGGTGAATGTATGACATTGTTCTACATTCTGTCCATCAACTGTGTTTTTTGCAATTTTCACCCCGAGTGTGCTGGGTATGCTCAGACGTGAGTCCCAGGCTCTCCACACCACTGGAGTCAAGCTATCCAGGCTGATGAAGGCTGATAGCCAGAAACCGGTCCTTGGATGCTTGATTCCGGTCTGGGAAAGACATGGCTTGGTAGTTCGGACTGGACTGTTCCCATGAGGCACAGGGTCAGAGCTGATTTGCATATAGCCAGTGTCTAACCCAGGGTGGTGTGGAGTGCAAACAAATGATGGATTTAGGCCCAGATCTCTGTACTGGGGTGAATGTATGACATTGTTCTACATTCTGTCCATCAACTGTGTTTTTTGCAATTTTCACCCCGAGTGTGCTGGGTATGCTCAGACGTGAGTCCCAGGCTCTCCACACCACTGGAGTCAAGCGATCCAGGCTGATGAAGGCTGATAGCCAGAAACCGGTCCTTGGATGCTTGATTCCGGTCTGGGAAAGACATGGCTTGGTAGTTCGGACTGGACTGTTCCCATGAGGCACAGGGTCAGAGCTGATTTGCATATAGCCAGTGTCTAACCCAGGGTGGTGTGGAGTGCAAAACAATGATGGATTTACGCCCAGATCTCTGTACTGGGGTGAATGTATGACATTGTTCTACATTCTGACCATCAACTGTGTTTTTTGCAATTTTCACCCCGAGTGTGCTGGGTATGCTCAGACGTGAGTCCCAGGTTCTCCACACCACTGGAGTCAAGCTATCCAGGCTGATGAAGGCTGATAGCCAGAAACCGGTCCTTGGATGCTTGATTCCGGTCTGGGAAAGACATGGCTTGGTAGTTCGGACTGGACTGTTCCCATGAGGCACAGGGTCAGAGCTGATTTGCATATAGCCAGTGTCTAACCCAGGGTGGTGTGGAGTGCAAAACAATGATGGATTTAGGCCCAGATCTCTGTACTGGGGTGAATGTATGACATTGTTCTACATTCTGTCCATCAAATGTGTTTTTTGCAATTTTCACCCCGAGTGTGCTGGGTATGCTCAGACGTGAGTCCCAGGCTCTCCACACCACTGGAGTCAAGCTATCCAGGCTGATGAAGGCTAATAGCCAGAAACCGGTCCTTGGATGCTTGATTCCGGTCTGGGAAAGACATGGCTTGGTAGTTCGGACTGGACTGTTCCCATGAGGCACAGGGTCAGAGCTGATTTGCATATAGCCAGTGTCTAACCCAGGGTGGTGTGGAGTGCAAACAAATGATGGATTTAGGCCCAGATCTCTGTACTGGGGTGAATGTATGACATTGTTCTACATTCTGTCCATCAACTGTGTTTTTTGCAATTTTCACCCCGAGTGTGCTGGGTATGCTCAGACGTGAGTCCCAGGCTCTCCACACCACTGGAGTCAAGCTATCCAGGCTGATGAAGGCTGATAGCCAGAAACCGTTCCTTGGATGCTTGATTCCGGTCTGGGAAAGACATGGCTTGGTAGTTCGGACTGGACTGTTCTCATGAGGCACAGGGTCAGAGCTGATTTGCATATAGCCAGTGTCTAACCCAAGGTGGTGTGGAGTTAAAAAAAATGATGGATTTAGGCCCAGATCTCTGTACTGGGGAGAATGTATGACATTGTTCTACATTCTGTCTATCAACTGTGTTTTTTGCAATTTTCACCCCGAGTGTGCTGGGTATGCTCAGACGTGAGTCCCAGGCTCTCCACACCGCTGGAGTCAAGCTATCCAGGCTGATGAAGGCTGATAGCCAGAAACCGGTCCTTGGATGCTTGATTCCGGTCTGGGAAAGACATGTCTTGGTAGTTCGGACTGGACTGTTCCCATGAGGCACAGGGTCAGAGCTGATTTGCATATAGCCAGTGTCTAACCCAGGGTGGTGTGGAGTGCAAAAAAATGATGGATTTAGGCCCAGATCTCTGTACTGGGGTGAATGTATGACATTGTTCTACATTCTGACCATCAACTGTGTTTTTTGCAATTTTCACCCCGAGTGTGCTGGGTATGCTCAGACGTGAGTCCGAGGCTCTCCACACCACTGGAGTCAAGCTATCCAGGCTGATGAAGGCTGATAGCCAGAAACCGGTCCTTGGATGCTTGATTCCGGTCTGGGAAAGACATGGCTTGGTAGTTCGGACTGGACTGTTCCCATGAGGCACAGGGTCAGAGCTGATTTGCATATAGCCAGTGTCTAACCCAGGGTGGTGTGGAGTGCAAAACAATGATGGATGTAGGCCCAGATCTCTGTACTGGGGTGAATGTATGACATTGTTCTACATTCTGTCCATCAACTGTGTTTTTTGCAATTTTCACCCCGAGTGTGCTGGGTATGCTCAGACGTGAGTCCCAGGCTCTCCACACCACTGGAGTCAAGCTATCCAGGCTGATGAAGGCTGATAGCCAGAAACCGGTCCTTGGATGCTTGATTCCGGTCTGGGAAAGACATGGCTTGGTAGTTCGGACTGGACTGTTCCCATGTGGCATAGGGTCAGAGCTGATTTGCATATAGCCAGTGTCTAACCCAGGGTGGTGTGGAGTGCAAAACAATGATGGATTTAGGCCCAGATCTCTGTACTGGGGTGAATGTATGCCATTGTTCTACATTCTGTCCATCAACTGTGTTTTTTGCAATTTTCACCCCGAGTGTGCTGGGTATGCTCAGACGTGAGTCCCAGGCTCTCCACACCACTGGAGTCAAGCTATCCAGGCTGATGAAGGCTGATAGCCAGAAACCGGTCCTTGGATGCTTGATTCCGGTCTGGGAAAGACATGGCTTGGTAGTTCGGACTGGACTGTTCCCATGAGGCACAGGGTCAGAGCTGATTTGCATATAGCCAGTGTCTAACCCAGGGTGATGTGGAGTGCACAAAAATGATGGATTTAGGCCCAGATCTCTGTACTGGGGTGAATGTATGACATTGTTCTACATTCTGACCATCAACTGTGTTTTTTGCAATTTTTACCCCGAGTGTGCTGGGTATGCTCAGACGTGAGTCCCAGGCTCTCCACACCACTGGAGTCAAGCTATCCAGGCTGATGAAGGCTGATAGCCAGAAACCGGTCCTTGGATGCTTGATTCCGGTCTGGGAAAGACATGGCTTGGTAGTTCGGACTGGACTGTTCCCATGAGGCACAGGGTCAGAGCTGATTTGCATATAGCCAGTGTCTAACCCAGGGTGGTGTGGAGTGCAAAACAATGATGGATGTAGGCCCAGATCTCTGTACTGGGGTGAATGTATGACATTGTTCTACATTCTGTCCATCAACTGTGTTTTTTGCAATTTTCACCCCGAGTGTGCTGGGTATGCTCAGACGTGAGTCCCAGGCTCTCCACACCACTGGAGTCAAGCTATGCAGGCTGATGAAGGCTGATAGCCAGAAACCGGTCCTTGGATGCTTGATTCCGGTCTGGGAAAGACATGGCTTGGTTGTTCGGACTGGACTGTTCCCATGAGGCACAGGGTCAGAGCTGACTTGCATATAGCCAGTGTCTAACCCAGGGTGGTGTGGAGTGCAAAAAAATGATGGATTTAGGCCCAGATCTCTGTACTGGGGTGAATGTATGACATTGTTCTACATTCTGTCCATCAACTGTGTTTTTTGCAATTTTCACCCCGAGTGTGCTGGGTATGCTCAGACGTGAGTCCCAGGCTCTCCACACTACTGGAGTCAAGCTATCCAGGCTGATGAAGGCTGATAGCCAGAAACCGGTCCTTGGATGCTTGATTCCGGTCTGGAAAAGACATGGCTTGGTAGTTCGGACTGGACTGTTCCCATGAGGCACAGGGTCAGAGCTGATTTGCATATAGCTAGTGTCTAACCCAGGGTGGTGTGGAGTGCAAAACAATGATGGATTTAGGCCCAGATCTCTGTACTGGGGTGAATGTATGACATTGTTCTACATTCTGTCCATCAACTGTGTTTTTTGCAATTTTCACCCCGAGTGTGCTGGGTATGCTCAGACGTGAGTCCCAGGCTCTCCACACTACTGGAGTCAAGCTATCCAGGCTGATGAAGGCTGATAGCCAGAAACCGGTCCTTGGATGCTTGATTCCGGTCTGGGAAAGACATGGCTTGGTAGTTCGGACTGGACTGTTCCCATGAGGCACAGGGTCAGAGCTGATTTGCATATAGCCAGTGTCTAACCCAGGGTGGTGTGGAGTGCAAAAAAATGATGGATTTAGGCCCAGATCTCTGTACTGGGGTGAATGTATGACATTGTTCTACATTCTGTCCATCAACTGTGTTTTTTGCAATTTTCACCCCGAGTGTGCTGGGTATGCTCAGACGTGAGTCCCAGGCTCTCCACACCACTGGAGTCAAGCTATCCAGGCTGATGAAGGCTGATAGCCAGAAAGCGGTCCTTGGATGCTTGATTCCGGTCTGGGAAAGACATGGCTTGGTAGTTCGGACTGGACTGTTCCCATGAGGCACAGGGTCAGAGCTGATTTGCATATAGCCAGTGTCTAACCCAGGGTGGTGTGGAGTGCAAAACAATGATGGATTTAGGCCCATATCTCTGTACTGGGGTGAATGTATGACATTGTTCTACATTCTGTCCATCAACTGTGTTTTTTGCAATTTTCACCCCGAGTGTGCTGGGTATGCTCAGACGTGAGTCCCAGGCTCTCCACAACACTGGAGTCAAGCTATCCAGGCTGATGAAGGCTGATAGCCAGAAACCGGTCCTTGGATGCTTGATTCCGGTCTGGGAAAGACATGGCTTGGTTGTTCGGACTGGACTGTTCCCATGAGGCACAGGGTCAGAGCTGACTTGCATATAGCCAGTGTCTAACCCAGGGTGGTGTGGAGTGCAAACAAATGATGGATTTAGGCCCAGATCTCTGTACTGGGGTGAATGTATGACATTGTTCTACATTCTGTCCATCAACTGTGTTTTTTGCAATTTTCACCCCGAGTGTGCTGGGTATGCTCAGACGTGAGTCCCAGGCTCTCCACACTACTGGAGTCAAGCTATCCAGGCTGATGAAGGCTGATAGCCAGAAACCGGTCCTTGGATGCTTGATTCCGGTCTGGGAAAGACATGGCTTGGTAGTTCGGACTGGACTGTTCCCATGAGGCACAGGGTCAGAGCTGATTTGCATATAGCCAGTGTCTAACCCAGGGTGGTGTGGAGTGCAAAACAATGATGGATTTAGGCCCAGATCTCTGTACTGGGGTGAATGTATGACATTGTTCTACATTCTGTCCATCAACTGTGTTTTTTGCAATTTTCACCCCGAGTGTGCTGGGTATGCTCAGACGTGAGTCCCAGGCTCTCCACACCACTGGAGTCAAGCTATCCAGGCTGATGAAGGCTGATAGCCAGAAACCGGTCCTTGGATTCTTGATTCCAGTCTGGGAAAGACATGGCTTGGTAGTTCGGACTGGACTGTTCCCATGAGGCACAGGGTCAGAGCTGATTTGCATATAGCCAGTGTCTAACCCAGGGTGGTGTGGAGTGCAAAAAAATGATGGATTTAGGCCCAGATCTCTGTACTCGGGTGAATGTATGACATTGTTCTACATTCTGACCATCAACTGTGTTTTTTGCAATTTTCACCCCGAGTGTGCTGGGTATGCTCAGACGTGAGTCCCAGGCTCTCCACACCACTGGAGTCAAGCTATCCAGGCTGATGAAGGCTGATAGCCAGAAACCGGTCCTTGGATGCTTGATTCCGGTCTGGAAAAGACATTGCTTGGTAGTTCGGACTGGACTGTTCCCATGAGGCACAGGGTCAGAGCTGATTTGCATATAGCCAGTGTCTAACCCAGGGTGGTGTGGAGTGCAAAAAATGATGGATTTACGCCCAGATCTCTGTACTGGGGTGAATGTATGACATTGTTCTACATTCTGACCATCAACTGTGTTTTTTGCAATTTTCACCCCGAGTGTGCTGGGTATGCTCAGACGTGAGTCCCAGGTTCTCCACACCACTGGAGTCAAGCTATCCAGGCTGTTGAAGGCTGATAGCCAGAAACCGGTCCTTGGATGCTTGATTCCGGTCTGGGAAAGACATGGCTTGGTAGTTCGGACTGGACTGTTCCCATGAGGCACAGGGTCAGAGCTGATTTGCATATAGCCAGTGTCTAACCCAGGGTGGTGTGGAGTGCAAAGAAATGATGGATTTAGGCCCAGATCTCTGTACTGGGGTGAATGTATGACATTGTTCTACATTCTGACCATCAACTGTGTTTTTTGCAATTTTCACCCCGAGTGTGCTGGGTATGCTCAGACGTGAGTCCCAGGCTCTCCACACCACTGGAGTCAAGCTATCCAGGCTGATGAAGGCTGATAGCCAGAAACCGGTCCTTGGATGCTTGATTCCGGTCTGGGAAAGACATGGCTTGGTAGTTCGGACTGGACTGTTCCCATGAGGCACAGGGTCAGAGCTGATTTGCATATAGCCAGTGTCTAACCCAGGGTGGTGTGGAGTGCAAAAAAATGATGGATTTAGGCCCAGATCTCTGTACTGGGGTGAATGTATGACATTGTTCTACATTCTGTCCATCAACTGTGTTTTTTGCAATTTTCACCCCGAGTGTGCTGGGTATGCTCAGACGTGAGTCCCAGGCTCTCCACACCACTGGAGTCAAGCTATCCAGGCTGATGAAGGCTGATAGCCAGAAAGCGGTCCTTGGATGCTTGATTCCGGTCTGGGAAAGACATGGCTTGGTAGTTCGGACTGGACTGTTCCCATGAGGCACAGGGTCAGAGCTGATTTGCATATAGCCAGTGTCTAACCCAGGGTGGTGTGGAGTGCAAAAAAATGATGGATTTAGGCCCATATCTCTGTACTGGGGTGAATGTATGACATTGTTCTACATTCTGTCCATCAACTGTGTTTTTTGCAATTTTCACCCCGAGTGTGCTGGGTATGCTCAGACGTGAGTCCCAGGCTCTCCACAACACTGGAGTCAAGCTATCCAGGCTGATGAAGGCTGATAGCCAGAAACCGGTCCTTGGATGCTTGATTCCGGTCTGGGAAAGACATGGCTTGGTTGTTCGGACTGGACTGTTCCCATGAGGCACAGGGTCAGAGCTGACTTGCATATAGCCAGTGTCTAACCCAGGGTGGTGTGGAGTGCAAAAAAATGATGGATTTAGGCCCAGATCTCTGTACTGGGGTGAATGTATGACATTGTTCTACATTCTGTCCATCAACTGTGTTTTTTGCAATTTTCACCCCGAGTGTGCTGGGTATGCTCAGACGTGAGTCCCAGGCTCTCCACACTACTGGAGTCAAGCTATCCAGGCTGATGAAGGCTGATAGCCAGAAACCGGTCCTTGGATGCTTGATTCCGGTCTGGGAAAGACATGGCTTGGTAGTTCGGACTGGACTGTTCCCATGAGGCACAGGGTCAGAGCTGATTTGCATATAGCCAGTGTCTAACCCAGGGTGGTGTGGAGTGCAAAACAATGATGGATTTAGGCCCAGATCTCTGTACTGGGGTGAATGTATGACATTGTTCTACATTCTGTCCATCAACTGTGTTTTTTGCAATTTTCACCCCGAGTGTGCTGGGTATGCTCAGACGTGAGTCCCAGGCTCTCCACACTACTGGAGTCAAGCTATCCAGGCTGATGAAGGCTGATAGCCAGAAACCGGTCCTTGGATGCTTGATTCCGGTCTGGGAAAGACATGGCTTGGTAGTTCGGACTGGACTGTTCCCATGAGGCACAGGGTCAGAGCTGATTTGCATATAGCCAGTGTCTAACCCAGGGTGGTGTGGAGTGCAAAAAAATGATGGATTTAGGCCCAGATCTCTGTACTGGGGTGAATGTATGACATTGTTCTACATTCTGTCCATCAACTGTGTTTTTTGCAATTTTCACCCCGAGTGTGCTGGGTATGCTCAGACGTGAGTCCCAGGCTCTCCACACCACTGGAGTCAAGCTATCCAGGCTGATGAAGGCTGATAGCCAGAAACCGGTCCTTGGATGCTTGATTCCGGTCTGGGAAAGACATGGCTTGGTAGGTCGGACTGGACTGTTCCCATGAGGCACAGGGTCAGAGCTGATTTGCATATAGCCAGTGTCTAACCCAGGGTGGTGTGGAGTGCAAAAAAATGATGGATTTAGGCCCAGATCTCTGTACTGGGGTGAATGTATGACATTGTTCTACATTCTGACCATCAACTGTGTTTTTTGCAATTTTCACCCCGAGTGTGCTGGGTATGCTCAGACGTGAGTCCCAGGCTCTCCACACCACTGGAGTCAAGCTATCCAGGCTGATGAAGGCTGATAGCCAGAAACCGGTCCTTGGATGCTTGATTCCGGTCTGGGGAAGACATGGCTTGGTAGTTCGGACTGGACTGTTCACATGAGGCACAGGGTCAGAGCTGATTTGCATATAGCTAGTGTCTAACCCAGGGTGGTGTGGAGTGCAAAAAATGATGGATTTAGGCCCAGATCTCTGTACTGGGGTGAATGTATGACATTGTTCTACATTCTGTCCATCAACTGTGTTTTTTTCAATTTTCACCCCGAGTGTGCTGGGTATGATCAGACGTGAGTCCCAGGCTCTCCACACCACTGGAGTCAAGCTATCCAGGCTGATGAAGGCTGATAGCCAGAAACCGGTCCTTGGATGCTTGATTCCGGTCTGGGAAAGACATGGCTTGGTAGTTCGGACTGGACTGTTCCCATGAGGCACAGGGTCAGAGCTGATTTGCATATAGCCAGTGTCTAACCCAGGTTGGTGTGGAGTGCAAAACAATGATGGATTTAGGCCCAGATCTCTGTACTGGGGTGAATGTATGACATTGTTCTACATTCTGTCCATCAACTGTGTTTTTTGCAATTTTCACCCTGAGTGTGCTGGGTATGCTCAGACGTGAGTCCCAGGCTCTCCACACCACTGGAGTCAAGCTATCCAGGCTGATAGCCAGAAACCGGTCCTTGGATGCTTGATTCCGGTCTGGGAAAGACATGGCTTGGTAGTTCGGACTGGACTGTTCCCATGAGGCACAGGGTCAGAGCTGATTTGCATATAGCCAGTGTCTAACCCAGGGTGGTGTGGAGTGCAAAAAAATGATGGATTTAGGCCCAGATCTCTGTACTGGGGTGAATGTATGACATTGTTCTACATTCTGACCATCAACTGTGTTTTTTGCAATTTTCACCCCGAGTGTGCTGGGTATGCTCAGACGTGAGTCCCAGGCTCTCCACACCACTGGAGTCAAGCTATCCAGGCTGATGAAGGCTGATAGCCAGAAACCGGTCCTTGGATGCTTGATTCCGGTCTGGGGAAGACATGGCTTGGTAGTTCGGACTGGACTGTTCCCATGAGGCACAGGGTCAGAGCTGATTTGCATATAGCCAGTGTCTAACCCAGGGTGGTGTGGAGTGCAAAAAATGATGGATTTAGGCCCAGATCTCTGTACTGGGGTGAATGTATGACATTGTTCTACATTCTGACCATCAACTGTGTTTTTTGCAATTTTCACCCCGAGTGTGCTGGGTATGCTCAGACGTGAGTCCCAGGCTCTCCACACCACTGGAGTCAAGCTATCCAGGCTGATGAAGGCTGATAGCCAGAAACCGGTCCTTGGATGCTTGATTCCGGTCTGGGAAAGACATGGCTTGGTAGTTCGGACTGGACTGTTCCCATGAGGCACAGGGTCAGAGCTGATTTGCATATAGCCAGTGTCTAACCCAGGGTGGTGTGGAGTGCAAAGAAATGATGGATTTAGGCCCAGATCTCTGTACTGGGGTGAATGTATGACATTGTTCTACATTCTGACCATCAACTGTGTTTTTTGCAATTTTCACACCGAGTGTGCTGGGTACGCTCATACGTGAGTCCCAGGCTCTCCACACCACTGGAGTCAAGCTATCCAGGCTGATGAAGGCTGATAGCCAGAAACCGGTCCTTGGATGCTTGATTCCGGTCTGGGAAAGACATGGCTTGGTAGTTCGGACTGGACTGTTCCCATGAGGCACAGGGTCAGAGCTGATTTGCATATAGCCAGTGTCTAACCCAGGGTGGTGTGGAGTGCAAAAAAATGATGGATTTAGGCCCAGATCTCTGTACTGGGGTGAATGTATGACATTGTTCTACATTCTGTCCATCAACTGTGTTTTTTGCAATTTTCACCCCGAGTGTGCTGGGTATGCTCAGACGTGAGTCCCAGGCTCTCCACACCACTGGAGTCAAGCTATCCAGGCTGATGAAGGCTGATAGCCAGAAAGCGGTCCTTGGATGCTTGATTCCGGTCTGGGAAAGACATGGCTTGGTAGTTCGGACTGGACTGTTCCCATGAGGCACAGGGTCAGAGCTGATTTGCATATAGCCAGTGTCTAACCCAGGGTGGTGTGGAGTGCAAAACAATGATGGATTTAGGCCCATATCTCTGTACTGGGGTGAATGTATGACATTGTTCTACATTCTGTCCATCAACTGTGTTTTTTGCAATTTTCACCCCGAGTGTGCTGGGTATGCTCAGACGTGAGTCCCAGGCTCTCCACAACACTGGAGTCAAGCTATCCAGGCTGATGAAGGCTGATAGCCAGAAACCTGTCCTTGGATGCTTGATTCCGGTCTGGGAAAGACATGGCTTGGTTGTTCGGACTGGACTGTTCCCATGAGGCACAGGGTCAGAGCTGACTTGCATATAGCCAGTGTCTAACCCAGGGTGGTGTGGAGTGCAAAAAAATGATGGATTTAGGCCCAGATCTCTGTACTGGGGTGAATGTATGACATTGTTCTACATTCTGTCCATCAACTGTGTTTTTTGCAATTTTCACCCCGAGTGTGCTGGGTATGCTCAGACGTGAGTCCCAGGCTCTCCACACTACTGGAGTCAAGCTATCCAGGCTGATGAAGGCTGATAGCCAGAAACCGGTCCTTGGATGCTTGATTCCGGTCTGGGAAAGACATGGCTTGGTAGTTCGGACTGGACTGTTCCCATGAGGCACAGGGTCAGAGCTGATTTGCATATAGCCAGTGTCTAACCCAGGGTGGTGTGGAGTGCAAAACAATGATGGATTTAGGCCCAGATCTCTGTACTGGGGTGAATGTATGACATTGTTCTACATTCTGTCCATCAACTGTGTTTTTTGCAATTTTCACCCCGAGTGTGCTGGGTATGCTCAGACGTGAGTCCCAGGCTCTCCACACTACTGGAGTCAAGCTATCCAGGCTGATGAAGGCTGATAGCCAGAAACCGGTCCTTGGATGCTTGATTCCGGTCTGGGAAAGACATGGCTTGGTAGTTCGGACTGGACTGTTCCCATGAGGCACAGGGTCAGAGCTGATTTGCATATAGCCAGTGTCTAACCCAGGGTGGTGTGGAGTGCAAAAAAATGATGGATTTAGGCCCAGATCTCTGTACTGGGGTGAATGTATGACATTGTTCTACATTCTGTCCATCAACTGTGTTTTTTGCAATTTTCACCCCGAGTGTGCTGGGTATGCTCAGACGTGAGTCCCAGGCTCTCCACACCACTGGAGTCAAGCTATCCAGGCTGATGAAGGCTGATAGCCAGAAACCGGTCCTTGGATGCTTGATTCCGGTCTGGGAAAGACATGGCTTGGTAGTTCGGACTGGACTGTTCCCATGAGGCACAGGGTCAGAGCTGATTTGCATATAGCCAGTGTCTAACCCAGGGTGGTGTGGAGTGCAAAAAAATGATGGATTTAGGCCCAGATCTCTGTACTGGGGTGAATGTATGACATTGTTCTACATTCTGTCCATCAACTGTGTTTTTTGCAATTTTCACCCCGAGTGTGCTGGGTATGCTCAGACGTGAGTCCCAGGCTCTCCACACCACTGGAGTCAAGCTATCCAGGCTGATGAAGGCTGATAGCCAGAAACCGGTCCTTGGATGCTTGATTCCGGTCTGGGAAAGACATGGCTTGGTAGGTCGGACTGGACTGTTTCCATGAGGCACAGGGTCAGAGCTGATTTGCATATAGCCAGTGTCTAACCCAGGGTGGTGTGGAGTGCAAAAAAATGATGGATTTAGGCCCAGATCTCTGTACTGGGGTGAATGTATGACATTGTTCTACATTCTGACCATCAACTGTGTTTTTTGCAATTTTCACCCCGAGTGTGCTGGGTATGCTCAGACGTGAGTCCCAGGCTCTCCACACCACTGGAGTCAAGCTATCCAGGCTGATGAAGGCTGATAGCCAGAAACCGGTCCTTGGATGCTTGATTCCGGTCTGGGGAAGACATGGCTTGGTAGTTCGGACTGGACTGTTCACATGAGGCACAGGGTCAGAGCTGATTTGCATATAGCCAGTGTCTAACCCAGGGTGGTGTGGAGTGCAAAAAATGATGGATTTAGGCCCAGATCTCTGTACTGGGGTGAATGTATGACATTGTTCTACATTCTGACCATCAACTGTGTTTTTTGCAATTTTCACCCCGAGTGTGCTGGGTATGCTCAGACGTGAGTCCCAGGCTCTCCACACCACTGGAGTCAAGCTATCCAGGCTGATGAAGGCTGATAGCCAGAAACCGGTCCTTGGATGCTTGATTCCGGTCTGGGAAAGACATGGCTTGGTAGTTCGGACTGGACTGTTCCCATGAGGCACAGGGTCAGAGCTGATTTGCATATAGCCAGTGTCTAACCCAGGGTGGTGTGGAGTGCAAAACAATGATGGATTTAGCCCCAGATCTCTGTACTGGGGTGAATGTATGACATTGTTCTACATTCTGTCCATCAACTGTGTTTTTTGCAATTTTCACCCCGAGTGTGCTGGGTATGCTCAGACGTGAGTCCCAGGCTCTCCACACCACTGGAGTCAAGCTAGCCAGGCTGATGAAGGCTGATAGCCAGAAACCGGTCCTTGGATGCTTGATTCCGGTCTGGGAAAGACATGGCTTGGTAGTTCGGACTGGACTGTTCCCATGAGGCACAGGGTCAGAGCTGACTTGCATATAGCCAGTGTCTAACCCAGGGTGGTGTGGAGTGCAAAAAAATGATGGATTTAGGCCCAGATCTCTGTACTGGGGTGAATGTATGACATTGTTCTACATTCTGTCCATCAACTGTGTTTTTTGCAATTTTCACCCCGAGTGTGCTGGGTATGCTCAGACGTGAGTCCCAGGCTCTCCACACTACTGGAGTCAAGCTATCCAGGCTGATGAAGGCTGATAGACAGAAACCGGTCCTTGGATGCTTGATTCCGGTCTGGGAAAGACATGGCTTGGTAGTTCGGACTGGACTGTTCCCATGAGGCACAGGGTCAGAGCTGATTTGCATATAGCCAGTGTCTAACCCAGGGTGGTGTGGAGTGCAAAACAATGATGGATTTAGGCCCATATCTCTGTACTGGGGTGAATGTATGACATTGTTCTACATTCTGTCCATCAACTGTGTTTTTTGCAATTTTCACCCCGAGTGTGCTGGGTATGCTCAGACGTGAGTCCCAGGCTCTCCACAACACTGGAGTCAAGCTATCCAGGCTGATGAAGGCTGATAGCCAGAAACCGGTCCTTGGATGCTTGATTCCGGTCTGGGAAAGACATGGCTTGGTTGTTCGGACTGGACTGTTCCCATGAGGCACAGGGTCAGAGCTGACTTGCATATAGCCAGTGTCTAACCCAGGGTGGTGTGGAGTGCAAAAAAATGATGGATTTAGGCCCAGATCTCTGTACTGGGGTGAATGTATGACATTGTTCTACATTCTGTCCATCAACTGTGTTTTTTGCAATTTTCACCCCGAGTGTGCTGGGTATGCTCAGACGTGAGTCCCAGGCTCTCCACACTACTGGAGTCAAGCTATCCAGGCTGATGAAGGCTGATAGCCAGAAACCGGTCCTTGGATGCTTGATTCCGGTCTGGGAAAGACATGGCTTGGTAGTTCGGACTGGACTGTTCCCATGAGGCACAGGGTCAGAGCTGATTTGCATATAGCCAGTGTCTAACCCAGGGTGGTGTGGAGTGCAAAACAATGATGGATTTAGGCCCAGATCTCTGTACTGGGGTGAATGTATGACATTGTTCTACATTCTGTCCATCAACTGTGTTTTTTGCAATTTTCACCCCGAGTGTGCTGGGTATGCTCAGACGTGAGTCCCAGGCTCTCCACACTACTGGAGTCAAGCTATCCAGGCTGATGAAGGCTGATAGCCAGAAACCGGTCCTTGGATGCTTGATTCCGGTCTGGGAAAGACATGGCTTGGTAGTTCGGACTGGACTGTTCCCATGAGGCACAGGGTCAGAGCTGATTTGCATATAGCCAGTGTCTAACCCAGGGTGGTGTGGAGTGCAAAAAAATTATGGATTTAGGCCCAGATCTCTGTACTGGGGTGAATGTATGACATTGTTCTACATTCTGTCCATCAACTGTGTTTTTTGCAATTTTCACCCCGAGTGTGCTGGGTATGCTCAGACGTGAGTCCCAGGCTCTCCACACCACTGGAGTCAAGCTATCCAGGCTGATGAAGGCTGATAGCCAGAAACCGGTCCTTGGATGCTTGATTCCGGTCTGGGAAAGACATGGCTTGGTAGTTCGGACTGGACTGTTCCCATGAGGCACAGGGTCAGAGCTGATTTGCATATAGCCAGTGTCTAACCCAGGGTGGTGTGGAGTGCAAAAAAATGATGGATTTAGGCCCAGATCTCTGTACTGGGGTGAATGTATGACATTGTTCTACATTCTGTCCATCAACTGTGTTTTTTGCAATTTTCACCCCGAGTGTGCTGGGTATGCTCAGACGTGAGTCCCAGGCTCTCCACACCACTGGAGTCAAGCTATCCAGGCTGATGAAGGCTGATAGCCAGAAACCGGTCCTTGGATGCTTGATTCCGGTCTGGGAAAGACATGGCTTGGTAGGTCGGACTGGACTGTTCCCATGAGGCACAGGGTCAGAGCTGATTTGCATATAGCCAGTGTCTAACCCAGGGTGGTGTGGAGTGCAAAAAATGATGGATTTAGGCCCAGATCTCTGTACTGGGGTGAATGTATGACATTGTTCTACATTCTGACCATCAACTGTGTTTTTTGCAATTTTCACCCCGAGTGTGCTGGGTATGCTCAGACGTGAGTCCCAGGCTCTCCACACCACTGGAGTCAAGCTATCCAGGCTGATGAAGGCTGATAGCCAGAAACCGGTCCTTGGATGCTTGATTCCGGTCTGGGAAAGACATGGCTTGGTAGTTCGGACTGGACTGTTCCCATGAGGCACAGGGTCAGAGCTGATTTGCATATAGCCAGTGTCTAACCCAGGGTGGTGTGGAGTGCAAAACAATGATGGATTTAGCCCCAGATCTCTGTACTGGGGTGAATGTATGACATTGTTCTACATTCTGTCCATCAACTGTGTTTTTTGCAATTTTCACCCCGAGTGTGCTGGGTATGCTCAGACGTGAGTCCCAGGCTCTCCACACCACTGGAGTCAAGCTAGCCAGGCTGATGAAGGCTGATAGCCAGAAACCGGTCCTTGGATGCTTGATTCCGGTCTGGGAAAGACATGGCTTGGTAGTTCGGACTGGACTGTTCCCATGAGGCACAGGGTCAGAGCTGACTTGCATATAGCCAGTGTCTAACCCAGGGTGGTGTGGAGTGCAAAAAAATGATGGATTTAGGCCCAGATCTCTGTACTGGGGTGAATGTATGACATTGTTCTACATTCTGTCCATCAACTGTGTTTTTTGCAATTTTCACCCCGAGTGTGCTGGGTATGCTCAGACGTGAGTCCCAGGCTCTCCACACTACTGGAGTCAAGCTATCCAGGCTGATGAAGGCTGATAGACAGAAACCGGTCCTTGGATGCTTGATTCCGGTCTGGGAAAGACATGGCTTGGTAGTTCGGACTGGACTGTTCCCATGAGGCACAGGGTCAGAGCTGATTTGCATATAGCCAGTGTCTAACCCAGGGTGGTGTGGAGTGCAAAAAAATGATGGATTTAGGCCCAGATCTCTGTACTGGGGTGAATGTATGACATTGTTCTACATTCTGTCCATCAACTGTGTTTTTTGCAATTTTCACCCCGAGTGTGCTGGGTATGCTCAGACGTGAGTCCCAGGCTCTCCACACCACTGGAGTCAAGCTATCCAGGCTGATGAAGGCTGATAGCCAGAAACCGGTCCTTGGATGCTTGATTCCGGTCTGGGAAAGACATGGCTTGGTAGTTCGGACTGGACTGTTCCCATGAGGCACAGGGTCAGAGCTGATTTGCATATAGCCAGTGTCTAACCCAGGGTGGTGTGGAGTGCAAAAAAATGATGGATTTAGGCCCAGATCTCTGTACTGGGGTGAATGTATGACATTGTTCTACATTCTGTCCATCAACTGTGTTTTTTGCAATTTTCACCCCGAGTGTGCTGGGTATGCTCAGACGTGAGTCCCAGGCTCTCCACACCACTGGAGTCAAGCTATCCAGGCTGATGAAGGCTGATAGCCAGAAACCAGTCCTTGGATGCTTGATTCCGGTCTGGGAAAGACATGGCTTGGTAGGTCGGACTGGACTGTTCCCATGAGGCACAGGGTCAGAGCTGATTTGCATATAGCCAGTGTCTAACCCAGGGTGGTGTGGAGTGCAAAAAAATGATGGATTTAGGCCCAGATCTCTGTACTGGGGTGAATGTATGACATTGTTCTACATTCTGACCATCAACTGTGTTTTTTGCAATTTTCACCCCGAGTGTGCTGGGTATGCTCAGACGTGAGTCCCAGGCTCTCCACACCACTGGAGTCAAGCTATCCAGGCTGATGAAGGCTGATAGCCAGAAACCGGTCCTTGGATGCTTGATTCCGGTCTGGGAAAGACATGGCTTGGTAGTTCGGACTGGACTGTTCCCATGAGGCACAGGGTCAGAGCTGATTTGCATATAGGCAGTGTCTAACCCAGGGTGGTGTGGAGTGCAAAACAATGATGGATTTAGCCCCAGATCTCTGTACTGGGGTGAATGTATGACATTGTTCTACATTCTGTCCATCAACTGTGTTTTTTGCAATTTTCACGCCGAGTGTGCTGGGTATGCTCAGACGTGAGTCCCAGGCTCTCCACACCACTGGAGTCAAGCTAGCCAGGCTGATGAAGGCTGATAGCCAGAAACCGGTCCTTGGATGCTTGATTCCGGTCTGGGAAAGACATGGCTTGGTAGTTCGGACTGGACTGTTCCCATGAGGCACAGGGTCAGAGCTGATTTGCATATAGCCAGTGTCTAACCCAGGGTGGTGTGGAGTGCACAAAAATGATGGATTTAGGCCCAGATCTCTGTACTGGGGTGAATGTATGACATTGTTCTACATTCTGTCCATCAACTGTGTTTTTTGCAATTTTCACCCCGAGTGTGCTGGGTATGCTCAGACGTGAGTCCCAGGCTCTCCACACCACTGGAGTCAAGCTATCCAGGCTGATGAAGGCTGATAGCCAGAAACCGGTCCTTGGATGCTTGATTCCGGTCTGGGAAAGACATGGCTTGGTAGTTCGGACTGGACTGTTCCCATGAGGCACAGGGTCAGAGCTGATTTGCATATAGCCAGTGTCTAACCCAGGGTGGTGTGGAGTGCAAAAAAATGATGGATTTAGGCCCAGATCTCTGTACTGGGGTGAATGTATGACATTGTTCTACATTCTGTCCATCAACTGTGTTTTTTGCAATTTTCACCCCGAGTGTGCTGGGTATGCTCAGACGTGAGTCCCAGGCTCTCCACACCACTGGAGTCAAGCTATCCAGGCTGATGAAGGCTGATAGCCAGAAACCGGTCCTTGGATGCTTGATTCCGGTCTGGGAAAGACATGGCTTGGTAGTTCGGACTGGACTGTTCCCATGAGGCACAGGGTCAGAGCTGATTTGCATATAGCCAGTGTCTAACCCAGGTTGGTGTGGAGTGCAAAACAATGATGGATTTAGGCCCAGATCTCTGTACTGGGGTGAATGTATGACATTGTTCTACATTCTGTCCATCAACTGTGTTTTTTGCAATTTTCACCCTGAGTGTGCTGGGTATGCTCAGACGTGAGTCCCAGGCTCTCCACACCACTGGAGTCAAGCTATCCAGGCTGATAGCCAGAAACCGGTCCTTGGATGCTTGATTCCGGTCTGGGAAAGACATGGCTTGGTAGTTCGGACTGGACTGTTCCCATGAGGCACAGGGTCAGAGCTGATTTGCATATAGCCAGTGTCTAACCCAGGGTGGTGTGGAGTGCAAAAAAATGATGGATTTAGGCCCAGATCTCTGTACTGGGATGAATGTATGACATTGTTCTACATTCTGACCATCAACTGTGTTTTTTGCAATTTTTACCCCGAGTGTGCTGGGTATGCTCAGACGTGAGTCCCAGGCTCTCCACACCACTGGAGTCAAGCTATCCAGGCTGATGAAGGCTGATAGCCAGAAACCGGTCCTTGGATGCTTGATTCCGGTCTGGGAAAGACATGGCTTGGTACTGGTAGTTCGGACTGGACTGTTCCCATGAGGCACAGGGTCAGAGCTGATTTGCATATAGCCAGTGTCTAACCCAGGGTGGTGTGGAGTGCAAAAAAATGATGGATTTAGGCCCAGATCTCTGTACTGGGGTGAATGTATGACATTGTTCTACATTCTGACCATCAACTGTGTTTTTTGCAATTTTCACCCCGAGTGTGCTGGGTATGCTCAGACGTGAGTCCCAGGCTCTCCACACCACTGGAGTCAAGCTATCCAGGCTGATGAAGGCTGATAGCCAGAAACCGGTCCTTGGATGCTTGATTCCGGTCTGGGAAAGACATGGCTTGGTAGTTCGGACTGGACTGTTCCCATGAGGCACAGGGTCAGAGCTGATTTGCATATAGCCAGTGTCTAACCCAGGGTGGTGAGGAGTGCAAAACAATGATGGATTTAGGCCCAGATCTCTGTACTGGGGTGAATGTATGACATTGTTCTACATTCTGTCCATCAACTGTGTTTTTTGCAATTTTCACCCCCTAGTGTGCTGGGTATGCTCAGACGTGAGTCCCAGGCTCTCCACAACACTGGAGTCAAGCTATCCAGGCTGATGAAGGCTGATAGCCAGAAACCGGTCCTTGGATGCTTGATTCCGGTCTGGGAAAGACATGGCTTGGTTGTTCGGACTGGACTGTTCCCATGAGGCACAGGGTCAGAGCTGACTTGCATATAGCCAGTGTCTAACCCAGGGTGGTGTGGAGTGCAAAAAAATGATGGATTTAGGCCCAGATCTCTGTACTGGGGTGAATGTATGACATTGTTCTACATTCTGTCCATCAACTGTGTTTTTTGCAATTTTCACCCCGAGTGTGCTGGGTATGCTCAGACGTGAGTCCCAGGCTCTCCACACTACTGGAGTCAAGCTATCCAGGCTGATGCAGGCTGATAGCCAGAAACCGGTCCTTGGATGCTTGATTCCGGTCTGGAAAAGACATGGCTTGGTAGTTCGGACTGGACTGTTCCCATGAGGCACAGGGTCAGAGCTGATTTGCATATAGCTAGTGTCTAACCCAGTGTGGTGTGGAGTGCAAAACAATGATGGATTTAGGCCCAGATCTCTGTACTGGGGTGAATGTATGACATTGTTCTACATTCTGTCCATCAACTGTGTTTTTTGCAATTTTCACCCCGAGTGTGCTGGGTATGCTCAGACGTGAGTCCCAGGCTCTCCACACTACTGGAGTCAAGCTATCCAGGCTGATGAAGGCTGATAGCCAGAAACCGGTCCTTGGATGCTTGATTCCGGTCTGGGAAAGACATGGCTTGGTAGTTCGGACTGGACTGTTCCCATGAGGCACAGGGTCAGAGCTGATTTGCATATAGCCAGTGTCTAACCCAGGGTGGTGTGGAGTGCAAAAAAAATGATGGATTTAGGCCCAGATCTCTGTACTGGGGTGAATGTATGACATTGTTCTACATTCTGTCCATCAACTGTGTTTTTTGCAATTTTCACCCGAGTGTGCTGGGTATGCTCAGACGTGAGTCCCAGGCTCTCCACACCACTGGAGTCAAGCTATCCAGGCTGATGAAGGCTGATAGCCAGAAACCGGTCCTTGGATGCTTGATTCCGGTCTGGAAAAGACATGGCTTGGTAGTTCGGACTGGACTGTTCCCATGAGGCACAGGGTCAGAGCTGATTTGCAAATAGCTAGTGTCTAACCCAGGGTGGTGTGGAGTGCAAAACAATGATGGATTTAGGCCCAGATCTCTGTACTGGGGTGAATGTATGACATTGTTCTACATTCTGTCCATCAACTGTGTTTTTTGCAATTTTCACCCCGAGTGTGCTGGGTATGCTCAGACGTGAGTCCCAGGCTCTCCACACTACTGGAGTCAAGCTATCCAGGCTGATGAAGGCTGATAGCCAGAAACCGGTCCTTGGATGCTTGATTCCGGTCTGGGAAAGACATGGCTTGGTAGTTCGGACTGGACTGTTCCCATGAGGCACAGGGTCAGAGCTGATTTGCATATAGCCAGTGTCTAACCCAGGGTGGTGTAAAGTGCAAAAAAAATGATGGATTTAGGCCCAGATCTCTGTACTGGGGTGAATGTATGACATTGTTCTACATTCTGTCCATCAACTGTGTTTTTTGCAATTTTCACCCGAGTGTGCTGGATATGCTCAGACGTGAGTCCCAGGCTCTCCACACCACTGGAGTCAAGCTATCCAGGCTGATGAAGGCTGATAGCCAGAAACCGGTCCTTGGATGCTTGATTCCGGTCTGGGAAAGACATGGCTTGGTAGTTCGGACTGGACTGTTCCCATGAGGCACAGGG
The DNA here is from genome assembly GCF_964261635.1 of Lissotriton helveticus. NCBI lineage: Eukaryota > Metazoa > Chordata > Amphibia > Caudata > Salamandridae > Lissotriton > Lissotriton helveticus. Next base: position 1,297,499,648 of record NC_136061.1, read on the forward strand.
TCAGAGCTGATTTGCATATAGCCAGTGTCTAACCCAGGGTGGTGTGGAGTGCACAAAAATGATGGATTTAGGCCCAGATCTCTGTACTGGGGTGAATGTATGACATTGTTCTACATTCTGTCCATCAACTGTGTTTTTTGCAATTTTCACCCCGAGTGTGCTGGGTATGCTCAGACGTGAGTCCCAGGCTCTCCACACCACTGGAGTCAAGCTATCCAGGCTGATGAAGGCTGATAGCCAGAAACCGGTCCTTGGATGCTTGATTCCGGTCTGGGAAAGACATGGCTTGGTAGTTCGGACTGGACTGTTCCCATGAGGCACAGGGTCAGAGCTGATTTGCATATAGCCAGTGTCTAACCCAGGGTGGTGTGGAGTGCAAAAAAATGATGGATTTAGGCCCAGATCTCTGTACTGGGGTGAATGTATGACATTGTTCTACATTCTGTCCATCAACTGTGTTTTTTGCAATTTTCACCCCGAGTGTGCTGGGTATGCTCAGACGTGAGTCCCAGGCTCTCCACACCACTGGAGTCAAGCTATCCAGGCTGATGAAGGCTGATAGCCAGAAACCGGTCCTTGGATGCTTGATTCCGGTCTGGGAAAGACATGGCTTGGTAGTTCGGACTGGACTGTTCCCATGAGGCACAGGGTCAGAGCTGATTTGCATATAGCCAGTGTCTAACCCAGGTTGGTGTGGAGTGCAAAACAATGATGGATTTAGGCCCAGATCTCTGTACTGGGGTGAATGTATGACATTGTTCTACATTCTGTCCATCAACTGTGTTTTTTGCAATTTTCACCCTGAGTGTGCTGGGTATGCTCAGACGTGAGTCCCAGGCTCTCCACACCACTGGAGTCAAGCTATCCAGGCTGATAGCCAGAAACCGGTCCTTGGATGCTTGATTCCGGTCTGGGAAAGACATGGCTTGGTAGTTCGGACTGGACTGTTCCTATGAGGCACAGGGTCAGAGCTGATTTGCATATAGCCAGTGTCTAACCCAGGGTGGTGTGGAGTGCAAACAAATGATGGATTTAGGCCCAGATCTCTGTACTGGGGTGAATGTATGACATTGTTCTACATTCTGTCCATCAACTGTGTTTTTTGCAATTTTCACCCCGAGTGTGCTGGGTATGCTCAGACGTGAGTCCCAGGCTCTCCACACCACTGGAGTCAAGCTATCCAGGCTGATCAAGGCTGATAGCCAGAAACCGGTCCTTGGATGCTTGATTCCGGTCTGGGAAAGACATGGCTTGGTAGTTCGGACTGGACTGTTCCCATGAGGCACAGGGTCAGAGCTGATTTGCATATAGCCAGTGTCTAACCCAGGGTGGTGTGGAGTGCAAAAAAATGATGGATTTAGGCCCAGATCTCTGTACTGGGGTGAATGTATGACATTGTTCTACATTCTGACCATCAACTGTGTTTTTTGCAATTTTCACCCCGAGTGTGCTGGGTATGCTCAGACGTGAGTCCCAGGCTCTCGACACCACTGGAGTCAAGCTATCCAGGCTGATGAAGGCTGATAGCCAGAAACCGGTCCTTGGATGCTTGATTCCGGTCTGGGAAAGACATGGCTTGGTAGTTCGGACTGGACTGTTCCCATGAGGCACAGGGTCAGAGCTGATTTGCATATAGCCAGTGTCTAACCCAGGGTGGTGAGGAGTGCAAAACAATGATGGATTTAGGCCCAGATCTCTGTACTGGAGTGAATGTATGACATTGTTCTACATTCTGTCCATCAACTGTGTTTTTTGCAATTTTCACCCCGAGTGTGCTGGGTATGCTCAGACGTGAGTCCCAGGCTCTCCACAACACTGGAGTCAAGCTATCCAGGCTGATGAAGGCTGATAGCCAGAAACCGGTCCTTGGATGCTTGATTCCGGTCTGGGAAAGACATGGCTTGGTTGTTCGGACTGGACTGTTCCCATGAGGCACAGGGTCAGAGCTGACTTGCATATAGCCAGTGTCTAACCCAGGGTGGTGTGGAGTGCAAAAAAATGATGGATTTAGGCCCAGATCTCTGTACTGGGGTGAATGTATGACATTGTTCTACATTCTGTCCATCAACTGTGTTTTTTGCAATTTTCACCCCGAGTGTGCTGGGTATGCTCAGACGTGAGTCCCAGGCTCTCCACACTACTGGAGTCAAGCTATCCGGGCTGATGAAGGCTGATAGCCAGAAACCGGTCCTTGGATGCTTGATTCCGGTCTGGAAAAGACATGGCTTGGTAGTTCGGACTGGACTGTTCCCATGAGGCACAGGGTCAGAGCTGATTTGCATATAGCTAGTGTCTAACCCAGGGTGGTGTGGAGTGCAAAACAATGATGGATTTAGGCCCAGATCTCTGTACTGGGGTGAATGTATGACATTGTTCTACATTCTGTCCATCAACTGTGTTTTTTGCAATTTTCACCCCGAGTGTGCTGGGTATGCTCAGACGTGAGTCCCAGGCTCTCCACACTACTGGAGTCAAGCTATCCAGGCTGATGAAGGCTGATAGCCAGAAACCGGTCCTTGGATGCTTGATTCCGGTCTGGGAAAGACATGGCTTGGTAGTTCGGACTGGACTGTTCCCATGAGGCACAGGGTCAGAGCTGATTTGCATATAGCCAGTGTCTAACCCAGGGTGGTGTGGAGTGCAAAAAAAATGATGGATTTAGGCCCAGATCTCTGTACTGGGGTGAATGTATGACATTGTTCTACATTCTGTCCATCAACTGTGTTTTTTGCAATTTTCACCCGAGTGTGCTGGATATGCTCAGACGTGAGTCCCAGGCTCTCCACACCACTGGAGTCAAGCTATCCAGGCTGATGAAGGCTGATAGCCAGAAACCGGTCCTTGGATGCTTGATTCCGGTCTGGGAAAGACATGGCTTGGTAGTTCGGACTGGACTGTTCCCATGAGGCACAGGGTCAGAGCTGATTTGCATATAGCCAGTGTCTAACCCAGGGTGGTGTGGAGTGCACAAAAATGATGGATTTAGGCCCAGATCTCTGTACTGGGGTGAATGTATGACATTGTTCTACATTCTGTCCATCAACTGTGTTTTTTGCAATTTTCACCCCGAGTGTGCTGGGTATGCTCAGACGTGAGTCCCAGGCTCTCCACACCACTGGAGTCAAGCTATCCAGGCTGATGAAGGCTGATAGCCAGAAACCGGTCCTTGGATGCTTGATTCCGGTCTGGGAAAGACATGGCTTGGTAGTTCGGACTGGACTGTTCCCATGAGGCACAGGGTCAGAGCTGATTTGCATATAGCCAGTGTCTAACCCAGGGTGGTGTGGAGTGCAAAAAAATGATGGATTTAGGCCCAGATCTCTGTACTGGGGTGAATGTATGACATTGTTCTACATTCTGTCCATCAACTGTGTTTTTTGCAATTTTCACCCCGAGTGTGCTGGGTATGCTCAGACGTGAGTCCCAGGCTCTCCACACCACTGGAGTCAAGCTATCCAGGCTGATGAAGGCTGATAGCCAGAAACCGGTCCTTGGATGCTTGATTCCGGTCTGGGAAAGACATGGCTTGGTAGTTCGGACTGGACTGTTCCCATGAGGCACAGGGTCAGAGCTGATTTGCATATAGCCAGTGTCTAACCCAGGTTGGTGTGGAGTGCAAAACAATGATGGATTTAGGCCCAGATCTCTGTACTGGGGTGAATGTATGACATTGTTCTACATTCTGTCCATCAACTGTGTTTTTTGCAATTTTCACCCTGAGTGTGCTGGGTATGCTCAGACGTGAGTCCCAGGCTCTCCACACCACTGGAGTCAAGCTATCCAGGCTGATAGCCAGAAACCGGTCCTTGGATGCTTGATTCCGGTCTGGGAAAGACATGGCTTGGTAGTTCGGACTGGACTGTTCCCATGAGGCACAGGGTCAGAGCTGATTTGCATATAGCCAGTGTCTAACCCAGGGTGGTGTGGAGTGCAAACAAATGATGGATTTAGGCCCAGATCTCTGTACTGGGGTGAATGTATGACATTGTTCTACATTCTGTCCATCAACTGTGTTTTTTGCAATTTTCACCCCGAGTGTGCTGGGTATGCTCAGACGTGAGTCCCAGGCTCTCCACACCACTGGAGTCAAGCTATCCAGGCTGATCAAGGCTGATAGCCAGAAACCGGTCCTTGGATGCTTGATTCCGGTCTGGGAAAGACATGGCTTGGTAGTTCGGACTGGACTGTTCCCATGAGGCACAGGGTCAGAGCTGATTTGCATATAGCCAGTGTCTAACCCAGGGTGGTGTGGAGTGCAAAAAAATGATGGATTTAGGCCCAGATCTCTGTACTGGGGTGAATGTATGACATTGTTCTACATTCTGACCATCAACTGTGTTTTTTGCAATTTTCACCCCGAGTGTGCTGGGTATGCTCAGACGTGAGTCCCAGGCTCTCGACACCACTGGAGTCAAGCTATCCAGGCTGATGAAGGCTGATAGCCAGAAACCGGTCCTTGGATGCTTGATTCCGGTCTGGGAAAGACATGGCTTGGTAGTTCGGACTGGACTGTTCCCATGAGGCACAGGGTCAGAGCTGATTTGCATATAGCCAGTGTCTAACCCAGGGTGGTGAGGAGTGCAAAACAATGATGGATTTAGGCCCAGATCTCTGTACTGGAGTGAATGTATGACATTGTTCTACATTCTGTCCATCAACTGTGTTTTTTGCAATTTTCACCCCGAGTGTGCTGGGTATGCTCAGACGTGAGTCCCAGGCTCTCCACAACACTGGAGTCAAGCTATCCAGGCTGATGAAGGCTGATAGCCAGAAACCGGTCCTTGGATGCTTGATTCCGGTCTGGGAAAGACATGGCTTGGTTGTTCGGACTGGACTGTTCCCATGAGGCACAGGGTCAGAGCTGACTTGCATATAGCCAGTGTCTAACCCAGGGTGGTGTGGAGTGCAAATAAATGATGGATTTAGGCCCAGATCTCTGTACTGGGGTGAATGTATGACATTGTTCTACATTCTGTCCATCAACTGTGTTTTTTGCAATTTTCACCCCGAGTGTGCTGGGTATGCTCAGACGTGAGTCCCAGGCTCTCCACACTACTGGAGTCAAGCTATCCGGGCTGATGAAGGCTGATAGCCAGAAACCGGTCCTTGGATGCTTGATTCCGGTCTGGAAAAGACATGGCTTGGTAGTTCGGACTGGACTGTTCCCATGAGGCACAGGGTCAGAGCTGATTTGCATATAGCTAGTGTCTAACCCAGGGTGGTGTGGAGTGCAAAACAATGATGGATTTAGGCCCAGATCTCTGTACTGGGGTGAATGTATGACATTGTTCTACATTCTGTCCATCAACTGTGTTTTTTGCAATTTTCACCCCGAGTGTGCTGGGTATGCTCAGACGTGAGTCCCAGGCTCTCCACACTACTGGAGTCAAGCTATCCAGGCTGATGAAGGCTGATAGCCAGAAACCGGTCCTTGGATGCTTGATTCCGGTCTGGGAAAGACATGGCTTGGTAGTTCGGACTGGACTGTTCCCATGAGGCACAGGGTCAGAGCTGATTTGCATATAGCCAGTGTCTAACCCAGGGTGGTGTGGAGTGCAAAAAAAATGATGGATTTAGGCCCAGATCTCTGTACTGGGGTGAATGTATGACATTGTTCTACATTCTGTCCATCAACTGTGTTTTTTGCAATTTTCACCCGAGTGTGCTGGGTATGCTCAGACGTGAGTCCCAGGCTCTCCACACCACTGGAGTCAAGCTATCCAGGCTGATGAAGGCTGATAGCCAGAAACCGGTCCTTGGATGCTTGATTCCGGTCTGGAAAAGACATGGCTTGGTAGTTCGGACTGGACTGTTCCCATGAGGCACAGGGTCAGAGCTGATTTGCATATAGCTAGTGTCTAACCCAGGGTGGTGTGGAGTGCAAAACAATGATGGATTTAGGCCCAGATCTCTGTACTGGGGTGAATGTATGACATTGTTCTACATTCTGTCCATCAACTGTGTTTTTTGCAATTTTCACCCCGAGTGTGCTGGGTATGCTCAGACGTGAGTCCCAGGCTCTCCACACTACTGGAGTCAAGCTATCCAGGCTGATGAAGGCTGATAGCCAGAAACCGGTCCTTGGATGCTTGATTCCGGTCTGGGAAAGACATGGCTTGGTAGTTCGGACTGGACTGTTCCCATGAGGCACAGGGTCAGAGCTGATTTGCATATAGCCAGTGTCTAACCCAGGGTGGTGTGGAGTGCAAAAAAAATGATGGATTTAGGCCCAGATCTCTGTACTGGGGTGAATGTATGACAATGTTCTACATTCTGTCCATCAACTGTGTTTTTTGCAATTTTCACCCGAGTGTGCTGGGTATGCTCAGACGTGAGTCCCAGGCTCTCCACACCACTGGAGTCAAGCTATCCAGGCTGATGAAGGCTGATAGCCAGAAACCGGTCCTTGGATGCTTGATTCCGGTCTGGAAAAGACATGGCTTGGTAGTTCGGACTGGACTGTTCCCATGAGGCACAGGGTCAGAGCTGATTTGCAAATAGCTAGTGTCTAACCCAGGGTGGTGTGGAGTGCAAAACAATGATGGATTTAGGCCCAGATCTCTGTACTGGGGTGAATGTATGACATTGTTCTACATTCTGTCCATCAACTGTGTTTTTTGCAATTTTCACCCCGAGTGTGCTGGGTATGCTCAGACGTGAGTCCCAGGCTCTCCACACTACTGGAGTCAAGCTATCCAGGCTGATGAAGGCTGATAGCCAGAAACCGGTCCTTGGATGCTTGATTCCGGTCTGGGAAAGACATGGCTTGGTAGTTCGGACTGGACTGTTCCCATGAGGCACAGGGTCAGAGCTGATTTGCATATAGCCAGTGTCTAACCCAGGGTGGTGTAAAGTGCAAAAAAAATGATGGATTTAGGCCCAGATCTCTGTACTGGGGTGAATGTATGACATTGTTCTACATTCTGTCCATCAACTGTGTTTTTTGCAATTTTCACCCGAGTGTGCTGGATATGCTCAGACGTGAGTCCCAGGCTCTCCACACCACTGGAGTCAAGCTATCCAGGCTGATGAAGGCTGATAGCCAGAAACCGGTCCTTGGATGCTTGATTCCGGTCTGGGAAAGACATGGCTTGGTAGTTCGGACTGGACTGTTCCCATGAGGCACAGGGTCAGAGCTGATTTGCATATAGCCAGTGTCTAACCCAGGGTGGTGTGGAGTGCACAAAAATGATGGATTTAGGCCCAGATCTCTGTACTGGGGTGAATGTATGACATTGTTCTACATTCTGTCCATCAACTGTGTTTTTTGCAATTTTCACCCCGAGTGTGCTGGGTATGCTCAGACGTGAGTCCCAGGCTCTCCACACCACTGGAGTCAAGCTATCCAGGCTGATGAAGGCTGATAGCCAGAAACCGGTCCTTGGATGCTTGATTCCGGTCTGGGAAAGACATGGCTTGGTAGTTCGGACTGGACTGTTCCCATGAGGCACAGGGTCAGAGCTGATTTGCATATAGCCAGTGTCTAACCCAGGGTGGTGTGGAGTGCAAAAAAATGATGGATTTAGGCCCAGATCTCTGTACTGGGGTGAATGTATGACATTGTTCTACATTCTGTCCATCAACTGTGTTTTTTGCAATTTTCACCCCGAGTGTGCTGGGTATGCTCAGACGTGAGTCCCAGGCTCTCCACACCACTGGAGTCAAGCTATCCAGGCTGATGAAGGCTGATAGCCAGAAACCGGTCCTTGGATGCTTGATTCCGGTCTGGGAAAGACATGGCTTGGTAGTTCGGACTGGACTGTTCCCATGAGGCACAGGGTCAGAGCTGATTTGCATATAGCCAGTGTCTAACCCAGGTTGGTGTGGAGTGCAAAACAATGATGGATTTAGGCCCAGATCTCTGTACTGGGGTGAATGTATGACATTGTTCTACATTCTGTCCATCAACTGTGTTTTTTGCAATTTTCACCCTGAGTGTGCTGGGTATGCTCAGACGTGAGTCCCAGGCTCTCCACACCACTGGAGTCAAGCTATCCAGGCTGATAGCCAGAAACCGGTCCTTGGATGCTTGATTCCGGTCTGGGAAAGACATGGCTTGGTAGTTCGGACTGGACTGTTCCCATGAGGCACAGGGTCAGAGCTGATTTGCATATAGCCAGTGTCTAACCCAGGGTGGTGTGGAGTGCAAACAAATGATGGATTTAGGCCCAGATCTCTGTACTGGGGTGAATGTATGACATTGTTCTACATTCTGTCCATCAACTGTGTTTTTTGCAATTTTCACCCCGAGTGTGCTGGGTATGCTCAGACGTGAGTCCCAGGCTCTCCACACCACTGGAGTCAAGCTATCCAGGCTGATCAAGGCTGATAGCCAGAAACCGGTCCTTGGATGCTTGATTCCGGTCTGGGAAAGACATGGCTTGGTAGTTCGGACTGGACTGTTCCCATGAGGCACAGGGTCAGAGCTGATTTGCATATAGCCAGTGTCTAACCCAGGGTGGTGTGGAGTGCAAAAAAATGATGGATTTAGGCCCAGATCTCTGTACTGGGGTGAATGTATGACATTGTTCTACATTCTGACCATCAACTGTGTTTTTTGCAATTTTCACCCCGAGTGTGCTGGGTATGCTCAGACGTGAGTCCCAGGCTCTCGACACCACTGGAGTCAAGCTATCCAGGCTGATGAAGGCTGATAGCCAGAAACCGGTCCTTGGATGCTTGATTCCGGTCTGGGAAAGACATGGCTTGGTAGTTCGGACTGGACTGTTCCCATGAGGCACAGGGTCAGAGCTGATTTGCATATAGCCAGTGTCTAACCCAGGGTGGTGAGGAGTGCAAAACAATGATGGATTTAGGCCCAGATCTCTGTACTGGGGTGAATGTATGACATTGTTCTACATTCTGTCCATCAACTGTGTTTTTTGCAATTTTCACCCCGAGTGTGCTGGGTATGCTCAGACGTGAGTCCCAGGCTCTCCACAACACTGGAGTCAAGCTATCCAGGCTGATGAAGGCTGATAGCCAGAAACCGGTCCTTGGATGCTTGATTCCGGTCTGGGAAAGACATGGCTTGGTTGTTCGGACTGGACTGTTCCCATGAGGCACAGGGTCAGAGCTGACTTGCATATAGCCAGTGTCTAACCCAGGGTGGTGTGGAGTGCAAAAAAATGATGGATTTAGGCCCAGATCTCTGTACTGGGGTGAATGTATGACATTGTTCTACATTCTGTCCATCAACTGTGTTTTTTGCAATTTTCACCCCGAGTGTGCTGGGTATGCTCAGACGTGAGTCCCAGGCTCTCCACACTACTGGAGTCAAGCTATCCGGGCTGATGAAGGCTGATAGCCAGAAACCGGTCCTTGGATGCTTGATTCCGGTCTGGAAAAGACATGGCTTGGTAGTTCGGACTGGACTGTTCCCATGAGGCACAGGGTCAGAGCTGATTTGCATATAGCTAGTGTCTAACCCAGGGTGGTGTGGAGTGCAAAACAATGATGGATTTAGGCCCAGATCTCTGTACTGGGGTGAATGTATGACATTGTTCTACATTCTGTCCATCAACTGTGTTTTTTGCAATTTTCACCCCGAGTGTGCTGGGTATGCTCAGACGTGAGTCCCAGGCTCTCCACACTACTGGAGTCAAGCTATCCAGGCTGATGAAGGCTGATAGCCAGAAACCGGTCCTTGGATGCTTGATTCCGGTCTGGGAAAGACATGGCTTGGTAGTTCGGACTGGACTGTTCCCATGAGGCACAGGGTCAGAGCTGATTTGCATATAGCCAGTGTCTAACCCAGGGTGGTGTGGAGTGCAAAAAAAATGATGGATTTAGGCCCAGATCTCTGTACTGGGGTGAATGTATGACATTGTTCTACATTCTGTCCATCAACTGTGTTTTTTGCAATTTTCACCCGAGTGTGCTGGGTATGCTCAGACGTGAGTCCCAGGCTCTCCACACCACTGGAGTCAAGCTATCCAGGCTGATGAAGGCTGATAGCCAGAAACCGGTCCTTGGATGCTTGATTCCGGTCTGGAAAAGACATGGCTTGGTAGTTCGGACTGGACTGTTCCCATGAGGCACAGGGTCAGAGCTGATTTGCATATAGCTAGTGTCTAACCCAGGGTGGTGTGGAGTGCAAAACAATGATGGATTTAGGCCCAGATCTCTGTACTGGGGTGAATGTATGACATTGTTCTACATTCTGTCCATCAACTGTGTTTTTTGCAATTTTCACCCCGAGTGTGCTGGGTATGCTCAGACGTGAGTCCCAGGCTCTCCACACTACTGGAGTCAAGCTATCCAGGCTGATGAAGGCTGATAGCCAGAAACCGGTCCTTGGATGCTTGATTCCGGTCTGGGAAAGACATGGCTTGGTAGTTCGGACTGGACTGTTCCCATGAGGCACAGGGTCAGAGCTGATTTGCATATAGCCAGTGTCTAACCCAGGGTGGTGTGGAGTGCAAAAAAAATGATGGATTTAGGCCCAGATCTCTGTACTGGGGTGAATTCATGACATTGTTCTACATTCTGTCCATCAACTGTGTTTTTTGCAATTTTCACCCGAGTGTGCTGGGTATGCTCAGACGTGAGTCCCAGGCTCTCCACACCACTGGAGTCAAGCTATCCAGGCTGATGAAGGCTGATAGCCAGAAACCGGTCCTTGGATGCTTGATTCCGGTCTGGGAAAGACATGGCTTGGTAGTTCGGACTGGACTGTTCCCATGAGGCACAGGGTCAGAGCTGATTTGCATATAGCCAGTGTCTAACCCAGGGTGGTGTGGAGTGCAAAAAAATGATGGATTTAGGCCCAGATCTCTGTACTGGGGTGAATGTATGACATTGTTCTACATTCTGTCCATCAACTGTGTTTTTTGCAATTTTCACCCCGAGTGTGCTGGGTATGCTCAGACGTGAGTCCCAGGCTCTCCACACCACTGGAGTCAAGCTATCCAGGCTGATGAAGGCTGATAGCCAGAAAGCGGTCCTTGGATGCTTGATTCCGGTCTGGGAAAGACATGGCTTGGTAGTTCGGACTGGACTGTTCCCATGAGGCACAGGGTCAGAGCTGATTTGCATATAGCCAGTGTCTAACCCAGGGTGGTGTGGAGTGCAAAACAATGATGGATTTAGGCCCATATCTCTGTACTGGGGTGAATGTATGACATTGTTCTACATTCTGTCCATCAACTGTGTTTTTTGCAATTTTCACCCCGAGTGTGCTGGGTATGCTCAGACGTGAGTCCCAGGCTCTCCACAACACTGGAGTCAAGCTATCCAGGCTGATGAAGGCTGATAGCCAGAAACCGGTCCTTGGATGCTTGATTCCGGTCTGGGAAAGACATGGCTTGGTTGTTCGGACTGGACTGTTCCCATGAGGCACAGGGTCAGAGCTGACTTGCATATAGCCAGTGTCTAACCCAGGGTGGTGTGGAGTGCAAAAAAATGATGGATTTAGGCCCAGATCTCTGTACTGGGGTGAATGTATGACATTGTTCTACATTCTGTCCATCAACTGTGTTTTTTGCAATTTTCACCCCGAGTGTGCTGGGTATGCTCAGACGTGAGTCCCAGGCTCTCCACACTACTGGAGTCAAGCTATCCAGGCTGATGAAGGCTGATAGCCAGAAACCGGTCCTTGGATGCTTGATTCCGGTCTGGGAAAGACATGGCTTGGTAGTTCGGACTGGACTGTTCCCATGAGGCACAGGGTCAGAGCTGATTTGCATATAGCCAGTGTCTAACCCAGGGTGGTGTGGAGTGCAAAACAATGATGGATTTAGGCCCAGATCTCTGTACTGGGGTGAATGTATGACATTGTTCTACATTCTGTCCATCAACTGTGTTTTTTGCAATTTTCACCCCGAGTGTGCTGGGTATGCTCAGACGTGAGTCCCAGGCTCTCCACACTACTGGAGTCAAGCTATCCAGGCTGATGAAGGCTGATAGCCAGAAACCGGTCCTTGGATGCTTGATTCCGGTCTGGGAAAGACATGGCTTGGTAGTTCGGACTGGACTGTTCCCATGAGGCACAGGGTCAGAGCTGATTTGCATATAGCCAGTGTCTAACCCAGGGTGGTGTGGAGTGCAAAAAAATGATGGATTTAGGCCCAGATCTCTGTACTGGGGTGAATGTATGACATTGTTCTACATTCTGTCCATCAACTGTGTTTTTTGCAATTTTCACCCCGAGTGTGCTGGGTATGCTCAGACGTGAGTCCCAGGCTCTCCACACCACTGGAGTCAAGCTATCCAGGCTGATGAAGGCTGATAGCCAGAAACCGGTCCTTGGATGCTTGATTCCGGTCTGGGAAAGACATGGCTTGGTAGTTCGGACTGGACTGTTCCCATGAGGCACAGGGTCAGAGCTGATTTGCATATAGCCAGTGTCTAACCCAGGGTGGTGTGGAGTGCAAAAAAATGATGGATTTAGGCCCAGATCTCTGTACTGGGGTGAATGTATGACATTGTTCTACATTCTGTCCATCAACTGTGTTTTTTGCAATTTTCACCCCGAGTGTGCTGGGTATGCTCAGACGTGAGTCCCAGGCTCTCCACACCACTGGAGTCAAGCTATCCAGGCTGATGAAGGCTGATAGCCAGAAACCGGTCCTTGGATGCTTGATTCCGGTCTGGGAAAGACATGGCTTGGTAGGTCGGACTGGACTGTTCCCATGAGGCACAGGGTCAGAGCTGATTTGCATATAGCCAGTGTCTAACCCAGGGTGGTGTGGAGTGCAAAAAAATGATGGATTTAGGCCCAGATCTCTGTACTGGGGTGAATGTATGACATTGTTCTACATTCTGACCATCAACTGTGTTTTTTGCAATTTTCACCCCGAGTGTGCTGGGTATGCTCAGACGTGAGTCCCAGGCTCTCCACACCACTGGAGTCAAGCTATCCAGGCTGATGAAGGCTGATAGCCAGAAACCGGTCCTTGGATGCTTGATTCCGGTCTGGGGAAGACATGGCTTGGTAGTTCGGACTGGACTGTTCACATGAGGCACAGGGTCAGAGCTGATTTGCATATAGCCAGTGTCTAACCCAGGGTGGTGTGGAGTGCAAAAAATGATGGATTTAGGCCCAGATCTCTGTACTGGGGTGAATGTATGACATTGTTCTACATTCTGACCATCAACTGTGTTTTTTGCAATTTTCACCCCGAGTGTGCTGGGTATGCTCAGACGTGAGTCCCAGGCTCTCCACACCACTGGAGTCAAGCTATCCAGGCTGATGAAGGCTGATAGCCAGAAACCGGTCCTTGGATGCTTGATTCCGGTCTGGGAAAGACATGGCTTGGTAGTTCGGACTGGACTGTTCCCATGAGGCACAGGGTCAGAGCTGATTTGCATATAGCCAGTGTCTAACCCAGGGTGGTGTGGAGTGCAAAACAATGATGGATTTAGCCCCAGATCTCTGTACTGGGGTGAATGTATGACATTGTTCTACATTCTGTCCATCAACTGTGTTTTTTGCAATTTTCACCCCGAGTGTGCTGGGTATGCTCAGACGTGAGTCCCAGGCTCTCCACACCACTGGAGTCAAGCTAGCCAGGCTGATGAAGGCTGATAGCCAGAAACCGGTCCTTAGATGCTTGATTCCGGTCTGGGAAAGACATGGCTTGGTAGTTCGGACTGGACTGTTCCCATGAGGCACAGGGTCAGAGCTGACTTGCATATAGCCAGTGTCTAACCCAGGGTGGTGTGGAGTGCAAAAAAATGATGGATTTAGGCCCAGATCTCTGTACTGGGGTGAATGTATGACATTGTTCTACATTCTGTCCATCAACTGTGTTTTTTGCAATTTTCACCCCGAGTGTGCTGGGTATGCTCAGACGTGAGTCCCAGGCTCTCCACACTACTGGAGTCAAGCTATCCAGGCTGATGAAGGCTGATAGACAGAAACCGGTCCTTGGATGCTTGATTCCGGTCTGGGAAAGACATGGCTTGGTAGTTCGGACTGGACTGTTCCCATGAGGCACAGGGTCAGAGCTGATTTGCATATAGCCAGTGTCTAACCCAGGGTGGTGTGGAGTGCAAAACAATGATGGATTTAGGCCCATATCTCTGTACTGGGGTGAATGTATGACATTGTTCTACATTCTGTCCATCAACTGTGTTTTTTGCAATTTTCACCCCGAGTGTGCTGGGTATGCTCAGACGTGAGTCCCAGGCTCTCCACAACACTGGAGTCAAGCTATCCAGGCTGATGAAGGCTGATAGCCAGAAACCGGTCCTTGGATGCTTGATTCCGGTCTGGGAAAGACATGGCTTGGTTGTTCGGACTGGACTGTTCCCATGAGGCACAGGGTCAGAGCTGACTTGCATATAGCCAGTGTCTAACCCAGGGTGGTGTGGAGTGCAAAAAAATGATGGATTTAGGCCCAGATCTCTGTACTGGGGTGAATGTATGACATTGTTCTACATTCTGTCCATCAACTGTGTTTTTTGCAATTTTCACCCCGAGTGTGCTGGGTATGCTCAGACGTGAGTCCCAGGCTCTCCACACTACTGGAGTCAAGCTATCCAGGCTGATGAAGGCTGATAGCCAGAAACCGGTCCTTGGATGCTTGATTCCGGTCTGGGAAAGACATGGCTTGGTAGTTCGGACTGGACTGTTCCCATGAGGCACAGGGTCAGAGCTGATTTGCATATAGCCAGTGTCTAACCCAGGGTGGTGTGGAGTGCAAAACAATGATGGATTTAGGCCCAGATCTCTGTACTGGGGTGAATGTATGACATTGTTCTACATTCTGTCCATCAACTGTGTTTTTTGCAATTTTCACCCCGAGTGTGCTGGGTATGCTCAGACGTGAGTCCCAGGCTCTCCACACTACTGGAGTCAAGCTATCCAGGCTGATGAAGGCTGATAGCCAGAAACCGGTCCTTGGATGCTTGATTCCGGTCTGGGAAAGACATGGCTTGGTAGTTCGGACTGGACTGTTCCCATGAGGCACAGGGTCAGAGCTGATTTGCATATAGCCAGTGTCTAACCCAGGGTGGTGTGGAGTGCAAAAAAATTATGGATTTAGGCCCAGATCTCTGTACTGGGGTGAATGTATGACATTGTTCTACATTCTGTCCATCAACTGTGTTTTTTGCAATTTTCACCCCGAGTGTGCTGGGTATGCTCAGACGTGAGTCCCAGGCTCTCCACACCACTGGAGTCAAGCTATCCAGGCTGATGAAGGCTGATAGCCAGAAACCGGTCCTTGGATGCTTGATTCCGGTCTGGGAAAGACATGGCTTGGTAGTTCGGACTGGACTGTTCCCATGAGGCACAGGGTCAGAGCTGATTTGCATATAGCCAGTGTCTAACCCAGGGTGGTGTGGAGTGCAAAAAAATGATGGATTTAGGCCCAGATCTCTGTACTGGGGTGAATGTATGACATTGTTCTACATTCTGTCCATCAACTGTGTTTTTTGCAATTTTCACCCCGAGTGTGCTGGGTATGCTCAGACGTGAGTCCCAGGCTCTCCACACCACTGGAGTCAAGCTATCCAGGCTGATGAAGGCTGATAGCCAGAAACCGGTCCTTGGATGCTTGATTCCGGTCTGGGAAAGACATGGCTTGGTAGGTCGGACTGGACTGTTCCCATGAGGCACAGGGTCAGAGCTGATTTGCATATAGCCAGTGTCTAACCCAGGGTGGTGTGGAGTGCAAAAAATGATGGATTTAGGCCCAGATCTCTGTACTGGGGTGAATGTATGACATTGTTCTACATTCTGACCATCAACTGTGTTTTTTGCAATTTTCACCCCGAGTGTGCTGGGTATGCTCAGACGTGAGTCCCAGGCTCTCCACACCACTGGAGTCAAGCTATCCAGGCTGATGAAGGCTGATAGCCAGAAACCGGTCCTTGGATGCTTGATTCCGGTCTGGGAAAGACATGGCTTGGTAGTTCGGACTGGACTGTTCCCATGAGGCACAGGGTCAGAGCTGATTTGCATATAGCCAGTGTCTAACCCAGGGTGGTGTGGAGTGCAAAACAATGATGGATTTAGCCCCAGATCTCTGTACTGGGGTGAATGTATGACATTGTTCTACATTCTGTCCATCAACTGTGTTTTTTGCAATTTTCACCCCGAGTGTGCTGGGTATGCTCAGACGTGAGTCCCAGGCTCTCCACACCACTGGAGTCAAGCTAGCCAGGCTGATGAAGGCTGATAGCCAGAAACCGGTCCTTGGATGCTTGATTCCGGTCTGGGAAAGACATGGCTTGGTAGTTCGGACTGGACTGTTCCCATGAGGCACAGGGTCAGAGCTGACTTGCATATAGCCAGTGTCTAACCCAGGGTGGTGTGGAGTGCAAAAAAATGATGGATTTAGGCCCAGATCTCTGTACTGGGGTGAATGTATGACATTGTTCTACATTCTGTCCATCAACTGTGTTTTTTGCAATTTTCACCCCGAGTGTGCTGGGTATGCTCAGACGTGAGTCCCAGGCTCTCCACACTACTGGAGTCAAGCTATCCAGGCTGATGAAGGCTGATAGACAGAAACCGGTCCTTGGATGCTTGATTCCGGTCTGGGAAAGACATGGCTTGGTAGTTCGGACTGGACTGTTCCCATGAGGCACAGGGTCAGAGCTGATTTGCATATAGCCAGTGTCTAACCCAGGGTGGTGTGGAGTGCAAAAAAATGATGGATTTAGGCCCAGATCTCTGTACTGGGGTGAATGTATGACATTGTTCTACATTCTGTCCATCAACTGTGTTTTTTGCAATTTTCACCCCGAGTGTGCTGGGTATGCTCAGACGTGAGTCCCAGGCTCTCCACACCACTGGAGTCAAGCTATCCAGGCTGATGAAGGCTGATAGCCAGAAACCGGTCCTTGGATGCTTGATTCCGGTCTGGGAAAGACATGGCTTGGTAGTTCGGACTGGACTGTTCCCATGAGGCACAGGGTCAGAGCTGATTTGCATATAGCCAGTGTCTAACCCAGGGTGGTGTGGAGTGCAAAAAAATGATGGATTTAGGCCCAGATCTCTGTACTGGGGTGAATGTATGACATTGTTCTACATTCTGTCCATCAACTGTGTTTTTTGCAATTTTCACCCCGAGTGTGCTGGGTATGCTCAGACGTGAGTCCCAGGCTCTCCACACCACTGGAGTCAAGCTATCCAGGCTGATGAAGGCTGATAGCCAGAAACCAGTCCTTGGATGCTTGATTCCGGTCTGGGAAAGACATGGCTTGGTAGGTCGGACTGGACTGTTCCCATGAGGCACAGGGTCAGAGCTGATTTGCATATAGCCAGTGTCTAACCCAGGGTGGTGTGGAGTGCAAAAAAATGATGGATTTAGGCCCAGATCTCTGTACTGGGGTGAATGTATGACATTGTTCTACATTCTGACCATCAACTGTGTTTTTTGCAATTTTCACCCCGAGTGTGCTGGGTATGCTCAGACGTGAGTCCCAGGCTCTCCACACCACTGGAGTCAAGCTATCCAGGCTGATGAAGGCTGATAGCCAGAAACCGGTCCTTGGATGCTTGATTCCGGTCTGGGAAAGACATGGCTTGGTAGTTCGGACTGGACTGTTCCCATGAGGCACAGGGTCAGAGCTGATTTGCATATAGGCAGTGTCTAACCCAGGGTGGTGTGGAGTGCAAAACAATGATGGATTTAGCCCCAGATCTCTGTACTGGGGTGAATGTATGACATTGTTCTACATTCTGTCCATCAACTGTGTTTTTTGCAATTTTCACGCCGAGTGTGCTGGGTATGCTCAGACGTGAGTCCCAGGCTCTCCACACCACTGGAGTCAAGCTAGCCAGGCTGATGAAGGCTGATAGCCAGAAACCGGTCCTTGGATGCTTGATTCCGGTCTGGGAAAGACATGGCTTGGTAGTTCGGACTGGACTGTTCCCATGAGGCACAGGGTCAGAGCTGATTTGCATATAGCCAGTGTCTAACCCAGGGTGGTGTGGAGTGCACAAAAATGATGGATTTAGGCCCAGATCTCTGTACTGGGGTGAATGTATGACATTGTTCTACATTCTGTCCATCAACTGTGTTTTTTGCAATTTTCACCCCGAGTGTGCTGGGTATGCTCAGACGTGAGTCCCAGGCTCTCCACACCACTGGAGTCAAGCTATCCAGGCTGATGAAGGCTGATAGCCAGAAACCGGTCCTTGGATGCTTGATTCCGGTCTGGGAAAGACATGGCTTGGTAGTTCGGACTGGACTGTTCACATGAGGCACAGGGTCAGAGCTGATTTGCATATAGCCAGTGTCTAACCCAGGGTGGTGTGGAGTGCAAAAAAATGATGGATTTAGGCCCAGATCTCTGTACTGGGGTGAATGTATGACATTGTTCTACATTCTGTCCATCAACTGTGTTTTTTGCAATTTTCACCCCGAGTGTGCTGGGTATGCTCAGACGTGAGTCCCAGGCTCTCCACACCACTGGAGTCAAGCTATCCAGGCTGATGAAGGCTGATAGCCAGAAACCGGTCCTTGGATGCTTGATTCCGGTCTGGGAAAGACATGGCTTGGTAGTTCGGACTGGACTGTTCCCATGAGGCACAGGGTCAGAGCTGATTTGCATATAGCCAGTGTCTAACCCAGGTTGGTGTGGAGTGCAAAACAATGATGGATTTAGGCCCAGATCTCTGTACTGGGGTGAATGTATGACATTGTTCTACATTCTGTCCATCAACTGTGTTTTTTGCAATTTTCACCCCGAGTGTGCTGGGTATGCTCAGACGTGAGTCCCAGGCTCTCCACACCACTGGAGTCAAGCTATCCAGGCTGATAGCCAGAAACCGGTCCTTGGATGCTTGATTCCGGTCTGGGAAAGACATGGCTTGGTAGTTCGGACTGGACTGTTCCCATGAGGCACAGGGTCAGAGCTGATTTGCATATAGCCAGTGTCTAACCCAGGGTGGTGTGGAGTGCATAAAAATGATGGATTTAGGCCCAGATCTCTGTACTGGGATGAATGTATGACATTGTTCTACATTCTGACCATCAACTGTGTTTTTTGCAATTTTTACCCCGAGTGTGCTGGGTATGCTCAGACGTGAGTCCCAGGCTCTCCACACCACTGGAGTCAAGCTATCCAGGCTGATGAAGGCTGATAGCCAGAAACCGGTCCTTGGATGCTTGATTCCGGTCTGGGAAAGACATGGCTTGGTACTGGTAGTTCGGACTGGACTGTTCCCATGAGGCACAGGGTCAGAGCTGATTTGCATATAGCCAGTGTCTAACCCAGGGTGGTGTGGAGTGCAAAAAAATGATGGATTTAGGCCCAGATCTCTGTACTGGGGTAAATGTATGACATTGTTCTACATTCTGTCCATCAACTGTGTTTTTTGCAATTTTTACCCCGAGTGTGCTGGGTATGCTCAGACGTGAGTCCCAGGCTCTCCACACCACTGGAGTCAAGCTATCCAGGCTGATGAAGGCTGATAGCCAGAAACCGGTCCTTGGATGCTTGATTCCGGTCTGGGAAAGACATGGCTTGGTAGTTCGGACTGGACTGTTCCCATGAGGCACAGGGTCAGAGCTGATTTGCATATAGCCAGTGTCTAACCCAGGGTGGTGTGGAGTGCAAAAAAATGATGGATTTAGGCCCAGATCTCTGTACTGGGGTGAATGTATGACATTGTTCTACATTCTGACCATCAACTGTGTTTTTTGCAATTTTCACCCCGAGTGTGCTGGGTATGCTCAGACGTGAGTCCCAGGCTCTCCACACCACTGGAGTCAAGCTATCCAGGCTGATGAAGGCTGATAGCCAGAAACCGGTCCTTGGATGCTTGATTCCGGTCTGGGAAAGACATGGCTTGGTAGTTCGGACTGGACTGTTCCCATGAGGCACAGGGTCAGAGCTGATTTGCATATAGCCAGTGTCTAACCCAGGGTGGTGAGGAGTGCAAAACAATGATGGATTTAGGCCCAGATCTCTGTACTGGGGTGAATGTATGACATTGTTCTACATTCTGTCCATCAACTGTGTTTTTTGCAATTTTCACCCCCTAGTGTGCTGGGTATGCTCAGACGTGAGTCCCAGGCTCTCCACAACACTGGAGTCAAGCTATCCAGGCTGATGAAGGCTGATAGCCAGAAACCGGTCCTTGGATGCTTGATTCCGGTCTGGGAAAGACATGGCTTGGTTGTTCGGACTGGACTGTTCCCATGAGGCACAGGGTCAGAGCTGACTTGCATATAGCCAGTGTCTAACCCAGGGTGGTGTGGAGTGCAAAAAAATGATGGATTTAGGCCCAGATCTCTGTACTGGGGTGAATGTATGACATTGTTCTACATTCTGTCCATCAACTGTGTTTTTTGCAATTTTCACCCCGAGTGTGCTGGGTATGCTCAGACGTGAGTCCCAGGCTCTCCACACTACTGGAGTCAAGCTATCCAGGCTGATGCAGGCTGATAGCCAGAAACCGGTCCTTGGATGCTTGATTCCGGTCTGGAAAAGACATGGCTTGGTAGTTCGGACTGGACTGTTCCCATGAGGCACAGGGTCAGAGCTGATTTGCATATAGCTAGTGTCTAACCCAGGGTGGTGTGGAGTGCAAAACAATGATGGATTTAGGCCCAGATCTCTGTACTGGGGTGAATGTATGACATTGTTCTACATTCTGTCCATCAACTGTGTTTTTTGCAATTTTCACCCCGAGTGTGCTGGGTATGCTCAGACGTGAGTCCCAGGCTCTCCACACTACTGGAGTCAAGCTATCCAGGCTGATGAAGGCTGATAGCCAGAAACCGGTCCTTGGATGCTTGATTCCGGTCTGGGAAAGACATGGCTTGGTAGTTCGGACTGGACTGTTCCCATGAGGCACAGGGTCAGAGCTGATTTGCATATAGCCAGTGTCTAACCCAGGGTGGTGTGGAGTGCAAAAAAAATGATGGATTTAGGCCCAGATCTCTGTACTGGGGTGAATGTATGACATTGTTCTACATTCTGTCCATCAACTGTGTTTTTTGCAATTTTCACCCGAGTGTGCTGGGTATGCTCAGACGTGAGTCCCAGGCTCTCCACACCACTGGAGTCAAGCTATCCAGGCTGATGAAGGCTGATAGCCAGAAACCGGTCCTTGGATGCTTGATTCCGGTCTGGAAAAGACATGGCTTGGTAGTTCGGACTGGACTGTTCCCATGAGGCACAGGGTCAGAGCTGATTTGCAAATAGCTAGTGTCTAACCCAGGGTGGTGTGGAGTGCAAAACAATGATGGATTTAGGCCCAGATCTCTGTACTGGGGTGAATGTATGACATTGTTCTACATTCTGTCCATCAACTGTGTTTTTTGCAATTTTCACCCCGAGTGTGCTGGGTATGCTCAGACGTGAGTCCCAGGCTCTCCACACTACTGGAGTCAAGCTATCCAGGCTGATGAAGGCTGATAGCCAGAAACCGGTCCTTGGATGCTTGATTCCGGTCTGGGAAAGACATGGCTTGGTAGTTCGGACTGGACTGTTCCCATGAGGCACAGGGTCAGAGCTGATTTGCATATAGCCAGTGTCTAACCCAGGGTGGTGTAAAGTGCAAAAAAAATGATGGATTTAGGCCCAGATCTCTGTACTGGGGTGAATGTATGACATTGTTCTACATTCTGTCCATCAACTGTGTTTTTTGCAATTTTCACCCGAGTGTGCTGGATATGCTCAGACGTGAGTCCCAGGCTCTCCACACCACTGGAGTCAAGCTATCCAGGCTGATGAAGGCTGATAGCCAGAAACCGGTCCTTGGATGCTTGATTCCGGTCTGGGAAAGACATGGCTTGGTAGTTCGGACTGGACTGTTCCCATGAGGCACAGGGTCAGAGCTGATTTGCATATAGCCAGTGTCTAACCCAGGGTGGTGTGGAGTGCACAAAAATGATGGATTTAGGCCCAGATCTCTGTACTGGGGTGAATGTATGACATTGTTCTACATTCTGTCCATCAACTGTGTTTTTTGCAATTTTCACCCCAAGTGTGCTGGGTATGCTCAGACGTGAGTCCCAGGCTCTCCACACCACTGGAGTCAAGCTATCCAGGCTGATGAAGGCTGATAGCCAGAAACCGGTCCTTGGATGCTTGATTCCGGTCTGGGAAAGACATGGCTTGGTAGTTCGGACTGGACTGTTCCCATGAGGCACAGGGTCAGAGCTGATTTGCATATAGCCAGTGTCTAACCCAGGGTGGTGTGGAGTGCAAAAAAATGATGGATTTAGGCCCAGATCTCTGTACTGGGGTGAATGTATGACATTGTTCTACATTCTGTCCATCAACTGTGTTTTTTGCAATTTTCACCCCGAGTGTGCTGGGTATGCTCAGACGTGAGTCCCAGGCTCTCCACACCACTGGAGTCAAGCTATCCAGGCTGATGAAGGCTGATAGCCAGAAACCGGTCCTTGGATGCTTGATTCCGGTCTGGGAAAGACATGGCTTGGTAGTTCGGACTGGACTGTTCCCATGAGGCACAGGGTCAGAGCTGATTTGCATATAGCCAGTGTCTAACCCAGGGTGGTGTGGAGTGCAAACAAATGATGGATTTAGGCCCAGATCTCTGTACTGGGGTGAATGTATGACATTGTTCTACATTCTGTCCATCAACTGTGTTTTTTGCAATTTTCACCCCGAGTGTGCTGGGTATGCTCAGACGTGAGTCCCAGGCTCTCCACACCACTGGAGTCAAGCTATCCAGGCTGATCAAGGCTGATAGCCAGAAACCGGTCCTTGGATGCTTGATTCCGGTCTGGGAAAGACATGGCTTGGTAGTTCGGACTGGACTGTTCCCATGAGGCACAGGGTCAGAGCTGATTTGCATATAGCCAGTGTCTAACCCAGGGTGGTGTGGAGTGCAAAAAAATGATGGATTTAGGCCCAGATCTCTGTACTGGGGTGAATGTATGACATTGTTCTACATTCTGACCATCAACTGTGTTTTTTGCAATTTTCACCCCGAGTGTGCTGGGTATGCTCAGACGTGAGTCCCAGGCTCTCGACACCACTGGAGTCAAGCTATCCAGGCTGATGAAGGCTGATAGCCAGAAACCGGTCCTTGGATGCTTGATTCCGGTCTGGGAAAGACATGGCTTGGTAGTTCGGACTGGACTGTTCCCATGAGGCACAGGGTCAGAGCTGATTTGCATATAGCCAGTGTCTAACCCAGGGTGGTGAGGAGTGCAAAACAATGATGGATTTAGGCCCAGATCTCTGTACTGGGGTGAATGTATGACATTGTTCTACATTCTGTCCATCAACTGTGTTTTTTGCAATTTTCACCCCGAGTGTGCTGGGTATGCTCAGACGTGAGTCCCAGGCTCTCCACAACACTGGAGTCAAGCTTTCCAGGCTGATGAAGGCTGATAGCCAGAAACCGGTCCTTGGATGCTTGATTCCGGTCTGGGAAAGACATGGCTTGGTTGTTCGGACTGGACTGTTCCCATGAGGCACAGGGTCAGAGCTGACTTGCATATAGCCAGTGTCTAACCCAGGGTGGTGTGGAGTGCAAAAAAATGATGGATTTAGGCCCAGATCTCTGTACTGGGGTGAATGTATGACATTGTTCTACATTCTGTCCATCAACTGTGTTTTTTGCAATTTTCACCCCGAGTGTGCTGGGTATGCTCAGACGTGAGTCCCAGGCTCTCCACACTACTGGAGTCAAGCTATCCGGGCTGATGAAGGCTGATAGCCAGAAACCGGTCCTTGGATGCTTGATTCCGGTCTGGAAAAGACATGGCTTGGTAGTTCGGACTGGACTGTTCCCATGAGGCACAGGGTCAGAGCTGATTTGCATATAGCTAGTGTCTAACCCAGGGTGGTGTGGAGTGCAAAACAATGATGGATTTAGGCCCAGATCTCTGTACTGGGGTGAATGTATGACATTGTTCTACATTCTGTCCATCAACTGTGTTTTTTGCAATTTTCACCCCGAGTGTGCTGGGTATGCTCAGACGTGAGTCCCAGGCTCTCCACACTACTGGAGTCAAGCTATCCAGGCTGATGAAGGCTGATAGCCAGAAACCGGTCCTTGGATGCTTGATTCCGGTCTGGGAAAGACATGGCTTGGTAGTTCGGACTGGACTGTTCCCATGAGGCACAGGGTCAGAGCTGATTTGCATATAGCCAGTGTCTAACCCAGGGTGGTGTGGAGTGCAAAAAAAATGATGGATTTAGGCCCAGATCTCTGTACTGGGGTGAATGTATGACATTGTTCTACATTCTGTCCATCAACTGTGTTTTTTGCAATTTTCACCCGAGTGTGCTGGGTATGCTCAGACGTGAGTCCCAGGCTCTCCACACCACTGGAGTCAAGCTATCCAGGCTGATGAAGGCTGATAGCCAGAAACCGGTCCTTGGATGCTTGATTCCGGTCTGGAAAAGACATGGCTTGGTAGTTCGGACTGGACTGTTCCCATGAGGCACAGGGTCAGAGCTGATTTGCATATAGCTAGTGTCTAACCCAGGGTGGTGTGGAGTGCAAAACAATGATGGATTTAGGCCCAGATCTCTGTACTGGGGTGAATGTATGACATTGTTCTACATTCTGTCCATCAACTGTGTTTTTTGCAATTTTCACCCCGAGTGTGCTGGGTATGCTCAGACGTGAGTCCCAGGCTCTCCACACTACTGGAGTCAAGCTATCCAGGCTGATGAAGGCTGATAGCCAGAAACCGGTCCTTGGATGCTTGATTCCGGTCTGGGAAAGACATGGCTTGGTAGTTCGGACTGGACTGTTCCCATGAGGCACAGGGTCAGAGCTGATTTGCATATAGCCAGTGTCTAACCCAGGGTGGTGTGGAGTGCAAAAAAAATGATGGATTTAGGCCCAGATCTCTGTACTGGGGTGAATTCATGACATTGTTCTACATTCTGTCCATCAACTGTGTTTTTTGCAATTTTCACCCGAGTGTGCTGGGTATGCTCAGACGTGAGTCCCAGGCTCTCCACACCACTGGAGTCAAGCTATCCAGGCTGATGAAGGCTGATAGCCAGAAACCGGTCCTTGGATGCTTGATTCCGGTCTGGGAAAGACATGGCTTGGTAGTTCGGACTGGACTGTTCCCATGAGGCACAGGGTCAGAGCTGATTTGCATATAGCCAGTGTCTAACCCAGGGTGGTGTGGAGTGCAAAAAAATGATGGATTTAGGCCCAGATCTCTGTACTGGGGTGAATGTATGACATTGTTCTACATTCTGTCCATCAACTGTGTTTTTTGCAATTTTCACCCCGAAGATGAATTTAATGCACGGCTGTTCTCTCGGTAAGTTAAAACACACGACTATCTAACCAAGGGGCAAAAACATACGACTGACTGCTCCTTTGGCATCTGGAAACATAACAGCTCCTCTCCTGCTCCCCTCTCTCCGCCCCCTCAGTGTGTAAAACACACCACTGCATACTTTACTACCATAATGCAAACACTCTGCGCTGCCGAACTGGGCCGGGGGCCTACCGCCGGTCCGCTTTCCTCCTCTCACCCTTATCCCCCGCTTTTATTTTCATTTTATTTAGTGCATTTTTTTAAAGCGTGGACATTACCCGAAGGTGTCAGAGCGCTGTACAGTAGAGCTAGTTATGTTACAAGAGAAAAGTGGTACAAAATAGAACATTACAAAGACTAAAAATGAAGGGTATACAAACACAAAATCCAACGCAGCACCCAGGGGTGAGGAATGCACAGGAAAAAATACAAATTTACAATGAAGAGTGAACTTCCAAGAGGGGCCTGAGAATGATGGGTACACAAGACCAAATTGCAACACAGCACGCAGGGGCGTGAGAAATGCACAGGAAAAAATACAAATTTACAATGAAGAGCGAACATACAGAGTGCAACCACTCTCCCCAAAGACTTTTAGATAACAGGGCGCAGACGGAGCCCCCAAGACCCTCGGAGAAGTTAGATTCACAGGATGGTTGCTCTGGAGCCCCAGAACTAGAAACCACATGAGCTGGGCAGGAGGGCCATTGCTCGGCAGAGGGAAAGGGCACAGTGCGCTCGAGGTGGCGCTGGTCACAATAGCACCAACCAGACATGCCAATAGACCCAATTCAGGGCAGACACACACAGCCCGTCTGCTCCCGCCTTCAGCCCACTGAAAGCCCCCAGAGGAGGGCTGGAGGTCTGCCTGTCACTGGGGACGCCACCCATGAACTGGTGACTCCAACTGGGGCCCGTCCCTCCCCTCTCAAAGCATATCCGTTCTATGCCTTCTCCACAGCTCAGACCACTTTCATCCCCTGAAACTCTCGCAGAGACCGGGCTAGGTGGCAGAGGGTCACAGACAGGGTCCACGTAGGTCTGCTGATCACCCCACTCCCCTGTTCAGGGTGCAGCCAGAGTAGACGGCCAGGTTATTTAAGCGCTGTAAAACAAACATATGCCCCACCCTCCCCAGAATGTGTCCTCACTGAACTTTAAGGGCCACGGGCGCAAATGGGGCCTCCTGAAGGGTTCACCTGCACCGAGCAGGGCTCCAGGGGTCTGGCTGATTCCTGTGGACCCCGGGCTGCTCCGGCCCACAGGTACCCTTCAGAAATGAAAGGCCCGGGCCTACGGGCCGTTTGGAGAGACATCGATGCGCCTGGGACTCATGTTAATAGAACCACCCCCATCTTTTCACACCACATCCAAAGTGGACTTCTCCAGAGCTCAGGCTAGTCCCAACTCCAGAATCCCCTCAGGGACCCCTCGAGTGACAGGGGTGGGGGTGCTGAACCTGGGCAGCGCGCTCGGTGGTCTGGGCTGCCGCTCCTAGCAGCACCAGGCCCAGGACGAGCGTGGAGTAGAGAGCAGGACTGCTCCTAGCCACAGAACCCATTCCAGAAGACGGACTGGAGGGGCCTAACTGGTCACTGGAGAACACCCAAGGTCACTGCGGCAGGGACAACAGCCCCCCTACATATGTGACTTCTCTAGAGCTCACGGGTTCACCGACCCCTCAGTGAATAAGGGCTGTATAGGTCATGTTTATTACGGAGGTGGGGGGAGTTACTGGACACCGGTAGACCAGCGGGCTGGGACTAGGGCCTAGTTTCAGGGTTGCTAGGATGACAAATTCCCATAGCAGGCAGCCGAGAAAAAGACCCCGGGGGCAGCACACGCATTGCTAACGGGCATCTTTATGAGTTTGTCGCTGCGGAGAAATAACGCTCCTGCGCGCTGTGCCAGGCCCAGGGTGTGGGGAATTTTTTTTAACTTAAAATTGGGCTTAAATACGATCACACAACCCCTCAAAGCCATTTTTACCCCCCTGCACCCAAGCCTTCCTGCTCACTCCCTCTGGTATGTGTGTGACCTTCACCCCACCACCTCCGAATTACACTTGAATCTGCGCTGTGTCCTGCGTGCAATCTCCGCGTGTTTGTGTGTCACCAGGCCTTTCACTTTTAATTTCGAATCCGGCCCAGTTGTGATGGTGCCGCGCCCCAGCACAGACAGTGCCGTGCAATTCAAACGACTGGACAGAGTGGACGGTCCTGACTAGACTCACCTGCAGACAGGGGGCTGGGGGGCTTGAAACAATTAAATCTTGTGCCTTGCTCTTTTTCTCCGTCGTCGACTCGTCTCTCTCTGGTCTCTGACATCACGAGATGCCTGCCTCCTTGACCTCGCCTCACCATCACGCGCACTTTGCGCGAGCCCAGCCTCAATGCGCATGATCAACACCCAGACCCCACCCTAAGAGGTGAACTACACCTCGGATTGTCGGCCGCGCGCAGATGCAGGGGCCGGGCAGAGGAGACGTCATGGATCTGCAGCAGCAGGTGCATTTATTTAATACATTATTCATTACGATTATGAATTGCCTAAATCGGAAACGGCCGGTACAGAAGAAGTTCACAACAGTAAGTACTACTGTACAGCAGGCACTCCCGTTGATCTTAAGTGACTGGTGCGTGTTGTTTTTGCCAGGCTCTCTCTCATTCTGTGGGGGTGGGAGGCCCGGGGTCCGTCGTCACGACTCGTGCGTCATTCTCAGAGGCCCCTGAGTCCCCTAAGCAGTATGAAAATGTCACACATGGCAATTTGAAACCTTGGCAGCTATGTATGCTGGCTTGCCAGCGAAAGCGGGACAGGCGCTGTGCACGTGGCTGGACGTGCGCGTCCACAGACCATAATCTGCGCGTTCCCCCGTCTATCTCCCTTGAGAGCCCATATCCACGACAATAGGTCGAGAGAGCTCGACCTAAAAATGACATTGTGGTGGCAATAGGGGCTTGTAAGTATGAAAAAAATCTCTCTGTCAAAGGGCAAATTTCCAGCAAACCTGAGATTCTCCTGCCGACAGGAAATACTGAACCCTTCCTAAGAGTAAGAGCAACTAATCCATGGCCAGCAGAGAGGTACAACTCTCCCATCTTCTACCCAATGAGATTAACTTAACCCACAACAAATTCCTTCAGAGTTTCGTTAAAGTACCAAAATGGATCTATAAATATTTAGTAACCAATTTTGAAGAGCCAGAGAGATATAATAAATAAACTAGATTTTTTTGAAAGTAGATGGTCACATAATCTTAATACTTGAGTTCTACACACAGAAGAAATGCAAACTTTTTATGAATGATATTATACATCGTATAAGTTTCATAAATGGGATCTTAGGGAGACATTTGATATTTATCGTTGTAGTAAACCGTAGTAGATACAACACATATTTTTGCAACCTGCGTTATTATTATTTCATATTGTAATAAAGTTTTTAATTAAATTAAGCAATTTCTGAAGATAAATGCCCTCCCTAAACCTAAAACCCTAAGGCTGGGTTACTCACCTAGTATTCCACCCCATGTAGTTGGGGGTTTATGTTTTTTTGCTATAACAGTGGCCAGTCTGACGACTGGATGGACATGGCTACAGAAAGAAGGTCCGGTTCCCCTATCTTGGTGGCAGGATTGTGTGTTTCTTTGCAGGCTGGAATTGCCAGTGAAATCTGAGGGGGGTTCACTCTATTTTCACACCTGACACTGTTTATTAGCATTATCTGTATATTGAAAAAAACCGCTTGCGTTTTCGATGAGTAATGAATTTTGTTAGATAATTGTAATCTATGTACAATATATAATATTCATTATACATATTCGATGATTCTATCCAGATATTTATTATGCTGATTTGCAATGTACCAATGAAATGTTTTGAAATCTTTAACTCAATGATGCTGCCACATCTGCCAGCGCTTTTACTTTCAAAAGAAAAAGTACATTATTCTCCACACATCTTAACACTACATATGAACATATCAATTCATGTGGATAAGCAACAAACAGAGAATAATTCTTATCAAACAGACCCAAACACTGTCAAAATAAACCTCACCTTGTCCATAGTCATTGGCAGAGGTTTTTTCCAAGTAATAAGCCACTCCTATTGGCTTTACCCAAGAGTTCTCTGCATATTAATCACTCATTAGGAGTAATTCCCAAGAAAGTCAAAAGAGAGCTCATGCTAATACACCATCTATTGTGGTTGGAATGTATATCTATAAATGAATACATAGTATAATCAGAATGCTATGTGTCTTACTCACACAACGATGAGGCGATTGCCATGGTACAGAAGGTAAGAATGAGAGCTTAAAAGGGAAAAGTAGATATGAAATCAGCATTCAAATTATTATTGGTCAACCCAAAGAACTTTGCACTGCTAGGAATCAAGTTAGAGGGTTAGATCTTTCCCGACAAAGCACTGATAATGTACAGTTTTCAAAACTTTTAGCAGCGTTTGTAGAATGAGCAGTGAAAGAAGGAGGAGGGTCAGAGTAAGTCCTGCTCTACCTCAACAATGTTCTTCTAGGGGAAAGGAGAAGCCAACACGGTAAACACCGATTTCTGTTGAGGGTGTTAGACACAGTAACAGACAGGTTTAGAGTGGCCACTGGTTACCCAAAACAAGCATTGACATAGCCAATAGGTCTAGCCTTTGGGACCTTATAAGTGTTTAGCCATGCAGAACATTATCCTGGGTGCTGTGCCACCAGGGATTGAAGAGCTTTACAATTACTACACAGTGGGTCATGCAGTCTGATTCAGGAATACATGCTATGAAAACAAGGACGATTTTGGGAAGTAGGCACTACACACTTTAAACTGATAACATATGCCTAAAACATGCCAGAGAATAACAAAACATTCACAAAACAAACATACCTTTAGCGGATAACTATCTTACGATTGCAACCATAATAATATGATGTTTGTGTCGAAATATTTCATGTGGATATGTTTCTAGAACCAATTTTTTAGTACAGAATATATGCTTCAAGGTAGTAAGTAAATGCACTATCATTGACTATGATGAGAAGTATTATTGCAGTACTGGCTACAGGCATGCCCAGCTATTTTGAGTTCACTTTATAGAGCTCTCTGACTCAAGGAAGCATTCGAGGTATAAGTATACCAATATCCTTAAATCGTAAAATCTATTTTGGACCTCTAGGTTACCAGCTGGTCATGAACATACAGCCTGATTCATCAAAGACCCGTTTTGCGAGTCTATAATAGCAATTCATAAGGAATCGCTATTACAGACTCGCAAAACGGGATTCATGTAGGAATCGCAAAAAGAATTGCGATTCCTACACATTCCTTATTTGCGATTAGCAAATTGCTAATCGCAAATAAGGAATAACTCCCCATTCATTCCTATGGGCCAAAAGGCCCATTGGAATGAATGGGGAGTATTCCTTATTTGCGATTAGCAATTAGCTAATCGCAAATAAGATAGCGATTTAAAGGGTGCCAGGGGTGTCCAAAGGACACCCTGTAGCACCCCTTAAATGCAAATTGAAACAGGTTTTGCACACACACATGTCCAAAGGACATGTGTGTGTGCAACATGCAACTTAGAAAAATGCTTTTAAAAGCATTTTTCTAAGTTTTCGCTATTTACCACGAGGTTTGACCTCGCGGTAAATAGCGGGCCGAAATTGCGAATTCGCAATTTTTAAATGGATGATGAATTGCATTTAAGGAATCTCAAATAGAGATTCCTTAAATGTAATTCCTCGCAAAATAGCGAAATCGCTATTACCGATTTTTGCATTTGGGATGATGAATCCCAAATGCAAAAATAGCGCTCGCAAAGGGCCAGATTCTCAGAATCTGGCCCTTTGCGAGCCGATTTCGGCTTGATGAATCAGGCTGATAGTTTTAATGCAAACGCTGATGACAAGAGGCCTCTACAAAGAACAGAGGAAATCTATTTTCTATTGATCACAGAAAGATTTGGCACACTACAATCAGTAACTTGCCTGCTTGTTTTTGATAAACAGGAAATGTCTCCAATGGAGATGGAATTTCTTTGCACTCTAGATTTCTATGAGAAATAGTCCGATCGTTTTCGGTGTGGCTGTAAAGAAACTGGCAGTTTGATAAAACATTAAATTAGGAACGGTATATTACATTGCTCAAAAATAAGAAAAAAACACCACTGAGGTCAGATTTTTTTCATGAAGCTACGCATCAATGAATTAAAAACATAACTTAATGTGCAATTTGTATATCCAAAGGGAAAAATGGAAAACATGTACTACTCCAATTAATCTGTAAAATATGAGGCAGTTCAATCTGTATCCAACCAAATGGAATTATTAGAAAAAAACTTTTGAAAAAGAATAACTAACTTACCATTGTGTCTTTCTCGCCCCCTGTGAAGTTGTGCACTTTTGGCCTTGCTCTGTGTCCCCTACCATCATTGTACTTGCTTTCAGGACTATTCGACTGTCGCAACGTTTTTTTAGGTGAATGATCCCCCATCTTTTCATGGTGGTGATCCCCGGTACTAGGATGAGTTTTTGAAGAGTTTTTAAGAGTCTACAAACGGGTACTATTAGAGAAGTGTGGTGTTGTGGGCCCGAGGCCCACATGCTACTGAAATCATGACACAGACACTAGATATATACTTAGGTAACTGGCCTCAAGCACGTGTACCCGGGCCCTTTTATTAACAGGGTCCCGTCACTCGTAACATCTGTGATGGATGGGTGTAGGGTGCATGTGTGTCCACTCCCACAAGGGTGTGGCTAAGTGTCTGTTGAGACACTAGAACTTGTCCAGCACAATACTACATTCCTCCCAAACGTTATTCATAATAAAACAATGTCCAACCTCTGGAAAGAAACTATTCCCATAGGCCACCATACAGTCTCCTCGTCCAGTGAGGCAGTCCACGAAACCAAAGTGGACATGTGCAGAAGGGAGCACCCAAACATGCCGGCACACATCCATAATTTTACCAGAGTCTACTGGGCACAAACGATGCTTCAATGGAGTTTAGATTCCCTGGCAGCCTGTCTGGCCAATTAATGTCCTCTTACATGCTGATGGATTAACTAGTATGCTCTGGCGGTGATGCTGTTGGTGTCTGTCAACTAAACAGTGGTGCACCAGGAGCATCAGTGGAGTCCGGCTCCAGAGTCTTCTCTTGAGGTGTCTAGGCACTACGATGCCCAATTTGCCTGGGTTGGAATGGCATTGACGATGCTCCAGACATTATCCTCTGAATCCGCGGTGCCTCCCGGTACCTTGTCAGAGGAG
The DNA here is from genome assembly GCF_964261635.1 of Lissotriton helveticus. Lineage (NCBI taxonomy): Eukaryota > Metazoa > Chordata > Amphibia > Caudata > Salamandridae > Lissotriton > Lissotriton helveticus. Next base: position 1,297,532,102 of record NC_136061.1, read on the forward strand.
CCAATTCTCAAGCATCTCTCGTGTGAGGATCCCCGGGTGCAGGAATATTCTTGAGGCCCTTGTGCAAGGCTGCCACAATACTGTGTGGACTGTGCAGGGTTGCTTGTTGGCTGCCTGGGGGCCGCTGCAGTAACTCTGAAAACATTGTTCGGGCAACCGCCTGGTTGTGTAACTTAATGGTCGGTGGGCTTGCCAACAGGACACAGGGGCACATGGACTGTCGGATAGTCCCTGAATACTTGGTCTCTCATTTCGATGGGGGTGCCTCAGTCTCTTGGCTCTTCTTTTGGTGCAAGGTTCTAACTCAGTGAAAATGTCACTCTTTGTGTGGATGGTGTGATGCACATGGCAGTGATGTTTGTTGTTGCCATTGAACCTGGACGACAGGTGGTGACAACTTGCTAGGAGAGAAGATGTCTGGAGGATAGGATTTCTGGTGAAACTCTGCAGCCATGTATCTTTGTCTTGCTGAGGCTGTTCTTCACGCATGGAATCTGCGGAAAAGGGATGCTGTCTGATTTAGACTGCAACACTCAGGAATGGATGGTCACACTGGGAAGCGTTGGAGAGAGACGTGGTTCTCCCCTTGAGCTGTATCCAGGAACGTTAGTCCACCTCAGTGACTGTCTGGTGTCTCTGGGTGCGCTCTCGTCTTGTGGTGGTGCGAGTCCTTTTTCTTCTCCCCTTGGTCTCTCCAGCACTCCTGTGGTCATCCGGTTCTTCATGGTGATAGGATTGTCACCCTTCTTTGCACAGACCTCTTGCTGGTCCGATCCCTTCCTACTGGGTCTTCTAGGTGCTCCTCTACCAGGATGGCAGGTCACCTTCTTCAATCAAGGGCGTTGCGCTTGTGCCTCGAGCCTGCGCCATTGTGGTGCCTGCTCCTGCCTCTGTTGAGACATGCTTGGTGGGGTCAGTCACTTTGTGTGATGTCCTTCTTGCTTGCAGTGCGAGGTGGCGTCTGGCCACATGTCGCATGTCAATGGAGCACATGTTGCGATGGCAGCTTGCCATTTAAAGTGTGGAACTCTCCTCCTGCCTGTCTTGGGCCACTGGTGACTCTGTCTTGAGGCAGTGTAAGGGATAACACTCTGTGTTGTCTTTGGCCCACTGCTGGGCTTCGTTGGTGCAGTGGAGATGTAGCGGCTCTCCCTCCTGCATTAAGCATTGCATTTCCTCTGTCGAGAGGTCTCTCTCTCCTGGGCGCCTTCCCGTGCTGTCAGATTTGCTGGTAGGGCCTTCTGCGCACCTCTTACTTTGTGCACTCCGTCCTCTTTGTGGGTGCCCTCTTCTAGCACTTGGTGTGCCCATTTTGTAGCTTCCAGTGGTGTCCGATCACCACTGGGGGTAAGTGGTGCAATTTCCTCACTTGCGGTGGCATCAGGCAGCCACTAGGGGTTGCACACTGTGCCCATTCTTCCCCAACTTCATGTGGAGCTTGCTCTCTTCTTGGGCTTTGCTGATCTTGTCTTCTTGGTGCTTGTCTGAGCTGGTGCAGCTTTGGGCCTCTTGGGGCTCTTGGTGGGATGTGACAGACTTTTGCTGCAGTATGGGAGGTGGGGAGACTGTGCAGTTCAGTTTGTGCTGGGACAAATTTGGCTGCAACATATACTTATGCGTGGGCCTTAGGCATTCTTCACTGCTCAGTCCCATTACTAGCAAAACACACAAGATGATGGACGTAATGTTGCACAATGGCAAAACATTCACTACCAGTCACAGATCCGGGTTTAATCCATCGTTATTTTGCTCACCAAGCCACCCCAGTTCAGACATGGCCATATGCAAATCAGTCTTGACCCTGTGCCTCATAGGAACAGTCCAGCCCGAACTGCCAAGTCATGTCTTCCCTGGACCGGAATCAAGCATCCTAGGACCAGTTTCTGGCTATCAGCTGTCATCAGCCAGGATAGCTTGACTCCAGTGGCCTAGTGAGCACGGGACCCACGTCTGGGCATACCCTTCCCACATAGGGTGAACAGCAAAACACACAAGATGATGGACGGAATGTTGCACAATGGCAAAACATTCACCCCCAGTCACAGATCTGGGTTTAATCCATCGTTATTTTGCTCACCAAGCCACCCCAGTTCAGACATGGGCATATGCAAATCAGTCTTGACCCTGTGCCTCATAGGAACAGTCCAGCCCGAACTGCCAAGTCATGTCTTCCCTGGACTGGAATCAAGCATCCTAGGACCGGTTTCTGGCTATCAGCTGTCATCAGCCAGGATAGCTTGACTCCAGTGGCTTAGTGAGCAGGGGACCCACGTCTGGGCATACCCTTCCCACATAGGGTGAACAGCAAAACACAAAAGATGATGGACGGAATGTTGCACAATGGCAAAACATTCACCCCCAGTCACAGATCTGGGTTTAATCCATCGTTATTTTGCTCACCAAGCCACCCCAGTTCAGACATGGCCATATGCAAATCAGTCTTGACCCTGTGCCTCATGGGAACAGTCCAGCCCGAACTGCCAAGCAATGTCTTCCCTGGACCGGAATCAAGCATCCTAGGACCAGTTCTGGCTATCAGCCGTTATCAGCCAGGATAGCTTGACTCCAGTGGCTTAGTGATCATGGGACCCACTTCTGGGCATACCCTTCCCACATAGGGTGAACAGCAAAACACACAAGATGATGGACGGAATGTTGCACAATGGCAAGACATTCACACGCAGTCAAAGATCTGGGTTTAATCCATCGTTATTTTGCTCACCAAGCCACCCCAGTTCAGACATGGCCATAGGCAAATCATTCTTGACCCTGTGCCTCATGGGAACAGTCCAGCCCGAACTGCCAAGCCATGTCTTCCCTGGACCGGAATAAAGCATCCTAGGACCAGTTTCTGGCTATCAGCCATCATCAGCTAGGATAGCTTGACTCCTGTGGCTTAGTGAGCACAGGACCCACGTCTGGACATACCCTTCCCACATAGGGTGAACAGCAAAACACACAAGATGATGGACGAAAGGTTGCACAATAGCAAAACATTCACCCGCAGTCACAGATCTGGGTTTAATCCATCGTTATTTTGCTCACCAAGCCACACCAGTTCAGACATGGCCATATGCAAATCAGTCTTGACCCTGTGCCTCATGGGAACAGTGCAGCCGGAACTGCCAAGCCATGTCTTCCCTGGACCGGAAACAATCAATCAATCAAAATCCTTTACTCGGTTTTCAAATATATAAAAAATCGCAAAAGTACATATATAAATTCGCTCATAAAAACGTATTTAAAATATGATTTTCTTATAGAATACATATAAAAAATCTAGGGATTTTTGACTTAATATAATGTGCAAAAAGGCAGTCACTTTAAAAACAATCTAAAAACATAATGCACTTATACAAGTATAAAAATATGTAGTTTTGGTATACAGTTTTTGACAACCCTATTCTAAATTAGGCCTATGCCTAACAACAAACTTCAGAAATTTAGCTATGTCTTTTGCGATACACTCCTCATCCAAAAATTGCAGAGAAAGGAAGACAGGGCGGCATCTGCGTAATCCCATAGCTTGTAGGATCAGGATCAGCCAGCGTCTTCTCGGTTCAATATAGAATTTGCAGAATAAAATCGTGCGTATTGAAGATTAAAGGGAAGCATCGTCACAGGGGCACATTGGTAGAATCACTGCCCAGTTATTTGTTTTGGGAAAAGTGACTAAGCGATAGAAAGTATCCAGACTAAAGCGTATTAATAGAAATCTTTCATACTTCAACAGATTAAACATTAAATAGGGTTGAATACTCATAGTCGTTTGAATCATTAACATATGTTGGACTAATACTTTGCTAACCTCGTTTGTCAGGCGCAGTAGTTCTAAATGCGTCAGACATTGTTTTTTAAAGGCTTTCCTAGAATATTCCAAGATTAATGGGGGGGAATGATAGTATTCAAGCATGCCTAAGTCATGGAAGACATTTTTGATATAGGCAATCCACCCAATCTTGTGAGCGTTATCTAGCGAAAGCAGTCCTGTATGAACCCTTGACAAAAGATAGTTTTGTCAGACATCCAGATACGATGCCATAAAAGGAGTGGTTGGATTTTGGCTATGTCTCTTAAATATGAGAGGCCCAACTCCAAATGGCGTGAGTAAGTCGAGGTGCCTTGTGGTACAGCTAACAAAAACCTTAGGAAGGTGTTTTCAACCTTTTGTAGGCCAGTCAACTTTCCATATCCCCAAACACCCGCCCGGTAAAGCGCAATGGATGAGCATTTAGCCTTATATATCTGTATTAGCTCAGTGGGGGCCCTTTGTCCTAGTCTTCGAGAGAAGTTAACTAGTGCAGCTGTTGCCCTCATGAAGAGCAATTTTCTAGATTCTATGGCCTGCTTCCATGAGCATTTATTATCTATTAGAACTCCAAGGTAGGTGTACGTGCTTGTGGTCTCAAGTTTTTTGTTACCTATAAAAATGGGCCTTACTTTTTTTGTTCTAGGACCTGCTGACATAACGTAGGTTTTCTTGATATTGATATTCAAGTCCAAATCGGCCATAAAGGTATTATATCTCGATAAGGCGCGCTGTAATTGTAGGGGGGTGCATGCTAGGATTGGATGTATGTCATGACAATGCGGGCTTTACCCCGCGCTGCCATTACAACGCATTCATTACAACGCAAGTTGTTACAACGATTTGCGCTGTAGGCGCTGGACTGTGGAATAGTTTAATTTTCTATTCCAACTCCAGCCCACGTAACAGCAGGGAAGGTGTTGGAATAGAAAATAAAACTATTCCTTTACCAAGAGAGCCCTCCAGCACAAGTAGTTGTAACGACTTGCGTTGTGATGGCAGCGTTGTAATGGCAGCGCGGTGTAAAGCCAGCGTTGTCATGGCTGTCTCCCTCTAGGATTACGACGTCATCGGCGTATAGAAGGGCCGGTATTGGATGATTATTAATGATTGACAAGTCCTGGGACACTTTAATCATTTCCTGTCCTAAGGCATTTGTATAAAGGGTAAAAAGAAAGGGGGCCAGAAAACAGCCCTGCTTGACCCCCCTCTCCACTCCAAATGGCGCCGTCAGTTTTCCCTAACACCATACCTTACTCTTGCAGTAGCGTTAGAGTATAATTCACGCATGAAGTTTACCAGCGCCTGCTCAACCCCCATTTTCAATAGAAGACAGTTTTGAATGACTTACGCAGTCGAAAGCTACTGATAGGTCAATGTACACCATATACAAGGCTCCCCCTTAGCATTAACATATTTACCCATCAAAAGGGATAAATTAAGGGCTTGCTCTGTAGTGCCGAGTCCTTCTCGAATCCCAAATTGGATATCTGAAACAATCTGTTTATCGTCCGCCCACTGCTGGAGTCGCTCGAGGATAACTCGACCCGCCACTTTCCCCAAGGAATCCAGCAGGGATATTGGGCGTAAACAGACAGGATATTGACAATCCCCTTTTTTTAAAATGGGGACAAGGATAGATTTCGACCATGAGTCTACTATTCTTACAGCACATGACGCTTGGAGAACTCTTGTCAAAATTGGGGTCCACAGCTCCGTGTAGTGTTTAAAAAGGTCAACTGGGACCCCGTCAGGTCCTGGTGCTTTTCCATTTTTACTGGCCAGCAAAGCCTGCAGTACTTCCCCAAGCATTATATCTAGTGCAATAGGGAATATAGTTTCCAGTTGGGAATTATTTTTTACCAAGTCAATCTGTGCTTCCTGTCCTTTTAGGGGAATACCAAATATCCGGGCAAAGTGGTCGACCCAGGTTTGCTCATCAATTGCCACTTCGACTTTTGGAATATCTCTAGATTGTGCAAGGAAGGCAGACTTGACAACTGCCCAAAAAGCAGCACTATCTTTTATATTGTAGCTTTTATGGCATTTGTCCCATAGTTCTTTTTTTAATTCATTTTCCCTGAGTTTTATCACCTGATTATACTCCCGCCTAAGGGTGGCAATTTCCTGTGCATTCCTTGCTTTTTCAAAGGGCTGTTTTTAACTTGGAATAGGCTTTTGTGCATCCGCTATTAAACCAGCCTTTACTCATAATCTTACTGCCCTTTAGTTTGGCAGAGAAAGTATCTTTTATTGTTTTTGTTACGATTGCAAAATTGATCATAACTTCTTTATTTGACGTAGCAGGATCAAGACATTCGTTAATCGCCACTAGGGAGTTTTTAACTATGTTAGTAATAATCGTTGACCGATTCACTTTATCCCACTTTAGCGTATACCCGTTAAGTCTATCCAAAATCAGGATATTGTGACCAAGAGTCTTCAAGGTGTTACTCCTATTTGAATTCTGCAAGAGTGATAAGGTTATACTGTTCGGAAGGTGATCACTAGTAGCGTTATCGTGAGTCTTAACTTTCGTGATTCGGGGGCCAGCCCTACATGAGATAAAAATAAAATCTATTGTGCTAAACTTTCAGCTGCCATTAAAGGTAGGAATAAGCGGAACTGGTGGGTTTATTATTTTGTTTGCCAAACCTAGCTCTTGTCCAAAACAAATTACATTCAGGGAGTTCACAGTCGTTGTATGGGGAAAGTGTGTTATTGGTGTATTATCCTCATCCAAAATGCCACAAGCTAGGTTATCAATGTTACTACATAAGGTTTAAATAAAATCACCACCCCATAAAATTACAGCGTCTGTCTTTAACTTGTTTTTCAATTCCTGTAATGAAAAACAGATCTCTTTTAATACTATCGCTAGTTCACCCTGTTGTAAGTTATTATAAAAATTAACAACAACTACAATATCAGTTTTTGTTAGGTACAGGGTTACTATTTGGAAGTTAGGGTTCAGTTTAACTGGAACAATTTCCTTGATTTCTACAAGATTTGAAACAAAAACAGTCATATCCACCTTAGCTCTCCCCGAGGGTGATGGTAATGCGGCGGAACAGTAGGTTTTGTAACCCTCTATTTGTATTTCACATGTAGCCCAAGTTTCTTGAAAACACAATATATTAAACTTTTGTATAAATTCACACCAAATGTCATTGCCCACTTTCAAACGCAAGCCTGCAACATTCCAATATAGAATACTAAGGGAAGATCTGGGACAACCCATTGCTGAATCAAGTCCTATACTGGTAGTTTCAATTATTGAGTTGGAGTGGTATTTACTATCCATGTGTACTTGTCTATTACTATTAACTAGGCCCGGTTTTACTAATGAAGAAAGAGAATGCTTAGTGTAGGATTTTAGTTCCGGGGCAACAGGAGTCCTATTAATAGACCGCTTAGGAGTGACCATATGAGCTTCCTGTTTCTTTTCAAAAAGGGTTGGAAGATCGTGTTTCCCTGATAGGGATGAAATTGATGAAATAAGTTGTTAGAATTGGGGGTCTCTGGTTGGCGCAAGAATTCACTTGTGACAAGCAGGGACCCTCTCCTCTAAGTCAGGGCGAAGGATGACCCCTTAGAATTACCCTTGCTCACCCTCTAGGTGCGTGACATGAGCAGCCAAGGCTATTCTCCAGGCGTTGTTAGTTAAGCATTTGTAATAACACACACAGTAAACATACCAATCCCCTACAAATGGACACCAGGATTTAGATATATAAAAATACATTCGCTTTATGTAAAAATATATCTGAGCAAAGACTTATCACAAAACCAATATAACGATTTTTAAGTATGTCACAAGATTGTAAATAGGCAAGTTCTCTTCTGTTTACAGTTCAAATATTGCTTCTTAGTCTCTTTTACTTCAAAAACGTTTTTCTTAGTTTTTTTAACCTGTTCTTAGCCCCTGAGGCCTCTTTAGGACCGCCTGGCCGCTTCTTATCGCTTCTGTGCGCTTTCCCCGGTGAAAATGAGCGAGACCCTACCGCGACTCATGCATCTCGCGGTGCGGGTTGAATGGAGACCAGAGAGGGGCCTCGAGAAACCCTGGGCCTTTTCCGGAAGTGGGGGCTCCCAGCCTCGAGGAACCCTGGGCCTTTTTGAGCCTCGAGAAACCTTGGGCCTTTTCCAGAGGTGGGGGCTCTCGGCTGCCGTGAGGAGCAGGGAGGCGATGAGAGGAGCCTCGGGCCAAGGCACAGGGAAGGCCTTAGTACACAGTGACAGGGAAATAAGAACGGTGTGGGCCCCGAGCCCGTTGTCGATTTCTTGCTTAGGCGCACTGACCCCACGAGCAAATGTCCCTCGATGCAGGGGGACGGGTCAGGCTCTTGGTGCGCTTGGAAGCGCAGATGTACCTAGGGATCTGAAGGATGGCAGGATGCTTCGGAAGGCGCGGCACGGAGACCTCCAATACGGGCAGTAGAGGTGGCGTGTCCTTTGGGTATGCGGCGTGGCCTCTCCACAGGTCAGAGGGCACGGCGGGGCGGCCGGGTGCGATCACAATGCACGGGCGGCCGTCCAGGCTATGGATGTGCGCTCAGGAGACCAGGATTCCGGCGGGAGGGGGGGCAGATGAACCCTCCAAGTCCTCCAGTAGCGAACAGTGGCAGAGGAGCAGGCGGCCTGACCCGAGGGGCAGAGAGCGGCTCTGGGCAGAGCGAGGCTCTCAACGGGTAAAAGGGCAGGCAAGCTCCTGAGTGCCACAGCCCTAGGAGGGGGCTAGGGGGGCGCAGTCTTGCCTCCGGTGGGAGGAAACACACGGCTCAATCACAGACGAGCCAAGGCACAGAGTATCCACTAGTCCTGGGGTTCAGGTCAGGGGGCAAGCTCAATCAAGCCCTAGGAGAAAGTTTGAAGCACAAGTCAGCAAATTATTTTCAAAGCGTTTCCTCTCCTTCCTCAGCAAGGCAGACAGCAGGCCAGTCCTTCCAGCTTCTTCTTCTCCTTCTAGTTGGGCAGAGGTTTGCTGTGGGAAACAGGATTCTGATTTACAAGGAGGAGGGCTCCTACTTTTATACAGCATTTTCTTTGTTCTTACAGGCCAGGGGGCCTCTGCATAACTTCTTTCGGTGTCTGAGCACTTGTTGGGTGTACTCTGGTTTCTGCTTTCAGTGTGAGGGGCAGGCACATCAGACGCTCCACAGGAGGTGGAGCCAGCATTGTGTGGACAGGGGCAGCCAGGAGTACCTTGTTGACAGTGCTTCACCCTTCCTGGGCCAGGTGCCGGCTGAGTCATCAGTCGCTCCCCAGGGGGCGCAGCCAGCATTGTGGTGGCAGAGCACAGCCTTATTCAGAGTCCAGGGGCACTCCCACCTCCCACCAAGGTGTAATCCTGGCATTCACCACCTGTCATCCCGCAGCCCTGTCACTCACATATCCCAGACAGACAGATACACATCCTAGCAGAGGCGGCCTGAAATGGTTAGGCAAGCAAATGCTAACTTTCGAAAAGTAGCATTGGCAAACACAGGATATTAAAATAAACTTTACTAAAAGAAGTATTTTATTATTCTGAGTTCAGGCATACTAAACTTTACTTTCTACCATGTTCCCTGAGCCTGCTGGGATTATAGAGTGTAATAATTCCAGCAGCCCATCTTGGCCTAAGAGAACAGGTAACCTTACAATAGTGAAAAACGAATTTGGCTGTAATTCACTATTAGGACATGCCACACACATCAGAGCATGTCCTACCTTACACTTACAATGCACCCTGCCCTTGGGGCTACCATAGGGGTGACTAATATGAAGTTAAGGGAAGGTTTAGGGGCTGGCAAGTGTGTGCACTTGCGCAGCCAGCATGACAGTACCAGACTGCACGCAGGTTCTGCAGTGGCAGACCCTAGACACATTTTTACAAGGCTGCTTCTGTGGGTGGCGCAACCAGCGCTACAGGCCCACTAGCAGTATTGGCATTTACAAGCCCTGGCACTCCTGGTGCACTTTACTGGGGACTGACAGTAAATCCAATGAACCAATCATGAACATCGATCACAGTTACACTTTACACAGGGAGAGCGTATGCACTTTAGCACTGGTCAGCAGTGGTAAAGTGCCCAGAGTCATTAAACCAACAAAAACAGGTCAGAGAGAGTATTGGAGGAAGGCAAAAAGTTTAGGGATGACCCTGCCAAGAGGGCCAAGTCCAACACCCCCCCATTCCAGCCAAAACGCAGGGTAGACCAATCACCACTGTGATGGACTTCCCGGCTTTGGGCGATAGAACATGGTCCTGGCCCGCAACAGCAGGGGCACATTCCAGTTCTACGCCAATCTGAGCCTATTTCAAATCCTCTGTTCATACTCTCAGGGTCCACCAAGCCAATCCATGAGGCACCCTTCTCTTCCTCTGTGGACACCACCTGTGCAGCCTCTACCCTTAACTTGCTCACAGGTGTGTCTCAACGGATAGTCATCAAATCACAGTGGCCACTGACAGTAGTCATGGCTGAGACCCAGGCCTCTTGCTTCTCAGGGCTCCCAAACCTCTGTGGCCTTAAGGAGCGGGGGGCAGAAGTCCCAGGTGCTTGGCACCTTTTGTCCATTCTCCCTCCTGTCAGTCCAGGTATGACAGCCTGGTACTGACCCACCAGCCCCAGGCCTGTACCTGGCGGCTGGACCAAAGACTGGGGTGGCCTCTCCCACACCCGGTCCTCCTCCTTGGGGCTCTATACCCTCCCACCTGGAGTGGTACCCCCTTCCAGAATTGTCAGGGCACCTGGGGCAGGTGACCTGCACAATTCTCCCACCAGTTCAGGGGTGCTATCCAGCAACTGGGGTACCAGGTCAGGGGGGACACCCTGCACCTGGCCCTCCATCCTAGGGTCTAAACCCTTAAACTGCACTGGGGTCAGAGGCGAGGACTCCCTCCCTCAGCACCCCCTTCCAGACGGTTGTCCCCTCCCACCTGGAGTGGTACACCAAAAAGACAGACTGGTAGGGACACTGATTACAGTGGTCCCACCCCCCAGGTCAGACAGCCTCTGAACCTGGCTTCCCAACTCAGGGACCCAACCCTGCAGTCAAACACTCACCTGGTGCACCAGGACTTCCTGGGGAGCACACATGCCCCCCCTGAGGGTAACACATACTTCCTGTGTTGTGTGACAGTCTGCCTGGCACCGATCTCCCGTCCCCTGTCCATCTGACAGTGCGCGAAGATCCCCCAGGACAGAAGTGGTGTTACCATGGTCACTTCCTGGGGATGCAGCCATTCTAGCTGGCCCCTGACCCACTGGTTCTTCCACTGGGGACTCTTCCCCCCTCTCACCCCTCCATCTGGACCTCTGCACCCTCCCAACTGGAGCGGTACTGCCAGACACCAGAACTACTGGAGCTCTGCTTACAGAGCCTCCACGTTCTCTAGCCACTGGGGGATCCCCCTTAGAGGGTGACTCATCCGGACAGCCTAGGCTCCCCACCTGGTGTTCCCTTAAAGAACCATCCAGGCTCTGAGACTGAGGTTGGGCCCTACCGGGACAAAACCCATTCTCACTCCTTCCCCTCAAGGACAGGACGTGAGGCCCTACACCCCTCTCACTACTACAGGACCTAGCTGGGCTACTCTGCGCCACTTCCACCACTCTGGGCCGGAAGATACCTGAGCCAATCCCCACAGGATCACACCCCAATGCCTCTCCAGACCCTCTGGAATCGAACACAAGGTCTGCCTCCAATGTGAGCTCCCTGGGGTCAGAGAACTCACTCTCAAACAGGTGTTGGCATAGCTCTGGTAAACTGGGACTTAAAGTATGCTCTCCCATAATTGGATTGCACAGCCCCCAAGCAGGGTTAACCAAACTATCCTTCTCCTCACCATCCAGCGCCTCACACACATACTCCACACCATTCTTCTGAGACTGGCCAGACAGTAGCGGACTGTCTCTGTCACACAACCCACACTCTTCTGGGCGGTCTTCACACTCACCCACCAGGACCTCAACCATGGGGGAATCCCTCCCACCACTAGGACCATGAACTCCTACGCCAGCCACCCTATTCCCTTCAGGGACGCTGCACACTACTGGAGCTACCTCATGCCCTTGAACTCCTGGCATATGTTAACCCCCTCCAAGTCAGGTGCCATATCTCTAGGTGCGTGCACTATGCTGTCAGCACTAGATACCTGAATGTTGCTGCCACCAGCTGAGCGGCACTCCACCTCCAACTTAGCAAAGCTCAGTCTCTGACTACACATATCTCTTGTTGCTGGGCTGAAGCCCTCCTGGCTTCAAGCTTCAAATCAAGTTTTCTCATTTTCAAGTAGTGATCTCTTTGGCGTTTTTGCACCTCCATTGCCAATTTCAGTTTCTCCATTTCCATTTTTCTCTTTAATCTCGCCATCTCCATTTCATGTGCCCTGTCTGCTGCCCTGTCTGCCAACTCCTGTGGCGACAGGCATCTGGTTGCTGCCTTTTCCATCCTCTCTGAACCAGGCATGACGTTTTCAAAAACACATGGAGATCTCCCAGCAAAATTATACAAAATGGAAGTCGGTGGCTGCGTTATAGGTCTGCTCTCACTATGTGGTGATCAGCAATTCACTGTATGTCAACTACAAATGAAAATTCGCAAATCCTCACCGCTGTGTCCAATGTTAGAATTGGGGGTCTCTGGTTGGCGTAAGTATTCACTTGTGACAAGCAGGGACCCTCTCCTCTAAGTCAGGGCAAAGGATGACCCCTAGAATTACCCTTGCTCACCCTCTAGGTGCGTGGCGTGAGCACCCAAGGCTATTCTCCAGGCATTGTTAGTTAAGCATTTGTAATAACACACACAGTAAACATACCAATCCCCCCACAAATGGACACCAGGCTTTAGATATATAAAAATACGTTCTCATTATGTAAAAATATATCTGAGCAGTTAAGACTTATCACAAGACCAATATAACGATTTTTAAGTATGCCACAAGATTGTAAATAGGCAAGTTCTCTTCTGTTTACAGTTCAAATATTGCTTCTTAGTCTCTTTTACTTCAAAAACAGTTCTCTTAGTTCTTTTAACCTGTTCTTAGCCCCGAGGCCTCTTTAGGACTCCTTGGCCGCTTCTTAGCGCTTCTGTGCGCTTTCCCCGGTAAAAATGAGCGAGACCCTACCACAACTCACACATCTCGCGGTGCGGGTTGAATGGAGACCAGAGAAGGGCCTCGAGAAACCCTGGGCCTTTTCCGGAGGTGGGGGCTCTCAGCCTCGAAGAACCCTGGGCCTTTTCGAGCCTCGAGAAACCCTGGGCCTTTTCCAGAGGTGGGGGCTCTCGGCTGCCGTGAGGAGCAGGGAGGCGATGAGAGGAGCCTCGGGCCAAGGCACAGGGAAGGCCTTAGTACACAGTAATGGGGAAATAAGAATGGTGCGGGCCCCAAGCCCGTTGTCGATTTCTTGCTTAGGCGCACTGACCCCACGAGCAAATGTCCCTCGATGCAGGAGGACGCGTCAGGCTCTTGGTGCGCTTGGAAGCGCAGACGTACCTTGGGATCTGAAGGATGGCAGGATGCTTCCGAAGGCAGGGCGCGGCACGGAGACCTCCAATACGGGCAGTAGAGGTGGCGAGTCCTTTGGGTATGCGGCGCGGCCTTTCCACAGGTCAGAGGGCACAGCGGGGCAGCCGGGTGCAATCACAACGCACAGGCAGCCATCCAAGCTATGGATGTGCGCTCAGGAGACCAGGATTCCGGCGGGAGGGGGGACAGATGAACCCTCCAAGTCCTCCAGTAGCGAACAGTGGCAGAGGAGCAGGTGGCCTGACCCGAGGGGCAGAGAACGGCTCTGGGCAGAGCGAGGCTCTCAACGGGTGAAACGGCAGGCAAGCTCCTGAGTGCCACAGTCCTAGGAAGGGGGCGAGGGGGGTGCAGTCTTGCCTCCGGCGGGAGGAAACACACAGCTCAATCACAGACGAGCCAAGGCACAGAGAACCCACTAGTCCTGGGGTTCAGGTCAGGGGGCAAGCTCAATCAAGCCCTTGGAGAAAGTTTCAAGCACAAGTCAGCAAAGTCTTTTCAAAGTCTTTTTCTCTCCTTCCTCAGCAAGGCAGACAGCAGGCTTTCCAGCTTCTTCTTCTCCTTCTAGTTGGGCAGAGTTTCGTTGTGGGAAACACGATTCTGATTTACAAGGAGCAGGGCTCCTACGTTTATACAGCATTTTCTTTGTTCTTACAGGCCAGGGGGGCCTCTGCATAACTTCTTTCAGTCTCTGAGCACTTGTTTGGTGTACTCTGGTTTCTGCTTTCAATGTGAGGGGCAGGCACATCAGACGCTCCACAAGAGGTGGAGCCAGCATTGTGTGGACAGGGGCAGCCAGGAGTACCTTGTTGACAGTGCTTCGCCCTTCCTGGGCCAGGTGCCGGCTGAGTCATCAGTCGCTCCCCAGGGGGCGGAGCCAGCAATGTGGTGGCAGAGCACAGCCCTATTCAGAGTCCAGGGGCACTCCCATCTCCCACCAAGGTGTAATCCTGGCATTCACCACCTGTCATCCCCCAGCCCTGTCACTCACATATCCCAGACAGACAGATACACATCCTAGCAGAGGCGGGCTGAAATGGTTAGGCAAGCAAATGCTAACTTTCTAAAAGTAGCATTGGCAGACACAGGATATTAAAATAAACTTTACTAAAAGAAGTCTTTTTTTATTCTGAGTTCAGGCATACTAAAATTTATTTTCTACCATGTTCCCTGAGCCTGCTGGGATTATAGAGCAGCCCATCTTGGCCTAAGAGAACAGGTAGCCTTACAATAGTGAAAAACGAATTTGGCTGTAATTCACTATTAGGACATGCCACACAAATCAGAGCATGTCCTACCTTACACTTACAATGCACCCTGCCCGTGGGCCTACCATAGGGGTGACTAATATGAAGTTAAGGGAAGGTTTAGGGGCTGGCAAGTGTGTGCCCTTGCCCAGCCAGCATGACAGTACCAGACTGCACGCAGGTTCTGCAGTGGCAGACCCTAAAGACATTTTTGCAAGGCTGCTTCTGTGGGTGGCGCAACCAGCGCTGCAGGCCCACTAGCAGTATTGGCATTTACAAGCCCTGGCACTCCTGGTGCACTTTACTGGGGACTGACAGTAAATCCAATGAACCAATCATGAACATCAATCACAGTTGCACTTTACACAGGGAGAGCGTAGGCACTTTAGCACTGGTCAGCAGTGGTAAAGTGCCCAGAGTCATTAAACCAACAAAAACAGGTCAGAGAGAGTATTGGAGGAAGGCAAAAAGTTTAGGGATGACCCTGCCAAGAGGGCCAAATCCAACACAAGTCAATAGGGCTCTTCCAATCCCGACGAAGTATTATATCTATTAGAAGTTGGTATATTATAACCCTGGCTGAATGCGTTGGCGCCAAACCCACGTACTCTCTGGGACTGAATCAATGGAGGGTAGAAATAGCCGAGTGGTAGAATATTAATCTTGCCCCTGTCTATGAGATAGTTGCCACTCTCTTGCAAGATTTTTTGACTAGGGAAGGAGATCTAAATGTCAGAACAATACAGTCTCACTGAAAACTTTCCCTCGGCTGCCCAGCCCACAAACCCTTCTTGCCATCTTAAATTCATTGAAGAGATGGTCCGTTAAAACTGTTTTTCTTCCCAGCCAGTGTAGAGATTTATTCCTAAGTGTTTCCCAACCTTCTGCAGCTGATTCTCCTTTTTTCTGAACATTCGTCAGAACTATTATATACGGAGTAGCAGCCGGTGGTAGATCTAGGTGTTGATCAGTCGCCAAATTTACCCTGCTTGAATCCAGTTTGTTTGATGCTGACAAACTGCAAGCCTGAGGGGGGAAAAGGGAAATAGAGGGACTCGGAATGGGATTGGTATTCTCCGAAACCCCTGACACACCGCTCAGGATTGCATTCCTTCCTACAGCCACCTTGTCAATCTCCCTTGCCCGATCTCCTACAGGATTGTTGGTAAATTGATTGTGCCTCGTAGAGGGTATCGAGTGGGGTTCACTATCCTGATTACAAAAGAGGGGCTTAATCTGAGGTGGTATATGCTTATCGTTGTTGACTAAACTCATATTTGCCTTTCCTTGTCGAGTTGAGGGGAGTTTATTATCTTCTAGGTTTTGTTTGTTACTATTGGATATGTGATCTTCTATGAGGGTTAGTCTGGAGCTCAATTGATCCAGCCGAACTCTCAGATACAGATACAGCCTATCCACCAGGGTCGTTAAGTTCTTAATGCTATCACTTTGCCCCTCTGGGTTTTTACTATTTTTGTCACTACCCCTAAATAAGCATTTTCTTGGTCCCTGCTTTTTTTTGTGATGTTGAGTTAATTTTTCCCTTATCGGGGGAGGTTCTACGGAAATAATTTCGTCACCATCAGTTATGTTACTTTCAACCGCTGTATTCTCGTCTGGGGAAAGATTTTTATGTTTCTTTTGAGGAGGTTGAGAAGGTGAATCCGAGTCGCTTAGGATAATACCTTCCACATTGTGCTGAATACAGCCGTTAGTAACTTTTGTAGTAATGGTTTGGCTCGAGCTATCAAGTACCTGGAGATGTTCCTGGTCAGTAATGGACCGTGAGGCACTTGCTTCCAAAGGTTTTTCCAACTGAGCTAATCTGCTTATCTAAAGCCCCCATAGCGCCAGTAAGGTAGCTTAGTAAAGTTTGTTGGGTCTCTATTAGGGTTTTACAGCCCGGAATCAAGCATCCTAGGACCGGTTTCTGGCTATCAGCCGTCATCAGCCAGGATAGCTTGACTCCAGTGGCTTAGTGAGCAATGGACCCACATCTGGGCATATCCTTCCCACATAGGATGAACAGCAAAACACACAAGATGATGGACGGAATGTTGCACAATGGCAAAACATTCACCCCCAGTCACAGATCTGGGTTTAATCCATCGTTATTTTGCTCACCAAGCCACCCCAGTTCAGACAAGGCCATATGCAAATCAGTCTTGACCCTTTGCCTCATGGGAACAGTCCAGCCCGAACTGCCAAGCCATGTCTTCCCTGGACCGGAATCAAGCATCCTAGGACCGGTTTCTGGCTATCAGCCGTCATCAGCCAGGATAGCTTGACTCCAGTGGCTTAGTGAGCACGAGACCCACGTCTGGGCATACCCTTCCCACTGGTGTTAATGGTTCTGTGGAGTCATGAGCTTGGATCCGCCTGCCAGGATACATTTTCTATTCTGCTGATGCTGGCACTGCAGGCCGTTTAACGGTGCAGCAGGGCCTCCCACATGGCCTGTAATTGCTCTCTGGTTTCTGCTTGGGTTTAGCTCTGAGTTTCTTGTGATGCTTTGCGAGGTTGTGAGTCTCTCCCCCTCTTTCAGCAAGCGGCAGTCTGCAAAATGTGGGACACAGTCCTCACTTGTCCAGTCTCTTTCACCGTACTTCGTAAAAGAGGCAGGCGGTGCTCTTGTCTTCCTCTTGCCAAGTTCTGGGATGTAGAACTGCTGAGGCCACTCCTACATGCGTACATTGGTATGCTGGGCACTGCAGACATTTGCGTGGCAGAGTGGCTTATCCTTGCCATTAGTGACTGTTTGGATGGGGCCGTTGCATTGCTGATTGAGTCAGTGTCGGGCTTCATTATGTGCTGTGGCCGTGCTTATCTTTCTGGCTGGTGGCCTGTGGAGGAGGGACCTTGCAGGGGTTGACTGTCTCTTTTGCAGAGGGAGACAAGGGTACACTATCTAGTCTGTTTCTTCTCCCTTGTAGTTTTATTGAGAATGGTCCTTCAGGCAGTGGCGGCAACATTCCAATGGGGGAATGCAGCACTTATTTTCTTACTAGCCCTGGGGTTTGCTCCCTGCACTGTGGATAGAGTATTCACGGGCTGTGGGAACTTTCTCACTGTCTTTTAATACCACTGTTTGGGGTGAGGGCACCACAGGCTCCTTGTTACTCAGGGCAGTTGCAGCATGGGGAAGTGGCAGCTAGGTAGCACATCCCATCCAGTTTTCTGTGGCAGCGGTCTCTGTGGAACCACAGGTTGCATGGGTGCTGAAGCAGTAGGCCAGAGCTTGCAACTCTTCTGCAGCCTCCATCCTGCACAATCCTATGTCATCGAGGCCTGCAGCATGGCGAGCCACATTCAGGCAGTACGGCAACTGCTTCGGCAGCCACTTTAATCATGTTGGTCGCCTTTCCCTCCCAGGCACTGCTAGGTTGTCCTCTGACATCTAGGTGTCCTCCAGCATGTTGCTCCCTCTGCTGGAGGGCTACCGCAGACTTTCGCCCAAAGTCAGTGTGCACGGACATGCGCCTATCTCCGGACTGCGTTGACTGCACAATGAAGGTATGTAGGGGGCACAGCGAGGGATATGTAAATGGGCTGGTCGGTACAGCAGGTCTTAAGTTGTTGAGGCAATTTATTTCCAAGAGGCTGCTTTGCGCTTTAGTCATTCGCACAACCACAATGGTACGGCACCACCTCACTCACGATGTGCTCTCCTCTCCTTTTCTGCCCACTCGGTCACTGTGGGGCCTCTTCTTGCAGATGGCTGGCAGCAATGAGGCGCCTTGATCTCGGCGCTAGCTGCAGGGATCAACTCCATGTTGCAGCTCTCGGCCTGGCAGAAGGTGCGGGGGCTCCACACCGGGCGCATGCAGCCTTAGTTTTCTCTCCCCCTTTGCTGCTGGATTCTCCTAGTGCCTGGGTTGCATGTGACCCGTACGCCTGAGCGCTGCTTGCCTGGACGCTGTACCTCTTTCTTATGGTGGCAGGAGTATGCTGCTTACAGGCGCTTCATCAGGTAGGGCTGCTTAACTTGCATTAGAGGCTGCCTGTGCGTGAACGCAGCAACAAGCTTATGCCAGCTATCCTTGTTACAAGGGCGGAAGGTACAGTTGACAGGGTGGATTTGTGTTTCCCTCACCTGTCGGTCGTGATGCCCCTTCAATGCCGGGGCAGTTTCTTCACTTGTAGTGACAAATGAGTAGCAAACCTTGATCCCTACGGTGAGTGGCAGCAGGAGCATCAACAGGAGGGTCAGCACCTCATCATCAATGGTCTCCTCCCACCGTTGCATGCCGTCTTTGTCCTGGGCAAGTGATACTGGCGGTACCTTATTGGCTGCTAACTTTCCCCATGAGGAACAGTGAGGCTTCTGCTGCCCTACACAAAGAGTAGGACCCCCTCGGTGTCATTATGGTGTTGTGGGCCTTAGGCCCACATGCTGCTGAAATCACGACACAGACACTAGATATATACTTAGGGACCTGGCCTTGAGCATGGGTAACCGAGCCCTTTTATTAGCAGGGTCTTGTCACTCGTGACGCCTGTGATGGATGGGTGTGGGGAGCATGTGTATCCACTCCCACAAGGGACTAGATGACTAACTAGGGGGCCGATTATGATTGCATTTTTTCTGCATCCTCCGGGCCGGCGGAAGTGTCCGCCGGCCCGGAGGATGCGGAAAAACCACTGCGGAGCCTTCAAAGACTAGGATGGCTGGGGGGTCAGGAAGACCGTCCGCAGCTTTTCCACCGCGGTCGCCTTCCGACCGCGGCGGATAAGCTCTAAATGTGGCGGTGTCTATCAGACACCGCCAGGCATATTAGGATGTCTGCAGTTCTATGCCTTTCCACGGCGGCTTTTCTTCCGTGGAAAGGCATACGGACTTTCACTTCGGGGGCCCGTTGCGGGCCCCCTGTATGAAGAGGGTGTGGGGGGTGCACATGGGGGGTATCTATGGTACCCCGCTGCATTTACATGCACAAAGCAGTAGGCACTGCGCGGTGCCTGCCGCTTTATACATGCAAATGCGATGCATGCATTTTTCACCTTGCGGCGGGTGCAGCTTGAAGCTGCACCCGCCGCAATGTTAAAGATAGAGGATGTGACCGCCACCCTGGCGGTCACATCCTAATCTGCTCTGAGGGACCACTGCTGCCCCTGCGGACGGTCCCTCCTCCTCAGGGGTCGCGGACGGACTCAATCGGCCCCAAAGTGCCTGCTGAGACACTAGAACGTGTCCCGCAGGACCTAGGGCTGCGACTCTTGCAGGTCATGACTGCTGAGAAAGATCTAAAGGGGTCACCCATCCCCAGAGATACGTCAGTGCAAAGGGGTGAGCAATGGGACATTGCACCCACAGCCCCTGGCCCCGTAGAGACTCCTTGCTGCTATACAACAAGAAGCATGCAGAGCTGCCCCTGCTATACCCCGCCCCTCCTCCAATGAGTTTGCCTCAGAGCCTAAGAAGGAGCAACATAGCAGAGGAGTGTGGGAGGAATATGAACAAGCACAGCTTAGTAGACAAGATTAAGAATGAATGCAAAGCAGTGTTGTGTAGCAAAAACATAGCGCCTGTTAATGGTCGCTTGACTTCGTGCTTTGAACTTTAACACAGGTAATGTTTTTTCCACCAGCACTCCAAACACTATGTAGTTGTAAAATAAGTACTTCAGTATCAGTTGGGAGTGTATGAATTGTAATGTGACTGCAAGAGGGCCTATTGATAGGATCGAGTCTGTGCACTTTCTAGGTACTATTGCAATATGTTACACATGAGACCATGTTTGCAAGATGAAGGGACTGATGGAGGTGGGGCACTAGTAGAGCAGGGCACAACTCTGCTGGCTCTTTAGCATCGAGCCTTGCATTGCCCAGAAAATTTGGACTAAAGTACGACGGTCCCCAGCATCCATGGCTCCTGGCCCGGGGGAGACTCTTCGCTGCTATACAACAACAAGCGTGCAGAGCTGCCCCAGCTCTACCCCACACCCCTCCTCCAATGAGAGCACCTGCAGAGCCCCAGAGGCAGCAATGGAGTGGGAGGAGGATAGGAGGAAGCTGAACATGCACAGCTTAGTAGACAAGATAAAGAATGAATGCATGTTGTTTGTGAACCAAGCTGAAAGAATACAAATGTGCCTCACAAAAACTATTAATAAACAAAAGAGTAAGACAACATGTAATGGGGGCAGTCTCCATGGGAGGAAACCAAACACTAAAAGGCGGGACTAAGACAACATAGGAACAATAGAAAAACAAGATTTTAAGAGGGCCACTACAAGGAACCAATGAGAAGTGCTAGACTTGTTCAAAGCCCATAGAGTGGATACAGCATGTCTTGTAGAGACAGTGCGCATGCATGCTGCCTAGGCTCAATCTAAAGATGGGAGGCTGAGACACAAAGATAACATTCCTTGGCAGAGGTCTGGATTTTTTTTACATGGTGTAATGCCTCCTAAAAGAGCAATTATACATGTTAAAAGCTGTGCCAAGAGAGATGGTAAGGAAGAGAAGAATCACACTGCAAAAAAGACAGCTGAGGGGCCATCTCAACTTCTCCTATAAGATGGTTGTCTCGGGGTGAGCATTTTGCTTCCACATTGCCTTGTTTTGAAAAGGGTAGTGGAACCACATCAGAGACTGAGAAAAATGGAAGGGAGGGGGCAAGATATGACGATTTGATGCAGATTAATGGACAGGTAAAAAAGATTAATGATATGACTAAGGTTGGACCCTCTGACCTGAACAAGAGGGATATTTTCTCACAAGTCAGGCAGTGGTGGGTTCGTACTATATTATAAGGGACAATGCTCCACAAAAAAGTTGTCCCAGGAGTAGAAGAAGAAAAGGCACAGCATTGCGCTTTTAGAATTCGTCCCAGTAATACTTTTGTGTGAGACTTTCAGGAAAGGACTGCCAAACAGAAAGATGACTTTTTTCATAGATAATGAGGAAGTCATGAATGGGATTAACAGGCCTTATTAGCTGTCTCATCGTTAATACAGATGGCAGTTTTATTTTCAGATCTATAAACATGTTGCAACAGGAGTGCTGGTTCTCTTAAAAAAACATATGGCCAGTGGAAAAATGACCCCACTTCCAGTGCCTTTGATGGGCCTGAGGTGGACTTAATAAAAGGATGATGGAATTGGAACTGGAAAGTCTACAACAGGAATGGCATCTGTTACCACGCATGCCAAAACAACGCGTGACTTAACAGTGCAATCAATACCACAACTGTGTTATTACCACGAGTTCCATTACAACGCAAGTCATTACAACAACTTGATTTAGGGAAGTACTGGACTTTGGAATAGTTTAAATTACTATTCCAACTCCAGTCATTGTATCCATAGGGAAGGGTTTGGACATAAAATCCAACACCAGTCCTGCACCGCATTCCCTAAAGCTAGTCATTGTAATGGGGGAACAACCTTTATAACGCAACTTTTAGCACGCAGTGCTATTACAACGCAGACTTTAAAACGAAAACCATTACAACGCATTACACTGGGGGGCGATCTAGGATAGGAATAGTATTAATTTACTATCCAACACCTTCCCTAGTGGCCACGGGGACTGGTAGTTGGAATAGTAAATTAAACTATTCACTATCCAGCACCCCCCAGTGTAATGCGTTGTAATGGAATGCGTTTTAAAACTTGCGTTGTTACTTCACGCGTGGTAAAAGCATGCATTGTAACAATGTACATCCTTGTAATGAGTTGCTTTGTAATGGAGCTCATGGTAAGGTCACAGTCATCGTACTGACTGTGTTATAACAGTGCTATGTGGTAATGGCTGCGTTGTAATAGATGTTTCCACTACAACAGCACACGTTTGAACACTGCACAATTTCGTCCACCCTCTACTTGTGAATGTGAAGTTAGTTTGCTTAATAATAATTATGGGAAGTTAAGAATCTGGATCCTTGAGATCATTCCAATTTCTGGTTGTGAAGATGCAAAATCATCAAACATTTCCTGCAGACTAAGATCTAAAGTCTCCATAGTTCAACTGTGCTGGAAGTTCAGAAATTGTAGCACTTACTGACACATGGTCCGGGAAAGCAATCTCTGGCTGGAAAAGTGAAGGTGGATCTGGAAGCCCACATGCAACAAAAGGTTATTACCCAAATTGAAATTAAAAAAAGCAGAGATGTAAATTTGAGGGCACTCAGGAAAAAAAAGATAGACTCACAGGGATCCCAGAAATAGAGTTGTAGAAATTTAGCCAACCACCAGGTAAATAGTAAGTGGTCACATTTGCACTGATTAGCCGGTAGCTATGCAAATAGGAAAGAAACTTCACTATTTATCTGTTCGGTGGCTAAATGGTAGAGACTATGCACTGTTTGGCTAAAGACCACACAAATAGCTAAGAAGCTTCACTATTTTCCCAGAGTCTGGCTAAACATTGCTTTCTATTTGGTTGGCAGCGGTGCACATGTACGAACCTTCACCATTTACCAGGGGATTAACTAAATAACAGACAATATGTAAGAGGTGGCTGGTGACTGGGCAAATAACAAAGAATCTTCACTATATACATGGCCACTGTCAAAATAGAGGGAATTATATATAATTTGGAATACAACTATGCATAGAAAAGTAACTTAATTATGCACAGAGCCGTTGTCTAAACAACATAAATGATGGACCATTATCCAAAGCATGGATTTCAATAAACACTTACCACTAGGAAGATCTGAAAACAGGGAGTAAATACAATTGGCACCTGTCTCCTTATGAAAGTGAGTAGAAAAACTGACTTAAAACATTTGATACATGAATAGCATCAGCACATTTGTCTGAAAGGCCCCAATAAATATTCAAATGAAAATGTCCAATTTATTTTGGCATGTATGGTTCGGAAGGCCACTCCATTACACCAAGGGCCATGACACAGTAGGGCATATTTACAAGGGAATGGCAAAGCGTGGCATTAAGCAAACATGGCTAATGCGACGCTCCACCTTTTTGAAAATGTAGGAATATGTTGTATTCACAAAAATGTGGTGCACCCCTGCGTTTCACCTACAACTGCGCTAAATCTAGCTGCCTAGCGCCAAGGCAGGCACCCTTGTACCATAGTGCAAGAATGTCTGCGTTGGGGGGAATGATTGGTTATGTGCAGGAAGATGTCCCTTTCTGCACAGAAACAATCCAGAATGGTGAATTGTGACTTTGGAATTTTTTTAATGATTGTTTATGTGCAGAAGGGACACCTTAATGCACATGATCAATTATTCATGGTGGTTTGCTGTTTCTATGCGTGCTGCACAATGCAGCACACATAGAAACAGAACAAACTAAGAGAAACTAAGCATTTCTCTCCCTTTCACCATGTTAAGACCAGGTTTTCCCTGGTCTTGGTCCTGCCTCCTATTTACGCCACCCTTGTAACTAGGGGGCAGCGTCAAAATCAATGGGTGTTGCGGTGCAACGCCCACTGCAACATCCATTGCACACACCTATCACGCTAAGTGTAGTGTGAAAGGGGGCCCCATTTTCAGGGTGCCAATAACGCAGCCTCATCAATAAGGCAAAGGGTTTATCGCCACAGGAACATCATAAAAAGTGACGTTTCTGTGGTGATAGGGGCTTGTAAACATGGCCCAGTGAGTTTAAAAGACAGTATTGGAACTGTCTCTTACTTCACAAATGCTCTTAATGATTTAAGTCAATCTGAAAAGGTGGTCAGTGAAAGAGCTGATAAGATCCTTTGCAAGAGTGGGCCTAGTTGTTTACTCTTCTAAAGCTATTTGCTTGCTCTTACACAAAAAGTCGAAGGAATGCTCCAAGATCAGACACGGAGTTACCAAATTGGTACATGCCATCAGGGCACCGTTTTCCACCATGCAATTTCATTTAACAAATTAGTCCATTCTGGGAGGTTTATTTCTGGTTCAGATCAAATAAAACAACAAAGGTGATATAGTTGTATCCAAGTGCCATGGTGCCAGCTGGTGATCCTAGCCAGGCATGTTTCTGACTGTGTGGTTAAAAAAATAAATGTTTTGCAGTGGCAGGTGAAAGTCGCAAACTCAGTCAGTAAGGAAGAAAATCTAGATATCTTTAAAAAACACATGGAATATTTGTACCTAGCCTACTGTCAGTCACTCTTTGTTGAATGCTTTCATAGCAATGATTGGCAGATTAATACTGCAGCAACAAATATCTGTGTGGATTTTGAGGATATTGGCATTCAAACACAAAAGATAAGCCAAAGCAGCGTAGGCCCTACCGTTGCACAAGTGTATTGTACTAACGATCATCAGTGTTCCCACGCTCAACTTTCCATGGCCCCACTGCTTGAAGCCACAACTATTCAATTTACACCTCAACAATTAGAAAAGGAGCATCCACTATATTGTTTTGTTTCTGGCCCAAATTCCAGGCTGGAAAATGTCATATGTATTGAAAAATCAATAAGAGTTGGATACTGGTGAATCTCACTTCTTGTTCATCATTGTGATATTTGTTAATATTGGATTGCCTGAATTTGGGCCAGAAACAAAACAATATAGTGGACGCTCCTTTTCTAATTCTTGGGGAGTATTTTGCCATTCAAGTCTGTCTTGGTTAAAAAGAAGAGCCAGGGACAGTTGATGAGGAATATAGCCTGGATATCTTATTTCCTAACATTTGGTTGATAAGGCAGTGTATATGCATTGCATTTATAAACCTGTTGATGCAGCTGTTGTTCCAAACTTTTAGATATTGATTATCTTCTCATTAAACTAGTGTTGCACTGACTTCACACAGCTAGTATTCAGTCTACAGAATCTACGAGTATAGCCATGTTGGTGCACAATGGTTGTATCTCAGCAACCCTTACAATTTCTACATGTAAATCAGTTGCAAGGAATCGTGCAGCAGGCTACTTTTTATGACTCGTAAGAAGATAATCAAAGTACATTTCCTTCTCTACAGTAGTGATGTAAGCATGTGGTATTAACAGAGAATATGTTGGTAATCTCATAGGAGCATTTGAAATGTCCCTAAGAGGTTGATTTGTTTAAATTCAAATACTACAGTCACTCCTTTAGAGGCTCAGTATGTACTCGAACTGTAAATGGCGGGTCTTTTCGAACCGAGGTACATGCTAAACAAGATTGTCGCCTTCAGCAGGCTGCCCTAGTCGAAGGCGAACATAGTAGCTTTCACATACTGCTTCCCAGGTCCCTCTCAATTAAACTAGTTCTAGCTGGTGGTTGACAAGAAAGCTGCTACACGGATCATTTAGTCAGATTAAGGTTCTTTTTTCTCAAATGAAACTTGTAAGATTGTATGATGTAGTCTAGTGGTTGGGGGGTGGAGTTAAAGGGAGGAACAGGAACGGGAGGAGCCAGGGACAGGAACTAGGGCAGTTAGAGTAGGGACCAGGTCACTGAAGGAGATATAATAAAGAGCTCCTGTAAATCATAAGTAGCGTCTGTCATTATTAAGAGCAGGACACTACAGCTGGCGACGAGGGTGGGATCGGGCACATCGTGCACCCCACACCGATCTTGTGACACTGTGTGACCCTGTCCCCGGTGGCGCCGATGAGGAGTTTGCCATCGTGACCACCGCGATAGAAAGGAGCGCCGCGGCAAGGAGTGAGCCGCCAGAAACACTGCCTGCCTGAAGCTCCGTGGCCGAGAAGGCTGCGTGGAGCGTGCTGCTCTGCGAGTAAATTGCTGGAAGAAGCAGCGGGCGCGATCGCGCGCCAAAACGGACTTCAAAAACTCACCCCTAAAGCGTGAGTCCGAGGGAGGGGAACGTGACATCGGGAGCCCACCCCGATCTTTCCCCGTGGTGTCCGTTGCTGGAGTGGAGACAGTGGAGGTCTCATCATGCAGAAGTGAGCCCCTGCACCCGGTGAGTGCTGTGAGTGGGGCCGAGTGAATGCCAAATTGAGGGAGTCGCCATCACGACAAGTGTGTCCCTGCTAAAACCGCAGCCGAGAGTGAAACGGCCAGCGGTATATGCCCCTGCTCCGCGATCGAGTGGTCGCGTGGAGCCCTGCTGAGTCAGCGCGGTCGAGCACTGAAATCGCCTAATGATGAGCGCGGTTGCGCGCTAGAATCGTGTGCTCACCCCGGATGCGTGCAAAGTGGCGCGCGGCTGAAGAAATGGAGATCGGGAGCCCACCCCGATCCTACCTGCTGGTCTGGCGAGTTGTTGGCCTGGTGACCTGGGAAGGTGTCATCGTTGGAGGAACCGGCTGTCGGTGAGTGCCGGTTGTGGCAGTTTGAGCCTGAAGTGTGGAAAGGTCCAAATCTCGTGGGAAACGAGATTCCCATATCGGCGGCCATCTTAAGGTCAGGCAGTGAGACACAGCCCCATCAGAAGTATAGAGCGGCCATTTTAGAGTCAGGCGGCAGAGCATTGAGCAACAAGCACATGCCAATGCAAGAAGCAGAGCAAGAAAACAAGCCCAAGCCAAGGCAAATACAAACAAGCACCTGCTAATGCAAGCAGCAGAAACAAGCAAACAAGCACAAGATAAGGCAAGAGGTGAAACAAGTAAACAAGCCCAAGCTAATGCAAGCAGAGTAACGAAACGAGTATAAGCAAAGGCAAGAGACAAATAAAAACGATAGTGAGCACAAACAAGCACTGATACCAGCAACAAAAGTGAGAGGAACGAAAGTGTCAATAAACGCAACAAGCACTGGCAATTGCAAGAGATACACTGAAAACAAGCATAAGCAAACGCACTTTTCAAGTATAAGCAAGCCCGAGTGAATGCAAGCCTCGACGTAAACAAGCACAGCCCACACAAATCTCGAATGCGACAAACACAAGTAAATGCAAATCCAGAATGCCACACGCACGAGCCAACCCAGAACCGAACCTACCAAGCACGGACGAATACAAGTCCCGAAGGCAGTGAGCACCAGCCAGTGCAAATTCTGAATGCACCAAGCAAAGGCAGATCCCGAATGTAACAAACACGAGCAAAAGCAAGTACCAAAGGAAACTTTCAGCACCCCGCAAAGATGAATGATCAACAGCAAGAGAAGCTAAGAAATCAAATGATCCAGAAGCATGAGTAATGAATATTAAGGAAGCCCTCTCTCATCACTTAAGTGATTGGATAACCTGCGTTAGGCCGAAAAGAAACGCAAGAACGAGATATCACTGGTGTCACGTATCATCGCGGAAGAGTCCCAAATCACCTGCAGCTAGCAGGCAACCCTAAAGAAAGTGGGGATTTGCTGAGCCACGAGTCACACATGGTGCAGCTGAGTGGTGGCTATTTCGAACTCAGGAAATCCAAGCTTACCTCAATGAGACAGTCGTAATAAGGGTGGACAAAATACAGTGGTCACCCAGGAGTGGCGAACCTTCCCAAAATGAAGGAAGCGACCAGACACAGGATCTCGGGTGAAGAAGGTCAGCAAATAAGACGGGAAGGAAAGTGAACAGTCCTGTGACAGTAGCAGACTAACACTTTCTTTTCTCATGGCGGTGGGAGAAGCAACCCACCGGTCCAATCCCTGCATTGAAGTACCACCCCCAGTGACGCAGACTGACAGTCAGAGTTTTAGTCCCAAATGGAACCGGTGGCTGGAATCACTGGATGATTTTCTTGATGCAATCGGTGAACGAAGAGATGGAAAATGTCTGATACTACTCCTCCAGCTGGTAGGTCATGAGGGCCGACGCTTAGTCAGAACATTTCCTGAAAAGGACACAGAGACCTATGAAAGACTCCAAGTGAAGCTATGTGCCCATTTCCACGCACAGGCAGACGAGGATCACGATCGCATCGCCTTCAACACAGCAAAGCAGGAACCAGGAGAACCATTCCCAAATTTCAACACCCGATTGCAAAGTCTGGTAAAATACTGCCATTTCAACACATTCACAAATGAGGAAGCAGTTTGGCTCCGGATAATCGAAGGCTGTTCAAATTCCAACACGAAGTGCAAGATACTTCGAGGGCATTGGTCGCTAAAGGAAATCATCAAAAAGGCCGAAGTTGGAGTGCGGGTCAAAGCAAGAGACATATCAAAAGAATTGCACCCACGGCAAGACACAAAGATACCAGGAAAGAGACAACCCTCATGTCTGGGAACAAAGCCCAAGAAACAAACAAAACCAGAAAGAGGGAGGGTGAAGGCAGACCAGAGATAAGACAGAGGGAGAGACAAAGTGACATGGAATACTCCGAAACAATTCAGGATGGTGACAGTCTCACTGACACAACCTCAGGGAGGTATTCAACCTCAAGGAGTCATTCAAAGTATAGCACAAACTATTCTGAAGAGGCTAAAGCGTCAAGTGGGACAGATTACACCCATGGACAAGATGGCAGCCTGCCCAACAAGCGAGCAAGAAAGACAAACTACAGAAGATGGGACCAATCCTGTCAACACTGGAAATCGGCACACGAACACCCCCGGGCATCCTCCCACTATTCGCCAAATTGTGCAGATGAGTCCGAGGAAGCATCAAGCAGTGGGATACATCACCCCAATGGCACGGATGGCAGGGCACCAAACAAACAAGAAGAAGAAGCAAACCACATAAGGCAGAGTGATTCACTCAGACACCGGAGAGGCGAAGACAAACGTACTCATGACACCCGAGACAACGAGGAAACTGAGAGGAGGCCATTATCATCATACGAGAGAGGCAGAGATGAAGCACCCTGGGATCAAACACAAGAAATAAACATGTGGTTATCAAACAACCTCTCCAGTGAGATGACACCGAAGCCACTTCGAGAAAGGTACCCGGAGAAATATCCCAAAGAAACCTCCGATGCTAGGAGCAGCCCGTCATGGCCTACCTGTTTCAGAAATTTACCATTTGAGACACACTCAAAGGAACGCTCTCAAAGGAAATCAACAAAAGAATACTCTGATTCAGAAAGCACGTCTGCTCGATCCCTCGAGTCGACCAAGTCATGGTCCCGACAACAGCCATGGCGTCAACCAGACGAACGCACCATAGAACCAAAGGACATTCTCCCCGTCCAGAGCAACATGTCTCACACCAATGTCTCTGAATACTCAATCACTCCACAAGACAATCTGTCATATCAGTCGCAGGTATATCAAGACATAGATAATACACCGTCACCCCTGATGGGGTCAGCGAGGCTGACTCAAAGGACCTACAAAAGGAAAACAGATATAGTGGACATTAGTCACCGGATGGGAAGGGACCAGCCAGTCACTCTGCAAGGAAAGCCGGACGTGTCAATAGAGACAGATCATCATCAGATGAGAGAGGAACAAGCCTATGCACAGATAGTCCAAGAGTTCTCCAGTCTCAAACGCGAGTGGGTGAGACAAACAGGCAGCAAATGAGTCCAAGAATCAAACCAGGACACCCATTTCAGATAGTACATTAACGTCTGGTATGCCTGACGGTGAACAGAAGAACAGTGCTGCTCCCGACCTGACGAGACAAAAAGAAGTAACCTTACAGGTGGGAGCTCGGAAGAGAACCAGAACATCATCCACTCATGAAGGAGATCGAGCGTCAATAGAACAAGAGCCACAAAGGAAAACAGACTGCCACTGCCGAGCTGAGCCAGTAGCAGTCACACAACAAGAAAGAACCATGATAACTGCAGAACCTGAGAATAAGCAGTTCACACGAAATGGCTTGCATTCTCAAAAGTGCACTCCCGCAGTCAAGGATGCCCTTGTTAAGACAACGGAAAGATCGACCAAAGCCAGGCCCACCACTGATTCGACACTATTGATGCTTGAAGAACAGGCTGTCCGCCGACCTGTGTGGCTGATTGAAGAATTGCGAACACTGTGGAAATTAAGTTCATTTTGTTAAGAAAGGGGGAGATGTAAGACTGTGTGATGTAGTCTAGTGGTTGGGGGTGGAGTTAAAGGGAGGAACAGGAACGGGAGGAGCCAGGGACAGGAACTAGGTCAGTTAGAGTAGGGACCAGGTCACTGAAGGAGATATAATAAAGAGCTCCTGTAAATCATAAGTAGCGTCTGTCATTATTAAGAGCAGGACACTACAAAACTCACTCACCATCTTCTTTCTGCATAGAAGCTCGCCTCCAAGGCAAAAGGGGTATACGGAGAGCTCTGTCTGTCCTGTAATAGACAAAATAATGTTTTCATACTGGTCTGGCTTGCGACCTTTGGCTTCAAAGCTCAGAAATAGTTGGATAACTACAGGAAGAAACCCTGCTCCAGAACTGTACAACATTGTATTATAAAATGTGTGTAGTGCTACATTTTTAGTCTTTGAATATTTTGTTTGAATATTTTGTATAAACATTTAAAAGGGTAAAGAGTTGGCAGGACAAATGACATTACCAATCATAATTTAGTACAGCACGGAAAACGATGTACAGCAGTATGGAACAACAAGATGTGCGGTGCATTCCAATGCTGCAGCTAACAGTGATACAGATATTTGACCATACGGAAAGAGTAGATTGCTTGGATGACTCAAAAGGGGACACCAAAGGCAATAAACTGGCACAACTTAAACCTCGCCAGTTGTCCTACACCCCCCAAGTCCCTCGGATGTGTCAACAGTACACACCTTTTCAAACAAGTAACCGAGCAAATCTGAAACGTGATATTGGTTGAGCATGAAGTAACCAATCATCGCCCCACATGCCTGATATGAAATATTGACTCAGGTCTCCAAACCCACATCGCCTTCTCCCGTTGCCGGGCCCTGGAGGTTTGAGTCAGGGTGTGTTTCGTTTTGAAAATCACGCAGTATAACGTCGCAGTTGCAGTTATACGGATCTTACGCAGTCTCACATTATCTTCCCTATGTACCATAATGCTCTCAGCTTTCTCCGACACCAGAAGCGATTGTTTCCAGGTCGCCAGAGGTGGAGGCTCGGGC
This sequence comes from Lissotriton helveticus, assembly GCF_964261635.1. Classification (NCBI taxonomy): domain Eukaryota; kingdom Metazoa; phylum Chordata; class Amphibia; order Caudata; family Salamandridae; genus Lissotriton; species Lissotriton helveticus. The sequence goes on from NC_136061.1 coordinate 1,297,563,464, forward strand.
AATTTCCAGAACCTTGTGATTAAGTGCTTAGGCACCAGCATGCCTGGATCAAGAAAGCGGGAGGTGACTGTAAAATCTAGAATAGGTTCATATCTGAAGCACAGGAAACGAAGTAGTAAGCAACGTAGGAAGTTTATTCATGAGTAACAGCATAAAGACCCCAAACACAGCTGCCGTCCGTAAAGTCACACAACTATCTCCTTGCAGGGAGCTCGACTTAGAAATTTCAGCACTGTGACATTCTAAGGCACGTCACTGGGGTATAAACCATGGTCAAGCAAGAGGAGGGCGGTGAGGGTAAATATGACAACTCTCCCGTACAGGGTAAGATACCATACATACCCCTCCTTTACACAATTAACAGTATCCGGGAGGGGAGGGAAAAAAGAGGGGAAAGAGACAAGTTTACTTATCAACATAATGCTCTAAATACTTAAGACGACACACCATTCTGCCACTCACACTGGGGTGAGTGTTAGTCTGCACAGCGTCCAATAAAGAAAATAATGCCTCGGGATAGATCATGAAAACCTAAAAGACAGAGATCAATACATTATCCCTTCCTATACTAACTAATCACATAAAAAATATATATCTTCTTTCCATCCAAGACCAAAGGCACCTAACAGTTACAAAACAAACTTTTTTGTTTCTTTAGCCATATTTTTCAAAAGTGAATATAGATAAGCTTTTCTTCTTTTTTTAACATATATATACAAACATATACATTACAAAGACAAATATATACACACATTATTTACATTTCAACAAACTAAAATGCATTTGGTTTCTTTATATCTCGTAGCCCGATTATTTATCAAAAAAGGATGCTTCTAAAGGTATTTTACAAAAGGCATTCCTTTGGAAAAGAAGATCACCCAAAAAACAGGAGCCGAATAGGCTTATTGCTTCAACCTCTATTTTTTATATACTCCTAATTTAATTTCTATCTTATTGAATTTTTAGACTGTGTCTTCAAAATGAATGTCGACGCGTTTCAGCCCTATTATTCTCGGGCCTCATCAGGACTAGGGCCGCCGAGTGCACAGGTTTTGTCAAGGATTCACAACAGTTCGAATATTTTTCATACTCTACAACCATCAAGAGTGTCCATATTTTTATACTCCAGGGAGCCGGCATTTGATATGCTGACAGCCTACTGCCACCTTTCTTCGGAAGTGAATTTCGGTATTGAGGTGGACATCTATATCGAATTCCTCCCTGACTGCCGCGTTTATTCAGTTGCGTTATCAGCCATCGCCATACCGCATCTAGAACATCTGCCCAGCGTCAGCAGTCTCGGTTGAGCTAGCAGCACATGGGATACTACACTCACTGTCTTTTGAGGTTTTCGTGGCCACAGCGGGAGCAGTGTACTTCACAACCCTTCTCATGTTCCAAATTCTCCCTTCTTGAGTTTTGACCGCATTCCTGAACAACTTTACAATTTTAATAGGCTCTGCAAACTCAGACCAGCTTGCTTTACCTGTGGGAGCTTTGACTTTGACCAGGTCACTCACCTTGAATTCAACGTCCTTTACTGCATGTTTTTTATCAAACCTAGCTTTTGTATCAGCCATGTCCTTCTGTTCCCTGTCATGCCACAGTGCCTCCTCTGAAAGACCAATCCAACTCTTAAACCACTTCATCCAACATGGTACTAATCTTGAGTTGGGCTTTCTATAGTGCAAAAGGTGTCATGTTAGTGGTTTGGTGCGGGGTTAGTCTGTAAGCTTCTAGTTGCTTCAACACCTTGCCTTTCCAGCTCAACCCACTGGCTCTCACTAGCTGAATACCTTATTTGATTGTCCTGTTAAATCGTTCGACCATCCCGTTAGTCCCCGGATGGTACAGGGCACATAACTTGTGTTTTATTCTATTACACTCTAGCAACTCCCTCATTTATTTGAGCAGAGTTGCACCCCGTTATCCGTCAGTATGCTGCTGGGCAAACTCTACCGAAGGAACACTTCCAGAAGGAATTCAATGACAGCTTTGGTAGGGTTCTCTGACACAAACTTTACCTCAGGCCACCTCAGGTATAGGTCCATGAGTACTAGTATGTGTGGTGTGAGATTTTCCGCTGCCAACAGACTCACTATGTCTAAGGCATCAGCCCATGGGCCCTCAGGAGGTGACCTGCAGTGCATGGAAGGTGTATGTTGTTAAAGTATTTTGTCGCTGGAGGAGCATGGTATACACTCTCTTATTTATCTCTCAATTCCCAAGTCCATATTGGGCCACCAATAGTCTAGACGTAACCTCTGTTTGTTCTTGGTAATGGGAGGCACTCCCCCGCGCCTAGGGGAGGGGGGAATTTAGTGGCATTTCTGGCGAGAGAGGCTGGGACAGTGCACATCTGGTTAGGGGAGGTGGAGGGGCCGCCATGAAATTTGAGGCAGTAAGGCAGGCACTCAGTGCGTCACTTAGGTGCGCAGGCGACCCCTCCACGGATAAGGATAAGAGCACGGAGCACGAGGGAGAAGCCATCTTTGTCCTCTTGCCTCGGGCGCCCAGTGGGTCTCAGCCAAAAGCAAAGTTGCCCACCCACCCATCCCTCATTTTAAAGGTAGAGCTGGCTGGGTCCCGGGTAAGGAAAATGGCGGGGACTCCTGTTTGACGTAGGGCTGGCCGATCCTAGAACAGGGAGGCAGTCAATGGGGCTCCGGGCAGGTGGGAGAGGGGGCCGTCCTGCTGGTGGCTCTGGACTCTCCGGCCCTAACCGAGATGCCGGGGGTTGGAGGAAGCAACCTGGTGAAAGCTGGTGTGCAAGGAAAGGCGCAAAGCAGTGCCCTGGTGGCCGCGTCTAGGAGGTAGACGACAGGTAGTTGCCTAAAATTAAAGCAATGGAGATGGGTTGTGGCCTGCTGGTACATCCTGCATACAGTGAGACGACAGGCAGTTGCCTGAAATGGAAGCAATTGAGATGGGTTGTGGCCTGCTGGTACAACCCGCATACAGTGTGTCTCTGGAGATCCTGAACTGTAAATACAATTGTAACTGTAACCTGTGGTTCAAACGGATACTGTGCAACCCAATGTTTATCAATGTGTGTTGGATTGGTTAATAAAAGTTGGTCTAATGGTGACAGTGCATCTACAAATAAAGATGGCCTTATCTAAGAATTAATAAAGACTACGCAGTGAAGACTAGCCACTGTTTTGGTGCCTTTTTGTGGTGGGAAAAGAGGGGGTAAACTATGGTGGGACGAATCGCACGTTAAATTTCTACTATGCCCAGATGCCCCTCGTGGGCAAAGTTGACCAATATCCCTCTCGAAAGTCTTAGGGGAAACCAACTTAGTACCACGGAATAGGCAATTATCCACAATGGATAGTTTGTCCCTAACCATCCAGAATGGTCTAAGTGCCTCTTCTCGCTTGTCTTGGTCCACCCAGCCAGCCTTTGTCTTTTCACACACTCTCAGCAGAAGCAAGTCTGCTTTCAAATCACCCTTGCAACATTCTTCCTCTACTGCTCCTTGGGTAATGATGCATACACTCTCGCTTTGTCTCTCACTGTTTTCCTCTTCTTGCCCATCACCATCTTCAGCCTCTTCGCATGTTTCCCCGACTAGACGCGAGAGACAGTCTGTGGCAAAGTTCCTCACTCCAGGTAAATATTCAACCCCAAAAGTGTATTCTTGTAGGTTCACCACCCATCTCCTGATTCTGCTCGAAATAGAGACCAGCTCTTTCTTTGTACAAACTTCGACAAGAGGCTTGTGGTCGGTCCTCAGGTTGAACTTTACTCCCCACACAGAGTCTCTAAATTTGGGAACGCCCCAATGTGCAGTAAGAGTCTCTTTGTCAATCACTGAGTAGTTGAACCCTGCCTGGTGCAGGGAGCGAGAGGTGAAAGCTATGGTGTCCTCCCCTTTTTCTTCCACTTGCATCAGAACAGCTCCTAATCCTTTGGGGCTGGCATCTGTGGTTATCATTGTTCTTCTGCCAGGTACAAAGGCCTTGAGGTAGGGTGCTTCTGCTAAGGTTTTTTTTGTGTCCTCAAACTCTGTCTGGCATGCATCACTCCAGTCAAATGTCACTCCTTTCCTTAACAAATTGGGAATTTTGTAAGTACGTCTGGCAAAGTTCTGAGCAAACTTACCAAATAATTCAATCATGCCCATATAGATTTTGATTTCCTCTTTCCTTTTTGGTGGTGTAAGGTTAAGAATCGTGTTTTTAAATTGTGGAGGAGTGAAAATCAAAAGTTATGTCCGTGTGAGGGCTGAAGTTTTCAGTGTGATTGCAAAGAAAGTAATTTAAAAAAAACTTCCAGCCGGAGGCTCTGTCACACTGTTAAAACCACAGTTGAAGAACTGCTGCAGACCTTTCTCAGTCAGCTCGTAAGTAAATGTGACTTCCTCACACAACTGTTTCCTTTGTTGACAGGAAGGTCACTTCACTGTAAACTCTGCACAAAGCAGAAGGATCTCCCAAAGGAGAGAGAGATCGAGGCAACACAACAAAGTCTGCGAGTCCGGTAAGGGTGTAATTCTTAAGTTGATCCTACCGAGAATAGTCAGGAGGCACGCAGCTGTGTCAGTCAGCATGACTAGCTAAATATTCTCCTCACAATTCGCACTAAGAGAACCCTTCACAGATTTCAGTGAGGCTGTGCCAGTCAGTGCAACTGATTTAATGTTCCCTTAGGTATTATCGCTCTGCAGGGACACGCAAATGCAAATGAAGATGTGACAGTCAGCATGACCGGCAGGAATTGCTTTCAGCCTAAATATAATCGTTGTTTGTTGGCTTGTCAAAGATGTAGCTCACTCCTCATAGCCCATCCTCGGCGCCAGTGTCAAATCTTGATGAGGTTCATTACTGAAGCACAGGAAACAAAGTAGTAAGCAGCTTAGGAAGTTTATTCATGGGTAACAGCATAAAGACCCCAGCCACAGCTGTCGTCCGTGAAGTCACACAATGATCTCCCCACAGAGATCTCGTCTTAGAACCTTCAGCACTGTGACAGTCTAAGGCATGTCATATGGGTCAAGCAGGAGGAGGGGGAGTGAGGATAAACATGACAATCCTCCCCTATAGCTGAGGATACCACAGTGACCCTCTGCTTCTTATCTATACAAAGGAGACCTAAGATACACATTTGCCATGTGTGCATCACTGTGCGCCCTGTGCAGGCAGACAGCTGGGTCCTGACGCTTTGCCAGTAACTTGTGAGGAGTGAACAAGCTCATAACATGTGAAGGAGGTTGGCGCCTGTCAGATGACACCTGAGCAACTGGCATTGGTGTGGTGAAAATAGGGTTTTATCTTAGCAGGGGTGAGGTTATCCCTTTGGACAATATTATATTGAATGAGGCGAAAGCGTGTGTTTCGAGGGCCTCAAATTGGGCTTTCTAATATCGTAGCCCACTCGTCTTTGCAGGGACAGGCTGGATCTACCTCCCAGGGTTGCTGCAGAAGCGCCATAATGTTTAAGTATTGTACATTAAAGTGTAGTGGATGCTCACTCATGTCACCCCAATGCTGCAACTTATGAGTTACACTGAAGGAAGTGGCCCGGTGGTAGGCTATCCTCTTCTACCAACATGCCATAGGGCACCTGGGTGCCATCCCGGTAGAGGTCCCCCAGAGTTTGTGGGCCAGCTTCCAGCCAGGAGAAATCTCAGCAAGTGTAGTAGTGTTACAACCTTGAGGTGTGCCCAGTAGGGATAGCGCCGGCACATACAGGACCGTGCATTGGGTGATGTACAGGCACCGACTGTAGCACCGATATGCGACTCCAAGGAGCAATGACTGAAGTGGTTTCCCACAAGTGTAGCGGTAAAATAGTCAGAGTAGCGCTGGGAGAGCCCAAGCCTTTGAAAGCGTGACAGTGTCTAACAGATCTGCCATTCACCTGGCCACACATTGGAGCTGGCAAGCAGGTTAATAGTATGCCATATTCAACACTGCAAGACCTCCCTGATCCGTAGGTAAGTAAAGCCTTTTTACTGCCATCCTGCAGCTGGATTTATTCCAAATGAACTCTCTAATGGTTTTCTCAAAAGAGTGAAAGATGGGACGAGCGACGTAAAAGGGCAGGTTGGTGAAATAATAGAGTAGCTGGGGTAGGACCACCGTTTTATGAAGAGCTGTGTGACCCATGAATGACAGTGGTAGTGTGCAGCAAAAGGACATCTGGGATCTGATGGCTCTTTTAGCTCTCACAAGATTATCGTTCAACAAGTCATCCTGCTGATGGTACACTCTGACTCCTAAATAACAGAATGTGTCTGGTTGCCACTGATAGGGGCACCACAATGGGCAACGGTAGGGCTGGGATACACAGGGGTAAATGGAAATAAACAAAATTTGACCCAATTAACCGCCAGGCCAGAAAGGGCAGCAAAGCCATTTAACGGCTGGGCCAGAGTGGCAGGAGCTGAGCAGATGTCTCAAGTGTACAGTAGAAGATTGTCTGCATAGTGCGAGATTGCGTGGAATTTGTCTCCTGCTGGAATACCCCAGTCTGAGGTCTGGGTCCGGACAGCCACGGAAAGTGGTTCAATGGCTAAGGAGAAAAGCAACATGGATAGAGGGCAACCTTGCCGGGTACCTCTGCATATTCGGATTTGGTCCAAAATGTAGAAGCCTATCCTGACTCTGACTGACTGAAACATTTGTAAAGCGCTCGAATGCCGCGGCGTCTTGGCGCTGAGGTGCAAAGAAAGATGGTGTGAACGAGAGTCTACTGTAGAGAGAAAAGCCAGGTTTTCAGTGCCTTTCTGAAGCACATTTTGGATTTTTGAGAGCGCAGTGCAGGGGGCAGAGAGTTCCACAAACTAGAGGCTTGGTAGGCAAAAGATTTCCCGCCCCAATGAGCTCTCCTAATTCTGGGTTGGCAGATTAAGTCTTGGTTGGCTGATCTCAAAGTTCGAGCCGGCAAGTACCGGGGAAGGAGTTTGGTAAGGTCATCAGGTCCCTTGCCATGCAAGGATCTGTGAACCAGGCAGAGGGCTTTGAACTTTATTCTGCTTCTAATAGGTAGCCAATGAAGCTCGCGTATGGCTTTAGAGGTTGGATGGCGACGCGGTAGGTTCAACAGGACCCTGGCTGCGGCATTTTGGATTGCCTGCAATTTGGTCAGCTGCTTTTCTCCAGTGCCCAGGTAGAGTGCGTTGCAATAGTCCACTCGGGACATTACCTGGGCCCCCATCACCGTCTTTTATAGTACTGACGGAATATATGGTAGCACTTTCCTGAGGATTTTGATGGTGTAAAAGCAGGTGGAAGTCACCTGATTAATTTGCGCCTTGCACGAAAGATCTTTGTCCAGCATAAAACCGAGGTTCCTGACCTTATCTGCAGGGTCAGGACAAGAGCCCGCCTCTGGGGGCCACCAAAGGTCACTCCAAATGGAAGGTTTTTGGCCGAACTCGATTATCTTGGTTTTATCCGTGTTTAATTTTAGAAAATTTCCGCTCATCCAATTTTTTACACTAATGAGGCAAGTTTTAAAGCGCTCGGCTGTTGCTTCGATTGATTGAGATATTGACACTACAATTTGAGTGTTGTCTGCGTACGACACTAATTGTAGGCCATGAGCTTGGATTAAGCGGTTGGGTGTAATCCAGGTGAATAAAATAGAGAAGGCACTCCAGATACCGTACAGAGGCAAGGTGGCAAACAAAAAGTCCAACTCCAGTGAATCAAAGGCCTTCTCAAGGTCCAGTACCAGGCACCCAGAGTGTGGCCATCTTAAAGACACAGAAGAAGCGTTGTAGGTATTGCAGGCTGGGACTAACCTGTTTTGGTCCGCGATGACCTGTGACGGGATGAGTGGTGCCAGGCGGTCCGTGAGGACCTTTGCCAGTATTTTATAGTCAGCGTTAAGTAAAGCCAAGGATTGGTAGGAGCCCAGGGCGGTAAGATCCCTATCAGGTTTTGGTAGAGAGATGAGTAAGGCCTCGTTCAGGGACTCAGGAAGGAAGGAGGCTGAGAGGGCCTCACCATATTGGGTGCGTAATTGAGGGGCCAGAACAGGAGCATAGGCTTTGTAGTATTCATCCAGTAGGCCATTCGGTCCTGGGTACTTGCCTGTTGCCAGGGCCCAGATGGCCTATCGAATTTCAGAGAGAGCAGTGGGTTCATCTAGTTCCACACGTTGTATGGGCAGGATGTTTTTGAGTGATCGTTTTGCTTGGGGGCATGGGGGCACGAGGGCCTTCACTGAATTATTGAAGGAGTGATTTAGGGGCAAATGGGGCACCTTAACATGAGGCGGGGTGCCTGGGAACCTTGCAAGTGTAATATAAGCTTTAAATTCTCAATAGGAAAACAACAATTTTTAGATGAAATAGCGTACATAGTATATACAGCAAATGTATTGGCAAGTTAAATTGTATCATAAAAACAAAAAAAAGTGCTCTTGGGGAGCACCCACACTCGCCTGCTATCTACTAACAGACGGGTGGGGTAGTCCGACAAGAACACCGCGGGCTCCCTTTTTATACTTTTTTAGGCAGTGAGAAGTGCCTACACTTCATCTCATGCTAGTCCCACCTACGTCACTTACAGCATGGTTCACACATTTATCAGACGTCTATCCTACTAAATCCGGAAAATAGACTAGGTGAAAGGTTATATTCTCAGGCCAAGCACTTGTCGTAAATTGCATAGGACCAGCAGAAAATATGTAACGTAAGGAATAAGCTATATAGCAATGTCTTGGTTGCAACATCCTTCACCCCAGCTTGATGTGGCTGCGGTGGGAACTTCTCTATTCTCATGTACATACCCAGGATGTGATGTGCTATATGTCGACAGAATAGAGAGACAGTGAACTCTGCGTCAATTAACTTGCACACGGGTTAAGTGGGGGCTATCCAGTTTGGAGCAGAAGTGCCTCGCAGAAGAGGAGCTGGATGGGATTTTGGGTCAGACGGGCTGCTGTATAGAAAAATGGCAGAACTATGGTCAATTTAACAAAAGGCCTACAAATTAAACAGAAGGGCCTACATAGAACAGCAGGGCCTACGTAGGGGTTCATGCTGGCTGAGTGATGAGTATGTCCCAGGGCATTTGTTATATAGTAATACCGGTCAATTCTTTGGTCAATTTAACACGGCCTACAAATTAGGCTGGCAGGGCAAGGATAAGACTCCCATAACTCAGGTGTGGGCAGAAGGTTCCTGGGGTACCCTATGATAAAAATAGACCCTCTCTCATTCCCTCCTCTTGTTCATTCTTGAACAAAATCCTTACAGCATACCTTCCAGGTCTTTCAGATATTTGGTAATGGTAGCAGGCTGCATTTAGCGTAGTCCTATTGTTGTTACTTCTACAACTTCTATAAGTGCTAAGTTATGCACATTCCCTGTTCTATCCTTGCTCTCACTTTGCAAATTATGCTTTTCTCAGGAGGTGCAACTGTTACGTACATGGTGTGCTGGCTGACAAGCATATTGTACATTAGAACACAGTCCACGTATTTAGCGACAGATATGACATTGTAACACATGCTGTTTTCTGTGTCGCTAGGCCGGTGTGTGCAAACATAACATCCTGCCCTGTGAACTGTCCACCTGTCCTGTCTTTATCAATGGCTATTTATTCAATTTGGTACAATATCTCTTTTTCATTTAAGCAGTATCTCAGGTATAACACTGTGAGCAATGGGGGTCAATGCTGCTAGTAGCACCCATGCTCATTTTCTCTAATTGTTCTGAAAGTCTTGAGCAAATCTTGAGGCATTGTTCCAATCAGTGGTACATGTGGCTAGTGTAACTAGTTGGAAGAATGTCTTATCTTCTGCTGTACTCTTACTCTTTTCAAAAAAAGTCTGCTGTGGAATATGGTAGAGCCTCAGAGAATATACCGGTAAACAGAAAAAATAACCGTTGGTGCCTGTCTTCAAGTAATTTGAGAGGTTTATAAGCACTTCTATTACTTAGGCACATTCAATATGAAGAAAACAAAGTGATGAAGAAGGTAAAGATGTCTTGTTGTCACAACTTGTAGACTGAGGGGTTGGGGCGTTGATTTTTCCAGACGTTATTTAGGTGATGTATCCTTGGGGCCCGCCTACACACTCTTCCTTTCACTGCTGTGTAGCACTTGCAACCCTTCAGGATGAGCTTTGGGTACCATTCCCACTTGGTAGTTTCCGTGGAACACATGCAGTTTCTGTGTGGCTCCTTGCCTCTTGTACAACCCCTCAATCACATGTGAGATGAACGCCGGTCCATTGTCAGAATCCTAAAAGCATGGGTACTTAAAAGTGAGGTATGAACTCTTTCAGGAGGCATTTGACAACAGTTTGTGCATTGATGCTCGTGGATTGGCATGCTTCAGTCCATTTGCTGATCATGTACACAATAACCAACATGTACTTGTTGGGTAGAGGGTATGTGGATGAAGTCCATTTAATGTGGGTAAATGAAGTGACTTGGGGCAGTGGAAATACAGCATTAGGAAAATAGTCTGATCTTTCCATCACGTCCTACAAGTGATGAACCATGGAAAAGACGGGCTATGGGAGCAAGCATTTTCGTGGTTAAACATATCTTTCCATTTGGGCCTATCCGTATTCCCTCTTCTGTTTGACTTCATCCTCCCCTGTTCGCTTCTTCCTTTTCTCCCACCCAGCCCTTTCAATAATATATTTACTGTCATAGTACATATCATCATATATCATGTGGAGCGGAAGCAATTTGAACCATGGTGTATTCACAATCAGTTCATGCTATTCTTTTTTGTACATCTGCATCAATAAATTATTTACCGATTGATACATAGTCCTTGGAGGTGGTGTGTGCAGCACATTCTACACTTGAAACTTTGGTAGCAATAGGCCTTGCAATAGTTGAGCTATTAATGCATGCTGCATTTGTTGGCCAGCTGAGATAAGGAGGGAACTCCAAATGAAGGAAAGAACCTAAAAATTATATTGGCATCCCTGTACAAGACTTTAAAAAGAAATTCATTATCTCCAAAAGCAAAATAAGAATTAAAACATTGTACCGTAGCTGGACCCAGCAGTAAACACAGATGAAAATCTCTGTCACAGTAACACCTTTAGGAATCAAAACACTCATAGTTGTCAAACTGTGCCCTGGGATGTGGAATTCCTATGAGGTCAAGGGTAACAATTTTTCATTTGTATTTTGTCTTTGGGTCTAGTAGGCCCAAGCCCCTACAGTACAAACCATTTGGCTGCCAATTTACAGTACCACATTATGGATCAGGGAAAGGTATTGTCTGCAATAATATTTATGTCCATGTGTTAATGCTGTTCAAACTTGTATTTATTGTTCATTAATGCAAAGGCTTTATTATTAGGGTGAGCGCTCTAAATAAATGTTGTGATCTCAGACTGCACTTCTGATAGTGGTTATAGTATAGTAATGTGTACACATGTTTTCAAATTTAGCAATGTGAGGCTAGGCATACTGCTCTGAGAATGCTCTCCAATTAGATGCAAATATTTGCAGCAGCTTGAAAGCAAGACAGATAATTATTTTCTTTCAAAATAAAATGTTCACAAAACAAAATACAAATACATTTAGCTAAACTACTGGAATAAGGTAGTTACCATTTCTTTGCAACATTAAAATAAACAAGGATTGGTAAAGGCAGTAGGTCTGAAATTGTTGGTCAGCATTTTGGCTTTGTCAATGCACAACTTGTTTTGGCAATATCTTTGTGAAACCTCATTGGTGTGAGAGCTGCTGGGCCCTCAACATTATAACAAACATTGGCAAAAGCAAAAATTGTTTAGGTCTAAAAAATCACACATTGCACAGTAGTTCCTGGCACTGAATAAAAGAAGTGTGTGTCGATATGCTCCTTGTGAAAGAACAAACAGAATGAAGTCAATCACAGTGAAGCTAGCCAAGAGAGAGAGGGAGAGAGACAACATTTTATTAAACATAAAGGTCATGGTTAATGCCAGACCTAATCAGGGGCCCAATTATTAAATAAAGTGCACCCATGTCCTTAGATTATGTGCAGATATACAACTTTTATGAATTCACAAGACTACAGAAATAGGCCAAGAAATAGTACTCCTAGAAAATATTTGTGAACTGCAGTCAAGCATGAGCAAATATGCTGGTGTAGATTTGCTCAAGCGAGAATCTGAGTCATTGCAAGTTCCTATTACTCCTATCCTTTGTAGTCCCTGGCAAATGCACTCCATTAAAATGCATTTTACCACATTCCACCTTACAATCTAATTTGTTACAACAATATTCTCTTCAACTCTGAAGAACCTATGAATGAAAAACATTAATATACATACACATTATTTCTTTTAGATACACATATAAAACCGCACTTCTCCTTGCGCCATTCAAATAGTCAAAACCTTTCAAGAATGCAATATACTGAGTGCTAATATATATATATATATATATATATATATATATATATATATATATATATATATATATCTGCGCAAACTCCAAAAACAGCCACTACTGGTTCCCTTAAACATCGGAACCCTCCGGGCAATAAGGAGACGGACCACAAACTGGATACACAGCTGTTTAATGTGCAGGGGGTTGAAAATAGCGAGGGCAAGACGCGTTTCGGGCTGCCAAAGCCCTTGTTCACATGCATAGATTCAACGTCTTTTTTTCTTTTTTATAATGCAGTGCTAGCCCGCCATTTCTCTTTCAGGTCACATGATCATAGACATAAACAAAAATAGTTTGTATAGATTTGATTTACGATGTACTGGCATAATCACAATTTAAAAACAATAAATTATTTTTAACATTGATTAATTACATCCTTATATTTTTATATATACATATGTATTTTACATCAATTAATTATAATTTTTCCTGGATGAATCCATCAAACCCTGGCTGTTATGTAAGATCACGCATGAATATCAAGTCATAATAACCATGTATAATGCCCATTCGATAATGATTTGGGATAAATCCCTGTACAGATTTTAACTAATGCCTGAACAAGCAGTAATAATTACCACATAAGGCTGGACATATGGGATAAATCCCCATGCAAATCTTAACCAAAGGCCTGTGCAAAATATAGCAATTGTGCAAAATTACGCAATTTATGTAAAGTATATAAAACAATGCCAGTTTCTCCTATTCGTAACCATTATCACGGTTTGTAAAGAATATCGCGACCTTTAAATGAAAGATAAACGGGACAAGTGGTAAAAGTGCACAATCTAATATACTATAACATTGAATCCCAGTCTGCAAATCATATAGATTGTTAAAGTGCATAAATGCAAAAAATGAAGGAGAATTAAACCAAAAACAAAACAAAGGAGGGATGCAAAATACTGAGAGTGTATGATGATAAAAAGCCTGTGTATATGGTGCCTATATGTATATCAGGACAATGGGGATTTTACATATATCTCCATTTTCTTAGTCCTAATAAAAACCATATAAAAAAGCATATTAATACCAGTGTTAATATATCATCATATTAAAAAAGATATAGAAAAGGACACCACCTATATAAACGAGTGTTAAAAACCAGTTCTCACATCTATGGTACATCAATAAATACCTAAAACCCAGTGAAAAAATATATATATTTTTATATACATATGTACAAGGAAGAAGCAGCGCAATGTATGGAAAAGTGGCTGACAAGGAACTTGACCAGCCACTTTAATTTCATAAATGAACATAGTATTTTGTACAAGATGATACTTGAAAACCAGATGGCCTCCCTAGATCATATATATTACCTACTGGCGGTCGCCAGTAGGTATATATAGTTAGGATTTTTTCTCTATGGGTTTTTTGAAAATTCTATGTCTAATAACTTTGGCGTTTGTGGACGGAATTGGCTGAAATTTTCAGGAAAATGGCACATTTTGTTTCTGAGCAGCCCTTGAAAATTTGGGGGGGGTTCGTCAAGGGGGGGCCGAGAAAAAAGGGGGGTCCCAAAACGTGTTTTTAACATTGAGTTTTCCATAGGGCGGTTGGCCTCACTTTTAGCCCGAACGGCTGAATGGATTTGCACGAAACTTGGCAAAATTGTAGGGACTGGTAGCCCGATGTGCCTTTTGTAGGTCTCAATATATGTGCTCCAGTGGATTTTGAGAAATTAACGTTTAAAAAAAGATATATATCTGTAACAGCGGACCAGGCAGCGCTCCGGTTCGCGTACTTTACGCGCAACGGAGCTTTGTGAAGCGAAGCTGATTGGTTCTCCGGCGTCTGTCAACATTCCAAAAAGTCCGTAGCGGCCGCCATCTTGTCTCTCGGTAGGATCGAGAGACAAGAGGAGGTCAAAACAAAGGGGGAAATAACTATAAGGGGGCATAGTAGATCCTCGCTGACCCCCTAGGTTTGATGTGGAGGTTTTAAAAGGGCCCCGCGGGGCAAAAAAAAATAATAATAATAATAATCGAACGGCTGAATGGATTTGCACGAAACTTGGCAAAATATTAGGGACTGGTAGCCCGATGTGCCTTTGCTAGGTCTCAATATATGTGCTCCAGTGGATTTTGAGAAATTAACGTTCAAAAAAAGATATATATCTGTAACAGCGCTCCGCTTCGCGTAACGGAGGTTTGCGAAGCTGATTGGTCATTCTGTCACTGGGCTATAGTTGGGCTACATCTGGCTGATATTTGGGCTACATTTGTTTTTTTGTGTGTCTGGCGGCCATCTTTGGGCTACATTGGGCTACATTGGGCTTCATTGGGCTACATTGGGCTACATTTGGGCTCCAACATATATATAGGCCAATGTAGCCCAATATATATTTTTCAAAGTTAATTTTCGTAAAAACCAGTGGAGCATATATCTTGAGACATAGCAAAGGCACATCGGGCTACCAGTCCCTACAATTTTGCCAAGTTTCGTGGAAATCCATTCAGCCGTTCGAGCTAAAAGTGAGTCCAACCGCCCTATGGAAATGAAGGAAATGAATGGGTAATTTGTAATTAGCAAATAGCTAATCGCAAACTAGGAATGGTAAAGAATCGCTATTTATTCCTTAAAGTTCGCTATTTAGGAAATGCAAAAAACTTTGATGATACATATGGCGGTTCATCTCTAACAAGATAAGAAGCATAGGGATACATTTATGATGACTGGCGCATCACCAGGGATGTGTTAGTCATTCTGTGCCGCTGTTCCGTCACCTATGGTGTGCTGCATTTACAATGCGGCGCATCATGGGGCAAAAACAGCACAGATGCGTGATGTATCTGTGCCGTAAAGGTGGCGCATTGCTGGAGTTGTATCGCAAGTGTGATGAAGCTCCAGCAAGGGTCGGGGGTGCCCCTGTCGCAGGGTTTCTGTTCTCACACAGAACTGTGGACAGAGGATTGGAACCTCGGCGAATTAGGGTGTCCCAAAACTCACGTTAGTAATCAAAAACTCCTTAGCAAGCTAGGTACAGTGTCACATTGGATATAACAAACTCTCAATGTTTAGACAATCCAGAATATGAACTTATAGTACCTCAGGATACGTGGAACTCATGAACAGTCGGTCGTTATATATTTCTTAGAAACCAGAACATGGAGTTAAGAAGAACACATGTGTATTTGAAATGTTTATTTACTAATGCCGTCTTCTCAGGCGTAGTATCTTAGATAATAGAAGTACACATATTATCAGTAGCAAAATTACCAGCATAGTTACTAGTACATAAAAAGCGAATGGTGACAGTATGTTAACATGCTGTAAATGAATAAGAGTTAGCAACACTTATAAGCAGCCGCGGGCCGTGGAGGGAGTTACGGTGGGGCAGGGAGGCGGGGAGGGGGAGGGGCAAGGTAGAGAGGGCTCCACCCTGCTTCTCCCCCTCCCCGCCTCCCTGCCTCACCGTAACTCCCTCCACGGCCCGCGGCTGCTTATATCTCACCCTCCCTAATACACATATTATATTATTTGCTAAGAAGGTCTCTTTGTGTTGGTTTAGGGCGTGCCCATACTTTAGTGTCTTAGATTTGAAGGAATCACATCAGCATACACCAGCTCTCTCTTCATGTGAACCGCATCAACTGTTGTGTATGTGTGTTCGGCAAAGCAATATAAAACTCGCCTCATGCCCAGAATTGGCAGAAGTTGCACTTATGTTATGAGTATGAAGTCGTGGAGATCAGACCTCATAACAATTCTGTATCGTGTTGTTCTTGAAACTTTAGCACTCGCTGTACAGATATAGTTTAACAAGCAAAGCAGATAGTAGAGCAATAACATATTATTCTCATGTAAACCACGATGAACTACTAGGTGGAAAGCTAAAGCAACAACTAAGTGTCGTGTGCAGAAGTTGCAAAAAAGGAAAAATGGCGTTTAAACCGGTAATGAGCCCATGCTAACTTAACACGGTGTAAAGATATCCAGGACCTAGATGACACCTCCCCATGATCCGGAAACGAACTGACTAAGATAATAGAAGTGCCATCTCATGAGAGCAGATTGCAAGTTTATATGTGGACGGTCCGCAAGGTAAAGCATTAAAAACTAGGAAAATTTAATGCTAAAGAAAAATAAAACAGCCAAGTACTTTATCGAGTCTTAAGCCAATAGGCAAGGTAAATAATAAAAACTTGACAAATAAGTCAATGAATTGTCAATGAAATGCTAGTACTCAGCATATCAAACATGAAAAAGGTCTATGACATAACTGTGTATGCAAAATAAGCTGCAACAGCCTCCAATAGGAAGTCACCGTCTTCATCCGAAAACAGTTCAGCCATCCAATTTAAAAGCGGAAAAGAACATACGTGCTCTCCCAGCACCGGATCCTCTATCACCATCAGAGGACAGCTCGGTGGGTTTTCAAGAAAGCTCTGTTCCAAGAAAGACTGTGCTGCCGCCAGTAAATTCCAGGGACCAAGTAGTCCATGCATCAATGCCACAGCCATAATCCTTTCGCCAGGACAAACCAACTCGTGAGTAATGATAGGAGTCATCAGCTGATTAAAGTCGACGTCAGGAGAAACCGGTCCGCAGAGACACAAATCAATGGCCCAATCGAAATCACAGGTCAGGCAGTGAAATACAGGCTGGACACAGGTGAAGTAGGAGAATCGAAAAGATAATCCATATGCCGTGCTTAATATCGCCAACGGCATTGTGCCATAATATTCTAGCATGCGATTGCGGAACAGTGTCAGCAGCTGCAGGGTGGGAGGTTGCATAGGAGGGACATCCATATTTAAAAATGTAAAAAAGCACAAGAGCGTCCGCTGGTAATGCAAGTAAAAATGCCAATCCACGAACCGGAGTGGAGAAAATGGAATGAAAGGAAGCAGGGATGACTCCAAAGATTTTCTCAAATGAAGTCACGAGACCACTGGTAACAACTTTAAAAAAGTGCGCCAGGGTCTTTGTGTAGGATGCGTTAAAGATAGTCGGAACCATCTTGCTGAAATTGAAAGGCAAATCTGAATTAAAAGTATTCCTTTTATCGTAACAGTAAGTGAACGGGTTATTTGCTGCAGAAATGTTCTATTTCCTCCCACACATGAACATAGGGAGTTTTCAATCTGGCCACAAATACCAACCTTGGGACAGATTTCAACGGCATGGCAAGAATAAGAGCTCTTTTGTCTCAGAGAGAGGTGGCCTTGAGTTCGGCCCGTGAAACTTTCGTGCTTCACATAGCGAACACCCGTACAGAGGTGCAGACCCTTTTCAATTAACTCAGAACAATCTTCATTATTGAGCATCAAATAACTACCATTTTCCAACAACTTGAACGTGGGGATGATAGCAGGAACTGGCGTGCCTTGCAACACGCAAGCCATATTTGGTCGGTGTTTGTTGCATGAACCGTGTAACTGTATGTGCCTACACATTAGTGAATGATCTGGCGTCTCAGTGCATTCCTCTCCATTCAGATAAACTTCTTGATCATCTTTGAAACATCTGTATGTGTATGGAAGCGACCAGACCTCATGAAGAAAAGCACTACCTAAAGGTTCATAACGACCTATTGGTATATATTTCATACAATTTGAAAACTTATATAAAGCAAAAGGCAGCGTTATTAAACCGTGGATAAGGCACGTTGCCAAAAAACCCGCAATCCTCTGCTGATGATGTCACTGAGCATGTCATGAATGATGTAATATGTGACATCATCAGCAGTGGATTACGGGTAATAGTATCTCTAGTTTACTCCCCTATAGCTGTCTTTCTTTTAACATAAGTGTCTGTTTCCTTCCCTTATACTTACTGTTTTTGGTTCGCTTCTAGTTCGCGTACCGGCGAGCGAACTGGGAAGCGAACTAAGAGAAATAGAGGTTGGCACAGTTCCAAATATTGTACCAATTTTTTAATAACGGGGAGGTAGTTCTGAAAAGAACTTTTTTTTTTATTGTTTTTGTTGTTTTATATTTTTTTTATTATTTTTCGGAACATTTTTTTACTTTTTTTGAATTTTTCTGAAGTTTTATATTTTTTTGGGTTTTTCTTGGAGGGGGCAATGAAAACGATTCATTGTAAAGGGCTCAACAGGAGCAACAAAACAAAAAAAGAAGTATTTATTATTTTGGGCGTTTCGTACAAACTTGCATATGATAGTCAATAGCTCTGTTGATCAGAGTGATGCTTTTTTCTCCGTAGGAAATGAATCCATCGCAAAATACGCAGGTGTGTTTTACTTCACCAAATTTCATTTGTATATTTGGCACCATCTCCCTGCCCTCTGGTCCCGTTACTTCCGGTACAACAGATCTTCTGGCCATAATAGGGAGATTATCTAGGTCGTTCCGAAACTGTGCAGCACTGTAGTTGTTAGGATGCCACCTAGTCATATGGCGATGCATTGTGTAGTTTCCGAAACTGTATTTTTTCTCGGTTCCTCTGGACAGTCTATCTTGACATATAAGGCAAGTTACGTATCTTGCATTTACTTTTTTCTGACCTTTGGGAATTTTAAAAAATTGCCAAATGAAGTTTTCTTTCCGGTGAGACGTCCTGGGCTGCTCAGGCAAAAACTGCCTCTCTTCGTGCTCGTCGTCCTGTTCCTCTTCTTCTTCTTCTTGTTGAATTATAACTTGAGCAGGTGGTCCACTCTTCCTTGGATGTGGTGGAGGTGGTGGGGAAGCACCAGCTGAAGCTACTAAAGAAGCCATTGCTCAGCGATCACAAAGGGTCTTTCTCTCACAATGATGAAAGTCAGAGTGAGGAAAGAAGGAGGGATTTTCATCATTTGGGAAAAACAAGAGTTCTCAACCAATCAAAAGTGTTCATTTTAGATTATATGACCTAGTCTTACATCATTAGGAAACCAAAAGTGAAATGAACCAATGAAAAGTGTTATTACCAAGTCACATGACTTGCTGTGTTTACGTTAAGCGCTTTGCAGGGCCTCCCGGTTTGCTTCCAGAAACCTGCGCTTTGCGACTCGCTTCGCGTACCAGTTCGCTAACGTAGCACGTCATATGACGTATCACGCGACAACGTGAAACGTCATGCGGACGGGAGGCGTCACGATGTTGTTTTCTAACGCGGCACTTGCGGTAAAGAAACGTTTACAGGCTCGCGGTCTATTTCGCGGCATCAAGGTCAGCTAACGGGAAGCTTCCCGATTCGCGAAGCGGGAACGAAGAAAAAAAAATATTAAAAAAAAAATTATTCATAAACATATAAAATATATTTTTGGATTTAAAGAAGAATACATTTTACAGCTACAGATATTAGCTGTTAAAAAACCAATGAAATTCACAGAAAAAACCATAGGTTATAGACCATATATAGTTAGGAATTAGCATTTACAAAACCTTGAAAATTCACTGAAAAAACCACAGGTTATAGACCATATATAGTTAGGAATTAGCATTTAGAAAACCTTATTTTACTCACACAAAACCATTGAAATTCCATATATAGTTAGTTGCACTAACTATATATCGTGCACCCGCAATCCACTGCTGATGATGTCACATATTACATCATTCATGACATGGTCAGTGACATCACTGATGACATCACTGATGACATCTCAAATGACATCACTGATGACATCACTGATGACATCTCATTTGACATCAATGACCACATCACTGATGATATCATTCATGTGACAATACAATGCATCTCCTCACATTTTAATATAACCTCTGTTTCACCCAGTGTTAAAAAGAGAGTATAATTTTTGAAACCATTGACACACCAATACTAGTTACTACATACGCACTCACTGATTGCTACGTCTACACACACCTTCACTCATTCACCCATACAATCATTCATACATACAATCACTCATCTTTACAACACTATCATATGCACTCATACACCTATACAGACACTCACAGTCTGCCACTCATCCATGGAGTTACTCACACACCTAGTCAGTCCTGTAAAGAATCAATGACACTTCCATTTTCTTGTCTATACAGTTAAACATAGAGCACCTTACATTTTCAAACATATACTAACACATACTTACCTTCTTATACAATCATTGATACAAGTACAGATTGATCTGCACAGAGTCACACACCTCCCAGCTAGCCACACACACACTCAGTCTCCCATACAAATACTTGGGCAATCAATCAATAACCCATATAGTTACTCATATAGCTACTGATCAACACATGCAGCAGTTTACAGAACAACAGACATAATGATGCACAAATTAAGACAGTTTAGTCACTAACCCATGCAGTCAGTGAGACACATTTAATCACTCACTCATACAGTCAGTCATGCACCTACTAAATCCTTCGTCCAGACACTTACACATCCACTCATTCTTCAATATGTAAGACATATTTAAACTTTATAGAAACAAAAAATCACTGGATGTTGTTATCAGTGATGTCATCAGTGATGTCATTTGAGATGTCATCAGTGATGTCATCAGTGATGTCACTGACCATGTCATGAATGATGTAATATGTGACATCATCAGCAGTGGATTGCGGGTGCACGATATATAGTTAGTGCAACTAACTATATATGGAATTTCAATGGTTTTGTGTGAGTAAAATAAGGTTTTCTAAATGCTAATTCCTAACTATATATGGTCTATAACCTGTGGTTTTTTCAGTGAATATATATATATACATCTGCTTGTGAAGATGGCGGTGTTCCTGTTGCGGCTGATCACCTGTCCTCTTCCTCTTTGGACTCCGGAATGATGGGACCCTTCCCCTTCTGCCTGAACACCTGAGTAGAAAGAAACTTCGCAGCGCGTGTTATCTTATACAAATATATGTCTTCTTTCATAATTTCAATGCCACTGTGAGTTCTAATTGATGTGACTTATACATATAATAATTGTTTAGTGAGAAGTATATAGGGCGTTAGGTGGTTGTCAGAACATTGTAATATTTGTGAGTGAAAACAGAGTTATCCATGGGCAATAAACAATTTTTGCTTCCTTTAAACTATTTATTTATTTATTTCCCTCAATTGTGGCGCTTATTTTGCCTATTTCATTTCTAAGAATTTCTGTTCTGGCATTGCTGAAAGTTGCTGCTGCTTTAATATCATAATGGACACATGTCATCCAAATGTGTGGGAAAATGTGGTAGGCCTGAGCCTGTCATGATAAATCTTTCCTATTTGTATTTAATTTCTAACCAGACAAGAGGTGATGAAAACAATAACATTGGGCTTATCTATACAAACATCCCGAAGACAAGAAATCCAATACACTTCTTGGAGACACGGGGAAGACCCAAATAACAATAATGTTGCAAAACCTCTAATCATTGATTAACTAGAAAAGTGAAACAAGAACCAAAACATTGTACTCTAATAGTTCCCAGGAGATAGAAACTTGTAAGGGAGACAGGGGCGGCTGGTGGATTTTTAAAGTGGTGGGGCAAAAAATTGTATCTTAGTATAACGAGTGCGCGAGCAAAGCAAGCGAGTGCGTACTGCAAAATTAGGGTTTTCCCCCCACACAGGAACATTTTTCAAAAAATGGTTTCAAATGGTGAATTTTAGTATCTACCTACCTACCTGCCTATCTATCTGTATGGTTGTCTATCTTCCTGTCAGAATGCAGATCGGTCGCTCTGTCTTTCTGCCTGTCTTATCTATTTTTTGTGTAGGTGGGTATGTGTGTTTGTATCATGCTTCTGTCTGTACGGCCCATGTAAATTTGCCACCTTGGCCTCTCCGAGTCCAATCTTTCGTTTGATTTCTTTCATCTCGGTCTCTTGGTACATTCCGTCTGTATCTGTCCCATTCGCCATTTTCCCTTTTCGTGAACCCACTCCTTCTCAGAAAAGTATGACCCCCCTAATAGTTCCAATAGTCCCCGCATCACATACAACACAGAGAACAGGAAATGTATGCGCCACAGCCATTGGCCCCCTAGAGTATACGGTGATCAACCTTATACAGAGATAACGCAGTGAACGCAAAACAGGCCTTGATGCTGCGGAGTACACTGTGGCCGCCCTCATACAGGGGGAGCAGAGAGCACAAGCGCACATAGTGAATGCACAACAAACCGGAGGGATACAGAATACACTGTGGCTGCCCTTACAGCCTGGAAGCAGAGAGCACAAGAGCACATGGTGAATGCACAACAGGCCTTAGTGCAGCATACTACAAGGAGCCAACCTCATACAGTGGGAGCAGAAAGCACAAGGGCACACAGTGAATGCAAAACAGACCACTGTGATACGGAGCATACAGTGGCCACCCTCATACAAATGGAGCAGAGAGCACAAGAGCACACAGTGAATGCACAACAGCCAACTGTGATGCGGAGTACACAGTGGCCACCCTCATGCAGTGTGAGCAGAGAGCACACATTGAATTCACCACAGGCCTTAGTGCAGCAGAGGACACTGTGTGACAGCTCTCATAGAGTGGAAGCAGAGAGCACAAGCGCACAGAGTGAATGTACAACAGGCCCTAGTGATACAGAGTACACACTTGTGACCACCCTCATACTGTGGGAGCAGAGAGCACACAGTTAAAAGCATAAACCGCCTTAGTGCAGCATAGTACATAGAGCCACCCTCAGACAGTTGGAGAAGAGAGCACAGGAGCGCACAGTGAATGTACAACAGGTATTAGTGCCTCAGAGTGCACAGTGACCACCCTCATACAGTGGGAGCAGAGGGCACAGGAGAACACATTGAATGCACAACAAAACCTAGTGATGCAGAGTATACTGTGGCTGCCCTCATACAGTGAGATCACAGATAACAAGAGCACACTGTGCGTTTATGCATGCAAATATGTCTGTGCGCATTTATGCATATTTTAAAGCATGTATGCATGCATGTAGGTGTATCTGTTCTTACAAGGATACATGTGTGTGCCTATGTTTATAAACACGTTTCCTGCATGCATGTAAGCAGGAATGTGTGTAAGTGAGTCTTTGAATACATGCATGTTCTGTAGTAGGGGATCTCTGTGTATAGTCATAATCTAGTGAATAGTCCCGCCCATGTGCGTGGACCCCGGCAATCAAAAATAATCTCTTAAGTTGTCGGAAAATTGCAGAACTGCAAAGACACTTAAGAGAAAATTTAAAGACAAATAATGCAGCCTATATCCACAGGCTACACTGTCCAGTACTTCAACTAGAAAATTCCACCAAAAATCCACAAACAGCAAAGCCTGTCCAGATTTCCCTTGCTTTAACAGCAAACACCCTCAGAAATGATAGAGAGGAAGGCATGGACAGACAAGCCCCATAGGCTGCCATTATGTGGCCCAAATAGGATACTGCGCCTTTAAGAGAACTTTCCAGAACTTCTCCCAGTATCCCAGAATGCATAGCAGGTCCCTCTCACTTTCAGTTCTTTTTTCCGGCTCCTGCTTACAGGACCCTGTGCATTGAGCTCTCCCTTTTTTAAGGGTTTATTGGACTTTGTTTTACACTTTTTGGATTTAAAAGTGTTCTCATTTGATTCTTGGTGTTTCCTTTTCACTTCTGTGTGTTTGTTCAGGCTTTAGGGACCTAAAATGCCTGCTTTATTCGACAAGTGCCCAGCATGTGGAAGGAAGAAGGCCAAGACTGATCCACACGACGTCTGCATTCTTTGCCTCCCTGATGATCATGTCCCTGAAGATTGTGACATCTGCCAGACCTTTTCTACAAGGACCCTGAGGGAAAGGCAGAAGATTAGGCCCCAAGGCCTGGAAGAGAGGCAACTGCAGGCTGCAGGTGGGTTTGGGCAGGCTGGGAAGGCTCCCTCTGCCCCTGCTGAGGCCTCTGGGGGGCTCCCCAGAGGCAGGAAGACCAGCAAAAGGTCCCGGTCTCCGTCGACGTCGATAGCATAGACGACGACGTCGAGAGGGATGACGACGGTGTGTTCCCCTTCTCCCCGGGGCTCCGGGTCAAGACAGCGTGGAAGATCGACGTCGAGAGGCCTGGCTAGGCCGCCGTCGAAGTCACCGCCGACCGCGTCGTCGACGTCGTCATCGTCGAAGTCGAGGCATCGCCGTCGACGAAGACACCGGCGCTCGCCGTCGAAGCGACACCGCCGGTCGCCGTCGACCAGTTCGACGTCGAGGGGATCCTCGGCGTCGAGGACCGTGAGGAAACGGTCGTCGAGGAGGAAGAGTCGACGCTCGCCGTCGAGGTCTGACCGCTCGTCGTCGAGGGGGCGACGTTCGTCATCGAGGAAGAAACACTCGACGTCGAGGAGACGGCGTTCGACGCCAGAGTCGAGGGATCGCCGTTCCACGCCTGAAAAACGACGCTCAATGTCGAGCAGGAAGAGATCAGCGTCACCAAGGATCTCAACCTCCTCTAAGAGGCGCAGGAGGGATTCTGGCGCCAAAAGTCACGCTGGATCTGGTGGAGGACGTAGGAGGCGTCGCTCACGCTCTGGAGGGTCTGGTTCACAGGCCCCTCCCTCGAAGAAGTCATCGGGCACGGTGTACTCGGTGGTATATACGCCGCCAAGGCCTATGACCCCTCCTCCTCTACCGAAGGAGGCTCCTCCGGCTAAGCCGCCTCTCCCCTCCCTGCCTCCGCCGTCTCCTGCGGGGCAGCCTCCACCGCCGGTCCCTCCTCATAGGCCTCCGAGGTCGGTGTCGCTGCCTCTGCTTCCAACACCTCCTAAGGGTACGCCTACCCCGAAGCCCCTAGACAGGCCACGGAAGACGCCTCCACGGAAACCGGTGGAGCGCCCACGTGCTGGGAGGTCGCGCTCCCGCTCCAGGAGAAGGGAACGTTCGCGTCACAGGTCCTCCACGCGATCTGGACGGCGCCACAGGAGACACAGGTCTCGTTCACGGACCCGGTCGTCTGGGACCAGGGACTACTCCCCGACATTGTCAGATTCCCCGGACACGAGGGTTTCACCGGTCGACGATCTGGTGTCCTTCCAGGACGTGCTGTTACGGGGTGCGGCGAAATTGGGCATTACTTTGACGGTGCCCACTCCAAAGACTTCGGTCATCTTCGAGACGCTCCATCAGAAGCATTTGTCTCGGCCGTTACTACCACTGGTGCCGGCCCTGGATCTTTTCCTCACTCCAGCAGTGACTAAGGCGGCACCTTCCAGACTGCTGAAGAAGTACCGGGCTCCGGACTCGGACCCGGCCTTTCTAAGGCTGGAGCCCCCTCCAGACTCGGTGATTGTGACGGCAGAACGCAAACAGCATGCCACCACGCCTTCCTCCACAGTTCCGCCAGATAAGGAATCTTGGTGGTTGGATTCATCTGGGAAAAGAGTTTGTGGGACCTCGGCGACCTCAATGAAGGCAGCTAGTGCCACTGCCTTGTTGGGTCAGTTTGACAGAGCCCTCTGGGAATCCCTCCAACAATTTGTGGAGCTCCTTCCGCGGGACAAGCGTGAAGACTTCCAGGAGGTGCTTAACGAAGGAATGTTGGTGGCGAATCAAGTCATCAGTGCTGCAGCCGACTCTTCTCTTCTGGCGGCGCATGGTTTCTGCCACGGAATAAACCAGCGACGACATGCATGGTTCCGCCTTACGTCTCTAAAACCGGACGCTCAGCAGAGGGTTGCCAATCTGCCATTCTCTGGCGAAACCCTGTTCGGGAAGCACACTGATGACGAAATGGCCCGAATGAAGGCGGAAGCTGAAACACTCACAGCGGTGGGTTTGGAGAAGCCCAAGGAGACCAAGAAGACGTACCGTCCGTTCCAACGCCGGTTCGGTGGTCAAGGCAGAGGGCGTGGCCAGTCTTCTGGACAACAGCAGCAACAACAACAGCAGCAGTTCAGAAGACTATTCCAGAAACGCCAGAGGGGCAGAGGCGGCCATCAGTCGGCACCAGCGACTAAGGGCCAGGCCGGGTCTAGGCCCTGAGCACTTACTTCCCCGACAACTGTTACCCGCTCCGGTGGGGGGAAGCATTCAATCTTTTCTGGCAGAGTGGAGAAAAATTACTCAGGACAAGTGGGTGCTGAATATTGTTTGCAATGGATACAGTCTTCGGTTCACCAGCTCTCCTCCATCGATCCCTCCGGTCGGCTCGCAGTATCAGCTGCGCGAGCTCCAGGCGGAGGCCGATATCCTGTTAAGGAAAAGGGCGATCGAAGTCGTACCTCTGTCTCAAAGAGGAAGAGGCCTGTACTCCCGGTTCTTTCTGGTTCGAAAAAAGGACAAGAACGAGTTCAGGCCCATTCTGGATTTGCGACAAGCAAACAAGTGGATTCGCAGAGAAAAGTTTTGCATGCTGTCGTTGCATCAGATTTATCCTCAGCTGCAACGGGGAGACTGGCTGTGTGCCATCGACCTCCAGGATGCTTACTTCCATGTGCCCATTGCACAGAAACACAGGAAGTTCCTGCGGTTCCAAGTCGGCACCAATCACTATCAATACACAGTGCTGCCATTCGGACTGAAGTCTGCGCCGAGAACATTCTCAAAGTGCATGGCGGTGGTAGCAGCACACCTGAGGAAGAACAAGGTGTTTGTCTACCCGTACCTGGACGACTGGTTGATCAAGGCCTCCTCCTTCACGGAAGCGCAAGCACACTTCCAGAAGACGTGCGTTCTCTTGAACAAGCTGGGGTTACACATCAACATGTCCAAGTCGGTTCCGACTCCAGTCCAGTGCATTCAGTACTTGGGAGCCTCCATCGATACGCTGTCAGCAAGCGTGTCTCCTTCGGAGGAGCGACGATTATCACTGCTTCGGAAGGCTCGGGCTCTCATGACCGCTCCATCCACGACAGTGAGGACGGTGTCTTCCCTGCTGGGATCGATGGCCTCCTGTATCTTCCTGACGCCACATGCACGGCTGCACATGAGACCGTTGCAAGAGTGCTTGAAGGATCAGTGGGATCAGAGGAGAGGATATTGGGACGACAAGATACATCTATCTCTGCATGCTCCTCAGTCTCTGAAGTGGTGGTGTTCAGCGGAGAATCTCCTCAGAGGGGTCCCCTTCCACAAGGACATTCCCACTCAGGTTATCGTGACGGATGCTTCTCTCCAGGGCTGGGGAGCGCATTCCGGAGACCTACAGATTCAAGGGACGTGGTCCCCGATGGTGTCCACGTACCACATCAATTTCCTGGAACTCAGAGCTGTTCACTTGGCACTGAAGGCCTTTCGCCCGTCCTTCCAGACCGACTCTCTACTTGTGCAAACGGACAATACGACCACGATGTATTACCTCAACAAGCAGGGAGGATCGAGGTCACGCACCCTGTCGCAGGAGGCGCAGGCGATCTGGCGCTGGCTTCTGGCTCGAGGACTGACGATAACGGCTACCCATCTGCCAGGTGTGCAGAATGTTCAGGCAGACGCACTGAGCAGACTGATTCAGGAAAACCATGAATGGGTCATAAACGACGAAGTACTAGGAGAAGTCTTCGCAAGGTGGGGGACTCCAGACGTAGATCTGTTCGCCACCGCCGAAAACAGCAAATGCCGAGGCTTCGCCTCCAGGTACTACCAG
Organism: Lissotriton helveticus; assembly: GCF_964261635.1. Classification (NCBI taxonomy): domain Eukaryota; kingdom Metazoa; phylum Chordata; class Amphibia; order Caudata; family Salamandridae; genus Lissotriton; species Lissotriton helveticus. The sequence goes on from NC_136061.1 coordinate 1,297,591,246, forward strand.
CCGGGGACGCTGGGGAACGCGTTATGGATCGACTGGTCGAACAGCTTTCTGTACGCTTTTCCACCCATTCCCCTGATTCCGACGGTTCTCATCAAGCTGTCCCGGTCCAGGGCGCGGATGATACTGATTGCCCCGGAATGGCCCAGACAGTGGTGGTTCACGGACCTGCTTCACCAGGCTCTCCTTCCTCACATTCGGCTGCCGTGCAGGCCGGACCTTCTCACGAAGTTCGGGGGGCTGATGTTGCACCCCAACCTCTCGTCTTTGAGTTTGGCAGCATGGCTCCTGAGTTAGTGCAATATGGTCATCTGAATCTCCCTGCAGATTGTATGGACATACTGAAGGAGTCTAAGAGACCTTCCACTAGGACTTCCTATGCCTACAGGTGGAAGAGATTTTGTATCTGGTGCCAGTCTAAGAACTATGATCCGACGACTTGTAAGGAGGATGTCATCCTTCCTTATCTTCTACAGTTGGCGCAGTCTGGCCTTAATGTCCATTCTATTAAGGTTCATCTTGCTGCTTTGACTGCCTACAGGAAATGTCCTTTGCAGACTTCCTTCTTCCAGATCCCTGTGATCAAAGATTTCTTGGAAGGCTTGAAGAAAGTGTTCCCTCCTGTCAGGCTTCCTTCGCCTTCATGGGAATTGAATGTGGTGCTGTCCAGGTTGATGAAGGAGCCTTTTGAACCTATTCATAAGGCTTCGTTTCAGCACCTGTCCTGGAAGGCGGCGATCCTCGTGGCCATTACATCGGCCCGCAGGGTGAGTGAAATTCAGGCGTTGTGTTGCCAAGAACCTTATACTGTATTTCATGCTGCTAAGGTTGTTATGCGTACTCACCCTAAATTTCTTCCCAAGGTTATTTCTGATTTTCATGTCAACCAGACCATAACTTTGCCTACGTTTTTTCAGAATCCCTTATCTCCAGCGGAAAGGTCGTTACATTCCCTGGATGTTAGGAGGGTCTTGAAATTTTATCTGGATAAGACCAAAGATATTCGTAGGTATGACCAATTGTTTATCAATTATGGATCTGTCAGGACGGGTCTTGCGACCTCTGAGCAATCTATCTCTAGGTGGATTGTGTCCTGCATACAGTTGTGTTACCAAAAAGCTAATAAGACCTTAGGAGGTAAGCCTAAGGCTCATTCCACAAGGGGCAAAGCTGCCACGACAGCTTTGCTCCGTAATGTTCCGATTGCAGAAATCTGCAAGGCGGCCACTTGGAAGTCGGTTCATACCTTTGCTAAGCATTACTGCCTGGACACGGATGCCAGGGCAGATGCTCAGGTTGGGCAGGCTTCGCTGCGAAATCTGTTCGCACAATAGTGGCGTTAACTCTCCTTTCTCCACCGCCGCTTTGGTGTGGGGATGGGCTTGCCATTCTATTCACTAGATTATGACTATACAAAGAGATCCCCTACTACAGAAGGAGTAGTTTCTGTCCTGTAACTCCAGTTCTGTAGTAGGGGTATCTCTGTTATAGTCATAAGCGCCCTCCCGCCTCCCCGGTGGAGAGAGATGTTCAGTTGAGGAATGCGACAGGTCTGGCGTGTAACGCCTTCAAAAAGAACTGAAAGTGAGAGGGACCTGCTATGCATTCTGGGATACTGGGAGAAGTTCTGGAAAGTTCTCTTAAAGGCGCAGTATCCTATTTAAGCCACATAATGGCAGCCTATGGGGCTTGTCTGTCCATGCCTTCCTCTCTATCATTTCTGAGGGTGTTTGCTGTTAAATCAAGGGAAATCTGGACAGGCTTTGCTGTTTGTGGATTTTTGGTGGAATTTTCTAGTTGAAGTACTGGACAGTGTAGCCTGTGGATATAGGCTGCATTATTTGTCTTTAAATTTTCTCTTAAGTGTCTTTGCAGTTCTGCAATTTTCCGACAATTTAAGAGATTATTTTTGATTGCCGGGGTCCATGCACATGGGCGGGACTATTCACTAGATTATGACTATAACAGAGATACCCCTACTACAGAACTGGAGTTACAGGACAGAAACTACTCCTTATTGCTGAATACATATGCATCTCACTACCAGCCACCCAGTTTCCCTTCCATGATTCACGGATTTAACGTGTTTTAAAATGTTATTAATAATTTTACCTTGCTTGCACTCGCACTTTGCCTCGATTAAGGAGCGCATTTAATTGTTTCCCCGCCATTCCCGCACCTTGGGCCAGCTCTCAGCCGAGTTAGGTGCTGAGATGGCCGGTCCCGGGGATCGTTTAGGAGCGGCCATCTTGGATAGGGAGGAAACGCTTTGCGCAGTCCAGCGCTTAGTATAAAAGGGGACAGACATGGCTCCGCGCAGCGGACGCGAGCAGCAGACGCGCCGGACCTGCGCCGGAGTCGCGCCAGAGTCCAACCCGTCCGCGCCTGTCCGCGCTGAGGAAGCGCCAGGGGCCAGTGAGGCTGTCACCCGCATTACACTTCCAGACGACTGTGAGTTATACTCCCTCACCACCTTACTCTCAGTCAGGCCACCCCCGTTACCATGCTATCATACGAGATGCCCTGATAATGTCACCTGTGGCTGTATTACCCCACTCCCCCGGGCGGGTACACGAGGGCTCAAAAAGCACCGGACCAGGACGCTGACAGTTAAGGGGTCAGACAGCCTGGTAATGGAGCCTGGCTTTCTCATCAACGCCAGGTCACTGGTCAAAAATAACGTAGCTTTTAAGGAGTTTGTATCACTAAGGGAACCCCCCGGGTCTTTATAACTGAGACCTGGGGTTCGGGGGCTGCCGGTCCGGATCTGGTTGCTATCCCCGAGGGCTATGCCCTGGTTAGAATGGACCGAGAAGGGCGTAGAGGTGGGGGGCTGGGAATTCACTGTAGGGACGGTTTTACGTGTCGCATAGACCCCCTCTCCTCCCCCTCGGATACATTTGAAGCTTTATATTTCTCCATACAGTTTGCCCACAAGTCTTCCTTTTCTGGCATTCTCTACTACAGGCACCCTGGCCGCAGGGCCCCATTTGCCCATGACATACTTGAAATGTTAGAGCCCTTTATCAACAGGCCTAATCTAACTCTCCTGGGTGATTTTAATTTTCACCTGGAGAAGGCTGATGACACTGACACGATGGCTCTAGTGGAGAGCCTAAATGCCTTTGGACTGAGCCAACTAGTAGATGGTCCTACGCACCTTGCTGGTCACACGTTAGACGGTATCTTTTCCAGCAATAACAGGTTGGGGACCGGAATGCCGATCCCTTTAACTTGGTCAGATAATTTGGCAGTTCCTTTCCGTCTAATCATACCTTCCTCTGCCCCGACTCCAAAAAATAGCAATTCATGGGAAACCAGAAGAAATTATAGAGAGGTCAACAATAGTTCCATAGCCCCTTTTCTGGCAGAAGTCAATTTCTCCCTCTTGCCAGACTCCAATGCCGCTGCTCGAAGTCTGTCCATTGCATTAGGTACGGCTATGGACACTCCAGCACCTCCTAAAAAACATTATTCTGCTAGGAAGAGCCCTTCTGCCCCCTGGTACTCTGAGCGATTGAGTTTGCTTCGGCAGAAATGCAGACAAAAATAAAGAGCCTGGCTCGCCCAACCCAACGCTCCCGAGAAGAGCCAGCATAAACAGGCCTTAAAAGATTACAAAAGGGCGATAATAGAGGAAAAAAAGAGCTACTTCAATAACACCACTGCCGCGCTTAAATCTGCAAGAGAGCTCTTCAAAATCATTAACTCGTTATCCTCACCCAAATCCGCTAATTCAGTTGTTGAGACACAGGCGCTATGTGATAACATTGCGAACTTCTTTCACACAAAAATAGCTGACATACACACTGCCCTGGAAACTCTAAATTTAGAGCTGAACACCTAGCCAGCATCCACCTCACCTTTGCCTCATTCCCCGGTCATGCCTGCGGTCTCGGAAGCAAGCCCCTGCTCCCGTTTGACATACTTTCCTAGGATGTCACTGGTAGAGCTTAACCGTCTCCTTGACGCTACTAAGTCCTGCTCCCCATTAGACCCTTGCCCTTTAAAAACTCTTAAGGCATACAGAGAGGCTGTCCTTCCTTCCTTACTGGAGATCATGAATATGGCCATTACCAAAGGGATTTTCCCCTTAGCCTGGAAAACCGCAGTGGTTAAACCTCTGCTAAAAAAGGCCTCCTTGAATCCCGAAGACTTGAAAATTTTTTGGCCTATCTCTTTACTTCCTGCCCAGGCCAAAATACTTGAAGCCCACCTCAATCGTCCCCTGACCTCATATCTGGAGAGTGAGAATCTATTGGATGTCTCCCAACATGGGTTCCGTGCGGCCCATAGTACAGAGACTGCCCTCACGGTTGTTGTTAACAACATCAGATCAGAGGTCGACAGAGGCCAAACCGCGCTGTTGGTGTTGTTGGATCTAACAGCAGCTTTCGACACCCTGTCTCCTTCAATCCTGGTCGACAGGTTGAGGGCGATGGGGGTCGAGGGCAGCGCTTTGAATCTCCTTTCCTCTTTTCTGTATCAGAGACAGCAGAAAGTAAAATTGGGCAAATTTCTGTCTCCCTCCCAGGCGGTGCAATGTGGGGTCCCACAGGGTTCGGCTCTGAGCCCTGTACTATTCAACATCTATGTGATCCCTCTCGCTAAAATTGTACGATCCTTTGGGTATCAGGTACTCTCTTATGCCGATGATACTCAGATCATTGTCTCCACCTCCCAACTGACACAAGACTCTGCCCCTAAATTTAGAGCATGCATGGAAGCGGTATCATTATGGATGATACGTAACCATCTTAAGCTTAACGGAGAGAAGACTGAAGTCTTGGTCTTTGGAGGGAGTCATGAATTGTGGAATGAAGATTGGAGGACTGTCTCACTAGGGGATTGTCCCCAACCGGCACAAGCAGCCAGGAATCTGGGCGTAATAATTGATCCGGCCCTCTCATTTGACCTTCAAGTCAACAAAACAGTGGCCACTTGCTGTACTATCATTCGGACACTAAAAAAGATCGCCCCTTATCTGTCCACTGAGGCACGCAAACAGTCAACTGTCGCCCTGGTATCTTCCAGGCTCGACTACTGTAATGCGCTTTATGGTGGTATTAACATGAAATCGATCCAGTGCATCCAGGTTGTTCAGAATGCCGCCACCAGGCTGGTTCTCAACCTGCCTAGGCGCTCATCGGCTACCAGGGCGAGAAAAGATCTCCACTGGCTGCCAATGCAGGTCAGGATTTCTTTTAAACTCCTCTGTCTGGCCCACAGGTCGGTATTTGGTTCAGGTTCCGAAGGGATTAAATCTCTAGTTAGCCCCTATATCCCCAGCAGATCCCTTCGCTCGTCCACCAAAAACCTGCTCACCGTCCCTAGATTCAATAAGGTGAGATGGGGAAGAAGAGCGTTTTCCTTCCCGGCTCCCAAACTGTGGAACGCGCTCCCGCCTGAACTGTCCAGCCAACCCTCATTGATGATTTTTCGTAAACTTTTGAAGACATGGCTCTTTTCCCTGGCCTATTAACTATTATTATATCTCCTTTCTGCTTTGTTGTGTCTATTTGTCTGTTATCTGCGCCTTGATGCCCCTTCGGGTTAAGTTATGCGCATTATAAGACACCCATTCATTCATTCATTCATTCACCCGCGAATACTCTGTAAACACGCAGCATTGCACCGGGTGTTAGTGCCGACTTCAATCAGGCATCATGTATTTGGTGATATGCCCAACACGCCCATGCTTGTGAAACCTCCTCCCATGGTTCTCCGCCCAGTTACAAATTCCTTACTAGTTCCATATGCAGTTGGATTACTTAAAGTAGGGAAGTACATCGCTTTACCATGCACTTGACATTCCTGCCCCAACCATGATTGACTTTGAACTCTTGTCTGCCACAGATTTTCTTGGGCTGAGACCACGACTCTCTCTAATACAGGCTTGGGTGTTCAATACCGCTGTGAGAGAAAGAGATGAGAAAGACCCATAAGCTAGATAAGAGAGGGAGAGACGCAAAATGCAGACAGAGAGAAGGAAATAGAGTATAGCTATTAGAGTACACTGCATGTAACTAAAAAAGGCGGAGAACAAAGGACACTTTTTACAATGAAGAGAAAGAGGTTGAAAGGCGTTGGTAGAATTAAACGTTCAAACAATACAATGTACACCAAATAAGTAATCAAAATTCTTAACAAAAGTGAGCTGCCAGACACAGACCTATACACACGTATTTGTGGAACAAAGTGGGAGATGCCAGAAGCAACCTCCTGTCGCCAAGTGCATATCTCAAAATATAAATGTGAGAAACATGGGTTAAACAGGGGCTAGGGGGGTCAAGGGGTGACTATATCATACTATTTATTCACAAATAAGGCAAGATCTTTCATATACTGTTACAATTCTAGTAATTATTGATCTCACTAAATACATAAAAGGTTGGTGCGCCAGGCACAGATGCTTAAAAACACAACCACCGTGCATGCTAATGAAAAAAAGACCACAATAAAAAGATATTTGAGCATAAAACAACCGCATTTCAATTGCACAAAATGTGAAGCATATTATGTACACGTCTATCTATATATATAAACCCACAGAACTATTTGCACATTCTCCTCTGCTGTCCTAAATGTGTACAGAAGGATGTCCTAAAATAACAGAGCAAGAAATAAAACTTCTTTACTTTTCATTTTAACACAGGAAGAGAACAGAAAACCACATTGGAAGGCGTTTTGTTCACAAACCATAATCCCACAATACTCGTGTTGACTGTCTTTGGAAATAAAAATATATACTGACAATCCCTCGCAAAAGCCGAGGAAGTCTGATAACTGTTTATCATAAATCCTCATGTTCCAGTCACAAGACGTAGAGTGGCACATCTTATCCGGGACTCGGAACCGCTCCTGAGCGCGCAATTAGCTGAGATTCGCATCATGCAAACTTCTTGGTTTCTGCACAGGCTTAAACTCATCTCCATAGTACAAAATATATTTATATAATAATAAAAAAAAACATAATGTAAGCGCTTAAAAAAAAACTATGCTTAAGCTAGCGAAAATATAATATCTACTAAAACATTCCAGGGAAACCACTTTTCTTCTCTTATTATAAAGGGGGAACCGTAACTTAAGCAAAAACTGAAACCTGTTGGCCATGCAAGCCCGAATTTTCAACTTCTTTTTCAGGACTATTGACTGAAAGAAATCTTCTCTTCCCTGTCGAGCCTTATAACTGGGCAGAGGTATACCTTCTCTCTATTTACAGAAAGAATCCACAATCGAACACTGAGCGATGCCAGATGCAATCTTTCCTCTGACTCTACAAGAAGCACAGTTATAACATATGTCTATTATAGAAAGATAAACACATAATTCAAACAACTTCCTAACATCACTCTTTGGCTCAGAGTTCCACTTCGCACACAAGTTTCCTCACCTTGGGAATGTTCTTTAAATAAGCGAGACCAACAAGGCAGGGAAGTGGACAGAGAGGGACGCAGATATCTCATAAGCGCTCCTCCAAAACTGTTCCCAAAAAAGACACAAGCACATCAGTAGTCATCATAAACTTACCCTAGCGCTGTTCTCCGTGGTTCAGTCAGAAAAGAGGCAAGAGTGTTTAGTCTGTGTCCTCGATCGGTCCCATCCAGCTGTCTCCTGTAAGCCGGTGCTGCAAATCCAAATCACGGCGCCAAATGTTTGTGGAAGCTTTTTTCTAGGGGACATGGAGGCACGCGGGCCTTCAATGAATGATTGAAGAAGTGATTTAGGGGCAAAAGGGGCACCTTAACTTGAGGCGGGGTGCCTGGGAACGCTCACACTAAAAATGAAGGAAACAGATGTGTGAGTCATGAAAGCCAAGCCAAAAGGTTAACAGGTTTATTTAAGAGGCACAGTGTTGAGAAAAAGGCATTAATAATGCAAAATACAACATATTGTGACTTTGTCTTCACAGATACTCACATAAACCAGAATGCATTGCTGCATGAACGTATTGAACTGTTTAAGAGAGAGAGAGACACTAAACCTCAAAGACACATTTACAAATGTGCTATGAAAACAGTATAATTCAAGGAAAATGTTCTCAGAATGCAAAACACATTTGATCTAAAATACTGAGTATATTCACGTACCTACCTAAAACCTATTAGAAAGCAGCCTTGCAAGTGTAATATAAGCTTTACATTCTCAATATTAAAACACCAGTTTAGAGACGAAATAGTGTACATAGTATATACAGCAAATATATTGGCAACTTAAAATGTATCTTAAACACAAAAAAACAAGAGCTCTTGGGGAGCACCTGATGGAGCAGGGGGGTGACAAAAATGTTTGTGTACCGCTTGTAAAGTTAATTTCATTAAGCCATAACATGTATTAACCGTGTGAAGCATGATAATTGATTTGCAAACATTAATGTTTAATAACGTGAAGAAGTCATACTAATATAGTGCAGTAACGCTTTAAAGATTAGATAAAGCATTGCATTTATGTTTAAAAGTGTATTTTTGTGGCAAATTGAACGAGTTTGGTAAGTAAACAATGCATTTACGTCGCTTTGCGCTAGGTAACATCCAACATGGGAAATTAGAATGGCGGGAGGTAAACAGAAGGGCTTTATTTCTAAATTTTAACGTCTGTTGTGTTTGTTTTCATATTAGTTCCCATTTAAGGCCTGTGCGGCCTAGTGCGAAAATGGCTGCTTATGCGGGACTTCGAGGAATTTGGCTCTACACATGCGTGACTGTAAGCAAGAGATGCTTGAACGGCCCGTACTCGAACTGTAGCTGTCAAGGTCAGCTTGACCTAAGCCACCAGAGCTTTGCCAAAGGATGCTCAAGTTTGTGAGCCTGGGAAAGTAGCTTGCTGTAACTACATGATGTATAAGATACAAGGACAAGATGATGAAATTGCGTAGTGGACAATTTTGACCGTGTGAGAAATGTGAAAATGACGTTTGCAAACTTTGTACAATGAGGAGATGAGGTGATCTTCACCACCCCTCTGATGGACCAATGAGAAATGAGTGTGGACCCTAAAGTTTTAAATTTTAGTTAGAAAAAGGGTATAAAAGAGCAGGTACGAAAGAGAGAAAAAAGTTGGTTCCTGAATTTTTCACGCACCACAACATGCTGTCGAACTGAATGATTTTTGGTGCAAAAAGACTTTGAATTATTTTGAACTTTAACTATTGATGGGGCAAAGAATTGAATGCAGAGTTCTGATGGGAGGTAGACTTCGAGGAGGATAGAAAGACAGCATTGGGAACCTGTGTCGTTTAATCCTGTATTTGTCTTCTCATGGAACTTGGTAATATAAGTTAAAATTTCTATTTCTTAAATGATTTAATAAATGCCAGATTTAATTCAATATAACATTTTTCTTCTTGAATGAAATTTTAGATAACTGTTTAATAAGATTTATATGAATTTCGTTTTAAATAAAAAGGTCATGACAGAATAGAAAATAAAGATAAATGGGAAATTGTAATTAAGCTGGTCTTGAGTTCCATTAACTAACTTCTACTAGTTGGTCCATCGACCCAAACAGTGGGGTGCCTTAATTGTTGTTTCCTATGCATCTAGAGAAAGAGAATCGTTCATATATGCATACTGTACATAATGTATAAAGTTTCAATTCAGATTAATAGGGTGCTCCATTGTCCAGCAGCTCACGTTCTAGTTTCACTGATCTTGGGAGCAGTGTCATTGTGTGAGTGAGTGACTTGATGTGCTATGGGCCACACCGACGAGTGAAGTAAGATACCTCCTGAGTAAACTGGGATGAATTTGGAGGGTTGTTTGAGAGCCGCGCTGGATCAGTTTTCTTGGTAGTAGGAGTCTGGTTACTATAGGTTAGTTTGGATAAGTAATGTAGAAATTGACAAGGTTAATGTATATAAAGCTTTTATGTACAGAATTATGAGTAACATTTCATGTTGAGTTTGTGTTACGTTATGTGTAGTCGGAAGTTTGAAGCTTCTGGGAAGTAGGAAGCTGGTTACTCTGTCTGCAGGCAGGGGGGAATGTGTGGCAAGTGAAGTCACACATTACATAGTCTGATTTCAAAGTGGTAACATCGTCGTGTGTTACAGTTAGGGACATTTTCTGTGTAAAAGTGGTGAGTGTATAGCAAAGGACACCTGTAAAATCTTGGCTCTAAGAACAGGAGTCAAATATACTCTGACTAAAACTTAGCCCTGGGAGAGTAGCAGGTTGGTTACCGAAGCTTGTTAGAAGGGTAAAGTAGAGGGAAGTGCTGCTTTATCGGCGAAACTCAAATTCTGTGGTAGAGAAGAGGTAAGCGCTGTCTACTGGAAATACAGAATTCTTGCGAATTTGAGAAAACTATCACTTTGGTTTTGGCGAAACACGAACGGAAATGTTTTTTGTCGCAACTAACTGATTAAGTTTTGTAAACTACAGAGTCATTGTGCCGATAAATTTTGTAAAGGAGGGGTCAGCAGAAGCCGGAGAAGCCGGAGCAGGGCTGGCATCAAAAAGAGTCGCGCTGGGATAGGTCCACGTGACTAAGATATTTTGAGCGCATATTAGTGCTTTAGCGAGAACGGCACAAGCATTGGATGAAGTGACTGTGACGTATTCTATTCTGGTTGATGCATCGGTGTGAATCGCGTTGTGATAGGTTGGTGTAGAGGAACAGTTTGAGATAGAGTGTATGCTTGTTTTGAAGTAAGAAATTTGAAAAAAATTGATTATTATTATAGAGAGGAAATGAAGAAACCTACATGGTTTAAGAAACTCAAGAGTTTATTTACAAAGGATAAAGAAATAGTTACTAGAGAGGGAAATTTACTTCCTCCACCGAAAACGCCCACATCATACATGATGACGAAATATGGCTATCATACTTGCATTTGGCTAGAGAATTGGACAAAGTATACAAAAAATGATGGAGTATTGGCATTTCCAGAAGTAGGTTCTTTTAGTACAGAATTTGAGAGAGAAAATGACAAAACCTAAACAAAGACCTAGACCGACACAATTTGAAGCATTGACGGAATGGGAAGATGAGATGCATGAGAGAGATTTGAAAGCTCAAGGGAATGAAGGTGTAGTTTGAGAGGTTTATGGGGAACGACTCATGAAGGTAGAATGAGAAGATGGAGAAATGCTGATATGTGGGATTGATGAAGCAAAGCTTCGCATATTTTGCGGCTTGCCGAAGTCAAGAACCTCATTTATGTGTAATAAGGTAACAAATGTATGTTCTACTAACGTTTAATTTTGTTTAGGCAAAGTTCCCGAAGCTTGCCTATGTGTATTTCTAATACATTTAATCCGTGTCCTTTAATATGGCCGCCGCTTGTATTTAGTTACTGCGCATGCGTCAGCCACACTCACGTGTCCTGACGCGTCTGCAGAAGTGGAGGGAAATTTATGCGCATGCGTAATACATAGCTGTGCCCATCATGTGGTACTGCTCGTGCCACTGCTCTTGTGCCTGTTTCCATGTAGCTAACATTTAGACTGCATAAGTATATGTTATAATGATAAGTTGAAGGTACAACCCTGTGAATGTGATTTTATAACGTTATTTCTGTGTATTAATTTGTTCTCGCTTACTTTTCATGTACCGCGGGGAATGGGGGTCCAAACTGATTGGGAGCCATATTGACGGTCTCTTCTGCGCATGACCAGAGAATACTGAAAGGTGGCCACTTTGAACAGTGGAACTCAGCCAGCTGGCAGCCACAGTCAAGATGCGCCTGGGAAAGCCACCTCTGCGCTACGAGAACGGCGAATGTTGCTCCTCATATGATACATTGTAAAATTGCCATTGTCTTTCTGCACAGTTCTCATGAGAACCCCAATCTCTCTAGGCGGTACCCAAGTATGCTAATATAGGCTCGAATTAGAGTGTTCTGATTGGTGTGTTACCCAAATCCTACTTTAGGACCAATCCAAATTGAGGAATTCTGACACTTTGCAACATTGGGGGGTGGTACACCGTCCCAAAAGAGTATATCTACCCTGGGTTTACCTAGGGAATTGTCCGACTTGTCTGGTTTAGCTGACCTGTCACTGACCCATCGTACTCAATAGGTGACTGAAGATACAGAGAGCTGCGGAGCACTCTGTCCTAAATTGACCATAGACTAAGGTTCTACTGAACCTTAAAGTGCTGGCGAAGCACTTTGCTGGGAGTTCGCTGACCCAATCGGGGTCTTGATCGATAGCTGCAGAGAGGGTGGAGCGCAGGCGTTGCCTCCAAACTGCGGGTGCGGTCCTGTCCTGAGCGGTCCTGTCCTGAGGGTTTGCTGTCCTGTCCTGAGGTCCTGTCCTGATTCCTTATCTGAGGGTATCCTGTCCTGTCTGGGGTGTCCATTCTGCACCTGCTGTTCTTTGAGGAGTATCCTTCCTTGAGGGTTTCCTGTCCTTAAACTGACCCGTGGCCAGGGTTTGGTTTCCACACCAGTCTAGGTAAATACTGCTCTAAGTTCTTTAAACTTGCACCTTTCTATATTTCTACCTTTTGCTAAAATAAAGTGACACCTTTGCATATGTTGATTTTCCATGCTTTTACCGCAAACTATTGAACGAAAGTCATTTGCATATTTTTCATGATATGTTCCCATGTCACCCAATCTTTTAGAGATTATATTTTGCATTTGCTGTTTGTCATTTCCTGATATGGTCTAGAACCTCCTTACCTAGGCTGTTTAAAGGTCCCTTTACTTTAAGTTTAGCGTGTTACTCTTTATAGGCCCTCCTATAGTAACCCAAGCATAGTCTGTCCATGCTTAAACATTTCTGAGAATTTAGTATTTTCCCATTTGCATTCCATATTGCATTTTGAATGATTACCCTGTCGTTATTTCTCTATAGCTATATAATTTATATTATCTTGGTTATTGATTGCCTCATACTCGTGTATTTCATGCTTGATGATAATGAACTTTAGATAAACATTTTAAAACTTCCAGTTGTCCGTGGTCATTTAAACAATATTGAATGTCATTTGAAATTGCATCTTGCTGCCTTTCCTTTTACAGCTAGGCTCCTGATTCATTGATGTCATAGGTACCCGTGTTGGTGGATGGTAAGTCGGGTACACTGAGTAATAACAGTAGGGAACACACACAATTGGTAGCAGCCCGTGAAGTCGCCTGGCCAATGAATAGTGTGAATTGAAAGTATATGGGCCCTGAAGCCGGAAACGGCGGAATCATTGGCTGGGTGACCTCGCGCGCTCTATCAGTTTTCTGGTAGATCAGAGGATGGTTAGGGACTAGCTAAAGGTTAGGCAGGATTAGTTAGACTAGTTGAGTCGGAAGCTGCTAGTACATTAATGCTGCTATAAGAGCGGCTGTTCCGAGGGGACTGATCACTCTCTTGTGAATACGCTGCTGAAATCAATGAACTGTTTTTTCATTATTATTCTTGTTCTTATATTGTTATATGTATTAATCCATGCGTTTGTCAACCGTTTAGTTTCTTGTTGTCCGAACTCCCCGGGGAATTGAAAGGGCAAGTGGTGAATAGAATCCATTGTCCTGAGGTCACAGGCTTAAAGGAAAGTTAGGTGCAGGTTAGGATAACCGGGAAGCACTAACTAGGGTTTTCTGAATACATGTGTGAATAAATGTCAGTAACGAGGTTCATTGGCAAAATTCCCATAGTGGCGTAACCTAGTAAGGGTCACATCGGAAAAGTAGCAGGTTCCTCGGAGCTTGGGTGAAAGCAAAGGGGTCCGCTGAGAAACCTTAGACTCGGAACATATCCCGGAAAGAAGTGGATGAGTTTAGGGGAATAACAGGTTCACCGATGCTAGAGTGAAGGGTAGGCGGAAGAGATCTGCCCGCAGCGCGTGAAAAGTAAATGGAAGTAGTTTACTTGCAGTAAAAATCTTTCTGTCTAGACACTTGAGCACTGTGGCGAATGTGTATTTGTTGTAAAATAACCAAGCACTGAGCACTTTAAAGGAAAGAAAGTTTCCGTTACCTTGTGAAGGGAGGGAGTCAGTCGCGAAGCGTCTCTGACGTCACTCCGTGCCGCGCTGGGATTGGTAGAAACAGCGGGCGGGTAGCGTGGCTGGAATTGTAAAGGAGGGATGAAGCGCAGAGGAGTGAGAACTATCTCACGAAGGGACCGCGCACCCATTGGTCAAAATTATTTGAACGCGTGCACCTCATTGGTCGCACAGAATTGCAAGGCGCGTTCTGATTGGAGGTAGCTTTGTAAACAAAGTTAAGCGTAGAAATCGTATGTGGCACTCGTATTGTCCAGAGACTAGACCCGATCCGAGAAACCAAGGGTTCGAAAGGGATCAGTGGAAAGCCAATAGATACGATATTATGTACGGAGGAAAGAGAAAGATGTCCCTTGTAAGTAGGGTAAAGAATTATTTTAAAACGGACAAACCGATTAAATCTAGGGAAGGCGTTGTTGTCCCGCCACCGAATACTCCTGCCTCATTCATGATGTTTGACCGAGGGTACAACACCTGTGTGTGGTTGGAGAATTGGGTGAAGTACACAAAAGATGACGGAGTATTGGCTTTTCCGTTAGACGGTACTTTTAATGGTAGAATTTTATTCAATTTGAGAACCCGCATGAATGAATTGCATCCCAGACCGAGACTAACGCAGTATGAGGCATTAGAGGAATGGGAGATTGAGGCTTTTGAAAGAGAGAAACCCCGAATGGACAAAGGTCTGACCAAATGGTACCCCAGGCTGAAACAAGAGACCAGGGATAAGAGGATGAAACAGTGGAGGCAGAGCATGATTGTTGAGGGTCTGTTTCCCATGATGCCAGCATGTCATAACCCTGCAGCGGGTGCGAAAAGTACCGAAAAGTGTAAGCATTGGGGGGCCCCGGGAGAGTCAGATGATGAATTGTTAGATGACATCTTTACGAGAAGTCCACCCCCTTATAATGAGGGAGCCCGACCTTCCAGTACAGGAGAAATTGTCCAGCGTCCATCTATTAAGGAGGAGGACAGATCCCTAGATAGGGGGGGAGGGGGCCAGGTATTGCCATATTTTGAGAAACCCGAGCCCCCGGAGGTACGCAATATATATCCTAGGATGCCCGAGAGCTCAGAGGAAAAATATTCCCGCGAAATAACATTTTACCCCAGACCTCTTTATGAGAACGAAGAAAAACCAGTAGGTTCAGGGGTACCCTTTTTGCAGCCTCCATATGGGGAAGAGCGTAGGTCATTTGGCACGGGAACTTTGTTCCCGAAACCAAATTATGGTGGGGGACCAAGTGAGACGCATCCTACTGCCCCGAGTTTTACGCCTCAACTGACCCCACAGATGATACCTGACCGAACATTAGGAAGAGTGTTAGATGAAAGGGAGCAAGAGGCCATAGCTAAACAGAGGTCAGAAATAATTCAGAAAATTTCCCAGTTAAATACCAGTCCTGAAGCTTTGACTATTCCGGTAACAATCGGACCAGTGGTTCCGTTGTACGGGAATAATCAAGGAGGTCTGAACCCTCCAGTTATGAACCCGATAATGGCCCCGCCGAGGCAAGAGCCCTTACTAATAGACGATCAGTCCAGTGAGTGTGGGTCTGATGTTGTGTTCTTGGATCTACCAAACAAACAGACCGGAAAGGGAGTGCAGAAGAGGCATAATCCTTTTGATGCGAAAGAAATTAAATTAGAATCAGCGACAGGTACTAGGAGTGTCTCTCTGGTAACTCCGGATGAAATTGAGAATTGGAGTCGTGAATTAGAGAAACAGACTCCGCAAACGAAACCTTTAGACCTCTACAAACTGAGAGTAGAAATAGAGGAATTAATGGCAGGAAATGTGGGGTTAGACAGACTGAACACCTATTCTGAAGAAGAGTTGCTGTTTATGTGTAAAAGTCTTACTAGGGTGCTCCATGAAAAACTGACCGACACTGCAGCTAGTATGGGGATAGATATATCAAGATCGAAGCCCTTGCAGAAACCATACCGAGCTGAGTTTTCCGACAAAGATTTAGAAAGTCTGAATGTGTCAGGAAGAAAATTGCAGATTAAAGAGTTGCTTGCAGTTTTGCAAAAATGGGGAGACGTGGAAAGGTGGAAAACGAGGTGGGCACATAAGAAAGAGGAGGCCCGCTCCAGACAAGCTACTCCTGAGTTCCCTCTGAGAGAAGTAGACAAGCCCGAAACTTTATGCCCCATGCGCGAAGTACCCGGTGGGAGGTATGTGCACGTTCCGTGGTCCAGACAGGATATTGTGTCTTTTACTAACGATTTCCCAAAATTGCGGGAGAAGCCAGTTGAATGGTACCGGCAAGTGGAAAGGTTTGTAAAGGTACAGAAATGCCTGTGGAAAGACCTGGATGGGTTTTTCGACATTGTGGTCCCAGTCGATCTATGGACCGAGTGTAAAATAGCTATAGCCTGGCCTAGCGAGGAGTACCCGAGAGATGAAAAAACTGGGGAACCATCGAAAGAAGTGATGAGAAAATATGAGCAGGTAATTCAGCATCTGAAACTAAAGGTCCCAGCAAAGGAAACTGATTGGACCAGGATAGATAGAACAACGCAGGAAAGAGAAGAGACAGTGCACTCCTATTATGAAAGGCTGTTACAGGTGTTCAAAACATACAGTGGTATAGATAACATCGAGATGAAGGACATGACGCACTTCATTTACAGGTTTGTAAATGGTTTAAGACCTGAGATTTGTCAGTGGATAAAAGATAACAAAATCTGTTGGCACTCCAAGAAGGTAGATGAGGTCCTGCGGTACGCCAAGTACTGCGAGGACGAGATGGCAGAAAAGAAAAAGGCTCTAAAAGAAAAAGTGATGTGGGCTCAGGTGAAGCTAGCAGAGCAGCAGGAAAAGCAGTTGAGTAACATGGTCAAAAATGCTAAGAATGAAGGCCCTGGGGGAGGGGGAGGAGGCAAGCCCCGGCCCAAAATGAGCAGGGAGGAGGCTATGAAGAAATTTCCCTGCCATCAGTGCGGCGAAATTGGACATTGGCGTAACGAGTGTCCTTACTTGCCCGAAGATAACTCCAAAACTCCTGATTTAACTCCACAGACGCAGAAAGAGAGACCGAGAAAGACTCAACCACAGGTAAAAACAGTTCAGGTGCCCCGAGCACCAAAGCAAGTATACAGGGGAAAACAGGCAGAGGGAGATGAGATAGAAGTCTGGGAAAGCAATGAGAACAGAAATGCAGCAACTTTGCAGTATCTTCTAAATGATACCTTCCTTTGTGATGACCAGTACTGACGGGGCCTGAGAGGGGAGGACGAGGAGTGCGTACTTGGCGCCTCCTTGCCGGTAGACCAGTCCGGACCATACATTGAAGGAAAGGTTGACGGAAACGATGTCACCTTTCTGTTGGACACTGGCGCTACCCGTTCTACTGTGAGAACAGTGGACGTTCCAAACCTACCCCTCTCGGGAGAAGCCATCCAAGTAGTGGGTGTATCTAATCAATTGATTAGTACTCCTGTTACCAAGCCCATGGAGATCTCAATCGGAAACTTTAAGGAAATGCATAGATTTGTAGTTTGCGACACCAGTCCAGTAAACTTACTGGGACGTGACTTGTTGTGCAAAATGAACTGTACCATCTTTTGCACACCAAAGGGTGTTGAAATTCAGACCCCAGATGAAGACGGCATTTATAAATTAATGTTAGTCCGCCCTGACTCGGAAATTAAACGAATGACCATGCAGGATTTACCCAAAGAACTCCAGGAAGCAGTGAAGCCGGAGGTGTGGGACTTTACTGGGAAAGATGTAGGGTTGATGAAAAATGTGGACCCCATACAGATAGCAATAAAGGACAATGCGGTATACCCCAATACTAAACCCTACAGGATGAATGCAGAAGTGAAAGCTGGTGTTGCTGTGGAAATCAAGAAATTGTTAGAAGGAAACATCATACAGGAGGTGATGAGTAGCCCATGTAACTCTCCGATTATGGGTATTAAGAAACCTAGTGGCAAGTACAGAGTAGTGCAGGATTTGCGAAAAGTTAACAAAATAGTAGTTCCCTGTTGCCCTATTGTCCCGAACCCGGCAGTGATTCTGTATCAGATTCCCTGGGATGCTGAGTGGTTCACAGTGATAGACTTGTGTCATGCATTCTTTTCCATTCCTTTGCATCCAGATAGCAAATTTCTTTTCTCATTTGCCTTCGAAGGTCACGTGTATTGCTGGAACCGGGTCCCTCAAGGGTATACAGAGAGCCCCTCTATCTTTAATCAGATCTTGAAAAAATGTTTGGAAACTTTAGTCCTACCTGGGAACTCTGTCTTAGTGCAATATATAGACGACCTCTTGGTGGCGTCTAAAAGTCATAAGGATTGTGTGATTGACACCATTGCCCTACTGAATCACCTGTGTGAAAAGGGACATAAAGTGTCCCCTGACAAGTTACAGTTTTGTGCAAAATCAGTGAAATATCTGGGGCACCAGATAGAAAAAGGTGTCAGAAAAGTGACATCGGAAAGAGTGAGAATAATTCAAAAGATGCAGTTGCCCCGTACTCAGAAAGAAATTAGAATGTTCCTGGGTGTGATAGGATACTGCAGGCAGTGGATTCTGGGATTTGCAGTCCTAGCCAGGCCCTTGATAAAAATGACTAAGAGAGGAACACCGGAGATTGTAGAATGGGATGATGAAAGCTTAACAGCCTTCACCAAACTACGAGATTGTCTGTGTACTGCTCCTGCACTGGGAATGCCAGACTATTCCAAGGAGTTTGCCCTATTCTGTGACACTCGCGATAATTGCGCATTGTCAGTCCTAACTCAAGAACATGGCACAACGAGAAGGCCTGTGGCATATTTATCTGCCACCTTAGATCCAGTGGCTGCTGGATTACCAGGTTGTCTGAAAGCAGTAGCTGCTACCTGTGCCAGTTTAGAACAGAGTGAGTCAATTGTCATGGGACATCCGGTAACTGTGTATGTTCCGCATGGAGTGGTAATTTTGTTGACCAGAACAAAAACACAGTATCTCACCCCTAGTCGGCTGACTAAATATGAGAGGATTCTTGTGGGTGCTGCAAATGTAAACATTGTTAGGTGCAGTATTCTGAACCCAGCCACTTTACTCCCCGACCCAAAGGATATGGAAGGGGGGGTGGATGATGAACACGATTGCATAGACTTAACTGAATTCAACACCAAGCCACGCCCAGACATAAAAGAAACGCCCTTGCCTGAGCATGACAAAGAATTATTTGTAGATGGTTCATGTCTAAGGCATGAACAAGGAGGCCTGAGTGCTGCCTATGCAGTAGTGTCCTTCGAGAAAATTGAGGAAGCAGGTTATTTATATCACATCAAGTCTGCACAAGTAGCCGAATTGATTGCTATGATAAAAGCTTGCCAAATTGGGAAGAACATACGCATAACAGTGTACACTGACAGTCAGTACTGTTATGGAGTCGTGCATGACTTTGGCCAATTGTGGCTACAGAGGGAGTTCCTGACTTCATCAGGTACCCCTATTCGAAATGGAAAGGTTATTCAAGACCTTTTAGAGGCAATCCAGTTACCAAAGGAACTGGCAGTGGTAAAATGTGCTGCTCATAAGAAGAGCATGGACAAGGTATCACTGGGAAACGATTATGCTGATCGAGTGGCCCAATGGTGCGCAAGAGATCGGTATATCGTGAATCCAAAACGAGGGGGGCCAGGAACCAGCTGCCAACTTCAGGTGTTTGAAGAAGTGCCTACATGGGATGAGGTGAAAGAGTGGCAGCAGGCGGCACCTTGGCAAGAAAGAGAGAAGTGGAAGGATGATGGGTGTCGACCAAGACGTGTGGATGGTGTCATCTTAGGTCCGACTGGGATGCCTGTATTGCCTAGACACTTACTTAGCACAATGGCGAGGTTGATACATGAAGGATCACACATTGGTAGGGACGCCATGATTCTAGTGTTCCAACAGACTTGGTACAGTAAAAAGTTCAGGAAAGTAGCGGAATCCCTCTGCCAGAGGTGCCTGTCATGTCAAAAGATGAACCCAGGGAAGAAGACTGTAGTGGAACTGGGAAAAATTGGGAGGTCCGGGGGTCCCTTTGTAAGGATACAGGTCGATTTCATCACCATGCCCCGTTGTGAAGGGAAAAGATATGTCCTTGTCATGGTCTGTTTATTTTCCAAGTGGGTGGAAGCTTTCCCTACTCCCCAAAATGACGCAAAAACAGTAGCTAAGTGTTTATTAAAAGAACTGATACCTAGGTTCGGGGTTCCAGTCACTATTGAATCAGATCAAGGCTCACATTTTCAGAATGCAGTGATCGATGAACTCTGTAAGGCCTTTGGAATTTCCCAAAAGCTTCACTGTGCCTACCGTCCAGAGGCTTCTGGAGTAGTGGAACAACTAAATGGAACTATCAAAAACAGACTAGCCAAACTGTGTGATGCAACAAAATTGACCTGGGTAAAGGCCCTGCCCTTGGTCCTGATGGGACTCAGAAGTATCCCTGATCGCAAAACAGGCCTAAGTCCCCATGAAATCATTATGGGAAGAGTGATGAGACAAGCATGGGTGCCTGGAAGCAAACTGTTGAGTATTACTGATGATTTGGTACTTGAATACTGCAAGAGATTGGGTGACCAAGTGCGTTCTATCTCTCGCCAGATCGGAGAAGACGCCATCCTCAATCCAACGACTCCTCTCCACAAACTGGTCCCGGGGGACTGGGTGAAGATAAAGAAGCACACTCGGAAGACCTGCCTGGAGCCAAGGTGGGGAGAAAAACGTCAGGTGATTCTGGTTACTACCACAGCAGTTAAGTGTGCCGGGGTTCCGCGTTGGATACACGCCAGCCACACCCAGAAGGTACCACCAGACGAAGTGCCTGAAGCAGAAGGGCGTCCAGCAGAGGATTCTGCAGGAGCCAGACCAGAAGTAGCTGACAACGTACAGCCCAGTACCAGTCAAGCTGCAGAATCAGCAGACGTTGGCCCAAGAATAGTTGACAACGAACTACCAGGAGCCCAGCCTGCTGAAGGAGTCCAAGGAGCTGAGCCAGAAGTAGCTGAAGACGAGCTGCCAAGCATATGGCCAGAAGAGTGGATTCCATTGATTGACCTCACTGAAGACCCTATTCGAACAAATGAAAGACTTTGGGAAGGTAGAGAGTGGACTAGTCAGGAAAAGCAAGGCATAGGCGAAGAGCCTCAGAATCTTGAGATTCACATCAAAACTGAGGAAGGAGAAGGTCAGACAGGGACAGAGCACGTGATTGATACAGAACAAGTGAATAAGACTGAACAAGTGCCCGATACTGAACAAGTGAAGGATCTTGAACAAGAGAGGAATACAGAACAAGTGATTGATACTCCACCACTGACACCTGATATCGGGAAGGGACAGACTAGACATAGTGTAATAATTCGAGCAGAAGAAAATCAAGAGATCGAAGAGATTGAACAGGATCAGATAGGATTAGGAGAAAGTGTTCAGGAAATAGAATCAGAGACACTTGAAGAGCAAACACACAGTATACCTGAACAAGGCCAGATTAGTACCCAGGCAGAAGAAACAGATACTAGCCCTGGAATTAGTCAGATAGAAGAAGAAGAAACTGAAGCAGAATTGCCACAAGCTAATGAAAATAAGAGGGCAAGAGAAGAAAACGAAGTCCAAGTACCAACCAAGAGACTTAAGAAAAGAAAGCATCTTGAGCCTAAATACATAAAGAAATTGAGATTGAGAATAAAAACAGTAGAAGAAAAACGTGCAGAAGAAAGGAGAAGTGCTCGTATAGCAGAACAACCAGAAGACTCTTCCAAAAGAAGGAGTGATCGGATAAAGAGACAAAACAAAAAGTACAAGTCACCTGAATGGACACTTGTGTTAGAAGAACTTGAAGATCTCGACATCACTGACGTAAGCGACGGAGAGCCCGTCCCTGAGTACTCTGACGAGGAGGAAGAAGAGCCGCCGTGAATTTGCACAAAGTAAGATACTCGTGTAAAGTCACAAAGAGGGGTCGAGAAACTTCTTCTGAGCCATAATGTCTGATACAACCGTGAGTGGTAGACCTAGTCGCAGCTGTTGCAAAACTTGCTGCAAGGTGTGTGTCTGTAGTGTAGTTGTCCTGATATTACTCTGGATAGGACTAACAATCTTTATACCCTTTGCTGTGAGTAAAGATACTAACATTGTCCCTACTGAAATTGTAAATACTGACAGTGAAGAGCTGACAACACAGAGTGTAGCTAGACATGAGAGAGCACTGAGACAAACAAAACAAGACTTAGAAGCATCAGATGAGGAACTACATTATCATAGAATCAAAAACAGGACACGCTTAAATGTTTTCGCAAACTTGTTAATACACTATGTAGAGACTATGGAAATTGAAGATTGCTATGTCTGCATGAAGCTACCTACTTCTGTGGCTGAAGGCGTGACATACCATCACTTGCCACTGACATACGGAATTTCCTGTAGCATTTTAGCTAGCTTATTTTACAAAAGAGGACCGTTACAGTACTATTACTCTAACAATGACGTGATCTTTTCTGAGCTTCCTATACGTGGGAACTTGAATCCTGTACATACCAAAAGTGACGCAATACGATACATGGGAGATTATTTCCTGACTATAGGTAACATTGACATAGCGGACGCACACAGAGATAATTTGACTTGTTCTTTGCATGAGCAGGAAAAGATGTTCCTAAACATGGCAGAGAAAAGGAGAATTAAAATACAAAAGAAGGCTAATGACGAAAGTCAGAAGAAGCCAAAGTGGGCAGAGAACATGGAAGGCACCTCAACTGGTGGGGCGGGTCCTGCTCTGTTGCTGGATTTTGAAAAGAAAGGCAAGCTATGTCTTCACCGCGAGAAGACTAGCTATTATAATAATGTTTTCATTGGTTCCAGTGAATGCGAACATAATTACAAGGTAATTGGAGGTTGGGGTTTCAAAAATGGGTCAGAGCCTGTGTTTCCTGGAATTTATTATATTTGTGGGGACAAGGCTTATTTCAAATTGCCGGATCACTGGTATGGAAGTTGCTATTTTGGCATTGTCTTCCCGAAAATATACCATGTGAATGGAGGCGCTGGATCAGTGAAAATACTAATGGCTTAGTGCGTAGTAAAAGAGAAAGTATAGGTGAAATTATGGGTAGTATTTTCAGTGCACTGATACCTGGAGTGGGAGTGGTTCTGAACACTCACAGAATTTGCAAATTGTCTACTATAGTGGATGTATTGTCTACTGAGACAGCTCATGGATTTCTGCTGGTCAATACCGAAATGGTTGCGATCAGATCAATGGTTTTGCAGAATCGACTTGCTCTTGACACCTTATTAGCAAAAGAGGGCGGAGTCTGCCGGATGTTGAAGGCGCAACATTGTTGCACTTATATTCCGGATAAAAGTGTACAGATCAAAAGATATGTGAAAAATATTACGAATTTGGCAAAGGAACTCAGACCACTCGAGGTTGATAGTGCCTGGAAGAGACTGGTAGATGGTCTCTCAAATGTAGGTCATTGGTTCGCTAGTATAGGTAAAGGCTTATTGCTCAAAGTACTGATGCCAATTGGAATTATAGGTCTCATCCTATTTTTCATATTTGTCTGCTGCAAATGCCGCAAGCGCACCGGAAAGCATGAAGTGAATGCCAGAGGGGTGAAACGAAGTGTGGATGAGATTGAATTGGAAGAAGTGAATGATCAGATATACAAAAAAGTGAAGACTTCTCACCCTACCAAAACTGAAAGAGAGAAATTGGAACGATTGCTGGAAGAGATAGAATTGTATAAAGTGTGAAAGAAAGTTGGCATCTGGTTCCATTTTTGTGATGATAGTAAATATCATCAAAGAGGGGATTGATGAAGCAAAGCTTCGCATATTTTGCGGCTTGCCGAAGTCAAGAACCTCATTTATGTGTAATAAGGTAACAAATGTATGTTCTACTAACGTTTAATTTTGTTTAGGCAAAGTTCCCGAAGCTTGCCTATGTGTATTTCTAATACATTTAATCCGTGTCCTTTAATATGGCCGCCGCTTGTATTTAGTTACTGCGCATGCGTCAGCCACACTCACGTGTCCTGACGCGTCTGCAGAAGTGGAGGGAAATTTATGCGCATGCGTAATACATAGCTGTGCCCATCATGTGGTACTGCTCGTGCCACTGCTCTTGTGCCTGTTTCCATGTAGCTAACATTTAGACTGCATAAGTATATGTTATAATGATAAGTTGAAGGTACAACCCTGTGAATGTGATTTTATAACGTTATTTCTGTGTATTAATTTGTTCTCGCTTACTTTTCATGTACCGCGGGGAATGGGGGTCCAAACTGATTGGGAGCCATATTGACGGTCTCTTCTGCGCATGACCAGAGAATACTGAAAGGTGGCCACTTTGAACAGTGGAACTCAGCCAGCTGGCAGCCACAGTCAAGATGCGCCTGGGAAAGCCACCTCTGCGCTACGAGAACGGCGAATGTTGCTCCTCATATGATACATTGTAAAATTGCCATTGTCTTTCTGCACAGTTCTCATGAGAACCCCAATCTCTCTAGGCGGTACCCAAGTATGCTAATATAGGCTCGAATTAGCGTGTTCTGATTGGTGTGTTACCCAAATCCTACTTTAGGACCAATCCAAATTGAGGAATTCTGACACTTTGCAACATTGGGGGGTGGTACACCGTCCCAAAAGAGTATATCTACCCTGGGTTTACCTAGGGAATTGTCCGACTTGTCTGGTTTAGCTGACCTGTCACTGACCCATCGTACTCAATAGGTGACTGAAGATACAGAGAGCTGCGGAGCACTCTGTCCTAAATTGACCATAGACTAAGGTTCTACTGAACCTTAAAGTGCTGGCGAAGCACTTTGCTGGGAGTTCGCTGACCCAATCGGGGTCTTGATCGATAGCTGCAGAGAGGGTGGAGCGCAGGCGTTGCCTCCAAACTGCGGGTGCGGTCCTGTCCTGAGCGGTCCTGTCCTGAGGGTTTGCTGTCCTGTCCTGATTCCTTATCTGAGGGTATCCTGTCCTGTCTGGGGTGTGCATTCTGCCCCTGCTGTTCTTTGAGGAGTATCCTTCCTTGAGGGTTTCCGGTCCTTAAACTGACCCGTGGCCAGGGTTTGGTTTCCACACCAGTCTAGGTAAATACTGCTCTAAGTTCTTTAAACTTGCACCTTTCTATATTTCTACCTTTTGCTAAAATAAAGTGACACCTTTGCATATGTTGATTTTCCATGCTTTTACCGCAAACTATTGAACGAAAGTCATTTGCATATTTTTCATGATATGTTCCCATGTCACCCAATCTTTTAGAGATTATATTTTGCATTTGCTGTTTGTCATTTCCTGATATGGTCTAGAACCTCCTTACCTAGGCTGTTTAAAGGTCCCTTTACTTTAAGTTTAGCGTGTTACTCTTTATAGGCCCTCCTATAGTAACCCAAGCATAGTCTGTCCATGCTTAAACATTTCTGAGAATTTAGTATTTTCCCATTTGCATTCCATATTGCATTTTGAATGATTACCCTGTCGTTATTTCTCTATAGCTATATAATTTATATTATCTTGGTTATTGATTGCCTCATACTCGTGTATTTCATGCTTGATGATAATGAACTTTAGATAAACATTTTAAAACTTCCAGTTGTCCGTGGTCATTTAAACAATATTGAATGTCATTTGAAATTGCATCTTGCTGCCTTTCCTTTTACAGCTAGGCTCCTGATTCATTGATGTCATAGGTACCCGTGTTGGTGGATGGTAAGTCGGGTACACTGAGTAATAACAGTAGGGAACACACACAATTGGTAGCAGCCCGTGAAGTCGCCTGGCCAATGAATAGTGTGAATTGAAAGTATATGGGCCCTGAAGCCGGAAACGGCGGAATCATTGGCTGGGTGACCTCGCGCGCTCTATCAGGATGGAATGAATCCGATGGGAACAGTTGATGAGACTGTAGGACGGAAAAATACAGAGAAAAGGAAAAATGTAGAAGTAGAGAAAAGGAGGTGTGGGATCAGTGACATGGAGGATGAGGTGCTGGAGGAGATTTTAAATAGAAGACCCCCTCAGTATCAGCCAAATTCTACAGTAGTGGCACCAAATGCTCCACAGATGGAGACTAGGTTAACAGGAACCCCAAAACCGTATTCTGAAATAAAAAGTAATGCAGAGAAAAGGAGCAGAATTCAGTTGAAGATCCTAGTAGTTCTGAATGAATGCGATCCACAAATTAATTAGCTGACAAAATACAGGAACTTACTACAAATATAGAAGCTGTAACTGTACCAGTAACAATAGGTTCTGTGGTTCCTGTTTTCGAGAATCAAAGAATAAATGAACCCTCGTTGACAATTCCTTTGAATCCAAGTTTGCAAAGAGTAAAGGAAAGTGTCTACCCCGATTTAAATGAAACTAGAAATACTACTAGAACAATGACACCTGAATTAACTATAAATCAGAGTCCAGTGTACAGAATTCCTATGGGTGCAACATCTGGAACCTCAGAGAGAAGCATAGACAAAATAGATGTGACAAAAACCCCAATAGGAACAACAGCAGTAGAATTTAGTGATTGGGTTAAAACTCTAAAACAAAAAGATACATAACCTAAACTTTTAGACGTAGTTAGGCTAAAAATAGATATGGAAGAATTGATTATTGGAACAATTGGAACTGAGAGACTAAAACATATCAGGATGATGAACTCATGTTTATGTGTAAAAGCATTACATGAGAGCTAAAAATCTACATGATAGATTGGAAGAAACAGCAAGTGAGTTAGGAATAGAAATTGCAAAAATAAAAATTTTACAGAAGCCCTACAGAGTATACTTTACTGAAAAGGATATAGACATTATAAATACTTCAGGAAGATTGACCCAAATAAAAGAACTAATTGTGTTATTGAGAAAATGGGGATATGTAGAACGATGGAGAAGCAAGTGGACAAAGGAGAGAGAAGAGTCTAGCGATAAAACATCCTTTTTTTTTTTAAAGCTTTATTTTTCAGTTTTATACATACATGAACAAGGTATATAGTACATTGCGGTACATAGTATTGGCATTAACAAAAAATATATGCATTGTGACATGTATGATATGCTACATCCACTGGTGTAGGTGAACATTGGAATGTGGGGGGAAATCGAAGACATAAAGCAAGCTGTTCAACAGAGTATTTACAGTACACGGAAATATTTGTTGCCAACAGCCCCCTCTTAGTACAAATAGAGCTTCAGTGCGAGTTGTGGTTAATAAAGACTTTCCAATCTCATGCATATTTGTCCCAGACAATGCTCCTAGTCGACTCGATCTGGAACGATACCACTAGCTGTCTGTGATTCATGCTCAGTTTGTTTCTTAGCAATGTAAGTTTTATATGGTCCCCAAATGTCCACCGGTCACGAAGGGCTAGGGACCAACGTGGAGTATTCCTCGCAATTAATATTGCAAAATGCTACACTGCAAAGCCATGACTGTAGTGAAGGGGCCCTCTTGCTACCCCATAGTAGTGCAACCTCCCGCTTAGCTAACAGGAAACCTAACGCTGCCAATTTCCTAACCTTCCTAGGGAAATCAACCACAAACCCCAACAGTGCGATCTCAGGAGTTGGTAGCAGCTGCATGGAGAGTATATTCCCTAACGTGATGTGTACCTGAGTCCAGTATTGATGTATTGTAGGACATGTCCAGGAGAGGGGGGCAAAGTCGGCAAATGGAGTCAAGCATTTCTGGCAATGGTGGGGTCTGGTATGGTCTATCCTATTGGGCCGTGCAGGCGTGTGGTACATTCTGTGGAGAAACTTAAAATGAAGGAACTTATGTCTGCTATTCAATGAGACCTCCTTAGTTGCCCTGCAGCATTGTTCCCACTGGTCGTCTGTAATAGGCCTGCCCAAATCTGTCTCCCAAGCCGTGCGTATTTTAGCTTCAGAGAATGGTCTGGACATCCCACATTGTTTGTATAGTTTTGAGATCAAATGTGCGCCTGTAGGGCTATTGATAAGCATGGTCAGTGGTGGGGCCGGCTCAGGAGCCGATGGAAAGGAAGGGAACGTGGCCCGAAGCATGGACTACATGCGCTTCAGAACAAAGGTGTCCATAAGGGAGCATTCACTGAATCGAGCCTCCTCCGACACCGAGCAGATATGATCATCCAGAAACAGGTCGCCTATCCCGTGGATGTGGAATTTTTCAAGTGTGCGCTGAATTTAAGACCTTCCCCCGTTCTGGGTGGCAATAAAGGGTCTGGCAGAGGCAACGCCAGAGAGTACAACTGGACGAGGCCCAACAGCCTACGCAGCCTGTCCCATGCCCAACAGGTGGTGGAGACCATTTGGATGTCACAGGGGTCTCTGGGAAGCCTGTGGGTAGGATAGTGAAAAGTTTCCGTGGAAGTATCAGGTCAGCCTCCGGCTTCAAATATGAGACACGTGCGTCCAGGTGGTACCAGGCATATGTATAACAACATTGTGCTGTCAGGTAATACAAATACATGTCTGGAACCCCAAAGCCACCTCTCTCATATGGCAGGTTCAAGGTCTGCCAGTTCACACGCGGTGTCTTGTCCCCCCAAACGAGACGCAAGAGGAGTGTACACAGTTGAAGAAAAAAGGTCTGGGTGAGAGGATTAGGAATATTGTTAAAAAGGTATAAAAACCGAGGAAGGAGCACCATTTTAATTATAACCACTCTCACGGCCATTGACAGAGGCAACCACAGCCATTCACAATCTGCGATTCCAGGGAGCTAACAGCCCTACCATAATTTAGTCTGATCATAGTGGCGGTGTCCAGATGGATATAAACACCAAGATACTTGACAGCATCTTGGCACCACTCAAGTGGGAATTCGCAGTCCCAGGAAGTCGTGCTGGCAGTCAACGGGAAAATAACCGATTTATGCCAATTGATTCTTAGACCTGAAAACCTACCGAATCGAATATTTTCCCGAATAAGGGGTTCGAGGTTGAGATGGGACAGTCTAACATACAAAATGGTATCATCAGCATAGAGAGAAACCAGAAGAGGCCCACTTCATAATTGTAAGCCACCGTGTAAATGTTTTTATTGAAAGTGTCAAACTAGTGGGTCCATTGCCAGTAAAAAGAGTAATGGGGACAAGGGGCATCCCTGCCTCGTGCCGCGAAATAAAGAGAACGGACCGGAGAGAGTACCATTCAGGCGCAGTCTAGCTGTGGGTTCAGAGTAAAGAAGAGCAACCGTAGAGACAAAACATTCGGGCATATCAATACGACGCATGACCGACAGGAAAAAGGGCCATTCTAGGGAGTCAAATGCCTTCTCGGCTTCAAGGAGTACAGCGGCGGCAGGCGTGACGGGATTAATCCTGTGCAACACCGTGAACAGAGTCTGCAAGTTAAGTGATGTACATCTATGAGTCACGAAACCCGATTGGGCCGGAGAAATGATGGATTCGTTTAATAAAGATAACCAATTGCGATTACCTTCGCCAATATTTTATCATCAAGATTCAGTAGGGACAACAGCCTATAGGAGCCACAGATTTTGGGGTCTTTGCCCGGTTTGGGAAGAAGAATAATGACCGCTTCCCTGAACATTGGAGGAATAATACCCACTTCTAGCGCCTCAGCATACACCTCCACTAATCTTGGGACCAAAATATATTTATACACTTTATAAAAATCTGCCGAGAATCCATCGGGACCAGGAGCAGAAGAGCCCTGCAACGCCTCGATCGCCTCCACAATGCTTTCCTGACATATGGGAACGGACAGAAAATCCTGCATATACCGTTCTAGGTAGACCATAGCAATTTCTGCAAGATATTCCCCTTGTTCTCGCAAGTCTCCTGTGACTCTGGAGGTGTACAATGTTTTGTAGTATGAAAGGAATGTGTCATATATGTCTGGGGTAGAGTGCAATAGCGTGTCATTTGGTTCTATGAGTTCAGTGATGTAAGCTTTATCCCGCGGAGGGTGTGTGCTAGGATCTTTACTCGGTAAAGTAATCAATCCACCCAGCCAGCCAGCAACTCCCGGGGAAACCAACCAGTAGTCTATCCTGGTCCATGTTTTGTGAAATCCAGAATAGTGCATGTATTCCGTAAGATATGGGTGCAATTTGTTTTCAACATCTATTAAAGAGAAGTGGCTACATATGTCTTTAAGTGCCCGTCGTGAGCGGGGTTTAGTGTCAGGAGATGAAGAAGTGCGGAAGGACCGGGCTGATGACAACAGCCTAGAATAGCCACAGATTTTGGGGTCTTTGCCCGGTTTGGGAATAAGAATAATGACCGCTTCCCTGAACGTTGGAGGAATAATATCCACTTCTAGCGCCTCAGCATACACCTCCATTAATCTTGGGACCAAAATATATTTATACACTTTATAAAAATCTGCCAAGAATCCATCGAGACCAGGAGCATAAGAGCCCTGCAACGCCTCGATCACCTCCACAATGCTTTCCTGAGATATGGGAACGGACAGGAAATCCTGCATATACCGTTCTAGGTAGACCATAGCAATTTCTGCAAGATATTCCCCTTGTTCTCGCAAGTCTCCTGTGACTCTGGAGGTGTACAATGTTTTGTAGTACGAAAGGAATGTGTCACATATGTCTGGGGTAGAGTGCAATAGCGTGTCATTTGGTTCTATGAGTTCAGTGATGTAAGCTTTATCTCGCGGAGGGTGTGTGCTAGGATCTTTACTCGGTAAAGTAATTAATCCACCCAGCAAGCCAGCAACTCCCGGGGAAACTAACCAGTAGTCTATCCTGGTCCATGTGTTTTGAAATCCAGAATAGTGCATGTATTCCGTAAGATATGGGTGCAATTTGTTTTCAACAGCTATTAAAGAGAAGTGGCTACATATGTCTTTAAGTGCCCGTCGTGAGCGGGGTTTAGTGTCAGGAGATGAGGAAGTGCGGAAGGACCGGGCTGATGACCTAGCTGTATCAATGGAAAGCAATCACAACAAATGCACAGCAATACATATTAACCTTGTGCCTTATACCAGCAACCTGAGCAATGACTACTAAAGCCACATGAAAAACAAGCAAATATCCCCCCACCACCCACAACTCAGCCTCATACCAACCCCTCTGAGGCAGAACCCAACTCCCCTAGCCAAATGACGGTGCAATGCAATCAACCACATCAGTGCAGGAAACAAATTTGCACACCACAAACTTAGCCTGAGAAGTGAATAACCCTTGGTTTTCACCATGAGGCGCAGCAACGCTACGCCGGTCGGGCAATACGGAAGTGATAGTGTCACATATGTCTGGGGTAGAGTGCAATAGCGTGTCATTTGGTTCTATGAGTTCAGTGATGTAAGCTTTATCCCGCGGAGGGTGTGTGCTAGGATCTTTACTCAGTAAAGTAATCAATCCACCCAGCCAGCCAGCAACTCCCGGGGAAACTAACCAGTAGTCTATCCTGGTCCATGTGTTGTGAAATCCAGAATAGTGCATTTATTCCGTAAGATATGGGTGCACTTTGTTTTCAACATCTATTAAAGAGAAGTGGCTACATATGTCTTTAAGTGCCCGTCGTGAGCGGGGTTTAGTGTCAGGAGATGAGGACGTGCGGAAGGACCGGGCTGATGACCTAGCTGTATCAATGGAAAACAATCACAACAAACGCACAGCAATACATATTAACCTTGTGCCTTATACCAGCAACCTGAGCAATGACTACTAAAGCAACATGAAAAACAAGCAAATATCCCCCCACCACCCACCACCCAGCCTCATACCAACCCCTCCGAGGCAGAACCCAACTCCCCTTGCCAAATTACGGTGCAATGCAATCAACCACATCAGTGCAGAAAACAAATTTACACACCACAAACTTAGCCTGAGAAGTGAAGTACCCTTGGTTTTCACCATGAGGCGCAGCAAAGCTACGCCGGTCGGGCAATACGGAAGTGATAGTATCAAACAGGATAAAGATGCACTCATGATATAAACACAGCAGCACACAAAGATAAATGCAATGACAAATCAACCAGTCCCGGGATTAGAGAAGAGCTTCACGCTGACTTCCGACCCACTTTGTAGAGGGGAAGTGGAACGCTGGGTGGCCGTCGCTCCAGAATGTTTTTTCTTATACACTTGACAGAACTCCTGTGCCTCCGCCGGTGTTTCAAAAATGCGGAATCTGCCGTCCACATCTACTTTCAACCTCGCCGGGTAGAGCATGCCGTACTTAAGACCTAGATTTTTCAGGGTGGCCTTAACTCCATGAAACTTGTGCCTTGTCTCCTGAACCATTATCGTGAAGTCAGGGAAAAAAGACAACTGACTCCCCTGCCACTGGATTCGTCCGAGGTGGGGCAGGGGGCCTTATCGAATTGCAGCATGCATTGTTTAGGGTCCTTCCTCCCCATGCTGCAGGGAGAGCAAGGGGACCCCCAGTCGCCATAGAAGCCAAGCAGATGGCGCTAAACCGAAAGGCCAGAGATGTGTGGGGTTTTCGCGTGAGAGTACCTCAGCAGAAGAGCCACTCAATGTAACCTTCAAGCGGCGGCCGGTGGAGTAGGGCACCTGTGGCAGCACTGACCAAATGGTGGGGCACTGGCAGCACCCCAAGAAGGCGGGAACATAACCACGCTGGCCAGGCCGCCCACACAGAGAAGAGTGCAAAGGAGAGCGTGGGCTGTTAAGTCAGTGATGTGAGTCAAACTTGCCAATGAGGAGTTTGTAAGGCGATGGCAGTAAGCAGCAGGGACAGTACATGTGTGGTAGGCCAATACACGATGAGGCAATAGCAGTGTTTTAATACTCGAGTGAAACAGATCCCCGATGGCTGCCAACAGGCAGGGGAGAGCCCAACACGAAGAAGGAGACGGTGCACCGCAGTGCCGCACAGCCGGGGAGGGAATCTCGGCGCACCACATGTGATCACGCACCACTCCCTCAAACTTGGTTGCGCTCCTCTTCTGAAAACGAGTGTCCGGGAGGGGGGGAGCCGGCTCACCTGATGGGGCCCAGCCCCAACGCGGCCCCCGATCTAAACAGCAAGGCCTCCTCGCTAGCCTGCCTCACCCCCGCCAGAACCAGTATACCGAGGCCCGGTCCAGTAATGCCCACGAGGCCTACAGAGCCCCGCGAATGCTCCACACACAGTGGGACCCAGTCAACAGTCACAGCGTGGGGGACGGGGAGGGAAATTGATCAGACGGGGAGGGGGGAAGCCTAAATCAGCGCCGGGCACCCGCCAGGGCCACTCTCACCGCCATCTTCGGTGTCCGCTCCTCCGCACAGGCTCTCCGCATATCAGCACCGCTACTCGCAACGAGCCAATCCGGGCATCAAATTGCTCCGCTCGTGCTCCCGGGACAGATGGAGGGTTTCTGCCGGTGGGGGATCGCTCCTACATCAGGAAAACCAGATTACATCGGAGCCCGGCCGGTGGAGATTCACACAAAGGCGGCCATCTTGGTCGCCTCCATGGCCACGCCCCCAGCGATAAAACAGCCTTAGCATTCCCTGTCAAAGAACAGGCATCTGTAGTACCTGAATTCCCTATGTGACAAGTACCAGGAGGAGGTTATGTACATGTACCATGGACTAGGCAAGATATGGTGTCATTTACAAATGGTTTTCCAAGGTTGCGAGAAAAACCTGTAGAATGGTATAGACAAGTAGATAGGTTTGTGACAGTTTCAAAAGTATTCTGGGAAGATCTAGATGGATTGTTTGACATAGTTGTGCCTCAAGATTTGTGGACCGAATGTAAAATTACCATTGATTGGCCAAAAGAAGAATATCCAAGAGATACTAAAACAGGTGCTCCAGGTCCAGAAGTAATGAGGAATTATGATCAAGTAATAACGTTTTTGAAGGATAAAATTCCTCCTAAAGAAACAGATTGGGTAAAAATCGTCAGAACTTTGCAGGAACCTAAAGAATTTGAAAATGCTTATTATGAAAGACTGCTGTTAGTTTTTAAACAAAATAGTGGATATGAAGCATTAAGTGAAAAGCATATGAGTCATTTTGTATACAGGTTTGTATTTGGTTTAAGGCCTGAAATAGGTGATATGATAAAATACCACATGATGTGCTGACAATCCAGCTCAGTGGATAAAGTATTAAGATATGCAAAATACTGTAGTGGTGAACTTGATGCTAAACAACAAAAGCTTAAAAGAAAGTTATGTTGGCACAAGTAAAAGTAGCTGAACAACAAGAAGCACAATTTGGTAACCACAATAATGAAGGAAATCAAGCAAAAATGAAAGGCGGTATGAATAATGGGAAAGGACCATTGAATATAGATGAAGCAAAAAAGAAATGGCCATGTCATAATTGCGGCAAGATAGGGCATTGGAAGAACGAGTGCAAGTTACCTCGAAAGGTTAATCCAGACAATAAATGATTAAATCCACAGGTGCAGAATGAGGCAAATCCACAGTCATCACCACAGCAACAGGTAGTCACTCAGCAGAGTCAGGTACCAGTTCCACCTCTCCCACAAAGTGTAAATCTCCAGAAATACTGTGCAGAGACAGGATTCTATGGAGCAGAACAGGTAAAAAGATCATCGCGTGAAACTGCAATTCCGCAGTTTTGGTTGAGGTCGGATGGAAATGAGTCAGATGAGAGTTGTTGACGGTGCCTAGGAGAGGAAATGGAGTGCGTGCTTGGTGCAACTCCGGAGGTAGATCAGTCTGCTCCTTTTGTGAATGGAAAGGTGAATGGAGTACATATTACCTTCCTATTGGTTCAAGATGCTACCAGTTGTACCGTTAGATCAGTAGAAGTTCAAAACCTTCCTCTCTCAGGTGAGTACATCCAAGTTGTAGGGGTAACAAATAAGCAGATCAAAACGTCACTCACTGAACCAGTAGAAGTGGAAATTGGAAATTTTAAAGAGATGCATCGTTTTGTGGTATGTGACAGTAGTCCTGTTAATTTGCTTGGACGTGACATACTCTGTAAGATGAATTGTGCCATTTACTGTTCACCCGATGGTATTGCTTTTCAAACGGCAGAGGAAGACATGTTGTATAAAATGGCCATGTCAATAATAGATTCAGAACGAGGTGAAATGTTTCTTGTGTTTGACAGAGAGAAAATCCCTAGTGAATTAAAATAAACCGTTAAAGAGGAAGTGTGGGATTTTACAGAAGAAAAAGGGCTAGTGATAGATGTAAGTCCTGTGACGATTTCTGTGAAAGAGGGAGGTATTTACCCAAATATCCCACAGTATAAATGAACCTTAGAAATAATAGAAGGAGTAACCCCTGTAATTTACAAAATGATTAAGCAAGGAATTCTGAAAGAAATAATAAGTAGTCGATGTAATTCACCTATAATGGGGCTGAAAAAGCCAAATGGAACATTCAGAATAGTGCAAGATTTGAGAAAGGTAAAAAAAATTGTTGTACACATACCTTGGGAGGTGGGGAACAACAAACACTCAGACGCTTAGACAAGGCTTAAAGGGAAATAAAATTATTTAGAAATACTGCCCTCACTCACACACAATGTGTGTGACATGCTTCATCATCGGTTCTGCTTACAATACACCACCGTGTAGCCACGCAGGGGGCGGAGCATAGGGAGGGGAAACAGAAAAACACTACTACTCAAAAAAATTAATAGAAAACAAACATTAACAGACAACATATAAGTGACATACAGTGATCACAAATGAGTTATGTCCGTCAGTGTTTTCTGGATCTTGACTGTCTGCCGAAACACGCATACATCCTTCACATTAATTTTAACCCTGACCTTGAAACCCCCGAATAAAGCATCTATGGGTACCCATGAGCCAGTTTTAATAAGCACTTTCTAACTGCACCGTTAGTCTATCACTCACCCAGTCCTGACGGACATAACTCATTTGTGATCACTGTATGTCACTTATATGTTGTCAGTTAATGTTTGTTTTTTATAAATTTTTTGGAGTAGTAGTGATGGGATACCCAGTGAAGGTATATGTACCACACTCGGTTGAGATTCTCCTAACTAGGACCAAAACACAATTCATGACGAATAACAGATTGACCAGGTATGAAAAAGTAATTCTGGGTGCAGATAATGTGACAGTAGCAAGGTGTGTAAATGTAAATCTTTCTACCTTGCCACCTGATAGCTTGGATGTAGAGGTGAACAATTACATTGATCACAAATGTTTGGATGTGCTTGAGTGTTGTACAAAACCAAGACCTGACATTAAGGATAACCTTTGGAAGAATCTGATTATGTGATGTTTGTGGATGGTTCATGCCTGAGATCTGATGAAGGTGTTTTGAGTGCTGCATATGCTGTATGTACAGTGGCAGATGTGTTGGAAGCATCTTGTCTGAAAGACATTTTTCTGCTCAAGTAGCTGAATTGATTGCTTTGATTCGAGCATGCAAATTGGGAAGAGATGTTCGAATTACCATAGTGACTGACAGTCAATATGGGTTCAGAGTTGTTTATGATTATGGACAACTGTGGTCTCAAAGAGGATATATGACCTCTAATGGATCACTAATAAGGAATGCTGAATTTTTGAAAATGCTGCTTGATGCGATTCAGTTGCCTAAGAAAAATGCTGTTGTAAAGTGTGCGGCTCACAAGAATGGAGAGGTCTATGTCACTGAAGTTAATAGGTTCGCGGATGCGATTGCTCAGTACTGTGCTAGAAATATACCTTCTATCAATCGGGACAGAGAAAAAGAATATGTTTCAAGTCCTGTAATGATTAGTAATGTAGTTGAAACTCGGCAGGCAGTGAAACAGTTGCAATAAGAGGCAAGTGATGAGGAAAAAGATACATGGTTAAAAGCAAGTTGCAGACAAAGAGAAGAAGATAACATTTGTGTGTACAAAGATGAAAGACCAGTAATGCCTGATAGCATGAGCTCTAACATGGCCCGAATGTACCATGGTCAAGCCCATATTGGTTGAGATGCTATGATCCGACTTTTCAGACAAACTTGATACAACACTAAGTTTAGAATGATCGCTGAAAGCTTGTGCCAACGGTGTCTAGTGTGCCAACGATTGAATCCAGGAAGGAAAACTGTTGTAAGTCTGGGAACCATAGGACGGTAGGGAGGTACTTTTACCAGGTTGCAGTTGGATTTTATAGAGATGCCCCCATGTAACAAGCTAAGATACGTCCTTGTAATACTTTGTTTGGTTTCACAATGGGTTGCGGCTTTCCCTACACAGCGGAATGATGGAGTAACTGTTGCAAAGCTTCTTCTAAGAGAAATCATCCCGAGATTTGGTTTTCCAGTAACAATTGAATCAGATAGAGGAAGACATTTTCAGAATGGATTGATCCAATTGATATGTGAAGCACCGGACATTCGTCAGAAATTGCATTGTGCTTACAGACCAGAGGCTTCTGGGGTAGTTGAACAAGTAAATGGAACAATAAAAATCGGACTGGGAAAATGTGTTTGGCCACAGGACTGAAATGGCCTGATGCTTTACCACTTGTTCTGATGACCTTAAGGAGCATACCAGATATAAAGACAGGATTGAGTCCTCATGAAATACTGATGGAAAGAGTAATGAAGCATTTGTGCCAGTTGATAAACTATTGACTATAAATGATGATATCATACTGGATTACTGCAAAAGCCTGTCTGACGTGGTGACTTCTGTATTTCACCAGTTAGGGATTGATGCAAGTACGAAAGAGAAATATCCAGCTCATGATCTAAGTCCTGGAGATTAGGTTCGATAAACTTACACAGAAGGAGAAACTCTCTAGTTCCTCGCTGGGACAGACCACAACAAGTTATCCTGGTTAGCACCACAGCAGTAAAGTGTGCTAGAGTGAAAAGATGGGTGCATGCCAGCCATACAATCCGAGTGCCTGAACCCGAAAATCAACATTTGGAAGAGACATATAGTAGTTCAGACTCTGATTCTAAAGGTGAACCATATCAAAATCTAGATCTTGAAGCTCGACCTGTACGTCGACATCTGGAGAAATCAGATACCAGTTCAGCATCTGAACGAGAAGGTAAAACAGCTGAAATTCTAGATCTTGAAGATCGACCTGTAAGTCGACATCTAGAAAAGCCAAGTACCAGTTTGGACACTGACAAAAGCAAAAAGAAAATTGGTAAAAGTAAAAGTTCTAAAGAACAAATTGAAAATTCTGAAAACAGGAACATAAATCTCGAAACTTGGGAAAAGGAGAAAACTCACGATGAGGATGAGATTTCAAGTACCAGCTCTGGAGAAGTTCCTAACAGAATAACTGAACTGGCAAAAGAAAACAAAGATTCAGTGGATGAATTGGAAATAATAAAGTTCGGAATAAGAGGAGCTGATGAAAGGTCTGAGACTGAATCTGATGACAGTAAAGGACAGACAAAGCTAAGACGAAGCTCCAGAAAAAGATCTTGGAAAGTTGAACGTGGAATAGTAGAGACTGAAAACAAAAAGCCACGTAAAGGAGACAATTGGCCTAGAGGTAAAGATGGACTAAAATTTAAACTGATTAACATAAATAAAAATCAGGAGGAACAAGTAAATGAATAACCAGTAAAAGGAAATTGGCAAGAGCAAACAAAGAGACTGTACAAAGGCCAAAAAGTGTAAGGAGACCAAACCGGAAATATAAATTGCTGGAGTGGAAATATGTTGCCCTACCTACTATAGAGGAAGTGGAAAGTAGCCAAGAATCCCAAAACAATCTAAGGGAGTGAAAAGATTGATAAAAGACAAATTGACACAAAACTGGAAACCGAAAGAAGATAAAGAATAAAAGAAGTGAAGGAATTCCTAAAAAGGAAAACATTGATCAAAGAAAGAGATTTTTAAGGACACATTTTTTTATGTGCAAGAGATAAAGATACATTAGCAATGGTAAAAGACTGACAATAATTAATTATTTTGTGTGAAAAGTATTGAAAAAAAGGGTTTGAAAAGATTTTTGCAACTGTTTTTGAAAAATGTCTACTAATGATGTTAATAGATCAAAATGTGATATTTTTCGTAAATGATGTAGAATGTGGTTAATATGTACAGAATTATTAATGTTAGTATGGCTCATTTTAGCAATAGTGATCCCTTTTAGACCAGAAATTGAACAGGTTGAACATAATGGTAGTAAAAGCGAAAAGATTCATGATTTAAAGAATGATGTGAAAGCTATAGATAATACTGATTTGCATAGAGATAACTCTATTAGTGGTTTTTCAAAGAATGCTTTTTCTAAACTATTGTATGAATATGTGAAAACAATGGATGTAAGAGACTGCTACGTATGTATGCGGTTACCTGCATCTGTATCAGAGGGCGTGACTTACCATTACCTTCCTTTGACGTATGGAATAACATGTAGTATATTAGCTAGTTTATTTTACAAAACAAGTGAATTGGAATATTATTATTCTGATTCTGATGACAAATTTGCAACATTAAAAATTTCATAGATTGAACAATATAGAATTGGGCAAAGTTTTTGGTGAATATTACCTTGAAACACAAGAACTAACTTTGGAATACGCTTTTAAAAACAACTTAACATGTAAAATGCGAAGAGAAAAAAAGTTTTGGGGACATGGTAGAAGAAAGGAGAATCCAATATCAAAGAAAATCAACTGCAAGTAAAACAAAATCAACAATGTGGAACTTTGAAGATGACAATCTTGAGGGAAATATGGTAAATGTAGCAATTAATACAGATACACCACAATTAGGGAAATTGTATATTTGTAGAGATAACACTCTGTATGACAACTATTTTGTGTGTGCAAGTGAATGTAATGACACATATATTATCAAAGGGGGATGGGAATTTAAAGGTGGAAATGATCCTGTTTTTCCTGAAATGTATTTTTTGTGTGGAAACAAAGCTTATTATAGATTACCGGACCCTTGGGATGGATCTTGTTACATAGGTCTGGTCTTTCCAAAAATATTTCATGTAGATAGAGGAACTAATGGAATTCATGAGATAGGTAAACCATTAACACTTGGGAGAAGGGAACGTTTCTTAGAAATAATAGGTGATGTTTTTGGAGCATTGATACCAGCAGTAGGTATATCTTTTAATGCAAATAGAATTCAAAAGGAGTCAACGACAGTAGATCGCTTATCAACAGATACTGCTGGACGTTTTGTAATGGTAAATACTGAAATGGTTGCTATGAGGGCTATGGTGATGCAAAATCCTCTTGCTATTGATATAATTTTAGCAAAAGAAGGAGGAGTTTGTGGAATCTTAAAGGTACAGCACTGTTGTACCTATATTCCCGACAAAAGAAGAAACTTGGTGAGAGTGTTTTGGCTGTAAAAAAGTATTTTTTTAGAAAATGGCAGATCAATAATAGGGAAAGTATTATATCCATTGTATGTATCAATCTTTATGATACTAATATTGAGATTAATTTGCAAATGCGAAATAAAAATAAAAATTGTAAAATCCATAAAAAATATAATTGAAGAAAATAAGGAAAGAGAACGTGAAATTGGAGAAATAAAGTTGGAGGAATATAAAGATAGAATGTTTAATAATACAAGAAGAATGGAAATAAAAGATACAAAAGTCTGAAGCTAACAGAATGAAAGAACCTGAAACATGTTTTATCAAAATTTTAAAGTTTGGGTGTTCTGTGGTGATAAAATCACCAAAGGGGGGAGTTGATGGAGCAGGGGAGTGACAAAAATGTTTGTGTACCCCTGGTAAAATTAACTTCTTTAAGCCATAACATGTATTAACCATGTGAAGCATGATAATTAATCTGCAAAAGAAATATATACAGAAAAGGTACACGTGGGAAAACTAAGTGGCTGATTTGCAAACATAAATGTATTAATAACGTTAAGAAGTCATACTAATATAGTGCAGTAACGCTTTAAAGATTAGATAGAGCATTGATTCATGTTTAAAAGTGTATTTTTGTGGCAAATTAAACCAGTATGGTAAGTAAACAATGCATTTACGTCGCTTTCCGCTAGGTAACATCTAACATGGGAAATTAGAATGGCAGAGCTAAACAGAAGGGCTTTATTTCTAAATTCTAACATCTGTTGTGTTTGTTTTCATATTAGTTCCCATTTGAGGCCCATGCGGCCTAGTGCGAAAATGGCTTCTATGCGGGACTTCGAGAAATATGGCTCTACACATGCGCGACTGTAAGTGAGAGATGCTTGAACGGCCCATACTCGAACTGTAGCTGTCAAGGTCAGCTTGACCAAAGCCACCAGAGCTGTGCCACAGGAGGCTCGAGTTTCTGAGCCTGGGAAAGTTGCATGCTGTAACTACATGATGTATAAAATACAAGGAAAAGATGATGAAATTGCGTAATGGACAATTTTGACTGTGAGAAATGTGAAAATGACTTTGCAAAATTTGTACAATGAGGAGATCAGGTGACCTTCACCACCCCTCTGATGGACCAATGAGAAATGAGTGTGGACCCTAAAGTTTCAAATTTTAGTTAGATAGTTAGCCAAAAAGGGTATAAAAGAGCCGGTACGAAAGAGAGAAAAAAGTTGGTTCCTGAATTTTTCACGCACCACGACATACTGTCGGACTGAATGATTTTTGGTGCAAAAAGACTTTGAATTATTTTGAGCTTTTACTTTTGATGGGGCAAAGAATTCAATGCAGAGTCCTGATG
This sequence comes from Lissotriton helveticus, assembly GCF_964261635.1. NCBI lineage: Eukaryota > Metazoa > Chordata > Amphibia > Caudata > Salamandridae > Lissotriton > Lissotriton helveticus. The sequence goes on from NC_136061.1 coordinate 1,297,632,726, forward strand.
GGAGGTAGACATCAAGGAGCATGGAAAGACAGTCAGCATTGTGAACCTGTGTCATTCAAACTTGTATTTGTCTTCTCATGGAACTTGGTAATATAAGTTTAAATTTCTATTTCTTAAATATTTTAATAAATGCCAGATTTAATTCAAAACACAAATTTTCTTCTTGAACAAAATTTTAGATAAATGGTATGGCTTGGCAGTTCGGGCTGAACTGTTCCCGTGAGGCACAGGGTCAGACTGATTTGCATATGGCCATGTCTGAACTGGGGTGGCAGAGTGGGCTAAAGAACGGTGATGGATTAAACCCAGATCTGTTGACTGGGTGTGAGTGTTTGATTGGTTCAGATGCTCCCTCCATCACCACCCCCTTTTGTACCACAGACACATGAAGTGACACACTTTCTGAAGTCTGCAGGCAGTGTTGGCAGTACCTTGTGCACAGCACTGCAGGTTTGTTTGGTGGCTCAACTTCGACTCGTCCGTGTCTGTGAAGGTTGGAGGCGACAGACCAAGACCAGGCACTGGGGCATAGTAAGGTAGTTAAAAAAGTAACAGCTGCCTGGCTAAGGCCCATTTGGTTGGAATTTAATTGGGCCCGTTTCAGGGTCTGGTCGTGCTGCTAGGATAGAGCTGAGTGAAAGCACTGCGCAGACAAGCCTTATGAATGATTAAGTGCCCTGCTTCCTTTAATTGCGTGTATGACACATAGCCTTGGGCTCTCATGCATATATTTAAAAAATGCCCTGACATCATTTGTTCATGTGTGTGATGTAAATATACTGAATAAGGTTCTTGAATGTTGCAGGCATCGGGGCATGGGAGAGCCACCGAAGAGGCAAGAGAAGTTGCACTGTCGGCAGCCAGGTTTGGTGTAATATAGCTCAGTGAGATTGCAGGCAGGGCAGGAATTTGTGCCTAGACCAGGAGGCTAACACAAAGGCCGGCCTGGTCTGGTTAACTGTTGATGGATGCATGGACGAAGGAGAGAGAGAAGGGCGTGTGCCTCATCTGGGCCCGGTTGCCCGGGGTGTGAAGAGAGATGCCAAGCAGGTGATCGTTCCAGCCCGGTCCTTGAAGGGGACGTGTTGGCATCGTCAGTGACGAACCAGACCCTCTGTCACGAGGAGCTCGTGTGATGATGAAGAGCTTAGCTCGTATGTCGGATGGGTGGGTGCAATGTGGAAACCACCTGTGGAGATGGAAAGAGTGACTCCGTGGGATGTTACACAGAGCAACAACCCAGGCATCCTCCCCGATGCTCTAGACAAGGTGATATGTTTAAAGAGGACTACTTGGTGTCACAACATCAACCCTCCTTAAGAGATACACTGAAGAGGGGCTGGGTTAAATACATTGAGCCAATAAGATTTTGGACAAGCCATCCGGTATTAAGCAGATTGCCCACAGGTATCTGGGGTATAATAGCTCCTGGAATTCGTGAGTCTTCCCTAGCTTAGGGCAGTGCTACAGGAGGTGGAGAAGGGTCCTAGAGGTGCTGCACCCTCTCCAGCAGCAATTGGATTTAGCTGTGTTCCATTTGTTAATTTTCTTCTGCATCTTATACCAGTACGCCAACAGCTCATATTGCATTTCACAGAGTTGGAAATCCATTGCAAAGGTCCGTATCCTGCTGTAGATGCATTCAAGTACTCAGTGGGTCACGACTGTTCCAGTTCCACTTCCCAAAGACGTTGTACTGGGGTTTTAGCGACTGGGGAGGACTCAATGAGAAACCTGTACAGTGTGGAGATAAGTGCTTGGTCATGGTGTCCAGCCTTCCTCCATTTTTCCAGACCTGTGACAGAACGGTTCTCTTATAAGACTGGACAAAACTGTTTCATGCTGCTTAACCACACATGAACAAGCATACTGATCTGTACAAAAATTAACACATCACCAGAATTGACAAAATTGAAAAACAGCCTGTTTCTCTTCCTTTAATTCAACTGGCAGATCTGTGGTAATTAGGAGAAAACGAAAAGACAGCTAGGACTGAATGCGCAACATGGAGGAGCTTGAAAGGGCTGGAATTCCAGGTAATTTATAAGGTGCTTTTATCACATTCAAGCCTCCGATAACATGGCAAGATGAGGTCTAAGTCAAATTCCAAAAGTTCGATGTGGAATAATGATTTGTTTGAACCAAACCTGTGCCTACCATAAAATAGGTGTGATAGAGCACAGCTCCTTCAGGTGTGATCTTAAACTGGTGGTAAAAACATATTAGCTTGTAAGAACCTGAATTGAAAAACTTGAAAGGGATGTAGGGACCCTTTCCATTCCACTTCACCAGAGGGACATTTTTTTTGTTAATGCCCCCATGTGTCTCTTTGTATTTTATTACATTCTTCTCCACTATTTTGCTTCTCACATTTCTCCTTGTCTGCTTTCTCTGCTTCTCTTGTTGCCTTTCTTCTTTTTCACATTGCATTCCTTTTCCATGGCAGAATTTGAAGGACAATGAGCCTTGCATAATGACCCCACCCCCGCCAAGCCCAGCCTCACCACTCACAAACCTCACCAGCCACCACTGGTGTAGTGTTGTGTCAATTCATCTAGTATGGAGTGTTGGTAATGGAGAAGGTGTCCCGCAGAGGAGTGCAGTGAATTGGATGCCGAGGTTGATCTTGGTGTACCAGCAACACCAGTAATTGTCCTGCATGATCCGATGCTGCATGGGTACGAGTCGAGTACTCAGTGTAGTTGAGACATCGTAGCAAGTCCAGCAGAGATGCATGTTCGCAAGGTGCCTCTGTAAGCTGGTGGGCACAGGGTAGGTCAAGCACCGATTGGGACTTGGTTGCAGGAGCCATTTAGCTGTTTGTGAATATTACAGTTCAACCCCAAGAAATGCCCTCTGATCGTCACCTTGAAGGCATCCTATTGAATAAATCTATAAGTGGCTGTGTTTTTGTTGAACTTGAAGTAGTCCACTAAGGCAATTGTGAGAGATGCACGGTAGGGCGGGTCTTCCAGCACTGCAGGTTGGAGGAATCACGTGGGGATGGTGTCCAACGAATGGGTCAATTCAAACATGTAGGTTGTGCAGTAAAGATAAAAAAGAGTATATGCGCGTAACAGGGTTGCTAGCACACTATGGGGGATATTCTCAAGAACGTGTGATAATTACCGCAAAATTAGCTTACCGCAACTCTTCATATCGTAGTCTATCGCGGGAAAATAACGCTGTGTCAACTAAGTATTCACAACACGGAGGTACCATGCAATAGGCCCACGACAATGCGTCAAATGTCCGCAATAAAGTCAACGCGACAATGCAAAAATGCGAAACACGAATGCAAAACAAGTAGGAACAAGGCCAATCGTGATACAAAAAGCAGCGAAAACCAGCGACATTCCTGCAAATCCCACGCGTCATGTGGGAAAATGCACTATAAAAGCAACCAAATGAACACACCAAAAACATTTCAAAGTGCATAGCACCATGGATGCACCCAGACCGAGTGCAGAGGTCAACGCGAATCCCACAAGCCCCACAGACCACCAGCAAAGAACAACGGGGTTGGGGAAGGCCAAGGAGAAGAGGGAGAGGAAGACGGGTGTAGTTGACAGGAAAACCAGATCAGCGTCACGGAGGTGACAGAACATCTTCGACACTGATGCCCTACAACAGCTCATGGACATCCCAGGCAACCCACCACCAGGACCAGGGCAGCCAAGCTACATAGAGAAGAACCCAGCCCCTACACAGACCACACAGCAGGAAGCACCCGCCAGCACGGCTGGCTCCCAACACTTCACCGAGCCACACATGGCATTCCAATGCCAGGTGTCAGAATGCCAAAAGGAGGTGGCCGAACAGGTGCGGGTGGGGTCTGAACCCATAGCAGCCGAACTAGATCACATATGTGGGTGTCTAATTCTCTTCAGGGGCCACCTACTTCCCACAAAGGAGAACCACACTGTGACAGAGACACATGTATTTCCACATTTCCAGTACTGAACCACGCCCAGAGGCACGCAATTAGCATTCGCACACCCACACTGGACCTGCGGACAATGGCCCAGTCCACTCCTCCTAAGTTTAGAGTGGATGACGACAAAGCTACATCTCCAAGGTCTAACTCGCTGCCTGCGGTGACATGTGTGCATCTGCTGTACTCAGCACAATGTGATGTTGTGGGGCCCGGGCCCTCATGCATACATTATGACCACACAGACACATGCAGATAGTTTGTGGAACTGGCTACGGCTACGTGTGCCCAGCCCCTTTATTGGCAGGGCCACATTGTGGTTCTGAAAATCTGGACCCTGTTGTTGTTCCGATATCGAGGTCCAATACCCGTGTCACAAAATATCAACGTACCATGACGAATTTGGTGTCAGCGAACCGATAATGATTAGGACATCATTTCTATGCATTTGCGTCAGAATCGAGGGTCGCCAACACCCCCAAATCGTAGTTTCCGTCCCAACCCCTTAGACTCCATTTTGTGAACGACATCCATCTTACGTCTTGCCCTCATGATAAGTCAATTAAAGGTTGAGCTTGATCTAAAAGGACACGTCCTCCGTCCCTGACTTCCCCCTGACCTGTCCCAACTGACTCCATTGCCTTTAGCCAAACCTGTTTGGGCAACCCCTCGCCCAGTGGCCAAATGCGATAAGCATCGATGCATAGCATTCCTCAAACCATTTCACTACATACAAACCATGCTTTCTACAAACACACACCTGTCCTGTTCCCTGTTTATGGCCAGTTTTATGACTAGGAGGTGCCTTCCTTTATTGGGGTTTCATCGATATCTGATGGGAGTTCCGGGCTTAGCTGGGTAATCTATCACGAATTGGACGTCTAAAATACGGGCTTGCCTACATGACTTCGCTCTTTTGTATTATTGTAGAAATATGTGTATAGCCATATCATAAACTCAAGAATTCTTGCTTGCAGCTAATATTTTTGTATATAAGGAGAAGGCTGGTTCTGTAAAAACGAACAGTCTCCTGAGAACACATGACCCGTGTTTGTCGTGCTTCTAGGACACCTGTTACTTGGTAGCTATCAATAAAACTTGATCTCTGACTCGACTAGAAGACTCCGTGTTTCTGTGGTCCGGAACAGGGAGAACTCAGAGGTCTTCGGGTGTTATCCCCTGGCACCAAACGGGTTCCTAAAAACCCGTTACCTCAGTTGGCGCCCAACTCGGGGCGGTATCAAGCGGCGACGGTCCAAGCCAGATGTTCGTGAGGAGCTTCGTGTGAAAATTCCGGAGGACGGCCAGCCACTTCAGCGACCCCTGTATGTCGACGTGGTTCCGAAGGTCTTTGCTGCGAGGTTCCCCGCGTCCCGACGGCTACGAAGGACTGCTGCCCTGACTATCGCCTTGTTTTGGACCCAGTGATCCTTGGTAGAGCGAAACGATAGACGAGTCTTCTAGCGACGTCACCGATCTTCAAATACTTCAGTTAAGTATAAGTGGAGCGTCTCCCAGTCCTTAGTTTGTCCTTAGTTTTTGGTATCCTTGAGATACGCCTTGATTTGGTACTTGCAAGCCCCAAAGCCGAAGGACTTGTGTTTTCACGAGAAATATCGTAACAGATAATCCTTTGAAGTTTGAAGCTAGACTAGTGAGCAAAGATGCCTGGTTTTAGCAGACTTGGAAACTTGTTTTGTCTTGGTTGTAGTAAGGAATCCCGATTAGAGGATTCCTGTCCGGTTCCTCCGATTGGAACTCCGACATACGAGCTCTACGTAAAGCACGGCGTAGGTCCTATCACATATAATGAAGTGTGGATAAAATACACCCGCAAGGATGGTGTTTTAAAATGGCCCCAATATGGTAGTTTCGACTCAGAAATATTAGATAACCTAGAGGTCAAATTATTTAAGAGAAAAGCCCGGCCGGCGATGTTTGACTCTTTTCGCTTATGGCGCAAAGAAGCCAAACAGAAGGAAATAAAGTTAGCAAAAAGGAATAAAAGAGGTATGTCAATGGTGCAAGCTGCCGTTGCATACAGGGATAACGAGGAAGAGCAAGAAAGCGAACAAATACTTCGGAGCAAGAAACTAGCAGTAGATAAATGCTACCCGATGTTACCAAATAAGGGACAAGGTCAAGAGGAAAGATCCGAGAAAGATCCATTAATGTCCCACTTATTAAGCTCACCTCCACCGTATGCGTTAGACGCTACTACAACGCCAAAGCGTTTTTCTATACCACGCCCCGGCGCACGAAACGCAGCTCTTGCACACACGCCAGCTACTCTTCAGCTGGTTCCTACTTCTCCGGCGCAGCCTTCTCAAGGGCCGCCATCTTTGCCACCTACTCCATCTACTTCTACCACTTTGCCTACAGCTCCAACTGTTCCCTATGATACTACGTCTGTCACTGTTTCGACTTCCTCTACTATTGCCTCTACTTCTTCTTTGCCTCAGCCTGTTTTTTCCGATGCACTTGCTCCTCCGCAAGCTTCTCCTTCTATTAGACAAAGAGTGACAGGTACCGTCACTGGTCTGCTTTCACCTTTCTTCGGGTCGCCTAAAACGACCCCTAAAACAGAAGATAGACAGTTACGTAGTCAACTGCCTGATTACGAGGAAAGAAAAGTGCTAGATGAACTACCCCGTAAATGGATTACGGATACTGTTAGATATGATGTTCAGTCTGTTATGGAAGTCTTCCGTCAATGGAATGCACCCACTCAGAGATACGTATTCGAAGAAATGTGTGTATATTTGGGCGAAGATTTGGAGACAAATGATCCGACATACACAATGAACGAACTATGGCGTACACGCTTTAAGTTCCACGAAGGTATGATTATAGGCAGAG